>NC_084481.1:208649926-209849926 GCF_030035675.1 Rhineura floridana | reverse complement strand
TGAAACTTTTTGCCTCTGGCCACACTCACCACTGGCACGTGGCCCTCAGAAAGTTGCCTGAAGAGAATGTGGCCCTTGGGCAGAAAAAGGTTCCCCTGGACTACAGTGAAAGGCTTCTTTCAAGACTTATTGCACCTGAGAGGGGGGCAGGGGGAGAAGGGAGTGCAGCGGGCACCAGGGGAGACCACTGCCGATGCAAGTGTGCCTACGGGTGTCAGGTTGGTGACCCATAGATACACCCTGTTCTTCTCTGTCTCATCATAACTTTACGCAACATTTTTCACTCTTGCTCTGTTTTACAGTGTCCCAAATAAAACAAACTTTCACCTTGTGATCCACCATACTGTTCCAAAGCATAACAAAAAGTGGACTTGCTTCCTTTCCTAATTCTAATAACATTTGTAAGTTTCAACATAAGCATAAACCGAAAACAAACCACAAACCTCTTGGAGATAATGAAATGGAAATGGACTGCCTTCAAGTCGATCTCGACTTATGGTGACCCTATGAATAGGATTTTCATGGTAAGCGGTATTCAGAGGTGGTTTACCATTGCCTTCCTCTGAGGCTGAGAGGCAGTGACTGGCCCAAGGTCACCCAGTGAGCTTCTTGGCTGTGTGGGGATCCGAACCCTGGTCTCCCAGGTCATAGTCCAACACCTTAACCACTACACCACACTGGCTCTCCTTGGAGATAATAAACAGCAATATTTTAAGGTTATCATTCTTTTTTGTTTGTTTTTATACTTGGCTTCAACGTTTGTACTATTTTTGTAAGTCACTTTGGGGGGAAAAGCAGCTAGTAAATGAAAATTTATTATTATTATTGTTATTGTTGTTGTTATTATTATTATTATTATTTCCACGAATAGAAGCAATCAAATAGGCACCTGACATTAGAAGTGACCAAAGAACATTTGGAAGTTAGCAGATTAACTAAACAATCTTTACTCAGAAGCAAGTCCTGCTTGATTCATTGGCACTTCTCCCAGGTGTGAATATGCATAGAACTGCAGCTCAGTTTTATTTAATGCATACTTTTATGTATTGTGGACTACATATTTGTAGGGTTTTTCTGTTTCACATCGATTTCATCTGCTCCCTCTCTCCCTGTGCATTATTGTAAAGATTATTGAGATAATATATATAAAGCACTTTGGACACTTTGAAACCCCCTGTTTAAATGCTATTCATTCTTAGTATTAATGCCAAAGAAAAACAGGCTGCGATATAAAAGAGAATTAGTTTTAGAAGCCCTGTTGAGGCCTCCGCTGCATTGGTACATTTTGCATCTTTATTAAAATGGCTCCAGGTGGGTGCCCAGCAGGGAAGAAACACGTTACATTGCATCCATTAGTGTAACTCTGGCTTGCTTCTAGCGTGAAATGCATTTATTAGTAACCTGTTAGCATTGTGGGCGAGTCTTGGCTTGTGCCTCCGAAGAGTTAACATGCAAAAGAGCTGTTCCCTTGGGTATAATTACACCCCAGCACGTGATGACCCTTTTGCATTGTAGGCATATGTTGTTGGCACAGTTCGTGCAGAGAATCCTGCCCACATCGTTTCTCTGGCTGTTGCTTGGTGGGCTTGCCTGTCTCTGCGAGAGATAAACAATCTTTCTTTCCAGTGCAGGAGGAGTTTCTGCGAAACAGGCTGGGACTGGAAGACCCATTTGAAACCCGAGAAGAGTGGAATAAACTGTTTGTCATTGGCCAGCTTCAAAGCATTCATGCCAAACCATGCTGCTTTCCTCTGATTTTGCTGTTTATGTGTGGGGAAGACCACAAGCAGCCTTTTCAAGTTTGTGGATTAGAGAGCTAATTCGCACATTCCTTTTAATAATCCAAGGGTCCTGTGGCCCTCCAGCTCTTGCTGGGCTACAGTTCCCATCATTCCTGACCACTGGCCATGCTGGCTGGGGCTGATGGGAGCTGGAGTCCAACAACAGCTGGAGGGCACCATGTTTCTACCCCTATATTAATGTATCTCTTTATAACCTAATAGAGAGCCAGTGTGGTGTAGTGGTTAGAGTGTTGGACTACGACATGGGAGACCAGTGTTCAAATCCCCACACAGCCTATTAGCACACTGGATGACCTTGGGCCAGTCACTGCCTCTCAGCCTCAGAGGAAGGCAATGGTAAAACCACCTCTGAATACCTTCTTCTCTTGGCTATCACTCATGACCGAGTAAGAGGGTTGTTAAAACAAAAAGGGATTGCGAAGAGCTCCAAAAAGATCTCTCCAAGCTGAGTGAATGGGCGGAAAAATGGCAAATGCAATTCAATATAAACAAGTGTAAAATTATGCATATTGGAGCAAAAAATCTTAATTTCACATATACGCTTATGGGGTCTGAACTGGCGGTGACCGACCAGGAGAGAGACCTCGGGGTTGTGGTGGACAGCACGATGAAAATGTCGACCCAGTGTGCGGCAGCTGTGAAAAAGGCAAATTCCATGCTAGCGATAATTAGGAAAGGTATTGAAAATAAAACAGCCGATATCATAATGCCGTTGTATAAATCTATGGTGCGGCCGCATTTGGAATACAGTGTACAGTTCTGGTCGCCTCATCTCAAAAAGGATATTATAGAGTTGGAAAAGGTTCAGAAGAGGGCAACCAGAATGATCAAGGGGATGGAGCGACTCCCTTACGAGGAAAGGTTGCAGCATTTGGGGCTTTTTAGTTTAGAGAAAAGGCGGGTCAGAGGAGACATGATAGAAGTGTATAAAATTATGCATGGCATTGAGAAAGTGCATAGAGAAAAGTTCTTCTCCCCCTCTCATAATACTAGAACTCGTGGACATTCAAAGAAGCTGAATGTTGGAAGATTCAGGACAGACAAAAGGAAGTACTTCTTTACTCAGCGCATAGTTAAACTATGGAATTTGCTCCCACAAGATGCAGTAATGGCCACCAGCTTGGACGGCTTTAAAAGAAGATTAGACAAATTCATGGAGGACAGGGCTATCAATGGCTACTAGCCATGATGGCTGTGCTGTGCCACCCTAGTCAGAGGCAGCATGCTTCTGAAAACCAGTTGCCGGAAGCCTCAGGAAAGGAGAGTGTTCTTGCACTCGGGTCCTGCTTGCGGGCTTCCCCCAGGCACCTGGTAGGCCACTGTGAGAACAGGATGCTGGACTAGATGGGCCACTGGCCTGATCCAGCAGGCTCTTCTTATGTTCTTATGTTCTTATGTTCTTAAGATTGTCTCCCAAAATATAGTCTTTAACAATGGATCCGTCTGAATCTATATGCACCGCCAATGTACCAGACCATGATTAAGGGCTTCTGGATTTCACAGTCCTGCCCCGTCGCCATTTGCCAATCGCCATGGGACTTTTGTTATGGAAGATGCCTGTGCGTGAATTTATGTGGGGAGATCAGTGCACTACAATCAACACACAATCTTGACAGAAAAAGGCTTTGATCCAATGGCATGGGTACCATGATGATTGGAAGTCCTTTATCTGCTGCAGCCTTCATCCGCCTTCACAGCCGTTGTAACATACACATTGTTATCCTCCGCCTGTTCTGCCGTTGAAGGCTTTCTTGGATCATTCTTTGTCTGGGTCCTCTCCCTCAACCTTACCGCCATGGGTGACCCTGCTGGGAGTACATGACTCCCGACGGCATCGCTCACAGGGTTCATTGGAACACGGAAGCCCACTCAACACTACGAGGTGACGATCCAGCAAGGGGTCTGAATACCACCTACCATGAAAACCCTGTTCATAGGGTCGCCCATAAGTCAGAATCGACTTGAAGGCAGTCCATTTCCATTTTGTAACCCAATTCTATTTTATGGTGTTACGTGAAAAAGCAACCATCTAACTTGATGACTTGCTGATGGGTAGTGATGATTGGCAGGTGTTTCTAGAGCTAACCAAACATTTTTGCTCAGTGGTCTTTGATGGCCAGATTTTTTTTTAAATGATCATATGTGGGGCTTGTGATGGTTTTGTGACACACCTCACATGTCGGGGCTGGGGAATGTTGCATCTAGAGAGAGAGAGAAAAACAGTTGTGAGTTGCAATATAGACAGCTGTCACTGGGTCAAAATAACTTGTGGCACCTTAAAAACTAACAACTTTGTTATAGCATAAGCTATTATGGACAAGAGTCCACTTCATCAATGCATGAAGTGTAATCCTAAATTAGAGATATAAATGTACCTCGGAATTTGAGGGAAATGGAAAGACAGTAACTATTCAAAGACAGCAAGAATGAATGAAAAATAAACATGATGGCTCTTTACAACAGCAGTGATAAGTGACAAAACTATCAACTTGGTAATGGTGAGTTGTTATCTATATTGGGACAGGAAATCATTGTTTCTATTTGGGCCCAAACGAATAGAGCTGAACTTCTTGATGTATTGTAATTTAGTAGTTTCACATTGGAGCATCCCTTTGAAGTTCCTTTGTTTCAAGTATGGCAGGTGTGGGGAACCTTTGGCCCTGCAGATGTAGCTAACAACAACTTCCATCATCCCTGGCCATTGGCCATGCTTGTTGGGGCTGATGGGAGCTATAATTCAGCAACATCTGGAGGGCCAAATGTTTCTCACCCTTGAAGTATGGCCAAGATCAGAGTGTCCTCGTAGATGTAAATATTCTTCTACTGATTTCTTAATATTATAATTACTAGCATCAGATTTATGTGGGCAACCTTTTTTCTGTCAAGAACCACATTCCACTAGTGGTAAATTGTTGGAGACCACATTGATGGTGAGCAGGACCCAAGTCAGATGTGGGTGGGGCAAGAGTAAAACATGGGTGGGGGCCACTCCATTAATCTCTCTGTCTCTGTCTGTCTTCTCTCTTTCTCTGTTGCTCCCTGCCCTGTGCAGCTGCCAGGGGAGAGGCAAACTGCTCTTTCCAGGGGTGTGAACTGATTACCTACAGAGTGCTTTTGAAATTAGCCCCGGGGAACATGCCGCCCTAAGGGTATAGGTTGTCCTGCCCACCTCTACTGTAGGGAGTGGCATGTTTGTCCTAGGTAGAACACAGAAGGGCATTACTGGTAGATAACATCATATATGACATTAAAGGATGAGGAGCTGAATGAACCCTTGGAAGTCCTAATGATGTAATTGCAGGCCTGAATAATGTCAGCCACAGCATCAAGGGATCGTTCACCTGCTTATCTTCTGATGTCATGTAGGTTACATCAGCCAGAAATGCCTTTCTGAATTCTGCATAGCAGGCAGAGAGGCGGACAGCCCAGACCATGCAAGGTGTGTGCATGCCTTGCTGTATTGATGCGATGCGTGCTGGCACTACTTGCATTACAGCACTTGTTTGAGTGGGCAGAGAGCAGGTGCCAGGCAGAGTGGTGTGCACGCAGTGGCAAGGAGTTTGAGATCAGAGGTGTATGTGCCATGTGGCCTGCTCTGAGCCCTCTAAGCTACCCGGTTGACCCCGGATGCGGTAGAGGATGTTGTGCTGTCACCAGTGATGAAATAAAATTCATCTGCCAGCACCTTCTGTGTGTGGACGGAGTGGGTCAGCATGTCCTTCATCCTAGGCAGGAAAATGTCTTGGGCTGACTGCCTGGCATCTGCTACTCTTAAGCTGGAAACTTCACCCCAGAATGTAGTTAAGAGAAGGATGTGGCTGAGTTATAGAGCACATGCTTTGTGTGCAAACGTTCTCAGGGCCAATCCATGGCATTTCCAGGCAGGGCCGACCACAGGGCACGAGCCTGCCCCAGGCCCCGGCACTCCCCTTTGGCAATTCACTGCAGGATTGGTACCGCGGATCGCAGGGCAGGAGATCCCAAGCTGCCTGCCATTCCCCCGTTCTACTTACCTTTCCCTGTGCTGTTTTTTCAGCAGCGCGCACTGCACGCACAGGTTTGCCATCAATCAAGATGGCGGCCGAGGTTTCCCTAAGGGGCTGATGCCTCTGCCGCTGTCTTGGTTAATGGCACGCATGCGTGCTACATGTGTGCGTTGCTGCCATCAACCAAGCTGGCGGCAGAGGCTTCAGCCCCTTAGGGAAACCTCGGCTGCCATCTTGACTGATGGCAAACCAGCACGCACAGCTGCAAAAAACAACAGAGAGGAAAGTAGGTGAAGCAGGGGAATGGCAGGCGGCTCTGAAGCTCCTGCCCTGCTATCTGCGGCAGGATTGCTGCCATGGATTGCAGAAGGGGAGCGGAGGGGCCCCTGTAGCCCCAGGGGCCCTTGGGCCAGTGCCCCACCTGGCCGCCCTTTAGAACCAGCCCTGTTTCCAGGTAAGCCTTGGGAAAGACCCCTGTCTGTAAGTTCTAGGGATCTGTCAATTCCAGTTCTCTCCAGTCTTCATTTTTGCAATCTTAAATTCAGTTCTCCACATTTCTGCAGCAATTTGTTATTTTTTTTAAAAAAAAATTATCATGAAAATTCTTCAGCATTTTAGTGTGAATTTCTCCTAATAAATACATTTTTATGCAGTTTTGAGTAATGTACACATTTTTGCAAGCAATTTCTCATCATATAATGCATTTTTGTATGTTAGAAAAAATCACATTCATTTTTATTCACTTTCCCCCCTAATATATGATTTTTGTAAACCTTGGTTGGAGAATTGCATCACAAAGTTCAGATAAGTGCGAATTTTGAAGGACAGTTGTGTTTTGGTTCTCATATTTTTAAATATTTTTAAGTGTTTTTAAATTTGTATATTTGTATATTTGTTTTTAATGTTTTAATTGTTGTAAACCGGCTATGGGGCAGTATACAAATGTAATAAATAATAATAATAATAATAATAATGTTTCAGAAAGTGTGAATTTGATAAATTCAGCTTTGAGTGTGGACTGAATCAAATTTCTCCTCCATCCTCCATGGAGCACCACAGCCAGTTAGTGTAGGCCAACCTGGTGTCCTCCTGAAGTTTGGACTACAAGTCCTATCAGTGCTGGCTGGGGCTGATGGGAGTTATAGTCCAAAACATATGGAGCAGGCCCAGTTGATATGGTACAGTAGGTACCAGTATGAGATACTTTGGTGCTGCTATGCATCTGCTCCTTCCTAGAAGGAGAGGTTGCACTCCCTTTAAGCAACTGGTAGTCAGAGTTATGCTTGTGAGTGCCAGTTGCTGGAAACTGCAGGAGGGGAGAATGCTCTTGTGCTTAGGTCCTGCTTGGAAGCTTTCCATAGACATCTGGTTGGCAATTGTGAGAACAGGATGCTGGACTAGTTGGGTCATTGGCCTAGTTCTTATGTTCCTTCACTAGAAGCTGAAGTGCAAGCAGAACAAGCTTCCCTACAGACACACCCTTAATCCATTTACCCACCCATCTTTTTCTTATTTCCTTCCCCAATTATGAACATAAAAGGACTGGGCAGGCTGGTAGTCTCTCTATATGTTATTCACCACTTCTTCTTTAGGGCAGCGTTGCTAAATCCAGTTTCGACTCTGCCATTTTGGTGTTGCCCTCCATTCTCACTTCTAAAACCCTTGATGTGAGCATTCTCTCAGGGAATTAGCTGCATCGTTTCCTCTCTGCCCCCTTGTACCATGTTCTCTTTTAGACCATCTGCTCTGCTCTTTTATCTGCTGCCAAAAGAGAAGCCAGCCCTGTGTTTACACAGCAGTGTGTCAAGCTTTGCCAATAAGGCTTTCCGCATGTTTTGGAGGTGTGATATGCTTCCAAGCTGGCCCCAGGCATGTGTGGCTCTCATTTGGCCCCTATTTGTTGGCCACAGGTTCGCCCTGTGATTACACAAACTCATGGAGGATAAAGATATCAGTGGCTACTAGCTATGACAGCTATGTTCTACCTCCACTGCTGAAGGCAGTATGCCTCTGAAAGCCAGTTGCTTCGAATCACAAATGGGAAGTGTGTTGTTGCACTTGGGTCCTCCTGCTTGTGGGGTTCTTATAGGCATTTGGTTTGCAACTGTGAGATCAGGATGCTGGATTAGATGGGTCTTTGGCCTGATCCAGCAGGGCTCTTCTTATTTCTTTAACTGGAAGCAAGTGACCCAAAACAGTGTCTGCACAGCTGCAGGGAAACTGATCAGGATGTTAGGGGCTCATCTCAAAATTCATTTACGGCACACTTTTAAGAAGTGTTTCTTATTTGTTTTGCACATTGTGCATGTCTTCTCGTGCATGTCTTTTATTCTCTTGCAGAGATATCACTCCCACTCCTCCTGCATGCTAAAGTCCAGGAACTAGAAAAGTTATTCTTCCTCCAAGATAGCATATACATTGCTGTTGTGGTTCTGTCTGGAGCATGGGCCCAAATAGCCCTTTTCTGTTGCCAGTCCCAAGCTCTAGAACGTGGTCAGGAACTGGATCCGGTTCTAGAGTATAGAACTTCTATTCCCATTTTGCTCCGTCCTTAATTGTAGTGTTACAATTTTTCTGTTTGGGAAAACCATTGGTCTTCAAAAGCCTTTAAAGGTGAGACCTTGACAGTGGCTTCTATTGCTATTTTGTTTTTTCCCCCAATGATATTTTATTGCTGCTGTCTTGATTTCTTGATCTGTTGAATTATTTGGTTTTTATGATTATTGGTTTCATTGTTTTTCCTTTTTTGTGGTTGTGAGCTGCTTTGAACTTATGTAAGGAAAGGCAGAGTATAAATTATTTTGAAATAAACAGATATAGATGTGTGAGTGACTTGGGCATCTGTGGAATACCTTTGTTTCATAACTAGAACTGCCACCAAACCTTCATGTAAAACAGGGGTTCTTAACCTGTTTTAAAGCTTTAAAAGGTATTTTTAAAGATTTCTTTAAATATCTTTGTAAAGATGTTTTGTTTTAATATAAAGTCTGTTTTTAAGGTGTTTTAGAATGTTTCTGGTGTTTTTGTTTTCTGCCCTGGGCTCCTTCTGGGAGGAAAGTCAGGATATCAATAATCATAATCATAATAAAGCTGTGGGAATCCAGGAACTGGGCACAAAAACCCATTTCCAGTGCAATAGCATAATTTTTTAAAATTTATTGATTGATGGGAGTCCATAGCTTTCATCAGATTCTGTGACCCAAAAAAGGTAAAGAACCACTGAACTAAAGCAAAGGCTGAACTGATTCAAGCCCACTATTGTCTACTCCACCATTACTAGGGAAGTAAGAAGGCAGCAATTTCCATTCTGACCTGTGTTCGCCACAATCAGCACTGTTTCTGTTCCCCTGCAGTTCAGCTTCCTCTAAATACTACGTTATTTGTCTTGCTGCTTGCTCTTTAATGTATGTTGTGTAACTATTTACGTAAATATTTTTTTTTACAATAATTTTTATTCAAATTTTCATAAAACATACAAAACAAAATCATAAAACGTTCAAAGACAAAAAACAAAACAAAACAAAAATGATTAAACAAAATAAAATAAAATGTTGACTTCCCATTTGTCACAGATCAAATCAGTTATAGGTCTACAATATATAACAATCCTGTCTCTTAAATTATATTATAAAATCACTTTCCTCCAGTAGTTATCTTAATTAATCATCAAATCTCATAAACATTACTTTATTCTTTCCACAAAAAGTCAAAGAGAGGTTTCAATTCTTTAAGAAATATATCTATCAATTTTTCTCCAAATAAACATATCGATTAATCCATCTCGTTAATAATAATAATAATCTTATTGTCATAACCATAGTCCAAATAAACATATCGATTAATCCATCTCATCAAAATCTGTTAGGTCCAATAATTTCAATAGCCATTATTCCATTATCCCTATTAATTCCATCTTCCATCTTCAATAGTCCTGTTAAGTCCAGTAATTTCAGTGTCCAATCTTCCATTATCAGTATTCCATAATAATCTTGCTGTCATAGCCATAGTCATATAATAAGAGTCTGATGGGAATTTCCTCTATCCCAAATATTTTCTTGCCATCAAATCTGAATAAGTTGCTGAAATATTGTTGTAAAGTCATATCTCTGTTCTTCTTTTTTACAAAATGCACTGGTTCATCTCTTGAGAGTTTTTCCATTGTCACATGGCTGCTGTTAATTCCATAGATTTTCTCTATATCAAGCTCCATCACGTCATTCCAGTCCAGAAGATTATCCAAGCCATTGATAACTTTATCTCTAATATCTTCATTAATTTCTTCAGAGATAACGTTAAATTCCAAACAGTAGATTTTATTTCTAATATCCATAAACTCCAAATCTTTTTCCAATTCCACATTTGTTCCAATCTCCAGGGCTTGTATCTTCCCTTTATTTTTTCTTTTCTCATCTCTGATCTCATTCTCCTCTCTCACAGGATCCCCTATTTCTTTAAGCTCCTGCGTCATTTTGTTCAGTTCAATTTTCAGCTCCTTACTACCCTGTCGCAGGGTTTGTTTCGTTATCTCAATCTCGTCCATTATTTTCTGAAACATAATTACTTCCAGATTCTCAGCCACTTTCTTGATTGCCATTTTTTAAAACCACGAAAACAAAGCAAAACAAAAATAAAGAAGAACCACTTCTTATTTCAGCAACAATTGGGTTAATATTCCAGGCTTGATGACATCACAGTATAAACAGAGCAGCCTGCCTTATCTCTCTATGTTCAAGAATACAAAACAAATTTAGTTCCCAGCATCAAAACAGTTAGCGGCGTCGTGAAGAAGCAGATTCGTCAAAATAAAATAGACCAAAAAGAGAATAGTCCCAAACAATATAATGTTCCTCGGAATAGAAATCCCTCTTCTGTGTATATCTTTAGAATGCACTTCCAGGACAGCTTTTTGCAATAGAAACAGAGATAAGCTGTTAATTTCGTGAAAAACAGAGAAGAGTTATAACTCACCCAGAAGCTCTGTAAAGCTGATTCATTTGACAAATCTCTTTTTGCTGCAACAATTTAAACCAAGTAAAAAAAATAATAGAAAGAAGGGTGCTTGCCTGTTAGTCTGTTTTCTCTTTGAAGAAAAGATAAACGTATCGCATTAAACAGATAGAGCTTGTTCGAAAGTCCGTCCGGCATTGCTGGCTGGACCTTATCTCATAAATTAATGAAATCCAGTCCTCCCAACAAAAACAGGCTTTTGAGGTTGATCTCTACGTTTCTCCCTGCCCGGGAGAAATTTCATCAGTCAAAAAAAAAAGTTCTGACTGATTTATATCTGAATAAGCTTCTTTTGAGGCGGGAGCCCGTCTCAAAAGCAGGCACAAGCGAAGTCACCCTTCCCGGAAGTCACTATTTACGTAAATATTAACGGAACTATGGCCCCATCTGCACTGTACATTTAAAGTAGTATCATACAATTCTACACAGTCATGGTTTCCCCCAAAGAATCCTTGGAATTATTGTTTGTTAAGGATGCTGAGAGTTGTTAGGAGGCCCTATTGTTCTCACAGAGCTATAATTCTCAGAGTGGTCTAACAATCAATCCCTCTTCCCAGGGAACTCTGGGAACTGTAGCTTTGTGAGGGCATTAGTGTCCTGGCCAAGGCCGGTGGAATCAGACTCAGACCTACTGGTGTATTTTTCTCCAGTGTGTTTAATGAGAAACGTCAATCTAAAACGCTTCATGGATCAGCTTACAGGTTGCACAAGATTCTGCATCTCTACGTGGCATAATCAGGCATTACTACACAAAGCTAAGACATTGTTGCAGCAATTAGTCACACACCCTTACAACCCTTAAGTTGGTTCAGGCGTGCTCTTTCTACTTGAGTGAGGAAGATGTCACAGAATGGAATGTGTGTGCATGCGAGCACTCCTCCAAGGTGAAAAAGTGGAGGCCAGCTGAGCCTGCCGGCGCAGTTGCCTGTGTATCTGGGGTGGTGGCATTTCATCAAGATCCTCCTCCTCTAGAGGAGGTGTGTGTGGCAGCGGCAACTTGGGAGGAGAAGGGGGATTAGAAGGGAGAAGAAGGGACAGGCTCCTGATCAGCCATAATTCCTTCTGTTGTAACTGGAGTTAAGGTGGAAGAGCTATCACTGTCAAAAGTACTGAAGCCTATTGTCTCAGTACTTCCTGGTTGCAACTGAGCAGGACCCTCTCCCGGGTCTCATTCTGTGTCTTTGTCATCTTCTGTTTCATCACTGCAGGACTGCTCAGTGGAGTCATGACAAATAAGGGCTCTCCTAACAACTTTCAGCAACCTTAACAACTTACAATTCCCAGGATTCTTTGGGGGAAGCTGTGGAATAACACTGCTTTCATTTCAATATGAGGGAAATGTCAAAACAATGCGAAAACAGTCATTAATTACATATTGTTTGCAGATTTAAAAGCAACAACAATGATGGGAACAAACACCAATCATATTCGCTCGACTGATTTCTATTCTTGACCACAGTCACACAATCTGCAGCAATTTCCACTTGCTGTTCCATTTTTGTCAGAATTCTCAGACATCCCTAACTGTTACTGAGTAGTGGCCTCCCTCAGTGAACGTCTTTAAGGAGAGGATGGATAGCCCTGTGTCAGGGATGTTCTAAGTCTGGATTTCCTGTGCTGAGCAGGCAGTTGGACTAGATCCTCTACAAGGCTCCCTCCAACTCTTTAACATTCTTTGAGAGGAGTGATCGTAAGGACCAAGCTAGATGTGTGGGGCTATCCCATGCCTCTTAAGTACATGCTTGCCCTCATTCATTTAATTTATTAATTTATTTACAACATTTATAAACCACTTAATATTTGGGAAAAATCTCTAAGCAGAGCACAACATAAAAACAGTAAACAGTATTTGAAAAACAAAACACAACATAAAGCCAGTAAAATGTTGGCATATAAAAACGGCTTCAGGGGATTCATACAGACAAAATCAGAGCCTGATCTTATGGGTCAGGGAAAGCCTGGGCAAAAATGTGTGTTTTTACAAGATATCTGGAGCAACTGCTGGTTGTTGTTTCACATATGGCAGGGGATTCCATAGTACAGGGGCAATAGCAGAAAAAGGCTTTTTTTAGGTCACCGCCCTGCATAGAAGTGCAAAACTGGTTTTTGTGACTCCGCTCTAATATATCCCTGCCCAAGTTGACCCAAATACTAATTGACCCAAATATTCAGAAGGTGTGCCGGTCTTGCCTAGGATTGAACAATAAGAAATTGTTTCTTTTTAAATATGAAACACACCGCCAATTACTTTTAATGGAGCTTTCAATATGTGGGAAGCTAGAAGGTGCATCAAGCAGACAACGGCTTTGCAGCAGCTCTTGATTATGAAGTGTGCCAGCTAATTGGCTCTTGAAAGAAACCCACTTTTCGTTTCCTCAGTGACTTGCATCTCAACAGGAAACCTTCCTTTTTTCAGCAAGTCACAGGAAAGCTTTAACATGTTCATTAGAAAAACTGATCACAGCAAGCCCATTCTCAAGAAGTCCACCTCACCCTGCAATCCTGTTTCCTTTTCTTTTGCACAAGCAGTGCCTCCTATGGTCTGTTACTGTTTGCAGTTTTTCATGCGGAATCTTAAGCCATCTTCAACCTGAACATGCAAAGGCAAGAAACATATAGGAGTCTTTGGAGCATCCTTGTGCCACCCCCAACCCCAGCGTGCATATGTCATCCCCACCACTGCTGACCATTACATGTTTAGTGCAAAGCTCTGTAGGTAGCTTCACACTGAGAGGTCTCTTTGCAATCCACAACCCTGATAACCCTAGTCATCTCTGTGTGGGACTAGTCTTCAGGCAGAGAGATTTGGGGGAGGAGGAGGGAAAAGTAGATGGTTAATTGGGTGTTAGAACAAATTAAACCAGAACTGTCACTAGAAGCTAAAATGATGAAACTGAGGTTATCATACTTTGGACACATCATGAAAAGACATGATTCACTAGAAAAGACAATAATGCTGGAAAAAACAGAAGGGAGTAGAAAAAAAGGAAGGCCAAACAAGAGATGGATTGATTCCATAAAGAAAGCCACAGACCTGAACTTACAAGATCTGAACAGGGTGGTTCATGACAGATGCTCTTGGAGGTTGCTGATTCATAGGGTCGCCATAAGTCGTAATCGACTTGAAGGCACATAACAACAACAAATCCTGGGCTCAGGATCAGGTTACTTGAGAGATTGTCTTGCCCCTTATATATCCAGTAGGTCCTGCATCCTTCAGGGGAATGTCTCCTTAAAGCCCCTTCAATATCAGAAGTCTGCTCCACAGTAACTTGGAGCAGGGCTTTCAGTGTGGCTGCCCGTACTTTACGGAACAGCATCCCTCTTAAGATACATTAAGCACCCACTATCTGTACTTTCCAAAAACAGTTGAAGACATTTTTGTTTCAACAAGTTTTTCCAGCTAGATGAAAAGGTCTCTACCTCAAATGTTCATTTTGTACTGTTTTTAAACTCATCTGTAGTTGTGTTTTTGTACTTTTTTGAAAAACTTATTTTTAGCTGTTTTTATGGTATGTTTGTAAATTGCCTTGAGACACATGTAAAAGGTGATTTATAAATTAATAAATAAAATGATTAGTCCCAAGCCATGCTCTCTAAGACAGTGATAGCCAATGCCGTGCCCTCCAGATACCCCCATAACTCCCATCATCTGAGAACAGGATGCTGGATTAGCTGGGTCATTGGCCTGATCCATCAGGCCCCTCTCATGTTCTTATGTTCCTATTATAGAATCATAGAATAGTAGAATTAAAATGGGCCTATAAGGCCATCAAGTCCAACCCTCTGCTCAATGCAGGAATCCAAATCAAAGCATTCCCGACAGATAGCTGTCCAGCTGCCTCTTCAATGCCTCCAGTGTTGGAGAGCCCACCACCTCCCTAGGTAATTGGTTCCATTGTCATACCTCTCTAACAGTTAGGAAGTTTTTCCTGATGTTCAGCCAAAATCTGGCTTCCTGTAAGTTGAGCCCATTATTCCGTGTCCCGCACTCTGGGATGATCGAGAAGAGATCCTGGCCCTCCTCTGTGTGGCAACCTTTCATGTACTTGAAGAGTGCTATCATATCTCCCCTCAGGCTTCTTTTCTCCAGGCTAAACATGCCCAGTTCTTTCAGTGTCTCCTCATAGGGCTTTTCCGTGACCATTAGCCATACTGGTAGAGACTGATGGGAGTCGTAATCCAACAACATCAGGAGGGCACCTTGTTAGCTACCCTGGGTCTCAGAGCATATGATGTTGCAACTTTGCTGAAGCTAAGCAGGTGGGGATCCGGTCGGTGCCTGGATGGGAGACCAGCTGGGAACCCCATAATGGAAGAAAGATGTAGATGTAAATGTAGTAGGTAATTAAATGACAACTCCAGAGGTCAGTTGAATAGACAGGAGAGTTGCTGCACCCTGTAAGGAAAGGGACAGATTATAAAGACTGAAGAGTCTGGAGCTATTTCAGAGATGACAGGCATGGATCCCTGCATGTTATTCTTGTTATTCTTTCTTAAATGTCTATCCCGCTCTTCCTCCCAAAGGAGCCCAGGATCGCAAACAACCAAGCAGTAAAACAAAACAATTAAAATAAAATAAAAACATGAAAATTTAAAAGCATCAAGAACACATAAACACAATTTTAGAATTGTACCCTTGAACCAGAATGGAACCAGACTGCTGGCACTTAAAATTAAAAAGGTAGCAGAGCAGCTTTTAAACTGACTGAGGGGGGAAACCCAACAGGAGCTGAGAAAGGTCCGGTTCGGAATAAACCTCCCCCCTGGGATAAAAACCAAAGAAATGATGAAATTTTAAAAGGGGTAGGCCTAGAAGTAGGCATTGTGAGAGCAGGGGCACAGGATATAAATTCAGAAGAGCAAAATTACCACAGGCCTAACCACAAGTGCCAAAGACACTTGAAGAGAGACACTGCTTACAAGTGCCTGTACGCTAATGCTAGGAGCCTCCGAACCAAGATGGGAGAACTGGAGTGCTTGGTCTTAGAGGAGAGCATTGATATAGTGAGCATAACGGAGACCTGGTTGAATGGAGAAAACCAGTGGGATACGGTTATCCCTGGATATAAACTATATCGGAAGGACAGGGAAGGACGTATTGGTGGCGGAGTCACTCTATACGTGAAAGAAGGCATTGAATCCAGCAAGCTCAAAACATTTGACTTCAAAAGAGGAAACTTCACAAAAATGAGGGGATTGGTAAAAAGAAAGCTGAAAAACAAAGTCCAGAGGGTCACATCACTCGAAAATGCTTGGAAGTTGTTTAAAAACACTATATTAGAAGCTCAACTGGAGTGCATACCACAGATCAGAAAAGGTACCGCCAGGGCCAAGAAGATGCCAGGATGGTTAACGAGCAAAGTCAAGGAAGCTCTTAGAGGCAAAAAGTCTTCCTTCAGAAAATGGAAGTCTTGTCCAAATGAAGAAAATAAAAAAGAACACAAACTCTGGCAAAAGAAATGCAAGAAGACAATAAGGGATGCTAAAAAAGAATTTGAGGAGCACATTGCTAAGAACATAAAAACCAACAACAAAAAATTCTATAAATACATTCAAAGCAGGAGACCATCTAGGGAGACAATTGGACCCTTGGATGATAAGGGAGTCAAAGGTGTCCTAAAGAACGATAAGGAGATTGCAGAGAAGCTAAATGAATTCTTTGCATCTGTCTTCACAGTGGAAGATATAGGGCAGATCCCTGAACCTGAACTAACATTTGCAGGAAGGGATTCTGAGGAACTGAGACAAATAGTGGTAACGAGAGAGGAAGTTCTAAGCTTAATGGACAATATAAAAACTGACAAATCACCGGGCCCGGATGGCATCCACCCGAGAGTTCTCAAAGAACTCAAAGGTGAAATTGCTGATCTGCTAACTAAAATATGTAACTTGTCCCTCGGGTCCTCCTCCGTGCCTGAGGACTGGAAAGTGGCAAATGTAACACCAATCTTCAAAAAGGGATCCAGAGGGGATCCCGGAAATTACAGGCCAGTTAGCTTAACTTCTGTCCCTGGAAAACTGGTAGAAAGTATTATTAAAGCTAGATTAACTAAGCACATAGAAGAACAAGCCTTGTTGAAGCAGAGCCAGCATGGCTTCTGCAAGGGAAAGTCCTGTCTCAGTAACCTATTAGAATTCTTTGAGAGTGTCAACAAGCATATAGATAGAGGTGATCCAGTGGACATAGTGTACTTAGACTTTCAAAAAGCGTTTGACAAGGTACCTCACCAAAGGCTTCTGAGGAAGCTTAGCAGTCATGGAATAAGAGGAGAGGTCCTCTTGTGGATAAGGAATTGGTTAAGAAGCAGAAAGCAGAGAGTAGGAATAAACGGACAGTTCTCCCAATGGAGGGCTGTAGAAAGTGGAGTCCCTCAAGGATCGGTATTGGGACCTGTACTTTTCAACTTGTTCATTAATGACCTAGAATTAGGAGTGAGCAGTGAAGTGGCCAAGTTTGCTGACGACACTAAATTGTTCAGGGTTGTTAAAACAAAAAGGGATTGCGAAGAGCTCCAAAAAGATCTCTCCAAACTGAGTGAATGGGCGGAAAATGGCAAATGCAATTCAATATAAACAAGTGTAAAATTATGCATATTGGAGCAAAAAATCTTAATTTCACATATACGCTCATGGGGTCTGAACTGGCGGTGACCGACCAGGAGAGAGACCTCGGGGTTGTGGTGGACAGCACGATGAAAATGTCGACCCAGTGTGCGGCAGCTGTGAAAAAGGCAAATTCCATGCTAGCGATAATTAGGAAAGGTATTGAAAATAAAACAGCCGATATAATGCCGTTGTATAAATCTATGGTGCGGCCGCATTTGGAATACTGTTTACAGTTCTGGTCGCCTCATCTCAGAAAGGATATTATAGAGTTGGAAGAGGTTCAGAAGAGGGCAACCAGAATGATCAAGGGGATGGAGCGACTCCCTTACGAGGAAAGGTTGCAGCATTTGGGGCTTTTTAGTTTAGAGAAAAGGCGGGTCAGAGGAGACATGATAGAAGTGTATAAAATTATGCATGGCATTGAGAAAGTGGATAGAGAAAAGTTCTTCTCCCTCTCTCATAATACTAGAACTCGTGGACATTCAAAGAAGCTGAATGTTGGAAGATTCAGGACAGACAAAAGGAAGTACTTCTTTACTCAGCGCATAGTTAAACTATGGAATTTGCTCCCACAAGATGCAGTAATGGCCACCAGCTTGGATGGCTTTAAAAGAAGATTAGACAAATTCATGGAGGACAGGGCTATCAGTGGCTACTAGCCATGATGGCTGTGCTCTGCCACCCTAGTCAGAGGCAGCATGCTTCTGAAAACCAGTTGCCGGAAGCCTCAGGAGGGGAGAGTGTTCTTGCACTCGGGTCCTGCTTGCGGGCTTCCCCCAGGCACCTGGTAGGCCACTGTGAGAACAGGATGCTGGACTAGATGGGCCACTGGCCTGATCCAGCAGGCTCTTCTTATGTTCTTACCCTGACAGCTAATTATTTCTACAAACAGTCTGTCAGCTATCAAGTGCTTGGGTAAACTGGGATTTTTTAAGTTCCTCCTGAATGTTAATAATAGGGGAGACAGATGCACCCTATCAGGAAAGGCATTCCACAAAGTAGGGAACCGCCAATGAGAAAGCCCTGCCACGGGTCAGCACCAACTGGTTGTCCATGATGTGTGAAGGCTGAGCTTAACCAGTGGCTGGTTTTTAAAAGGAGAGTTGCAGAGGCTCCAGCAGACTTGGAAACCAACATCTTTTTGATCTAGCATCTCTGCCCAACTTAATTGTAGAGATATTATGGCTTTCTGTTGTTCCTCAGCAGTAGAAATCATTCTGTGCATGCTCTGAAGCACATTCTTCTGTATTTTTTCTCCCAAAATTATGCACTGGGCTATCTTCCAAACAGATTCTCAAACGGAAGATTCAAGCCCTGTCTTCAGCACTGGGCTCTTCTCTCTCTAGGTCTGGGATGGGGACCCTGTTGTCTTCCTGATGTTGCTGGGCTCCAGCTCCCATCAGCCCCAGCCAGCATGGCCAGTGGTCAAGGATGATGTGAGCAGTCATCCAATGGCATCTCGAGGTCCACACATTTGCCATCCTTACACATTTGGCCGCTGGATCCAGACAAGAGATGGTTCTTCGGAACAAACAAGGTTTGCAGAGGTAATACTGTTACAAGATCCTGACTTTCAACCCTACAAAGCCAGTGAAAAGAACAAACAGATGTCATTTGTTAAAGAATGTGCTTTGCAGAAATGAATCATCATTTTAGAACGGTAAAGCAGGGCTCTGGAGGCTTGGCTGCTTCATCACTCACAGACACCCATCCTGAAACCAACAGATTGAATTGAGTTCCTCCCAGGAAGCCATCAGCCTGCTTACAATGAAGACAATGACTCACAGGAGGTTGAACTCTTCATTTCTGCTATATTAAGCAGCTCAACCCCATTTAATGATAGGAACCTCTACTCTGGCCTAATCTACACGTGGAAGAATCTACACAAACACACACATTTGGTAATACAGATTATTGGATGATGTACAGTCTTTGATGGGTCAGTTTTGCCCATGTTGTGCAGAAATGAGTGTCTTAATTACTCTGCATAGAAAAGGGAAAATCAACATAGACCTTTGGGGAAGCATAGATCTTTGAGGAAGGTCCGCAGCTCAGTAATACAGCATCTGCTTTGCATGCTGGAGGTTCCAGGTTCAGTCCTTGCCATCTCCAGGTAGGCTTAGAAGTGTCCCCAATCTGAAATCCTGGAGAGTTGCTGCCAGTCAGTTTAGACCACTCTTCTTCAACCTTGGGTCCCTATATGTTGTTGGACTACAATGCCCATCATCCTTGGCCATTGGCTAGGCTGCCTGGGATTGATGGGAGTTGTAGTCTGACAACATCTGGAGACCCAAGGTTGAAGAACACTAGTAGACAATAGTGAGCTAGATGGACCAATGGTCATACTCAGTATGAGGGAACTTCCTTTATTCATATGTTCATAGTTTTTTCAATGGTGTTATCTGTAACAATTTGTTTACAGTAAATCCATTGGTGACAAAGACAGATGATCACCATTCCTTGCAACTGGGTACATGTGAGCTGAACCTCTGCAGCCTCCCCAGCCCCTAGCTGATCTTCTTGCAAGGAAAAACCATAGCATGTCAAATGAAATAGTAGGTTGGAGCTATTCCCCACTAGTGGACCTGCTAGCAAGTAAATGCTTCAGAGCACTTATTTTCCAATAATATCTATGCTGCACTTTGCACCAGTAGACTGCTCATGCAACAAAGGGGTTGACCAAGAATGTGTCAGGGTGGATCTTAGGGACTAGATGCTCTGAATCAGCGCATCCAAGAGCTTGAAAGAATTCCCTACTAGGAGCCCCTCCAGACTAGTGTTGTATTGCAAGTGTATTCTTCAACATGTTCTTGACACAATAATAGCTCACTCGTGGATTTCTTCTGCTTTAGTTTGTCCTGCAGTGCTTCCCCAGTGCTACTGCATCATTTCTGTCCGGAGGGGCTATAGTAGGGCTGTGCACTGGATTTGCCCAAGGCCCAAACCAAATCTGACCCATTCAGACTTTTGGGGACCTTGGCCAATTCGGGGTTCTGACAGCAACTAATGGCTACAGGTTGAATTGGATGACCCAAAGCGACCCAGGGCTTTCAGGGGACAAGGCATCAGGCTCTCCTTCCTGCCCGTGCACTGCTGCCGCCCCACAGGATCACTGTGGGTGCTAGTTTGAAAGGTGCTTTCCTGCAGGAAAGCCCATTGCAAAACCCGCATCATGCAGGTTTGCTCCCTCGGCTTGTCGGCTGTTGAGCCCAGGAAGCGATCCTGGGGGTGGTTGTTTGCAATGTGTTTGAAAGCACCAGGATCACTCCCTTGGTTCAACAGTTGACAAACTGAGGGAGCGAACCTGCGCAGAACTGACCCTACTCTTGATCGGGAATGAGGGAAGAAGATGCAATGTCTCCTTCTTCCCCCTCCCCACTGTTAAATTAGGGAAGGTTTTTACCGTAATTAAACATTTGCCTCGCCTTGTAATAATCTGTAATACAAAATCTTCTGGGAAAGGGCTTTAGCATAGCGGTAGAACATTTGCTTTGCATGCAGGAAATCCTAGGTTTAATCCCTGACAGCCCCAGGTAGAACTGAGAGAGACTCCTTGCCTGAAACCTTGGAGAGCCGCTGCCAGCCAGTGTAGACAATACTGAGTTAGATGGACCAATGGCCTGACTCAGCATAAGGCAACTTCCTCCTGAACTTATTTGGGAATAGCTCTAAACTGGGGCATATAGTCCCCAGGTCAACACAGGTTGGGTCCACCTAATTCCCTCCTCTCTGGATTAGAGCCACGGGGCGAATAGGGTTTGTGTCTGTGCACAGCCCTAGGCTATAGTGCAACAAAAGCAGGACAACAATAAATCATAACATTTGTGAAATCAAAAGTTATGGGTTTTCAGATGGAAATAACTGGATATACGCTGAGTGGAAATGAAGTAGTGTAATCACCTCAAAAAGTTTGCAGGCACAAACAGTATTGAAACCAGGTTTACATACGATTGCCCCAATAGCATCGCAAGCATGAATCACGATGAATGAGCAATAAAGAGGATGTCTGGAGGGGCCCTAGGATGTTTTAACAAGTGAAACTTAAAGCAGCAGATCTTTCAATATGTCACAGATGAAAATAGGGACATTTAAAATTCTAAACTAAATGCACAGTCAGATTGCATACAGATGTGTCCTTAAAATAGCAAGTCCCTGGGCACTTCTGAGCCAAAATGACTTAGGGTGGCATCAGCTTGCCTACACAACAGCCAACTGCATTCAGCATTCTTGTTCTTCCATCAAGGATCACTGACTGAGGGCCTCTTCCCACCCTTGTCAAACATTGCTGAAGGCTCTTTTTGTACACTATGTGTTGTATTAATTTACCCTGTGTAAATTTTCCAGCCCACGTCACAATGTTCACTTGGAAAAGAAAGGAGAGGAGAGGCATTTGTCAAGTGAATGAGCATTCTGTCCCATGTAGTTCAGTAGTCTCTACAGTGACTGGCAGCAGCTCTCCAGGAGACATTCCTGGTCCTGCCAGGAGATGCTGGGGAATGAACCAGGGACTTTCTGCATTCACAGCAGATGCTCTTTCACTGAGTTACAGACTTTCCCAATGGTCTATGCTTCAGTTGCATCTGTTCTGCATCGCAGCCATATAGGATTTAATGGATTCCGCCAGCATTGCAACATTAGGGGAAGGACCTAATATCACCAATTAAGCAGCCCAGTTTGATGGAAGAGCACTTGCTTTATATACAGAAGGTCTCGCGTGCAATTCCTGGTGTGTCCAGTTAAAAGGATGAGGAAGCAGGTGATGTGAATGTGACTCTAGAGAGCTGCTGCTAGTCAGAGCAGACAATACTGGCTATAAGGAAAAATAGCCTGACCTGGTATAAAGTGTTCCCTTTCCGTGGAATTGTGCAAATAGGCCCTCTAGTTCAGCAGTTTATTTTTGTCCCAGTTTTAAAGAACAGAATTCTAGAGTTAGTTCCTTGCACTCTGGGGAGGAAAGAGAGCCAGTGTGGTGTAGTGGTTAGAGTGTCAGAGTAGGACCTGGGAGACCAGGGTTCGAATCCCCACTCAGCCATGAAGCTCTCTGGATGACCTAGGGCCAGTCACTGCCTCTCAGCCTAATCTACCTCACAGGGTTGTTGTGGGGATTAAATGAGGAGGGGGAGAACCATGTTTGTATGCCACCTTGAGCTCCTTGGAGAAAGGTGAGATATAAATGCGATTAATAATAATAATAATTATAATTATTAATAATAATAATAGTAAAGAGAACATCAGGACAGAGCCTTCTTAATTTCCAGGCCCTGCTCTCTCACCCCAGAAGCATGACCTGCCCTGTGTCTCCTAAGCTAGCCTGTAGCTTTCAGGTGTGGTAGAAGGTTAGGTCCCATCCGCAGTTCTATTGGCTGACTCACAGTTAAGTGAAAATATCTTTTCTGTGAGATTTTGAGAGCTGTATCAAAGCAGTCGGTCACATGCAAGCCATGATTCATCATGGTCTTTGGAGATTTACCCAACTTAATCTGGACTCACTGGGAATTTTGCAAGATCCTCTTAATTCTTCTGCTAGTTTGATGCTCAGTAGAGGCAAGAGGAACTTGAATGGCAAATTCTATTTGCCAGTAATGAGAACTGGGTGGTGTTTAGAGAGGGTGCCCTTTGGATGAAATCTGTGATTGTGTTGAGTCCAGAACATCTAATCTCAGCACATTGAGGCGGGCATGGAGGGCTGTAGCTCAATGGTAGATCACTTGTTTTACATGCAAAAAGTCCCAGGGTCAACCCCCAGCATTTCCAGATAGGATTGGGGAAAGACCCCTGTCTGAAAAACGTGACAGCCACTGCCAGTCTCTGTCAACAATACTGAGCTAGATGAACCCATAGAATGAGGCAGCTTCCTCTGTTCCTCTCTGCATGTAGATCTATGAAAGTCTTTAAAAAAACAAAAACAAATTGTGCTTTTTCTAAAAGATAGCTTGGGAACTAGATTCTGTGTGTGTTTACTCTGAAGTAAGTGCCTATGAGATCAGTGGGATTTATTCCCAAGTAAAAAAATAAAACACTTCTGCCTTTATTCCCTCTGCACAAAATAAGGATGAATATATATGTTTTATTTATTTCAAAATACTACTATCCTGTTTTTTTATTTCAAAATACTCACAAAGGGGCTAACCAGCATCAACTGAAGTTGCATCTTATTCTTCGGGCCTTTGGGAGGTAGCAAAGAGTTGAAGCCCAAGGGCTGGTATTATGTCGGTGGCTGCAATGTACTGTACTGTTTGAAATTTTTACTGTGCATGTCAAGATTTTTTTTGTGTAATTGTTTTATTATAATTTATTTGATTATTTCTGTAAGCCACCCTGGGGTCCAAGGGATGAAGCATGGCTCATCCACATGGCACCAGCAGATCTGCATGTGTCAGCAGGTTCCCCTCCATCCTCTTCCCCACTAAGCCTAATTGCAATGGGGGAGGGATGGTTTTAGGGCTTGAAACTGGGCAGGTTAAGCCTTCCATCCCCAGCTGTGACTATCTTAAACCTGCCCCTCCTTTGCTACAGGTAGGTTTTGGGGGAAAACATCCACTGGCTTTTGCAGGGTACAATAGAAGGCCTTTCTCAAGCCTCATTTTTGTGCAGGGGGCAGTCCTCTCGATATTGCAGCTGGAGAGGGAAATTTAACTCTTGCCTCCCTAGCTTTCCAGATAGATCTCCCCTCCCTCTTGTCCTTTTCCTTTCCTTCACCCCTCCTGCCCTCTCCCCCTCCCTTTCCAATCCCCTCCCCCCTTCCCCCTCTCCTCTCCTCTCCCCCCTCTCCAGAGCTTGGAAAAGTTACTTTTTTGAACAACAACTCCCATCAGCCCCAGCCAGCATGGCCACTGGATTGGGCTGATGGGAGGTGTAGTTCAAAAAAGTAACTTTTCCGAGCTCTGCCCCTCTCCTCCTCCCCCATGGTCAGTTTCACCTATCCTGAGAATGACTGCATGGGACTAAATTCCATTGAACTCAATAAGCATGCAAATGATCAGACCTGCCTCCTCCTTCTTCCCCCTCTCTCCTTCCCCTCCCCTCCTTCCCTTCTTCCACCTCTCCCCTCTTCCTTCTTCCTCCTCTCCAGCCTTCCCTCTTCTCCTCCTCCCCTATGGTCAGTTTCACCTATCCTGTGATTGTAGGGGAGTAAATCCCACTGAACTCAAAAAGCATGCAAATGATCAAAGCTGCCTTCCTCCCCTCCCCATCCTGCATGTTCCCATCCCCCTCCTCCCTTCTGCCCTTCTTCCTCCCCTCCCCCTCTCCCCATGGTCAGTTTCACCTGTCCTAAGCATGATTGCAGGTGAAGCTGACTAGCAGCTGAGAAGGTGAAGCTTCAGTTGGCTTCATGGCTGAGTGTGGATCTGGAGTTGCATCCCCATCACCCCAACTGCTACACCTGAAGATTTACAAAAACATGTTAGAATTGTAATACATCAAGGCTGTTAATAGACTGATCTTCCACCTTCTAAGCAATAAGAAGTTAATTTTAATGCAGTCAAATTAGGGATGGAAAGGGCTGTCAGTTTCGTTTCTCTCACTTTCTTATTTTTCCAGTCTTAAATTCAGTTCTCCACATTTCTGTAGCAATTTGCAATATTTTTTTTAAAAACCCTCATGAAAATTTTCCAGCATTTTACTGCGAATTTCTTCTAATATACACATTTTTGTAGCCAGTTTTGACCAAGGTACACATTTTTGCAAGCAACGTCTCATCATGTAATGCATTTTGTATGTTATTTTCACTCATATATTCATTTTTATGCACTCTGTCCCCCAATGTATGCATTTTTGTAAACTTGGTTTGGTTGGCAAACTCCATTACAAAATATGAATAAGTGTGAATTTTGAAGGATGACAGTGTTTCGGTTTCCATATTGTTTAGGAAAGGACAAATTTGATAGATTTGGCTTGAAATGCAAACTGAATCAAATGTATCATCCATGCCTAATCCAGATATATTACTATATCCTCAGTATGGGGACTTTCTTTGAGATTCTGAAAGAAATAAGACAACCTATAGTTCAGTAAGCAAAAGCTGTCCCTCTGTGGCTGCAGTCACACATTGTGATAATCCAGGGTTGCTAACTTATTATAATGCCCAGTCACTCCTGCTTTGCTCTTACCCTCTAGTGAGAGCGAAACAAACCATGAAGCTGCTGTTTAAACTTGGTTTAGTGCACCACTTCCTACCAAAACAGCCTGCACACTCCCTGAGGTCATCTGAAGAAGTCCAGTTGAGCATCCTTGTGCTATCTGAAGCTTAGGTTGATGGAAACACATGATAGGGCCGGCCCTGTTAGCCTGTCCAGACTTGGAATGTTCTGTGCCAGGAGGTCCATTAGATCCTCAATCTGATTAAGAATGAGGGTGCCTCCAGGCTGTCAGCATTTTGTGGGAGTGATTCAAGAGTATAATACCAGGAAATTAAAGTGGACTAAAGGGCTCTGACATCCTAGTGCAACAAATCCAATATAAAAAGAGATATATTTTTTGTTAGGAAAGTGACGTAAATGCATAGAAAAGTGCAGAAAGGACAAAAGATGAACGGAAAGTTGTGTAAACACTCTGTAAGTCAATCAGGATGAATGCAGGATGAATGCTGATTGGCATGTAAAAGTTCAGAATGAACAAATAATTAATGGGAAAACATAAACACCACGCAAACAAATCTGAATGAATGTTCAGTAAAGATTGGGTATAATCCAATTTCTGTGTAAGCTTTGTGCAAGCAAATCAGGATGAATGTTCAATAAGTAGGTTGTTTGGAGACGTCCTGAAGATTTTTGTTGTTATTTCAGCCGGCCTTGTACCTGTTGGATGCTTGATTCTCCTTTCTAATTTTAGTCTGCTTTCTTGTCACTATTTAGCTTATGTAGGGTATGCTTTAAGTTGCATTCCTGCATCAAACAGGGGGTTGGACTCAGTGGCCTTTAGGCCCCTTCCAACTTTGCTATCCTGTGATTGGGCTGTTATCTGCTGTCTCCTGTTTCAGTTTTTTTAGTTTGTTATATGGTATTCATTTGTTGTTTTTCATGTGTTGTTTTTTAATCTTGCGAGCTGCCCTTCTGCTGAGGCGGAAAGGCAGGATATCAGGATTTTAAGTAAATAAATCACATAAATAAAGGCATACATTTGAAATGGACGTGAGCTTCTGATGGGGGGATTGGTCCTGTCCCACTGCCACTGAGCATAACGGTAAAATGGACAACATATCTCTTGCTAGCTAGCCAGCCCAAGTGAGTGCTGCGTACGAGTGCCACTTCCCTGGGCAGAAGAAGCTCAGCGAGAGAGGATCTACTTTGAACGCAGAAGGTCCCAAGTTCAATCCCTGTCATTTCCAGATAGGGCTAGGAGAGAAACCTGTCTGAAATCCTGGAGAGGCACTGCCAGTCAGTGTAGACTGTTTTTAATAATGTATTTTATATTGTTGTGACCTGTCCTGGGATCTACTGGTGAAGGGTGGGTGATGATGGTGATGATGATGACGACGACAACAACAACAACAATAATAGACCAAGAGTTCCCAAACTGTGGTCTGTGGCTCATCAGTGGTCCATGAGCTTCATTCAGGTGGTCCACAACATGCCCACATTAAATATTCATATTGATTTTTAATTGTGTTTTTATTGCTTCTTGCATTTCTTGTATGTTATTGTATTACAGTTTAAATTTGAGGGAATGCAAATGGTAAGACATGAAATATAAGAAATAAAAGAAACAAAATACAATTAAAAATCCTACAACAATTGCTACTACAGGCAGAAAAATCATGTTGTGGTCCACCAAGACCCTTAGCAATTTTCAAGTGGTCCACGGGGGGAAAAAGGTTTGAGAGCCACTCATGTAGACCCTACTGAGCTCACACAGGACTAAGGTTCTGACTCTGTCTAAGGCGCTTTCTATATTCCTAAAGTATTCCAGCTTCCTTGCAGATCTGCATGTACCAAGTGGCTGAGAAAGAAATAGCTTCTGGGATTGAAAGCAGATGTTTGCTCTGCCTCCGACCCGCAATGCCTGGCATATATGCAGAGGGAGAGGGTGGGTGACTAATCTATGGGAAACTGCAAAAGTCCAGGCAAAAATGAGTCATGCAAGAAAACATTTTACTCAATGTGAAAATGGTGTTCAGCGGTTCAAAAACATATCTGTGCAATGTGGGGTTTGTAAAGGTTCGGTTTCTGAAGGAAAGTCTTGTGGAGGTGAAGTTGTTGGTCGGTCCTAAACTGGGTTAACTCCTCGGATTCAGGCAAGCCACTGCATAACTGATGTTAGTCTTTAGTTGGGGTTGTTTTGCAACATAAAACACTCAGGGCTGATACTGTTATGAAAAGGAGTTGAATGGCTGGATTGTCTAGAAGCAACTTTAATTATCCTGGAGCACAAGGCTTTGAGATCATTCCAAAAGTTTAGTGCCTGGAGCCATTTTGATCAGATAGTGTCCTTTAATAAGTTATCTTGTGCTGCACACAAGAACAGTATTAACATAGTTATGATCAGGTGCTTTCACCTTGCACTTATTGCAGCTATTATGACATTAAAAGTATGCTTCTTCTTGTCAACTTCTTTTGTCATGGGGCACCTCCATCGTACAGGACTCGTAATCAATTTCTAATTTCAAAAACAATGAAGCTTTACTGTATAGGTTTCTGCTGGTTTTCACGGGGTTCTGTTTTTAAAGTTTGCAAAAAGAAGGCTTAATCAGCAGCAATGTTTAGTTTTTTCCAAGTAGGCTGAAGGACGAATTCAGACAAAGAATGCTTCTTCTCCACATGGTCGTGAATACAGTTGCATGCTTATATGCCCATACCAGCCCTAGTGACTGCCATTATGCAAACTTGAATTGCCTTGTAATGTGATGTTAATGCTATGTTCCTTTACATCTGAGAGAGCTGCACTGGTTACCAATCTGCTACCAGGACAGCTTCAAGGTTCTTGCCTTAATTCACAAAGTCCTAAATAACTTGGGCTCAAAGCACCTTAAGGAACACTTAATTTTTGCTACTGGAACAGGGGATGGTGATCTGGGAGTAAGGGATTTTACATCTATTCCTCTGTCATGGTCAGATCATCGCCTATTGAGGTGTAGGCTCACAATGTTTTCTCCCCTCTGCAAGGAGGTGATCAATGCCTCCCTACGAGAGGGAGTGGCACCACCCTGCCTGAAACAGGCGGTGGTGAGACCGCTCCTAAAGAAACCCTCCTTGGACCCTGAAAATTTTGACAACTATAGACCGGTAGCAAATGTTCCGTTCTTGGGCAAGGTCTTAGAGCGTGTGGTCGCTCGCCAGCTCCAGGCTTCTTGGATGAAACTGATTATCTGGATCCTTGTCAATTGGGCTTTCGGCCGGGGTTTGGTACAGAAACAGCCTTGGTCGCCCTGTATGATGACCTCTGTCGGGAGAAAGACAGAGGGAGTGTAATGTTGGCTATCATAGAGCCAGCAGTTGCCCTCACAAACAAGGTAGGAAAGGGTTAAGCTACTCTTGGGCAGAGCCAGGGAGATAACAAGACTCAGGTTACTGCTATCAGGCAGCTGTAACCACTAATGAGCCCAAGGCCCTATAAAGCAAGCAGGAGGGAATGTGTTGAGTGTGGGGGGAAAGTTGGATGGAGTTAACAGTGAGCTGCGTATATTGAGACTGTATGCTGTCGGGGACTGATGCTGCTGCCGTGTATCCTGTATTCTGTAACCAGTATGCTGTATGCTGAATGCACAAGTAAAGTATTCTTGCACATAGACTGCTGTATATTATTGCTACCTCCCTCTGTGTCTTACACGACTACATTTTTGCCAGCTTCCAACAAAGGGTTATGGGCCCAGAGCTCACACTGTAGTCTGTGCATGCTCAGAGGTGAAAGTGTAAGCAAGTGCAGTGTGCTAGAACGAAGGCAGTAAGAAGCAATGATGTCATCATATGCATCTTTGTTGCCCCTGGAGAGGCTCAATGACTCCAATTATGCCACCTGGAAGGTCCGAATGGAGATGTACCTACGCAGAGGAGTGTGGTGTGTTATAGAAAGTCTTCCTCTCACAGCTCCACCCTCCGCTGAATGGCTTCGTATGGATGAGAAAGCCAAAGCCTGTGTTATCTTAGGACTACAGGACAGCCAGCTGCTCCACGTAAGAAATCAACAAACTGCGAAAAATGTTTGGGAAACCCTCAAGGACGTTCATGTTAAGAAAACAGCAGGGAGCAAGATAAGAATTGCTAGAAGGCTGTTTCAATTGCGTCTCGAGAAAGGGGTGTCAATGCATGAACATTTACATACCTTAAGTAGCCTGTTTTCGGAGCTGCAGGAGAGGGATGTTATTTACTCTCCCCAGCAACAGGTGTACTTATTATTGTCAACACTGAATGACTCCTGGAATTCGTTGGTCTGCGCATTAGAGACTATCAATGAGACTACTCTTACTCTAGAGTATGTAAAAGGAAAACTTCTTGAAGAATGGGAAAGGAGAGAAGAAAAGAACCAGAAGCAAGACACCAGCTATCCAGAGCCAAAAGAAGCAAGAGGGAAAGCGCCTGCTGTGAGACTATGCTACACATGCGGCTCAAGTCAACATCTACGTAAAGATTGCACCCGGAAGAAGAACAAACAGCCGAAGGAACTCAACCAAGTGCGTGTAGTAAGAGCAGGAAAGGACTCCAATCAAACTGAAGAAGAAACGTTATGGGCGATAGACTCTGGAGCAAGCCATTGTATTGCAATACGAAAGACTCTCTTTCAAACGTTAACTCCTGCAAGTGAAAGCGTCACCTTGGCAGATGGGAAAACTATAGAGGTAAAAGGGAGGGGCACGTTGTATATGCCATGTCTAAATACATTGTTAACAAACGTTCTATTTGTGCCTCAGCTTGACTCAAATATATTATCTGTTATAAGGTTAACCAACATGGACTATGATGTAAACTTTTCTAAAGGGATTTGTGAAATAAGGAAAGGTGGGAATATTGTTGCTAGAGGCACTATAAAAAATTCCCTGTATGTAATTGCTAAAACCCCAGAGAGAACTGCTAATGTTATAACTAACAAGCCACCCCATAATGGATGCATTCACATGTACCATAAAAGACTGGGGCATGCATGCTACGCAACCTTACAAGCAACACCCAAGCACAGCTTAGACGTAACCTACAAAAGCTGTAACCATTATGTAGACTGCCATGTATGTAGAGAACATAAATCTGTTGCAGCGCCTGTAGAGAAAACAAGTAATATAAAAGTGTCAAGGGAGTTTGATTTACTCCACATGGATTTAGCCGGTCCGTTCCGGAAATCAAAAGGCGGAGCCAGGTTTTATTTAATACTGGTTGACGCATATACAAGATATGGTTCTCTATATTTATTGAAAAACAAAGTAGAAGCTGCTGCGCAAATTAAATATTTCATTAAATGGGTTGAAAACAAGTTTGGTAAAAAGATAGCACAGCTATACTCAGACCGAGGAGGTGAATTCTTATCTCAAGGGCTGCAAAACTTCTTTAAAGAACAAGGGATAAAACATTCCCTGACAGCCGCCTTTTCACCCTCTCAGAACGGCTTGGCGGAACGCCGAAATTGATACCTGCAGGACATGTCACGTGCTATGCTTAAAGACTCTGTATTACCCTCAATGTTCTGGGCAGAAAGCCTAATGTATGCGAACTATGTTCAGAACAGGCTTTATGCAAAGGCAGTAAATTGCAGCCCATATGAAATGTTGTATAAATGTAAGCCAAAGCTAAACCACATTCAAACTTTTGGAACCACCTGTTGGGCTAATATACCTAAAGCGCAAAGGAAGGGTAAATTAGCTGCAAGAGCATTAAAGGGAAACCTATTAGGCTATGAATGCGGTTCGTATAGGGTGCCTGGCAAACAAAGAGTTATTATCAGTAGGAGTGTTCATGCAAATGATAAAGCATGGGAAGACACAGAGCACTTTGACATGGTAGAGTTAGAAAGCACAGCTTCACAAGATAGCGCAGTAAAACCTCAAGTGCTCAGTGAAGCAAGAAAAGAAAGCAAACCTGCTGGAATGAAACAGGAATGTGCAGAGGCTGACTCGGCTGATGATGAAGAGCCGACAAGCAGCACAGTAGCTAGAGCAGAACAGAGCAGTGAGGAGCCAGAAAGCTCAGAGCAAGAAAGTGCAGAGGCTGACTTGGCTGATGATAAAGAGCCGACAAGCAGCACAGCAGCAAGAGCAGAACAGAGCAGTGAAGATTCAAAAAACTCAGAGCAAGAAACTGGGATAAAAACCAAAGAAATGATGAAATTTTAAAAAGGGTAGGCCTAGAAGTAGGCATTGTGAGAGCAGGGGCACAGGATATAAATTCAGAAGTGCAAAATTACCACAGGCCTAACCACAAGTGCCAAAGACACTTGAAGAGAGACACTGCTTACAAGTGCCTGTATGCTAATGCTAGGAGCCTGCAAACCAAGATGGGAGAACTGGAGTGCTTGGTCTTAGAGAAGAGCATTGATATAGTGAGCATAACGGAGACCTGGTGGAATGGAGAAAACCAGTGGGATACGGTTATCCCTGGATATAAACTATATCGGAAGGACAGGGAAAGACGTATTGGTGGCAGAGTCGCTCTATACGTGAAAGAAGGCATTGAATCCAGCAAGCTCGAAACCCCAAAAGAGGCAGACTCCTCTACAGAATCGTTGTGGGTGGTGATACCGTGCCCCAGGAGGGACTTAATACTGGGAACGATCTATCGTCCCCCTGATCAAAATGCTCAGGGAGACCTTGAGATGAGATATGAAATTGAGGAAGCATCCAAACTAGGAAATGTGGTAGTAATGGGTGACTTCAACTACCCAGACATAGACTGGCTGCATATGTGTTCCAGTCATGACAAAGAAGCAAAGTTTCTAGATATTCTAAATGACTATTCCCTAGATCAGTTGGTCATGGAACCGACCAGAGGGACGGCAACCCTGGACTTAATCCTCAGTGGGGACCGGGACCTGGTGTGAGATGTAAGTGTTGTTGAACCGATTGGGAGCAGTGACCACAGTGCTATTAAATTAAACATACATGTAACTGGCCAATTGCCAAGAAAATCCAACACGGTCACATTTGACTTCAAAAGAGGGAACTTCACAAAAATGAGGGGATTGGTAAAAAGAAAGCTGAAAAACAAAGTCCAGAGGTTCACATCGCTCGAAAATGCTTGGAAGTTGTTTAAAAACACTATATTAGAAGCTCAACTGGAGTGCATACCGCCAGGGCCAAGAAGATGCCAGGATGGTTAACGAGCAAAGTCAAGGAAGCTCTTAGAGGCAAAAAGTCTTCCTTCAGAAAATGGAAGTCTTGTCCGAATGAAGAAAATAAAAAAGAACACAAACTCTGGCAAAAGAAATGCAAGAAGACAATAAGGGATGCTAAAAAAGAATTTGAGGAGCACATTGCTAAGAACATAAAAACCAACAACAAAAAATTCTATAAATACATTCAAAGCAGGAGACCATCTAGGGAGACAATTGGACCCTTGGATGATAAGGGAGTCAAAGGTGTCCTAAAGAACGATAAGGAGATTGCAGAGAAGCTAAATGAATTCTTTGCATCTGTCTTCACAGTGGAAGATATAGGGCAGATCCCTGAACCTGAACTAACATTTGCAGGAAGGGATTCTGAGGAACTGAGACAAATAGTGGTAACGAGAGAGGAAGTTCTTTTTTTTTTTTTAATAATTTTTTATTCAAATTTTCATACAACATACAAAACTAAACATTCAAAGACAAAAAACAAAATCAAAAATAATTGAACAAAAAGAAAAAAAAATAAAGAATAAAATATTGACTTCCCATTTGTCACATATCAAATCAGTTATAAGTCTATAATATATAACAATCCTGTCTCTTAAATCATATTATAAAATCACTTTCCTCCAATAGTTATCTTACTTAATCATCAGATCTCATAAACATTACTTTGTTCTTTCCACAAAAAGTCAAAGAGAGGTTTCAGTTCTTTAAGAAATATATCTATCAATTTTTTTCCAAATAAGCATATTAATTAATCCATCTCATTACTAATTATAATAATCTTATTGTCATAACCATAGTCAAAATAAACATTTCAAACAATCCGTCTCATCAGAATCTGTTAGGTTCAATAATTTCAATAGCCATTATTCTATTATCCCTATTAGTTCCATCTTCCATCTTCCATCTTCGATAGTCCTGTTAAATCCAGTAATTTCAGTGTCCAATCTTCCGATAGTCCTGTTAAATCCAGTAATTTCAGTGTCCAATCTTCCATTATCAGTATTCCATAATAATCTTGCTGTCATAACCATAGTCATACAATAAGAGTCTGATGGGAATTACCTCTATCCCAGATATTATCTTGCCAACCATTCTGAATAGGTTGCTGAAATACTGCTGTAAGATCATATCTCTGTTCTTTTTTTCAAAATGCACTGGCTCATCTCTTGAAAGTTTTTCCATTGTCACATGGCTGCAGTTAATTCCATCCATCACATCATTCCAGTCCAGAAGATTATCCATGCCATTGATAACTTTCTCTCTAGAATCTTCCTTAGTTTCTTCAGAGATAACATTAAATTCCAAACAATAGATTTTATTTCTAAAATCCATAAGCTTCAAATCTTTTTCCTGTTCCACGTTTGTTCCAGTCTCCAGGGTCTCCTCTCTCACAGGGACCCCTATTTCTTTAAGCTCCTGTGACATTTTGCTCAATTCAATTATTCCAGTCTCCAGGGTCTCCTCTCTCACAGGGACCCCTATTTCTTTAAGCTCCTGTGACATTTTGCTCAATTCAATTATTCCAGTCTCCAGGGTCTCCTCTCTCACAGGGACCCCTATTTCTTTAAGCTCCTGTGTCATTTTACTCAATTCAATTTTCGGCTCCTTACAACCCTGTCGCAGGTCTTTTTCCTGTTCCACGTTTGTTCCAGTCTCCAGAGTCTCCTCTCTCACAGGGACCCCTATCATTTTGCTCATTTCAATTTTCAGCTCCTTACAACCCTGTCGCAGGGTTCGTTTCGTTATCTCAATTTCATCCATTATTTTCTGAAACATAGATACTTCCAGGTTCTCAGCCACTTTCTTAATTGCCATTTTAAAAGAAAAATATAAAAGAACCACTTCTTATTTCAGCAACAATTGGGTTAATACTCCAAACTTGGTGACATCACAGCGTAAACAGAACAGACAGCCTTATCTCTCCATGCTTAAGTAAACAAAATGCAGTTCCCAGGATCGAAACAATTAATGGCGTTGTGAGAAAACAGATTCGTCAAAATAAAATGAACTAGGAAAAAAGTAATCTCAGACAATATAATATTCTTCAGAATAAAAATCAGGAATAGAAATCCCTCTTCCGTGTATATCTTTAGGGTGCAAATCCAGGACAGCTTTTTGCAACAAAAACAGAGATAAGCTATTAATTAGTGAATAGCAGAGAGAAGTTATGGCTCCCCGGTGAGATGTCAAAAACTGATCAATCTGGCAAATCTCTTTTAAACAGCAACAATTTAAGTCAAGTAAAAGAAAAATATAGAAAGAAGGGTGCTTGCCTGTTAGTGCGTTCTCTCTTTGAAGAAAAGATGAACGTTCGCTTTATCAGATAGAGCTTGATTGTTGAAAATCCGTCCCACGTTCGTCGGCTGGACCTCGTCCCACAAATTAATGAGATCTGGTCGTCCCAACAAAAATAGGCTTTGAGGTTAATCTCTTCGTTTCTCCCTACCCGGGAGAAGTTTAATCAGTCAAAAAAAAAAAAATCTGACTGATATATCTGAATAAGCTTCTTTTGAGGCAGGAGCCCGTCTCAAAAGCAGGCACAGGCTAAGTCACCCTTCCCGGAAGTCCACGAGAGAGGAAGTTCTAAGCTTAATGGACAATATAAAAACTGACAAATCACCGGGCCCGGATGGCATCCACCCAAGAGTTCTCCAAGAACTCAAAGGTGAAATTGCTGATCTGCTAACTAAAATATGTAACTTGTCCCTCGGGTCCTCCTCCGTGCCTGAGGACTGGAAAGTGGCAAATGTAACGCCAATCTTCAAAAAGGGATCCAGAGGGGATCCCGGAAATTACAGGCCAGTTAGCTTAACTTCTGTCCCTGGAAAACTGGTAGAAAGTATTATTAAAGCTAGATTAACTAAGCATATAGAAGAACAAGCCTTGCTGAAGCAGAGCCAGCATGGCTTCTGCAAGGGAAAGTCCTGTCTCAGTAACCTTTTAGAATTCTTTGAGAGTGTCAACAAGCATATAGATAGAGGTGATCCAGTGGACATAGTGTACTTAGACTTTCAAAAAGCGTTTGACAAGGTACCTCACCAAAGGCTTCTGAGGAAGCTTAGCAGTCATGGAATAAGAGGAGAGGTCCTCTTGTGGATAAGGAATTGGTTAAGAAGCAGAAAGCAGAGAGTAGGAATAAACGGACAGTTCTCCCAATGGAGGGCTGTAGAAAGTGGAGTCCCTCAAGGATCGGTATTGGGACCTGTACTTTTCAACTTGTTCATTAATGACCTAGAATTAGGAGTGAGCAGTGAAGTGGCCAAGTTTGCTGACGACACTAAATTGTTCAGGGTTGTTAAAACAAAAAGGGATTGCGAAGAGCTCCAAAAAGACCTCTCCAAACTGAGTGAATGGGCAGAAAAATGGCAAATGCAATTCAATATAAACAAGTGTAAAATTATGCATCTTGGAGCAAAAAATCTTAATTTCACATATACGCTCATGGGGTCTGAACTGGCGGTGACCGACCAGGAGAGAGACCTCGGGGTTGTAGTGGACAGCACGATGAAAATGTCGACCCAGTGTGCGGCAGCTGTGAAAAAGGCAAATTCCATGCTAGCGATAATTAGGAAAGATATTGAAAATAAAACAGCCGATATCATAATGCCGTATAAATCTATGGTGCGGCCGCATTTGGAATACTGTGTACAGTTCTGGTCGCCTCATCTCAAAAAGGATATTATAGAGTTGGAAAAGGTTCAGAAGAGGGCAACCAGAATGATCAAGGGGATGGAGCGACTCCCTTACGAGGAAAGGTTGTAGCATTTGGGGCTTTTTAGTTTAGAGAAAAGGCGGGTCAGAGGAGACATGATAGAAGTGTATAAAATTATGCATGGCATTGAGAAAGTGGATAGAGAAAAGTTCTTTTCCCTCTCTCATAATACTAGAACTCATGGACATTCAAAGAAGCTGAATGTTGGAAGATTCAGGACAGACAAAAGGAAGTACTTCTTTACTCAGCGCATAGTTAAACTATGGAATTTGCTCCCACAAGATGCAGTAATGGCCACCAGCTTGGACGGCTTTAAAAGAAGATTAGACAAATTCATGGAGGACAGGGCTATCAATGGCTACTAGCTGTGATGGCTGTGCTCTGCCACCCTAGTCAGAGGCAGCATGCTTCTGAAAACCAGTTGCTGGAAGCCTCAGGAGGGGAGAGTGTTCTTGCACTCGGGTCCTGCTTGCGGGCTTCCCCCAGGCACCTGGTTGGCCACTGTGAGAACAGGATGCTGGACTAGATGGGCCACTGGCCTGATCCAGCAGGCTCTTCTTATGTTCTTATGTTCTTATGGACCACGCCGGTCACAAAGGTCCAATTTCGGACAACCACCAGAAGATTTACAGTGTCTATTATAACAGAGAGTGAAGAAAAGATAAAACCCAAAACCAAAGCAGACAAGCAGACATTACCAAGTGTAGACAAAAGAAAAAGGCAAGCAGCAACACAGAAAATAGTACCTACCCCTGTAACTAAGGAAACACCAGAGAAAGATGACTGGACAGAACGAGACTATAGGAATTGGTTCATAATGTTGGAGGGGGGAAGGGATTGGATTGACCACTTAGAATATGATGAAACCTAATGTGCTTGAACCTGAATATACAGATATGTAAACCTATGTATTAATGTATGTGAAAATGTACCCCATGTTATAAAAACATATCATGTATTATGTATAGCATAGTAACCACACCCTGCAAAAAAGATGAATTGTTATGTTTGTGATGCCAAGTGGGGAATGTTGGCTATCATAGAGCCAGCAGTTGCCCTCACAAACAAGGTAGGAAAGGGTTAAGCTACTCTTGGGCAGAGCCAGGGAGGTAACAAGACTCAGGTTACTGCTATCAGGCAGCTGTAACCACTAATGAGCCCAAGGCCCTATAAAGCAAGCAGGAGGGAATGTGTTGAGTGTGGGGGGAAAGTTGGATGGAGTTAACAGTGAGCTACGTATATCGAGACTGTATGCTGGTGGGGACTGATGCTGCTGCCGTGTATGCTGTATGCTGTATGCTGTATGCTGTATGCTGTATGCTGTATGCTGTATGCTGTATGCTGTATGCTGTATGCTGTATGCTGTATGCTGTATGCTGTATGCTGTATGCTGTATGCTGTATGCTGTATGCTGTATGCTGTATGCTGTATGCTGTATGCTGTATGCTGTATGCTGTATGCTGTATGCTGTATGCTGTATGCTGTATGCTGTATGCTGTATGCTGTATGCACAAGTAAAGTATTCTTGCACATAGACTGCTGTATATTATTGCTACCTCCCTCTGTGTCTTACACGACTACATTTTCGCCAGCTTCCAACATGTAACTCTGTTGGTTCTCCTTGATCTCTCAGCGGCTTTTGATACCATCGACCATGGTATCCTTCTGGGACGTCTTGTGAACTTAGGAGTTGGAGGCACTGCTTGGCAGTGGCTGTGCTCCTACCTCGAGAATCGTCTCCAGAAGTTGGTGCTTGGGGAGCATTACTTGAACCCCTGGATACTCCAATATAGGGTCCCACAGGATTCAGTTCTGTCCCCCATGCTCTTTAATATCTATATGAAGCCGCTGGGTGAGGTCATTAGGAGATTTGGAGTGTGTTTCCAGCAATATGCTGATGATACGCAGCTCTACTTCTCCTTTTCATCTTCCTCAGGTGAGGCTGTTAATGTACTAAACCGCTGCCTGGCCGCGATAATGGACTGGATGAGAGCTAACACACTGAGACTCAATCCTGACAAGACTGAGATGCTGTTGGTGGGGGGGCTCTCTGCCCAGATGGATGATGTCCGACCTGCCCTAGATGGGGTTACACTCCCTCTAAAGGAGCAGGTCTGTAGTTTGGGTGTCTTATTAGATCCGCTCCTGTCACTGGAGGCTCAAGTAACCTCGGTGGCACGGAATGCGTTCTACCAGCTTCGGCTGGTAGCCCAACTACGACGCTATCTGGAGAGGGAGAACCTCGCCACAGTTATCCATGCTCTGGTAACCTCTAGATTGGACTACTGTAATGCACTCTACGTAGGGTTACCTCTGAAGACGGTTCAGAAACTTCAGCTGGTGCAGAATGCTGCGGCCAGAGTCCTTACTGGGACTAAAAAAATTGATCATATAACACCTGTTCTGGCCCAGCTGCACTGGCTACCAATATGTTTCCGGGCCAGATTCAAAGTGTTGGTTCTTACCTATAAAGCCCTTAACGGCATCGGACCGCAATACCTGGCGGATCGCCTCTCCTGCTATGTACCTACCCGGTCGCTGCGCTCGACGTCAAAGGCCCTTCTCCGTGTCCCAACGCATAAGGAGGCACGGAGAACGACAACTAGAGCTAGGGCCTTCTCGGTGGTGGCCCCCGAACTATGGAACGCCCTCCCTGACGAGATACGCCTGGCGCCTTCTCTGTTATCTTTTCGGCGCCAGGTAAAGACCTACCTCTTTGCCCAGGCATTTTAAAAATTTTAAAATTGAATTTAAATTTGGAAATTTTAATTATGTTTTATTGTGTACTGTATTGTATTTATATCCGCATGTATTTTAATCTGTTTTATTATGCTGTTCACCGCCCTGGGAGCTTATTGCTATAGGGCGGTCTAAAAATGTAATAAAATAAAATAAATAAAAATTCTTTATGCTCCACCTCAATCGTTGAAGTCTTCTGATGGGGCACTGATGGTGATCCCACATGCCCCTGAGGTTCAGCTCACCTTTACCAGGGGCTGAGTCTTTTAGAGTGACTGGCCCTGCCTTCTGGAACTCCTTGCCAATAGAGGATTGGCAGGAGTCAACCCTGCTTGTTTTTAGACACCTTCTAAAAACTGTATTATTCAGACAGGCTTTTCAAACCTGAGATTCTTTGCCAACCAGCTCTTACTTATACTTCTGGTGTTTTTATTGGGATTCTGTGTTTTTCGTCTGTATCCCACCTTGCAATATTCTGTTTGAAAGAACAGTTTATAAATATTTATATAAATAAAATAAATCAGCCCAAGTTTAGAATAATTTCTATGATCCTGAATGTTATTACACCACTTTGTGACCCAGTCAAAACTAGCCAGTGCTGCTGAAATGTTAGAGAGCTGATGGGAATTGTACTAGAAAAAGCAATAACCAGCATGCGTTATAAAAGTAATAATACTAGCAGGTGCTGTTTTCAATCACTTAATACTTTAGGGAAATTCATGAGATGAAAGTAAGGAATGAGATCATTCAGTGTTGCATTTCTGCATCGAATGACTAAGTAATACTAAGATTACTCATAAGCCATACTTCAGGTGGCCATGTGTCCTACTACAGAGAGGACAGTCCTCTACTTTAAGGGTTGTAGAGGACACTCCTCTGTTTGAAGGAACCCTCTATTAGAAGAGCTGTATGGTCCAAGTCTGGTTTAAGACAAGACTGTCCAAGAAGAGAGAACGGGGCCCTTGGAGTGGTCCATCAGCAGTTAACATCAGGATAGCAGACTGAGCAGGCACATAGGTGAGCTGGTCATAGTCCTTCTCGCTATTGGGTGTGGGTTGTATTTCTGTTGGGTGGTATTCTATTAACACACCCTGTCAGCCCTCCCCAAATCTGCACCAGAGGGTTGGAAGAGCCCCTAGCACTGATTCAGGGAGCGTGCAGGAGGAGGGGGGGGAGTCCCATTGCACTGGCGGTAATCCTTGTGCTGATGGGACCCTGACTTACCCCTATGTGGATGTAACTCATTGTATTTTCTGGATACAAGAGTCGCTATGCAAAGAAAATGATCAGGCCAGGAAAAAGGGTAGATCAGTACCCTTTTGTGAGAATTTGGCCTTGAGTTAACAAATTAAAGTAGCCTCAGTTATTGGCTCCTGTGGCAGAGATACAATTTTTGCTCACTATTAGCAGATAAATGCCTATCGAAAGCATTTATAAAGTGTTCTGCATCTTGATTGCTATCACTACTAGGAGAAGGGCCAGTACAATCTGCAGAGGATGGGTAAATTCATAGATCACTATAAGAGCTCTTACATTCTTTGGTTGACTGACAATGCAATTCCTATTTTAGGGAATTAAAGTTGGGATCACAGTGCGGGCCATTTCACCAGACACCTAGTAAGGATTACAGCCTGAAATTTGAAGGTAAGTTCCTTGCAATATTTTACTGGCAGCTCTAGAAGAGCTGCTAGCAAAATGCCCATAATATTGATGAGCTGGAGGTTATGTAGAGGGAGGGTCTGGATAATATTAATAACTTGTGGCTGTCTTTCGCCAGTTAGAAAAGGCATGTTTATCTGGACAGGCTTTTGCCTGCTAAGTATCTGCTGTTTTACATGTAATGGGAATGTTTGTCTGTGGTCTCTGCTTTTGTCGTCTTTTTAAATTATTTTATTGTTGTTTTTAATGCATTTTATGACATTGTGATTTTATATTGTTGTGAGCTGCCCCACATCGTGCATAGGCACTAGACAAGTGGAATAAGAATCTCTGCCTGAATATAAATAAATAGCCTGCATGTGCAAGGTGTCTCTGGGCATTTTGCATTTATACCCTTTTCTAAGCCAGCTCTTAGAGAAGGTATAGCTTGTAATTCTTTTCCTGTCCTTCCTCCAAGCAGGCATTTCAAAGCAGTGTACGGTAGTATCATAAAAAGCAGTATAATGTACCCTGCTGTGCAAATGTAAGAGTTCCATTCGTTGCTACACCCACTTTTGCCACTGGCCTACAGCTCCTAGAAGGTTGCTCATACACATCAGGTTTATATGTCTGGGTAGGGTTGCCTAAACAATACATTTTTAGTAAGTGCTCAAAAGAACACAGTGAAGGTGCCTGCCTTATGTCAATGGGCAGGGACTTCCAGAGTGTAGAAGCTGCCATGCTAAAAAAGCGGTTCCTTACAACGGCGGAACAAACATTATGTGGCATTTCTAAAAGTAACTGTAGGTCGAAACGGTTGAGTGAGCATGTATGAGTAAGGCAACCCTCCTGTAAATAAACTGGTTCCAAGCTGATAAAGGCTTTATAGTAGCACCCTGAACTGGTAACAAATTGGCAGCCCGTGCAGATCTCTGAGCAGAGGTGTCATATGCTAATAGGGTCTTGCTCCTGTCAGCAACTGTGCTGCAGCATTCTGTACTAACTGCAGTTTCCGGGTCAAGTCACCAATGCCTGTACTACTGTGGTCAAGCGGTCCCAGTCCATGAACAGTCATAGCTGTCATACTAACCGGAGATGGTAGAAGGCATTTCTAGCCACGGAGGCTACCTGGGCCTCCAGGGACAAACCTGGATCAAGTAGCACCCCCAAACTGCGTACCTGCTCTATTCCTTTGGAATGTGGCCCTCAGGCTAAAAAAAGGTTCCCCACATCCATTGTAAATGGAGGACAATTGAGTAGCAAACAGCAAATTCAATTACAAGTGAAAGGTTTGCCAGTTCTTGAAAATCTAGAGATTGACGTGTCAGCAAAAGGAAGCCATTCTTGTGTCATTCAATTAGCCTTCAGATTCTCTTTATCTGGTGTAGTAGTAACAATTCTGAAAATTACCTCAGAACATTTGATCTAGACAATCCCCTGGACCACAGCCATTCCCAGGCTATTGCCTGTCTATAAAATTTGACACACACCAGCATATTTTGACTACTTTTCTCAGAAACAACTCTGGAACCTTGAACATTTCCAAATGAAAAGAGCTCTGAAAAGCCTGAAATACTGGAAAATGCTGTCTCAAATGGGGTCGAATATCAATTCCTACTGCGTTTCATCATGTTTTTATATTTCCATAAGAATTGGGTTTTGTATGGTAGTCAAGTGTGGGAAGTGGGATAATCTGAAACAGACTGAAGCTGTTTAGGAGCCTTACATTATAGATGTTTGGTTTAAATGTATATTTAAGAAAGGGGTACCGATTATTTTTAGCAGTCTGTCTTGGCTTTGTTTTTAATCCAAAGAGTTTTGGGAATGAGGAATGTATTAGGAAGCTCATTCTGAAATGTAATCATTCCCTCTATCGCTGATGTTTAGGCTGTGAATGCTGTTTGTTTATGTTGCCAAAATGGCTCCATCCACACACCAGAGGGACATTAAGGGAACCTCTCTCTGCCCCTGCCCTGTGCCCTCCCCATATCTGATTTGGAGGGTTGGGGAACCCCTTAGAACAGATTTAAGGGGAATGTGAGGGGAGGAGAGGGAGGAAAGTCCCATTGCATTAGAGGAATCCTTGCACTGATAGAACACTTATTTAGCTCTATGTTGGTTAAACCGGTTTCAAACCAGTTTACATTTGTAGTGTAACTGTCCTACCAGAGTGGACAAAAGAGTTCCAGCTCATACAGGTGAGTGTGCCTTCCATTCAAAATGCTTAGACAGCTCAGTTGCCCCTTCATGTCTACTCTCTCCTGCATTAATGACCAGGCCATATGAAATCTGCCTCTCCATTTACATAATAAGACAACATAGAAGTAAAGATACTTCCCAAAATACACAGAACCTCAACAGTGATGTTTTGTAAGGTCCTCAGGATTGCGTGACAAATATTGACAATAAAAGTGTCAGTGCACTTTAGCAAGGGTTACTTGTTCCAGTGTGAACATAATTAAATTGTATACTTTTGAAAACAGTAGCCGTTCTCTGTGAAGTTTGCAAAGCACTGGGTAATGGGCATATCCATACAGGAGCCTAACTTCGTAATAAAGAAACTGCTTTTACCATCGCAATAACTTTTCAAGGTCCACACTTCTTGCTCAATGGTAGCTTCCAATCCACTGTTTTCCATTCACACAAGTAGGCTTTCCTCTAGAAAAGTTTAGTATCACTGTTTCCTTGTGGCCCTGCCCCCAATTTTGCATGTTTACTACCTCCAGAGTATGGATATTGCTAATGGAGAAGGGGAGGGTTTTTTTGTCAGTTTCATTGTTTCTTGTCAATTGCATACCTCTCCCCACTGAAGCCTGGAGAGCATTGGACTGCAATTGATATGAAACTATATGAAACTGATTAGAGAGGGGAGTGAGTGAAAAGCAAAGTAGGCAGTGGCTGCAACAGCTTTTGCAGATGGCAGAGACAGAGAGGGAGCGGGTGATGGGGCATAAGAGAGCCTGCCCACTAAAACAAATTGAAGCAAAGAGCCTATACGGAGGAGCACAGTGAAGCTGAGACAGGTTTCCTGTCCTTTTCTCATTATAATTGGATTGGGTTGATATGGATTTAAAGAGGAAAACAGTGTTTTAGCTTCTGCTTGCCTGCAATGTCATGTGAACCATGCAAATTACAAAGGGATGCAAGTAGCACCAGACACACACTAAATCGCCGTGTGGATGAGCCCACAATCTCTGAATGTAATGCACATTTGACCTGTTCCCCCCCCTGCATAAACAATTTTAAATATCTTTCTATTCACAAGTCTTAAACTATATAGGAAGTTAAATTCAAAGATTAGTAAACAAAGGAAATATTGATATAGGCATATACAAATTTATATTTCAATTGCTGTACTATCTGAACAACATTTGTTCCTGCCAATTAAACCATGATATCAGGTGACTGGGAAATCATCAGAATTACTCTGATCCTGAAGGGTTTTCACTTGGCGTGACATTTTATTCATGATACTGAGATCCCGTATTTTTTCACACCACATATCAATAGGCCAGAAGCTCAAAGCCAAAGAAGTAAAATGTGAAATTCAGCCTTTGCCTCCATCTTTTTTATTAATATTAAAATATTTTAATATAAAAATATTGTTATATTTAAAAATAAAAATATTTTTATATTTTAATGGACTCCTACTGGGAGGAAGGGTGGGATATAAATCTAATAAATAAATAAATAGAGATGGATGGATGGATGGATGGATGGATGGATGGATGGATGGATGGATGGATGGATGGATGGATGGATGGGGATTTCATTGTCTCCTCAGGATTGCAGGGTCACAATGCTGCAGTGCCAGTGTAAGCCATGAATGGCAGAATTACCCCGTCAGGTTATAAATTCTCGGCTCCCGAGCTCACAGACCCCAGCCCATCACCCCTCTTAGCCCACCTGCCAATAGTCCTCTCTCTCTAGGCCACATGCCCAGTCCTACGTTCTCTTTGCTGTTCCTCATTTTTTTCAGCTTCATGTCCGGTTCCTGCATTTCATTCATAGACTATCTCCTTCCTTTAGTAACAATGTCACCTGACCAACCTTCCTAACATTCCTCTCTTAGCATGCAACCTATCCTCTCCTTAAGCAGTGCGAAGTTTCTTCGGAGCACCCTCCCCAGCCCCCATTCGACCTTTCTTGCCATTATTCTTCTTATCATTATCACTTCAATTTATATCCTGTCTTTTCTCCCAAAGGAGCAAACATCAATAACAGCATCAATAATATCATTAAGAACATTCTAAAAGTCATTTAAAGCATTCTAAAAATGTTTAGAACACTGGATTCTCTCAACCAATGGTTTCAGGGTTACCAGGATCAGACCCTTGGCTCCACTGCTCTTTTCCCCAAGATTCATTCTTCACCTACTGTCCCTTCAGCTTCCTTTCTACTGGACTCCTTATCTCTTAGCCCCACATTTTGGGATCTGACTCCAGACGTCCCCTCTGTGAGGATTTAATCCCAGATGAATTGACTATTTTCCATTCTCCCTCAGAAACTGGACTGCTAAAACTCTGAGCAATTAAACATTCCGTGTCACCTCATCACCACACCACCTGAGCCAATCGGTGGTTCTGTTGAAATATTTAAGCCTTATCAAGCTATGAAGAAACTCAGGCTTGTGTACTGACTCCTCCCCTATACCTCCTCCCTACAATTCTCAGTTTCCAAAACTTGATGCAGCGAGCCATAATTTTTATAATTTATCTGAGCGACAAACTAGGGGTGGTGCTTGCCTGCAAACCAGGATCACAAATCAGGATCAAAGCCTGGTTTGCAGATACGTCTTCTGTTTTTGAAGTGCCCTGGATGTTTGGGTAGCTGTACGCTCACTGCTAATCTCATTTAAATTAATTACCACTTAACTGAAAATGTAAGCCTGTGGGCTGGGTTGGTTTGCTTGTTTAACTTAATTTTTGTAGTGTCTACTGTTTGAGATGGCGATATTTTATTATGATGGCCTGGTTTGCTTGTTTTTTAAGATGATGGTAATAATAATAATAGTAATAGTAATAGTAATAGTAATAATAATAATAATTTTTTAAAAGCATTAGAATGGCCTGCTTGCAGCCCATGGTGCATTGTGACTGGGGAGGGGAAAATGGCTCTGATATTATCTCTGTATTTCTCAGAAAGGAAAAGCCAACCACAAGCAGAACATGCCTAAAACTATATGTCTGTCGGAATAGTATATTCACACAGCTAAAAATAGGTCACTCAGAGCCAGGGGAAAAGAAAAGGAAGGGTGGGGGAAAGACACCAGGTAGAAAGCCAAGCAGACTGCGGGTTCTTCTTTTTTTAATGATTGTATGCAGAGGAACTGGAAAATGAAAGAAGCAGAAATAATTCCTTTGAGCTTCTGTCTGTCCTGCACAGGGCTGGCATTAGCATGTGGCATCCTTGGGCATCTGCCAAGGTCCCACTGCCCTGGCAGAGCCCACTGCTGATGCATTCTGGGAAAATTAAAAAGTACATCTAGACACAGTTCTCCAGTGTTGACAGGGGCTCTGTGCCCCCCCCAAGCAGGATAAGCCTGCTAGGGCCCACTGATATACTGTTATAGCTGTGTCCCACTCCAACGATGATAGCTCTCCTGCTATCATGGAGAACGATGGTCTCGGGGAAGGAGAGCATCCAGCCGAGGAAGAGGGAAACGATCCCTTAGAAGGGACCCATTCCTTGGGGGATGAGCAGCTATCCTCTCGTGCCGAGGATATATCTCCAGGGGGTGGAGGGATCCTTGTAGTGGGTGATTCGATCATTAGGAACATAGACAGTGGGGTGTGTGATGGGCGTGTAGACCGCAAGGTGTTTTGCCTGCCTGGTGCGAAGGTTGCGGATATCGCCCGTTGTTTAGATAGTTTGGTAGACAGTGCTGGGAAGGAGTCAGTGGTCGTGGTGCACGTTGGCACCAACGACATGGGGAAATGCAGCCGTGAGGTCCTGGAAGCAAAATTTAGGTTGCTAGGTAGGATGCTGAAAGCCAGGACCTCCAAGGTGGCTTTCTCTGAAATGCTACTGGTTCCACGCGCAGGACCAGCCAGACAGGCCCAGCTTCGCAGTCTCAGTGCGTGGATGAGACGATGGTGTCGGGTGGAAGGGTTTGGATTTGTTAGGCACTGGGGAACATTTTGGGACAAGCCGGGCCTGTACGAAAGGGACGGGCTCCACTTGAACCAGAATGGAACCAGACTGCTGGCACTTAAAATTAAAAAGGTGGCAGAGCAGCTTTTAAACTGACTGAGGGGGGAAACCCGACAGGAGCTGAGAAAGGTCCAGTTCGGAATAAACCTCCCCCCCTGGGATAAAAACCAAAGAAATGATGAAATTTTAAAAGGGGTAGGCCTAGAAGTAGGCATTGTGAGAGCAGGGGCACAGGATATAAATTCAGAAGAGCAAAATTACCACAGGCCTAACCACAAGTGCCAAAGACACTTGAAGAGAGACACTGCTTACAAGTGCCTGTACGCTAATGCTAGGAGCCTGCGAACCAAGATGGGAGAACTGGAGTGCTTGGTCATAGAGGAGAGCATTCATATAGTGAGCATAACGGAGACCTGGTGGAATGGAGAAAACCAGTGGGATACGGTTATCCCTGGATATAAACTATATCGGAAGGACAGGGAAGGACGTATTGGTGGCGGAGTCGCTCTATACGTGAAAGAAGGCATTGAATCCAGCAAGCTCGAAACCCCAAAAGAGGCAGACTCCTCCACAGAATTGTTGTGGGTGGTGATACCATGCCCCAGGAGGGACTTAATACTGGGAACGATCTATCGTCCCCCTGATCAAAATGCTCAGGGAGACCTTGAGATGAGATATGAAATTGAGGAAGCATCCAAACTAGGAAATGTGGTAGTAATGGGTTACTTCAACTACCCGGACATAGACTGGCTGCATATGTGTTCCAGTCATGACAAAGAAGCAAAGTTTCTAGATATTCTAAATGACTATTCCCTAAACCAGTTGGTCATGGAACCGACCAGAGGGACGGCAACCCTGGACTTAATCCTCAGTGGGGACCGGGACCTGGTGCGAGATGTAAGTGTTGTTGAACCGATTGGGAGTAGTGACCACAGTGCTATTAAATTAAACATACATGTAAATGGCCAATTGCCAAGAAAATCCAACACGGTCACATTTGACTTCAAAAGAGGAAACTTCACAAAAATGAGGGGATTGGTAAAAAGAAAGCTGAAAAACAAAGTCCAGAGGGTCACATCACTCGAAAATGCTTGGAAGTTGTTTAAAACCACTATATTAGAAGCTCAACTGGAGTGCATACCGCAGATCAGAAAAGGTACCGCCAGGGCCAAGAAGATGCCAGCATGGTTAACGAGCAAAGTCAAGGAAGCTCTTAGAGGCAAAAAGTCTTCCTTCAAAAAATGGAAGTCTTGTCCAAATGAAGAAAATAAAAAAGAACACAAACTCTGGCAAAAGAAATGCAAGAAGACAATAAGGGATGCTAAAAAAGAATTTGAGGAGCACATTGCTAAGAACATAAAAACCAACAACAAAAAATTCTATAAATACATTCAAAGCAGGAGACCATCTAGGGAGACAATTGGACCCTTGGATGATAAGGGAGTCAAAGGTGTCCTAAAGAACGATAAGGAGATTGCAGAGAAGCTAAATGAATTCTTTGCATCTGTCTTCACAGTGGAAGATATAGGGCAGATCCCTGAACCTGAACTAACATTTGCAGGAAGGGATTCTGAGGAACTGAGACAAATAGTGGTAATGAGAGAGGAAGTTCTAAGCTTAATGGACAATATAAAAACTGACAAATCACCGGGCCTGGATGGCATCCACCCGAGAGTTCTCAAAGAACTCAAAGGTGAAATTGCTGATCTGCTAACTAAAATATGTAACTTGTCCCTCGGGTCCTCCTCCGTGCCTGAGGACTGGAAAGTGGCAAATGTAACGCCAATCTTCAAAAAGGGATCCAGAGGGGATCCCGGAAATTACAGGCCAGTTAGCTTAACTTCTGTCCCTGGAAAACTGGTAGAAAGTATTATTAAAGCTAGATTAACTAAGCACATAGAAGAACAAACCTTGCTGAAGCAGAGCCAGCATGGCTTCTGCAAGGGAAAGTCCTGTCTCAGTAACCTATTAGAATTCTTTGAGAGTGTCAACAAGCATATAGATAGAGGTGATCCAGTGGACATAGTGTACTTAGACTTTCAAAAAGCGTTTGACAAGGTACCTCACCAAAGGCTTCTGAGGAAGCTTAGCAGTCATGGAATAAGAGGAGAGGTCCTCTTGTGGATAAGAAATTGGTTAAGAAGCAGAAAGCAGAGAGTAGGAATAAACGGACAGTTCTCCCAATGGAGGGCTGTAGAAAGTGGAGTTCCTCAAGGATCAGTATTGGGACTTGTACTTTTCAACTTGTTCATTAATGACCTAGAATTAGGAGTGAGCAGTGAAGTGGCCAAGTTTGCTGATGACACTAAATTGTTCAGGGTTGTTAAAACAAAAAGGGATTGCGAAGAGCTCCAAAAAGATCTCTCCAAACTGAGTGAATGGGCGGAAAAATGGCAAATGCAATTCAATATAAACAAGTGTAAAATTATGCATATTGGAGCAAAAAATCTTAATTTCACATATACGCTCATGGGGTCTGAACTGGCGGTGACCAACCAGGAGAGAGACCTCGGGGTTGTAGTGGACAGCACGATGAAAATGTCGACCCAGTGTGCGGCAGCTGTGAAAAAGGCAAATTCCATGCTAGCGATAATTAGGAAAGGTATTGAAAATAAAACAGCCAATATCAAATGCCGTTGTATAAATCTATGGTGCGACCGCATTTGGAATACTGTGTACAGTTCTGGTCGCCTCATCTCAAAAAGGATATTATAGAGTTGGAAAAGGTTCAGAAGAGGGCAACCAGAATGATCAAGGGGATGGAGCGACTCCCTTACGAGGAAAGGTTGCAGCATTTGGGGCTTTTTAGTTTAGAGAAAAGGCGGGTCAGAGGAGACATGATAGAAGTGTATAAAATTATGCATGGCATTGAGAAAGTGGATAGAGAAAAGTTCTTCTCCCTCTCTCATAATACTAGAACTCGTGGACATTCAAAGAAGCTGAATGTTGGAAGATTCAGGACAGACAAAAGGAAGTACTTCTTTACTCAGCGCATAGTTAAACTATGGAATTTGCTCCCACAAGATGCAGTAATGGCCACCAGCTTGGATGGCTTTAAAAGAAGATTAGACAAATTCATGGAGGACAGGGCTATCAATGGCTCCTAGCCATGATGGCTGTGCTCTGCCACCCTAGTCAGAGGTGGCATGCTTCTGAAAACCAGTTGCCGGAAGCCTCAGGAGGGGAGAGTGTTCTTGCACTCGGGTCCTGCTTGCGGGCTTCCCCCAGGCACCTGGTAGGCCACTGTGAGAACAGGATGCTGGACTAGATGGGCCACTGGCCTGATCCAGCAGGCTCTTCTTATATTCTTATGTTCTTATGATAGGCGAGAGTGCTCACCAGAGGACACTTTGCCCAGGGCACCCTCAAATATAGAATTTGACCTGATCCCACAGAATATATAATAAAGTCTTGAAGGCCTTATACAGGTTCTGTGGATGGTTGTGCTTACAAACACGCTCGGCATAGCGGGACTTCATCTGGAAAGATAAGTTATCTTTCTCACATTTTGTCATACAGATTAAGGGCCTCTTCCAGTGTTACCTCTGGCCTGTATATTCCTCCCCTTCTGTCCTTACTGTGGGGAGAAGCTACTGAATGAATTAGGATTTATTTAAAGACATCACAACTTGAGGTGGTGGCTGTTTTAAATTTGGTAGAACTTCACTTCTGCTTTGATCAGGACTGTGCTCATTGCATACAAAGCCTTTTTTGGTGGTGCTTCTTGTTAGCCTTTCGGTATAACCACACCATCGGACAGCACAGGGGAGGGGAACCTCTGGCCTGCGGACCTGATTAGGCCCGGCATGAGCTCTGATTTGGCCTGCAAGGCCCTTTCTCCCAAATCATGCCAACCTGCCCCATCCCTGGCATCATATTACAAAAGTAAGGAAGTGACTCCAAAGAAGCAATCAGGAACTTACAATGTATTTCTGATTGTTCCTTTGCAAGTTGGGCTAGCTGTCAGCACCAATCAGCTGAATGGCAATGATAACAAGCCCCACTGGGATCAGCTGCCCTTGGGAGTTCTGTAGTCAGTGGTGTAGTAGCCCAGGGTCTTGGGGGGGACTTAGACCCCTTACTTCTTTGGGAGCAGGGTCTTTTCAGTGGCTAACACTCTCTTCTTTTGTGCTTCTTGGCTCATAGGCACATCTGTTGTTGTGGGAGAAAGCATTCGCAAGAATCCCATTCTCAACTCAGCAGCAAAAAAAGAGGGAGGAGCGTGGCTGTGACTCTCATGAAGGGACCCTGCACTTTCTGAATTGACCACTACACTAATGTCCCTAATGCAGCCAAGGGGGTTCTCTGTTGCTTCCAATCAGCTGATTGGCACTGTCAGTGAGTTCCCCTTTGTCTGTGTAGAAGATAAAAATGCTTACGAATCCCTTGCTCAAGCAGTTAAGTGTATTGTGGAGGCTGCTGGCTGGCTGGCTTTCCATTATTAGGAAGATTGATGGTTAATAGTCCTTAATTGTCACTTGATGCCTCTTGCGGGGAGCTAATGCTTAAAAATATCCTCGGCTCCTACTGAGAGGAAGGACAGGATATAAATTTAATAAAGAAGAATAAGAACATAAGAACATAAGAAGAGCCTGCTGGATCAGGCCAATGGCCCATCTAGTCCAGCATCCTGTTCTCACAGTGGCCAACCAGAATAAGGAGGAGGAGGAGGAGGAGGAGGGCAGCTGGAAAGAATAATATGGGCCTCCATGAAAGGAGGGTATTTGGGAGCCAAGAAAATTATCTGAAGGTTTGGGAGGGTTGAGTTACGATAGTGGTAGAAGTCATGGTGGCCGCCGTCATTTTTTGTTTTTAATTTCTTTTTTAAACTTTGTTTTAGCTCAGTTGTGTTCGGCTCTTCTTGGACACAACGTTGTTTCAGTACACCAAATGTGGAGGGGGGCATTTTTGTTCAGAACAAGGGTGGGCAACCTGTGGTCCTCCAGGTGTTGTTGGACTCCAGCTCCCTTCAGCCCCAGCCATTATGGTCAACAGGCAAGGATGATGGGAGTTGTAGTTCAGCAATATCTGGAGGGCCACAGGTTGCTCACTCCAGAGTTAGGAGGTGACCCCTTGATAGCTCAAGATCTCATTTGTGTTTTGAATGAGAGAGCCATCAGATGTCCCCACCCTCACCCCACTTCCAGTGAAGGGCAAAAGGCTGCATGTGTGTCTGTAAGGACAAAGCAGGTTAATGGTTTGGGCGGGACAGAATCAAAAAGGGTGAGACTCAGAGGAGAGACTGAAAGAACTGGGCATGTTTAGAAGAGAAGCCTGAGGGGAGACATGATAGCACTCTTCAAGTCATTGAAAGGTTGCCACACAGAGGAGGGCCAGGATCTCTTCTCGATCATCCCAGAGTTCAGGACACGGAATAATGGGCTCAAGTTGCAGGAAGCCAGATTTCGTCTAAACATCTGGAAAAACTTCCTAACTGTTAGAGTGGTACAACAATGGAACCAATTACCTAGGGAGGTGGTGGGCTCTCCAACACTGGAGGCATTGAAAAAGCAGCTGGACAGCCACCTGTCGGAAATTGTTTAAAGTTGGATTCCTGCATTGAGCAGGAGGTTGGACTTGATGGCCTTAAAGGACCCTTCCAGCTCTACTGTTCTATGATTCTGTGATTCTATGATTCTACAGTCAACAGTCCATTTAGTTCAGTATTGACTGGGGGCAGCCTCTAGGGTTTCAGACAGGGAGTCTTTCCCAGCTGTACCTGGAGATGCTGGAAATTGAACCTAGGACCTTATAGGCCCCTTCCAACTTTAGTATTCTATGATTCTATGCTAAAGGCAGGCTGCTTCTCTGTGTGGTTCTAATGTCAGGTAGTGAATCTGCTACCCCATAGGAGTACATGTTGCTTGCCCCATTACCTGTATATTTGTAGATGAAGCAAATATAACAAAATGCTGAATGTTGGCTGCTACTCTCCCCTCAAAAGGAAATCAGAATCTATGTAGTCCTGACTCTGTCATCACACAAGGAAGAGGGGAGCATGCAACAGCATATTGCCCAAAAGTCATGTTATAAAAAGTAAACTATACCAGCAGATCAGGAACTGGGGATCCAGAGACCTCTTTAACATCACAAACCCCACTCCTTTCAACAGTGTAGAAGGCTAAGAGTTGTACATACAATTCAACTGTACAATACAGCTGACATGGCAAGGATTGTATAGCCAAGGACTTCCATCTGTGCAGTCTTTCATAGAGCCTTCTTACAGGCAGGTTACATTTTCACCACTCAAAATATTCCCTTTGTTCTTCACTATGAGGAAACACACCCAGTCCCTAGATGAACCCTGCCTGCTGGAAGGCAAGTTGCACCTTGCGACAGGTTTCAAAGCTTTACCTGCCTGGGGACATTTGTGCAATGAATCCTTACATCTCAAAGTTTGAGGAGTGGCAAGAAGCAGAGTTAGGACCAACCCGCTGGTGAATTTGGCGCACACACGACCGTGGTTCAAAACAGTGCAACAGGTTCTGAGTAAGCAAAAGGCATTTCCCCTGGCATGAAGATGCGCAAATGGTGCCTATATATTGGTGTGTTTGTGCATTTTGGGAGAAGCTGCAAAAAGTTCTGTTTTGGATGTTTCAGAGAAGAGCAAGGAAGAGAAAACATGATGCACATTCTGTAACATCCAAAGCAGGAATGGACGGGCCGGTCGATTTCCAATCCATGTCAGTTTCACTTGTCTTCATTAGTAAATCTGTCCCATCCTGTTTCCACAGCAATCTGTGATTATATATATATATATATATATATATATATATATATATATATATATAAAGATGCACAAAAATGTGCATTGTTTTTGAACATCCCCCTCCCCCAAAATACTCATTTTATAGGCAATTTAGCGTAAAATACACATTTAAGTGCTTTTCTAAACAAGAGAACCATATCACAAAATTCAGAGGAGAACTGTGTTCCCATTTTTATATCAGTCCAGGAAGTACAGATCAGGTGAGCTTGCTGAAGAAATGCAGATCAGATTAAAACCGCCAGTATCCCTAGTCAAAAGTTATGGATCTGGCTTGCTGTCTTCCCTTCCCCTATATTGTCCTAACATGTCAGAGGCTGTTCAACTTGGGAACCTGCTGTAGATAATGAGTACTGCTAGGGGGAGCCCAAAGTTGCTCTGAGGTAGAGAGATGCCTCAGGAAAGTGATACTGTTTAACCTCCTCACTCCCCACTTTCCCCACTCCCTTAGTTTCATCGAATGCGATGACCCAGCAGCCACAGGATGAATTTGACAACAGTGTGCAGAAGGCAGTAGATTGGATGAAGACCATCCAGGAGAGACTGCGGATCAATGACAACACCAAGGGGCCTCGGTCTGCCCTGGAGGCCAGGCTGAGGGACACAGAGGTAAAGAGAGGGACAGTCCTTTTCACACATGTTTTCATACGTAATATTGTTATTGCTACAATTACCATATGATCCTGCCCTGGTATTAAGATCTTCCTCTAAGGCCCTGCTCTAGGTGCCCCCTGTTGCCAGAAGTATTTTTTTTATTTTTTTCCATTTATTAAATTTATTTCCCGCCCTTCCTCCCAGAAGGAGGTACAATGGGTGGCTTCTTGGGACAGGGCCTTCACAGTGGTGGCTCCAAAATAATGGAACTATCTCCTAACGGACATTTGCTTTGCTTCTTTCCTGGGTTTTTTTTTAGACACTTTGAAAAGGCAGCATTGCTTCAGAGGGCTATGGGCCAAACTAGACAAAACACCATTTTCACAATTAGCAATTGTGTGAATAGTTTTATTAAAATAAATAGCAGGAGTGGGACCCCAACTTCTGGTCAAGACCCTAGTGTGAGATTTGGGTTTTTAACCCTTTGCTCACAGCTGTGATCCCAGCTTGGTTCAGTTGCCCCCACACTGTCTGTTTGCACTGGAAGAAAGGTTTTCATTGCTGCAAATTGGAGTCTTTCTTCAAATACAGATAGCAGGCAAGGGGATCCCAATCTAGATCGGGATTGTAGCAGGGAGTAAAGAGTTCAGGCCTATTTACACACAGAGAGACACACCAGTGCCAGAGTCCCAACCCAGTCAAGCTTCCCACACCTGCTATTTTTTTTATTTTTGAAGGCATTTACACAATTGTGTTAAGGGCATTTCATCTAATGGAGCCGATAGTGAGTCCCAAAGCACCCTCTGCTGCCTTTACCAAGTGTCTAAAAAAACCCAGGGAAGAAGCAAGGTGATCTTCCTTTAGGAGGTAATTCCATCATTTTGGTGCCACCATTGAAAAGGCCTTGTTCCAAGTAGCCACTCACCACACCTCTAATGGCAGCAGGCATCTAGTTTATGCGGTCTTGTCACTTTTAGTTTGTATGCATTTCACTATGGTCATTTAGTTTTCTTGTCTTATTGTTGTTTTTTACTGTTATTGTGCATTTTAATTGTTGTAAAGCCATGGCAGGTATTAACTAAATAAAAAAAGAGCAGTATGAATGTTTAAATGAACAAAAAAATAAAAGCAGTAGTCATGATTTGGGTTGCTGTTGTAAGCATCCGAAAAGTAAGGCAATGGCATATCCTGCTAATTTAATCATAATCCTATGAAAAGGAAGCTGGATTTTTCTCCTCTGCCCTGTCATTGTGTCCTATTAATCTTAAATAATTAAATTAGTTAGTGGTTAATTTATATCTGTAGTCATTATTACATAAAGAAATTAGTCTAGCTAATGTTTTGTTCTCTTTGGCTGTTGGATTCTTAAATAACTTGCCCCAAATTTGCTCTTCCAAGCTGGACAGTTTATGTGCACTCTTGTTTTCTATGATTTATGTTTTATTAATCTGTTAATGAAGGTTTCAACCAAAGAAAGCAGCAATAAAAAAAAAGCACGGAAAATGAAAATGTCATTATTGCGACAGATTTTCTCAAGAACATTTATTTACCTTCTCATTACTGTGAACAATAATGAGTTCTGAAACCTGGGCTACAGTTTTATTTATAGATCGTCCTTTGTTATCTAGTGCAATTTATATTTTGGGCTAGGCTCAGTGGCTGAATTTTAGTTCTGTGGGCACACACCTTGATCTGGGAACTGTGGGAGAGGCAGCCTAAGGTTTCATTTAGGTATCATGGTCATACCATGGTGTGGCTATCAGAAAAGTGCTCTTGAAATGCAAACTGAATCAAATTTCTTGCCCATCCCTAATGCTCATATGCTCCTTCTCATGCTCTGATTTCCTCTTACATTTCTTGAATTATATGGTACCCATTGTTTGTCAGGATGATGGAATCAGTCCAGCTGTGGTTATTATTAATCATTTGCCTCCAGACCTGAACTATTCGAAGTGGTGTGCTGATTCTGCCTTGAAGAATTGGGCAAACTCTTAATTAAAGTCTGCCTGATTCAAACACTGCAGCAATTTTTGGTTACAGAGAACCAGGAAATGCAGGAGGGCAAGCATAGCAAGCTTTCCTGATGACCAAACTATGGTTTGGCTGTGATGTCCAAATTGAGCATAACATTTCGAGAGCAGAGGGTCCAGTTAGAAAGCACCCTCACTTTGTTCAATCCAAATCTAACATCTTCCCTCCAGGATCGAGTTTTTATTGGGAAGGAGGTGGCAGAAATGGGACATTTCTGCAGGTTTACTGGAAAAGCCAGCTGTGAACAGCATCAGTTGGGTAACAGGTGATATCACAAAGATATCCCTTCCCACCCAATCCTCGAGCAGTTTTGCAACCCTTTTAAAAATGTTTCACTATTTTTTAAACAAGGAAGGGTCGGATGTATATGTGCACTTTTATCTTTAGTCAAATTGCCTGCATAAAGCAGACCCCACCATTAACCCAGAATTCAGATTGATAGAGTGCATGTTTATGATGCAAACTGCAGAGCCTGAAGGAAGCCAGACTCATACCAGAAAAACCCAGTTCTCTTTACATGTTACATCTGCTGCCTAAAAACAAATATTTGTTTGTTATCCTGCTCTTAAGAAGAGCCCTGCTGGTTCAGACCAAAAACTCTTTATGATCGACCTTGGATCAGATATAAACAGATCAGATGTGTTAGCAGGTAGCAAGTTTTGGTCCAGCTCAGAACTATTCAGATATACGTGGACCACTTTGAAATAATCCAACTACACTGGGAAGGAAGGCAGAAGAACATATGAAGAGCCCTTCTGAATCAGGCCAATGGTCTATCTAGTCCAGCTTCCTATTTCCCACAGTGGCCAGCCAGACACCAGTGAGAAGTCCACAAGCAGGACATGAGGATAACAGTGCTCACCTGCTACTGCTGATCCTAGAGACAGTATATAGCCATCATGACTAGTAGCCAATGATGGCCTTACCCTCCATGAATTTGTCTAATCCCCTTTTGAAATCATCACTACATATATGAGATGTGCCTTCCAGATGGCCGGTCAAGCCCGTACCCACTTGTATTCAGTGCCTCTGCCACACCAGCTGCTCCCAAACCTGCTTCATGTCTGTCTTCACCCTATGGCTCTGGATGAGATTTCACCTCGCAAGTTCTCATTAACTTGTGCAAGGTTTCCCCCCACGTCATTTGGCTTTTTGTGCACCAGGATTTGCAGATCAACATGTGGAAACCTGATTCATGCGTAACAATAATTGGATTGAAGTAATTAACAGCCAGCTCTTTAGAAGCCTGCTACATATTTGTGTTGCAACTTCAGGACTACTTGTTTATTGATCCCCCCCCAATTTTTTTTTTATTGATTGATTGATGTCATTCTTGTACCACCTTTCTGCCAAGGCACCCAAGGCAGTTTACTATTTTTTTAAAAAACCCACAAAAAGTATATACTGCTTGATCGTAAGAAACCCTTTAAGCCATTTACAAGAAACATTAAAATTATCAATAAAAACAGTTAAAAACAATCATTAAAATGTTTTAAACCCCATTAAAACAGCAGTAAACTAAAAAGAAATTAAACACATCAACAACTATGTGTCTGGATTAGGGACGGGATCCGCTTGTTGGTGCCTGTTCGATTGCATTCTATCAAACTGGCAGGTGGTTCAGTTTGTTAACAAAGGAAATTGGCTTTCCCAGTGCCCACTCAATTCCCCCTCCTTCCTCTCCTTCTCCTGAATGATATTGGATCCTTGCTGCCAGCCCTGGGAGAAAGTGAGAGATCGCTTAATGTAAAACAAAGACACAGGCCAGTCAGTTTCACCTTAACAAAGCAAAGGCACAGGCTTATCAGTTTAAGGTTAGCAAAGCAAACGCACAAGCCAGTGAATTTCACATTAGCAAAGCAAAGACATGGGCTGCAAAGCAAAGAACAAGCTGAGCAAAGCGAACATAGAGATTGCAAAGCAAACACACAGGCTGGCCAATTTTACTAGCCAAGCCAAGCCAGAGACTTGTCAGTTTCAAGTCAGTAAAGCTAACTGGCAGTCTAGTCAGTTTCATATTAGCAAAGCAAAGTTTTGATGCACTGGGTTTTTTTTAAAAAAAATCAGTGTTGGAAAAGCTGGGGAAACTCACATGATTCAAGATGGGTCTGCAAAAATAGCAAACCTGTGGGAAGTCCTTTGCCAAGTTCAGTTTTAGCAGTATTCTCACCCATCCCTAGTCTGGATAGGCTTTCCTAAACAGAAATGTTTTAAGCAGGTGCCAAAAGGCATACAGTGAAGGCGCCTGCCTGGTGTCAATAGTCAAGGAGTTCCAAAGTATAGGTGAAAATGGAAATGGATTGCCTTCAAGTCAATCCTGACTTATGGCTACCCTATGAATAGGAATTTCATGGTAAGCGGTATCAGGGCTGGCCCCAGGCATGCGAGGGCCCTTGGGCATCAGCTTGCCCTGGCCTCCCGGTGGGTCGGTGTGTGTGTGTGCATGCGCACATGTACGCGCATGTGCGCGGGGCCCCCACGCCCCCCACAGCCCCCACCTGTCTAGCCTTTACCATTGTCCTTAATGAAGATGGCGGCCGTGGTTTCCCTAAGGGGAATGAAGCCTCCGCCGCCATCTTTGTTGATGGCACACGACGAGATGTTCAAGAGCGATGGAAGGTTCTAATAAATGCCTCTTTAAATAATAACTCCAAGCTCTTTTGGTCCTTGGTTACAGGTGCCTTGGGCTCTTCTTCTAACTCCCAATGTAACATCCCGCCCGCTATATGGGAACACCATTTCTCCGCTTTGTTTGCAAATTCCTCAGACTACTCTTCATTTATGCCAACTATTATAGACATAAGCGCGTTGCCAGCTTGGCCCCCAATTGAACAGTCCGAGATAGTTACATTGATTAAGTCCTTAAAAACTGGTAAGGCCCCGGGGATTGATTCAATTCTTCCTGAACTGATAACAACACGTATAGACTGGTGGGCCCCAGTTCTGGCCAACCTCTTCACCTTGATTAACCTAACGGGCAAGTTTCCCCAAGCTTGGCTTAAGGCGGTTGTTATCCCAGTATATAAAAAAGGGGATAGGGACGACCCCACCAACTATAGACCCATTAGCCTTCTGTCAGTGGTAGGAAAGATTTACACTAACCTTCTAAATGTGAGACTGACCTCCTGGATAGAGGAAGAGGATATATTGGGTCGAGAGCAGGCTGGTTTTAGAAAGGGCAGATCTACTATTGATCATTGTGCAGTATTGAACCATCTGGCAGAGAAGTATAGATGCTCTTTCGGTAATGGTTTACATGTTGCCTTTATCTATCTGAAGACCGCCTTTGACTCCATCCCGAGAGAATTACTATGGACTAAATTATCCCAGACATCGATTGATAAGAGACTCTTGTTCTTGATTAGCCGTTTATATCAGCACACAACACTTCGTGTGCAATGTGGCATGGATGGTAGTCTGACAAATCCTATCTCTGCCACAAAAGGAGTATGTCAGGGATGCATACTGGCCCCTACCCTATTCAATCTTTTTATCAACGATCTGAGTAAATACTGCCTTGCTGATAACTTCCATCCTCCCAAACTGGCCGACACTAAGTGTCCTTTACTGCTTTATGCAGATGACGCTGTATTAATGTCCCTCTCGAAGATTGGCCTAAAACGTCTCTTACGTGCTTTTATGACTTATTGTGACACAAACTCCCTTACCATCAATTTCAATAAGTCAAAAATTATGGCTTTCTCTTGGCGCTCTGCGATCCATTCTTGGGTAATAAATGGCCAAAAGATTGATCAAGTCAAACAGTACAGGTACCTGGGGATTTTGTTCTGTGCGACATTCTCCTGGTCTACACCAGAGCTTGGAAAAGTTACTTTTTTGAACTACAAGTCCCATCAGCCCCAGCCAGCATGGCCACTGGATTGGGCTGATGGGAGTTGTAGTTCAAAAAAAGTAACTTTTCCAAGCTCTGGTCTACACACATCCGAATTGCAGTTCAAACTGCCCGTAACACCTCTAAGGCCATTCTTCGATTTTTTTCTACCCAGGGCGGCCAGTATATCCTGGCTGCTCTTCAGACTTTTAAAGCTAAAATCCTCCCTCAACTCCTCTATGGTATTCCATTATGGGTTTCTAGCTTTAATGCCAAAGTGGAATCGATACTTTCGATCTTCCTGCGCTCTATATTCAGAATGCCTCGATGTGCCTCGGCAGCTGGCCTCCGCCTCAAAGCTGGCTTAAATTCCATTGAATGCTCTGCCTGGATTTATGCTTTCAGATTCTGGACCAAAGCTGCTTATGCTAACCATTCTTTAGGCTACCTAAATTTAATTTGGAAAGACCCTCACCTCAGCTCTTGGTCCAAAAATTTTAATGAGAAAGTAAAGTTACTTGGCCTATCACTGGATTTGCTTTCCTTTATGGATCTTGACTCTGCTAATCACACTATTGGCCAGCGTATCAAGGATATAGCCCTCCAATATTCAATGGCCAGTGCTCGTAAAACTTGTTCCCCTTTCTATTTTGGCCTAAGCCCTCTAGTCCCTAAACCCATGGCCTATCTTGCCAATTTGACCATACCGAGTTTTCGTCATCTGTTTGCCAGGGCTAGATTCAACTGCCTCTCCTCGGCGCTCTTAGAGGGCCGCTTTCAAGGAACTCCATATGAAAAACGACTCTGTATCTGCAAGAAGGGGGAGGTAGAAACAATTGCTCATGTTCTTCTTACCTGTGACTTATATAAAGATGTACGTGCCAGATTTATTTCGCCATGTATCGAAGCTTTTCCTGGCAGGCCCACCAAGTGGTTAGTGAACCATCTCCTGTCTGATATAGACAAGTGTACCACTGAATCAGTCGCCCAGTTTCTAATTCTAGCTCAGAGCCTACGTAAAAATGGTACCTAACATTATGACTGATTGTTGTAGACTAATTTTTTTAGCTGATGATTCTGTATTGTCTCGTTTTATTTGTTTTAATCTGAAACTTTAATCAATTGTATATTGGGTCTATGACCGCACAATAAAATTTGATTTGATTGATTGATTTGATACTGCCACACTAAAAGAAAAGATTTCTTACAAGTGTGGAATGAGTATTATGTGGCATCTGTAACAGTGTCCGTTAAGCAGAACAAAGTGGTCGAGCTGGCATATGTTGGGTAAGGCAATCCCGCAAGTGAACTTGTCCCAAGCTGTTAAGGGTTTTATATACAAATAGCAACACCCTGAACTTAGCAACTACAGCAGATCTCTGGGCAGAGGTCTTATATGCTGACAGGGTCTCGCTCCTGTCAGCAACCATGCTGCAGCATTCTACACTAACTGCAGTTTCCGGGTCAAGAACAAGGGAAGCCCCACATAGAGCCTCTCAATTGTGGTGTGCCACTGGGTTCTATCCTCTCTCCCATGCTATTTAACATCTATGTAAAGCAGCTGGGAGAGATCATCAGGAGATTTGGGCTGCAGTGTCACCAATATGCGGATGACACTCAGCTCTACCTCTCATTTAAATCTTCACCAGAGAGGGCTGTGGAGACCATGTCCAAGTGCCTGGAATCCGTGAGTGGATGGATGGGCAGGAACAGGTTGAAGTTGAACCCTGATAAGACCGAGGTACTACTTGTGGGAGACAAGGGAGGGTTAGGAGATGTTGACCTGGTGTTTGGTGGGGTGAAGTTGCCCCTACAGGACCAGGTCCGCAGCCTCGGGGTTGTTCTTGATTCCAAGCTGTCCATGGAGGCTCAGATTTCGGCTGTGAGCCGGGCAGCTTGGTATCAATTACACCTTATACGTAGGCTGCAACCCTACCTCCCTGTTCAACAGCTCCCGCTCGTGGTGCATGCCCTGGTCACCTCTCGATTGGACTACTGTAATGCGCTCTACGTGGGGTTACCCTTAAAAACAACCCGGAAATTACAGCTTATACAGAATGCGGTGGCGCGCTTACTTACCAACAGCCACCGACGGGATCACATCACGCCAGTGTTGTTTGACCTACACTGGCTGCCGGTTGTTTTCCGGGCCCGATTCAAGGTGTTGGTTTTAACCTTTAAAACCCTGTACGGTTTCGGCCCAGCTTACCTGAAAGAGCACCTCCACCGCCACCAATTATGCCGCCCAACTAGATCAGCCACACAAGGCCTTCTCTCAATCCCTCCAACCAAAACAGCTAGGTTGGTGGGTACTAGGGAGAAGGCCTTTTCTGTGGTGGCCCCCACTCTCTGGAACTCCCTCCCATATGATCTTCGACATGCCCCTTCCCTAGATGTATTCCGCAAGGCCCTGAAGACGTGGCTATTCCAGCAAGCCTTTGAGGTCATTGGGTAAATCACCATGATTCTGTCATTTATCATATGTTGTTATTATAATTGCTTTTATATGTATTGATGACTGTCCAGTATTTTACCTATTGTTATTAATGTGATTACATCTGTTATTGTATTTTATCTCTTTTAATGTACGTCGCCTAGAGTGGCTAATTGCCAGATAGGCGGCAAACAAATTAAATATTATTGTTATTATTATTATTATAGAGTGAACTATTTTAAAATAATAATACAAAAAAATACAAAATATCTTCAGGCTTATTTTAGGTGCTGGTGGGACTAGCATCCCTGGCCCGGGTCTTTCTTCTTCTCCCTTCTCTGAAGGTACACATTAGTTAAATAGCCCTAGGAAAGTTGGGTGGTGGAGCTGCCCCAACAGTTCCCTCTGGCTCTTGATGGTCCATCCCTTTAGGAGTTGATGGTTATATGCTCCCTAGCCTAGGTTTCCTGACTTCTGACTTCTCTCTGGGCACAATGGTCTTAAGTAGCCCCAGGGAAGGTGGGGTGGAATCACACCAATTTACATTGTTCATAAGATCCCTTAAAAAAAACAGCCCTTATTTATCGATTAATTTTAATGTATAATTCTTCCTAACAGAAAATCTGTGCATTGGAACCTGAAGGCCGATTGAAAATGGACATGGTTCTGATGAAAGCTGATGCTCTCCTTCAGTGTATCAGTGAGGAAAAAAAGCATGAGATATTATCCAAATTAAAGGATATTAAAACCATGTGGGAAGAAACAGCCATATACATCACTCATTGTCACAGGTAAGGCTGCCAAGTGCTGCCCCCTATAGGCCTGCAACCATAGGAACATAGGAAGCTGCCTTAATACTGAGTCAGACCATTGATCCACCTAGCTCAGAATTGCCTGAAGTGACTGGCTATGGCTCTCAAGGGTTTCAAACAGGGGGTATACCCAGCCCTACCTGGAGATGCTGGGGATTGATGCTGGGACTTTCTGCATGCAAAGTAGATGCTCTACCACTTAGCTACAACCCTTCTGTCAGGTCTAGAGTAGATCCCTTACTTAGCCAGTTGGCCAGCCTGAAAATGGTGAACTTGGTCCACCATGTCTGCCATTTTTTTTCAGGACATCCCAGACTCTGCTTGGTCTCCTACTCTCGCTATGAGGCATATACAGCCCAAAAAGCCAGGAGAAGCCCCTACCTTGAATGTTATGTGGGCCCTAACTTTGACAGGAGGATGGGACAACTGACCTGTCAATGACCTGATGTCATTATGACATCAGATGATTGACTGGTAGAGCATCCTGCCCATCAAGGGGAGCATGACTTGCTCCAGCAGAGGAAATATTGCAGCCCACTTTAAGCTCCCAATTGTTCCTTTGTAGCCTGCCCCATCATGATGTCTGGAGTCAGGCAGGTGGGTGTTGTTTAGGTAAAACAGACTTGCAGGCCAAATAGCTAGACCTGGTGGGTCAAATTTGCCCTGCAGGCTGGAGTTCCCCCATCCCTAAGTTAAAACATCTATGCTGGTGAAGATGGTCCAGTTGGATCCAGGTGAAGATGGTCACCTGTGAGTCACTGTGAGAAACTGCTTTGGTAGCGGTCCTTCTCCTCTACAGAGTAATCTGACTCTGGTTCTCTAGCATTAGGATTCATTTGGCAAGCAGCAGTTCCCATAACCCCACCCTTATTTCCTCCAACAGCCGTATCGAGTGGGTGTGGCTGCACTGGAGTGAATACCTGAAGGCCCAAGATGAATTTTACGTATGGATTCACAACATGAAGGTGACCTTGGAGCCCGACATAGAGCTGCAGCTGGGCTTGAAGGAGAAACAATGGCAGCTGAGCCATGCCCAAGTCCTGCTGAATGATGTTGTAAATCAGTCAGGCCTGTTGAAACGGCTGCTGGAGGAAGCCATTGCCTTGTACAACAGGATTGGAGACCCTAGTGTCGATGAAGATGTCCAGAAAAAGATGGAGGAGGAGTATGCAGAAGTCAAGAACGAAGCACAGGTAAGGAGGGAGTAGAGGGTGAGAAAAGGCAGAACACTAAAGCACAAATTGCTTTGGGTTCTCCCCCACTCCCAGTTCAGTTTACACAACAGATGTACACTTCAGCATATGTAATGCTAATTCAGCCAAGGGGCTATAGGATCAGTGAACTTACAATGACACCTCTGGTTCTCAGTTGAATGTAACTGTAGGAGGGGCTCCCCCACTGCTTCATAATGCTCTTGCCCAGCACATTGCCATGTTCAACTGGGAACCAGAAGTGCTGCTATAGCTTCACTAATTTATGATCTACTGTTGGGGTAGTGCTGCTTTTCTCTTCTTAAGGTTGATCTGCAACATGGAGGAATATTCTCTCTTGGGGGGGGAATCTTGGACTTGTGGGTCATCTGATACCTTCCAGACCTACATAGCCTATGAGTTTATTCATTAAATTTAGTGGAGATGTTGATCTTGATTGTAGATAAACTCTACATGATGAAGATGCAGCACATGATTAAGATCCAAGGGCTTTCTTACAGTATAATAGCAAACTCCCATAAGCTGAGCAAAAACATTATTTAAGCTATTACTATTAAGTAAGACCAAACAAAGCAGGTGCCCTGATTCAGCAAGTGTGATATGCACGTGGAAGATTTCTACATGAGGGTTCCTGTTATGGATCAGGTATTCTGCTGTTCTCATTGCTAAATTCCTGTATCCTAGAATGGCATGCATAGTCATTCCTACTGGTTTGAAACCATGTATATAGCTGTGAACAGATCATTGGCATCGTGAGCTCCCACAGTACCAGTTGCCTGTTCAGAGCGCTGGAGGGCAGTGAGTCTAAACCTCCTTCCATGCCCCACAAATGGAGGATCAGCATTTTTAAAGCTGACAGAGCGACCGTCTGTTACACAAGTGCATGTGTATCAGGAAGATGGTCTTTTCAGTGGTGTATATTCTGCAGAGATAATGGATGACAGGCAAAAGCACACCGATAGCTTCATAACATACTTTATATCTATAGCTGCCTTGTACTGAGCTGGGCCAGTGCCATGTTTGAGGGGACCTGAGGCAAGGCACTTTCTGTTACCCCCTGCACCAAGTGCTACAGTACATAGCCTCTCCCCTACCACAAATTTACCAGAGGTTGCTGGGCAGCAATGCCACAGTAACCAGCAACAGGAATGGGTGGTGGTATGTCCTCTTGCACTCTGAAAAGAAGCACTTGGCCACAAAAAAGGATACAGTTAAAAAGAGGCCATTGTCTGCAGCAGTGGAATCGCTGGGCCTATGGGCCCTGGCATGTGCCCCATAGTGTCAGGTGCTGGCCCCTAGTGTGATACTGAGTCAGACCCATCTAGGCCAGTATTGTCTGCTCTGACTGGCAGAGGCTTTCCAAAGGGTCAGGAGTCCCTCCTGGGACTGAACCTCAGTTGTGATGTATGAAGAGCATGCGTTGTACCAGTGGCCTTTCGCTTGCTTACCATTGGGAGCAAATTAATGCTCCCATTTTGTGCCAAAAAAAAGTATTCTCGCTCCTGCATTCTCCCTAAACATTTTTTTTTTAAAAAACTAAAACTACTGAAACAAAATTGTATGGCTTTCCTGCCAGTTTTTTTTCCATTCCCTGTCTTGAGCCAGAAACAGCCTAAAAGGTTTATTGGCAATCAGTTCTTGAAATAATGTAAATAATCACTCAGTGGACATCCTGTCTTTCCGGCTTTAGCTGGAAAGCGATATTTCATTACTTTATTCAGTGTAGATTAGTGGGAAATATTATTGGTGTTTTCTCTGTGTAATTCGAATCTGGTCTCATAGCTGTTAGCTTGTACACCCTCAACTGAGGCTAGCCAAAAGAGTGATCAATGAGAGCGATAACTTGAATGCGGAAAAGTCTGGATTATTTGCAGTAGAACAGTGAAGATTTCTGACTTTCAGTTGTTTAACAATAGTAGCAACAAAATGACTCACTCTCCTTCCCACCCTAAAATTTGCTACTGAAGTGAAGAAAGCTGGGTTGGGGAGGGGGATGACCAGGACTGGATTTTTGTGCAGAAAGATTGTGAACTCCATTCAAAACCCACAGGCCTCAGCTCATTAATACTCAGTGTCAGTCCTTTGCACCTGGCTTTGGTTCATTGGCCTCAAAATTCTAATAGAAAACAAAGATCCTGAAAGCCTGAAGTCTTCCCATCCCTGATTTATATACATCAGGTCAGAATCAGGTCCATCAAATGTTTATTTTTATTTATTTTATTATTACATTTATATCCCACCTTCCCCCCAAGGAGCTCAAGGTGGCATACAAACATGGTTCTCATGCTCCCAATTTTATCCTCACAACAACGCTGTGAGGTATATTAGATTGAGAGGCAGCGACTGGCTTCATTACACCCAGTAAGCTTCATGGCCGAGCAGGGATTTAAACCCTGGTCTCCAAGGATCCCAGTCAGACACTCTAATGATTGCATCACACTGGCTGGTTTCATGTAGGCTAGCGCAAATAAGCAGATGCACCTGTGTAATATCCAAGTGATTGGTCTCAGGCTATGGTCTGAAGGCACATGAGGCCAGCACCTTGCTGAAGCTAAGCAGGGTTAGGTCTGGTGAGTGCCTGGATGGGAGACTGCCTGGATGTAAGCCTTGGGTTTCTATAATGAAAAGAAAAGCAGAGTATAAATGTAATTAATAAATTGGTTCAGGTTTTAAATTAGTTCAGGTGAGGGGACTTGGGAAAGACTGACAAAGTAATTTCCACTTACAACCTGGAATTTCTTGAGCCATTCCTTGCATTGGTTACCTTTGAAGAATGTAACTTCACCATTTTAACCTCTGTTGTTTCAAATCTCTTTTTGTAACACAATGTTCCAGACAGAGATTACATCCCTGAAGCACTAGACACAAATTATGCAGTCACGACATTTTAACTTGTGTGCCTCACAATGACCTTTTCGTTTTCTCTTTCACCGCCACTTTGGGTTGATCATTATTCCTGAAAGAAATGCCATAGCCTGGATTCTCTTGATAGATGTGCTTGAGCAGCTAGGTTTTCAGAAGCCTCAAGGTGCTTCAGTAATAAATTATAGCAGAGCTAGGCACATTAGGACCTACTGCCTAAAATAAGGTCTCATTAAATCCAGAGACATGCAACTTTTATTTTGGATGGGGGGGGGGAGTAGCTAGTTCTTTTAGTTACAGAAATGCACCAGAAAATGTGATGATGGAAAATGAGATAAGAGTTTAGGAGCAAGTCAGGACTCAGAAGCAACCCCACTGTGTTGTTTTTCAACTGAAGTCCATTAATATATCGCAACCCTTCAAAAGATTGCCTATTTATTTGTTAGACTTTTTACTCACCTTTTACCATAAGGTCCCAGGGCGGGTTACAACAATAAAATATGCAATTGTAAAACAAAACAGTTAGAACCATAAAACAAGAAAAGTGTGGAAACAAAAACAGTTCCATATATAAACCAATAGAAATGTCTAAAAATAATTCCATATATAGAAACAGTTAAAAATGATTCCAGTATAAGTATAGACTGGGATAAAGATCTCCACTTAAAAGGCTTTTTGAAAGAGAATCCTTTTGAATGTAATAATGTTGGAATAGCACAAGCACAGTCTAAGGCCACATGCATACCACACATTCACACACACATGCCCTGGGCGCCTGCTTGAAGGAAGGGTGGGATATAAATCAAATAATAAATCAATCAATAAATTTATTCCACTATTATTCCACTTCAAACACTTATGGCTTCCCCCAAAGAATCCTGGGAGTTGTAGTTTGTCAACGGTGCTGAGAATTGTTAGGTGACTCCTATTCCCCTCACAGACCTACAACGATCAGAGTGGTTTAACAATCAATCCCTTTTCTCTCCCACATAACAAGAGCGAGTGAACAGAAAACAGCTTGCAGTGTTTTCCTTGTATTTTCAAAACCAAAATGGCTAGAAACTTGGAAGGGTGACACAGCCCCCCTGGTGGCTTTATTGTTGTTGTTATGTGCCTCCAAGTCGACTACGACTTATGGCGACCCTATGAATCAGTGACCTCCAAGAGCATCGGTCATGAACCACCCTGTTCAGTTCTTGTAAATTCAGATATGTGGCTTCCTTTATGGAATCAATCAACCCTGGTGGCTATGACCCTGTATAAGCATAATACATTGTGCAAAAACTGAGCAATATAGAAGTGCATTCTTTTTCATAGATGCAGCATTTTGATTTCCTGGGTATAAAATTTGGAATTTTAGCATAGATATTTTGCGGGGGGAAAGGCAAAAAGGTTTTAGCATGCTAGGCCTTTCTTTTGTTCTTTCTTTCCTAAAATGGAAGGCTGTGGCCTTATAAGCCCCTTGAAACCTTGCATTCATTTAATTAAGTGCTGAATAATTACAGCATAATCAGGCCTGGGACAGATTGTTTTGTCCTCATGCTGAAGGCAAACTGTTACAAATTCCCCAAAAAACAGCCAAGTGACCCCGGGGGGCAGGGGGAAATGGAGGAATGAGAACAGACTCTTTGTGCTCTGGGTTTTTACAAAAAATGTGTAGTATGAGGAGAAAGGCTGCTTTCACTCTCCCTATTTTTGATGTTTCTCTTGTTGCAGAGAAGAGTGCAACTGCTTGAAAAGATAACAAAGGAACATGAGCAATATAAGAGCAACGTTGACCAGTTCCAACTGTGGCTGACCCAGGTGACAGAAAGGTTAAGCTCCTGTCTTGGACAAGAAGCAAAACAACCAGCAGAGAACAGAATTAAATCATTACAGGTACTTGAATGCTGTTTGGGGCTTCTTCTTGTGAGTGGTAAGGTTTGCTCCTCTTTCCTAGCCCATCCATAGGCGCATATAATACAGCGTGGATTTTTCATATTCTGCCACGTAAAGTTGAAAATTCCCGCCCGTGCCATTCTGCTAGTTCCCATAAGTTCATTTCAAAACAAAATCTTACAAAACTCATAGTCCTGAACTGAGAATCGCTTGCTTAACAACCCTCTAAGTTTTCATAGCGATACATAAAACATTCAGAGAGAATTGAGAGTTCAAGTGTAAATCAAGAGGAAAACAAATCAAGGCCGGAGGCACGTGTTACCATATTCTTCCAAACTACACAGGAAGTGGATTGGACTGTTGAGAGCAAAGCCATCAGGAGTCTAGACCAAGAGGCTAGACTCCTAGCTGGGGCACCCAAGGCAGAACGGTCAAAGCTGAAACACCAGACTAAGATGCATCCAAACTCAGATGAAGTAAATGGTAAACCACTTCTGAATACCTCTTGCCACGAGAACCCTATGAACAGAGTATGCAAAATGCAACATGACATAGCACTGAAAGATGAGACCCCCCAGGTCAGAAGGCACTCACCAAGTTACTGGGGAAGAACAAAGGACAAGTACGAGTTGGGTCAAAGCCGAAAGGAAGCCCAGAGGCTGATGCACACAGATGCAAAAGGAGAGTCCGGAGCTGTACCACCCACACAATAGGAACATGGAATGTCAGAAGCATGAACCAGGAAAAGTTAGAAATTGTCAAGCAAGACATGGAACGTATCAACATTACAATACTTGGCGTGAGTGAATTAAAATGGACGGTAATGGGACAAACGGCAACTACAAAATATTTTATGCAGGAAATGAGGAATCAAGAAGAAAAGGGGTTGCTTTAATAATGAGAATTGATGTAGCAAAAGCATCTATGCATTAGGAGCTACAACGCAAGGTCTGAGCGAGTGATATCAATGAGATTAAATGGGAAACCTATTAACATAACCATCAATAAAGTGGTGCTGGAGGAGAGCTTTGCGCATACCATGGACTGCGAAAAAGACAAATAATTGGGTGTAAGAACAAATTAAACCAGAACTGTCACTAGAAGCTAAAAAGATGAAACTGAGGTTATCATACTTTGGACACATCATGAGAAGACATGATCCCCTAGAAACGACAATAATGCTGGGAAAAACAGAAGGGAGTAGAAAAAGTGGAAAGCCAAACAAGAGATGGACTGATTCCATAAAGGAAGCCACAGACCTGAACTTACATTATATGAGCAAGGTGGTTCGTGACAGATGCTCTTGGAGGTCACTGATTCATAGGGTCGCCATAAGTCATAAGCGACTTGAAGGCACATAACAACAACAACAACAACAGAGAAGAGGTCAGGTCTCCTGCTCCCCTGGTGCATTCACTATAGCTGCCCAATTTCCCTGCTTTTTAAAATTTGATAGAAATATCTGTCAGCGATAGGTACGTTCTTACAGCGCAAGGGGTTTTTTGCCTCTTAGTGAATATTAATTAATTCATGCTGTCAAAGAGCTAATCTGCTATACCAAATCGAAAACTGAATTTTATTTATTATTTGATTTATATCCCGCCCTTCCTCTCAGCAGGAGCCCAGGGCAGCGATCTTTCATATTTGAAAGATCACTTCCCTCTAGAGCCTTGAAGCTTTCAGCCTTGGGGAAGTTGCTATCTCTGTCTGGCCTACCTCACAAGATGATTGTGAGGATTAAAACAAATAAAGAGTTATTGTGCCAAAGTCTGAGCTTTTGAAGCTTGGGAGGTAGTGAGGTTTCCAACTTGTCAAAAGCTGCTGTGTGCCCATTTGGTGTTTTTGCCACAAACGTCAATAACTGAATTTTGCTGAATGCACCAGGTACTTATCTTATTTTGCAATCCACCAGAAATCTGGTACTACCACCACTATTAGTAGTAGTAGTAGCGGTAGTGCTGCTGCTGCTACTATTACTACTACTGCCTACCACTGTTATTGCCTTTCACTATGAGGTTCCAGGGTAGGTTACAACAATTTTTTTAAAAAAGCCAAGATTAAAATCAGCTAAAACAAATTACAGTCAGGATAATAGAGTGGTTCCTAAAATATATATTCAGTGATAGGGATGGAAAGATCTGTCAATTTAGGTTCTCTCAGTTTCTCATTTTTCTAATCTTAAATTCAGTTCTCCACAATTCTGCAGCAATTTGCTAATTTTTAATTCCCCAGCATTTAAATGTGGATCTCTCCCAATAAACACATTTTGTAGGCAATGTTGACTAATGTACACATTTTTGCAAGCACTTTCTTGTCATATAATGCATTTTTGTATGTTATTTTCACTCATATATTCCTTTTTTATGCACGCTTTCCCTTAACATATGCATTTTTGTACACATTGGTTGGTTGGTGAACTGGATTGCAAAATTCAAATCAGTGCAAATTTCAAAGGATGGCTGAGTTTCAGTTCTCATACTGTTTCAGAAAGTGTGAAATTGATAGATTCAACTTGAAATGTGAACTGAATTGAATTTCTCACCCTTCCCTACGTCAGGTGTCAAAGACCAGGGTAAAGAAGTGGGCTTTCAGCATGCAACAAAAACTGCAAGGCAAGGCTAACATCATCATCTGGCATCCTTGGGCAACTGCCAGCACTTCAGCAGGACCCACTACTGATTCCTGCCCTGAATTCCCGGTCTGGTGCTCTGAGCAGTGCCAAGTAGCTGGGTCTAGCTGCCATTTTAATTTCCCACAATGTTCTGTAGCAACATGACATTGGGGGTATTCTGGGAAATAACAGTGATGATTTTACCCTATCAACTGGTGCTCATCAGAGCGCAGGTGCTTGCCTCTAGGTAAGCCCATCAGGGCCCATCAATGGAGAGGGGAGAGCATCAAGAGGGCATGTTGCCCAGTGTCCCCACTAGGCCCTCCTTCAACCTACTAAAAATTAAAACCCATCAGGCTTCTCACTCTGACCCTCCAAAAACACAGCAGGCTCTGCCTCTGACCATTCAAATCCTGCCCTGACTCTACCCCAGTGACCTGCCATTTGCTATGCCCGCTGACAGAGTGTTTTAAAAACAGGAAATCAACAAGTAGGAAATTGGTAGGAAGAGGATCTAAACTGACGTAAATTTGGGCCACATTCACACCATACATTTATTCCACTATCATTGCATGTTAAACAGTTATGGCTTCCTCCCAAAGAATCCTGGGAAGTGTAGTTGGTGAAGGGGGCTGAAAGTTGTTAGGAGGCTCCTGTTCTCACAGCTGTGATTGCCAGAGTGGTTTAACAGTCAGTCCCTCTTCCCAGAGAATTGTAACTCTGTGACGGGAATAGGGATCTCCTAAGAACTCTCAGCACCCTCCACAAATTAAGCTTCCCAGGATTCTTTGGGGGAAACCACAACTGTTTACAGAGGAATAATAGTGGAATAAGCATGTTGTATGAATGCGGTCATCATTTGGAGCTGAGCATAGTGGCACTATCGAACAGCTCAGATTGTGCCATCTCCCTTCTCCAGTGGAGACCCCCTGCGTCCTAGGAGAAGAAATAGCTTTAATTGAAGAATGGGCTGATTCAGACTGCAGAAATTCTGAGCTGCCAGTCCCAGGTTTGGAGGTCCTAATTTGTTGTCTTGCTCAGAGATATTTGGGAGGATTTCCCCATTTAGGCCATAAGCCTATTGGTCAGGTTGGACAATACCTGTCTCCATGTTGTGGAGGGGGGAAAGTGCCTTCCTTCTCCACTTATCTGGAGTATCTGCCCTGCCTACAGTATCACTGGAAAGCCACTCAGAAGGGTGAAATGTTCAAATAGTGTGCAGCACACACACACATGATGATTGCCCTGGACCTGATCTGGGATTTTGACCACATGCAACAGGTACATGTCCACTGGATTTTTTGCACATGTGATTGTACCTCCCCCTCACATGAATGTGTGGCAATGTCAGAGGTGGGGCAGGCATGCTTGGGTGGTCAGTAGGGGTGTCAGAGAACTCTGACAAAAACAGAAACATGAACAGAAATCGTTGGTGTTTGCTTATTTGTCCCATGTCTGGAACGGAAATCAACCAGCTAATATAATCAAGTATTCACTCTTGTTGCTTTCGGTCCACAAACAATATGCAATTGATTATTTTTTCACCATATGCATTGTGTTTCCTTTGCACTGAAATGAATGGAGTGATAACGTAAAGACAGCATAATTTTATGTAAGTTTCAAAGCTCTAGACAGCTTGGGTCTAGGATACCTAAAAGATTGTCCTACCCCTTATATACCTAAGCATTCACTTTGCTGTGGAGGAGAGACTCTCTTGCAGATAGCATCTTATGAGGAGGTTCGTTTCATGTGGAATCAGGCCTTTTGTGTGGTGGCACCTACCTTTTTGAATCTCCTTCAAATTACATATTATATAGACACTATCTCTGTTTTTACGATGTCTACTGAAGACTTTCCTCTTTCAACAAGCCTTTAAAGTGCAGTTTTGCACTCCCACACTGCATCTCTATTGGAACTATTTTTAACTGTTTTTATGTATGGAATTGTTTTAAAACATTTGTATTGTTGTGAATCGTTTCATATAAGGGACTGATTTTTATGGCTTTTATGGTTTTTTCTTTTATGGCTGTAGCTGTTTTATTTTTAATAACTGCATATGCTATTGTTGTAAACTGCCCAAGGACCCTACGGTAAAGGGCGGTAAGAAATCAACACAACAACAACACTGTCTCTCTGTGAAACTTGCCCTGAACCCCTTTCTCCTGCAGGACATTGCTAGAGATGTGAAGAGTGGGGAAAAGAAGCTGAGACATCTTGAAGCTCAATCTACAGGTGTGATGCAAAACACCTCCCCCCTCGGAGCAGAAAAGATGAAAGAGGAGCTGGAGGATCTGAAAAAAGCCTTGGAAAAGCTGAAACTGGTGAGCACGGAGGAAGAGGAGAGGCTGCTGAAGAACCTTAAATCTGAAAATGCCTATCATTCACATGCCAGGCTGCTGGAAGCTGAGGTTCAGGAGTTCCGTAAAAGCCTGCAGAGATTAGCAAACGCCTTTGAACCGGAGGCTGGAGGGAGAAGCGATGAGGACTTAATCCTTCTGTGGAGAAAATACAGGGTGAGTATTTGTCAGGAACAGATGGGGAGGAAAGAAAGAGAGACAAATATTGATGCCCAGTAAAGAGCTAGCTTCTTTATGAGAGCTGCGAGCTGCGTGCTCCGCTAGCCCTTTGCCTGTGATTAATTCCCAGTGAAATTAATACTGTGTTTCTATGTTTCTGCAAGGATAATAAACCACACACATGAGATTTGCGACAAAATCTGGCAGTGTGGAGTGCTCCTGTTCAGGATGTCTGTCAGATAGCCATGCCCTTTGAGGGGCTACTCCGTTCCATCCCTCTCCTCCTGTGCCCCTACCCCACCCTGGGTTCCATTTTTTTTATCTAGGGTGGCCAGACATAAAAGAGGGCAACTACACCGGCTGGAATTCCCTCTTCTACACAGCTATTAAAGGTAGAGGAGTCCTGTCCTCTTCTGCACGCGGCCTCCCTAGTTCTCCCCTGTCCCCCCAACAACATAAGAAAAGCCCTCTAATCCTTGCAGAGTTGCCAGGGACAGGATTTCAGCTATCAAATGCCCAGGCAAACAGGAATGTTTCTAAATTTCTACTAAAAGTTACTAGGGAGGGAGACTGATGCACCCCACTAGGGAGGACATTCCACAAATTGGGGACCATTACCGAGAAGGCCCTGTCGCAGGTTCCTGCCAGCCAGGCAGCCCCCGGTAGTAGAACATAGCCATCAGAGTTAGTAGCCATTAATGACCTTATCTTCCATGGATTTGTCTATCCTCTTTCAAAGACATCCAACACTTCCTCTTGTGGAAGAAGATGTTCTATGGCCACACAGCATGCTCTGTCCTCTTCGGGGAGTTTTGAGGTCCCTCTCCTTAGGATGTTTTCCCCAAAATATATTTTCTATTTTTGCAAATCTTGGGGATCCTCTAAAGCCTGCTGATACCTCCCTCCTGTGGGTGGGTGGTGCTGTTTGCCTATATGAGGATTGACACTCTGAGAATGAGCTGTTAGTATATCCTGGGCATGTAAATTTCTGTCCTCTCCCCCGCATGTGAACCTAAGATCTTCACATAGTTCCTGAGCCCCATCTCACTGTCCCATTGCCAACAGAAAGGTGGCTGGTGGGGACCTTTTCAGCTGCAGCAACTAAACCGGGTGGGAAACCTCAGGCCCAGGGTCCAAATGTTGCCCTCCAGTATGCTCTCTCTGGCCCTCTGGACTCTCCCCAGCTCACATACCCCCCCCTCCTCACTGGCCCTGCTTCACATCCACCTTGAATGTTTTTGCCTGGCTGGAATGTGTAATTCCACCCTGATAAATCCAGGACCCGTTTGTCTGGGACTGGCGCCCGGGTGGCAGTGGTGGCAGGGCGGGATGTGAAGTCGACCTGGGCTTCTGGAAGGGGTGGTGCATTGGGGCAGCTGGAGTGTGACCATGCATGCCATGCCCTGGATGGAGGAACCGAGACATCTCACCACGGAAGCCCAGGGAGCAGACAGCTTTTGGACCCTGTTTTCCCTGATCACATTAGCACTGTTGATGGGTGCTAAATCCCCTTCATCTGCCTGGTTTATCAGAGCTCAGAGTATCAGCTGCAAATACATTCTTCCTGAGCCCCATGCAAGGAATTCCAGTGTTTGAATCTTTTGCACTTGGGTCCCTTGTGGCCTACTCTGGCTTTTATGCTGTGTTTATGTATATGGCTATTGTTCGTGTATTTTGCTTTGTAAATTCATTTGATATGTTTTTTATTGCACCTTGTGTATTGTTGTAAACCCCTTTGAGATATTTCAGATAGTAAGCGGTCTATAAATGGAAATATAAATAAATAAATGCCTTTTGTTTGCCTGGTTAGAGGATAGAGAGAGGTATGTGAGTGTGTGTAGAAACTAGCCTAATGTACAGAGATACAATTCACATCTATTGCTCCACCCACTTTTGCCTCTGGCTCCTCCCATTGGCATGCAGTCCCTGGAAGGTTGCCCCAAAGGAAGTGCGGTCCTTGAGCTGGAAAAGGTTCCCAATCCTCAGCCTAAGTTCTAGCATAGCCTCTCAAGAGAGGTTCATCGCCCCCCCCCCTTTAACTGATGCTGCTTGGCTTTATTTAGTTGAGCCATTTATATTTTTCTAGTCTGCTGCTGCTGTCGATGCAGTTTTTGTGATGCTGCTTTATGAAGCTGTTTTTACTGTTGTTTGTTATTTGTTAGGTTCATTTTAAATTTTTGTTGCAGTTTACGTTTTTATTTACGAGCAACCTCGAATCTGATGTTATTGTTAAAGGTGAGATATAAATGCCCAGATAAATAAATAAAGGAAGGAAACAAATAGCACAATCCTATGCATGCCTATTTAAAAGTAAGTATGACTGAGTTCAGTAGGACTCATTCCCAGTAAGTGTATGCTAAGGCTGCAGTCCTGTCCTCTTACCAAGGAGTAAGTGCTGTTGAACTCAATGGATTGTATTCAATGCTAGTCATACTCAAAGCAGACCCATGAAATGAATAGACATGACCAGCTCCCTGTCTGTGCTGAATAAAACCCACATGATCTGAATGTACTACTGCTGAGGTCACTGCCTGAACTCTATTAGCCAGAATTGATGTTAGTATGTCAACGTCTACATTAAAGAAATTGGCCTGTAATTTGCACAATTAGTATGATCCTTGCCAGGCTTAGGTATACTAGAAATATTTGCATCATGCATTGATGTTGACAGGGTGCCTTTTGACACACACTGAGAAGTTTAGGAGCCAAAACATCTAAGTATGACTTATACCAATCTGTAAGAAATCCATACTCATAGTAGACCCATTGAAATCAATGAGCCTAAGTTTGTTGCTATGTGCCTTCAAGTCGATTATGACTTATGGCGACCCTACGAATCGGCAACCTCCAAAAGCATCAATCATGAACCACCCTGTTCAGATCTTGTAAATTCAGGTCTGTGGCTTCCTTTATGGAATCAATCCATCTCTTGTTTGGCCGTCCTCTTTTTCTACTCCCTTCTGTTTTTTCCAGCATTATTGTCTTTTCTAGTGAATCATGTCTTCTCATGTGTCCAAAGTATGATAACCTCAGTTTCATAATTTTAGGTTCTAATTTTTTGTTCTGACACCCATTTATTGGTCTTTTTCGCAGTCCATGGTATGCGCAAAGCTCTCCTCCAACACCACATTTCAAATGAATTGATTTTTCTCTTTTGCTTTTTTCACTGTTCAACTTTCACATCCATACCAAGAGATGGGGAATACCATGGTCTGAATGATCCTGACTTTAGTGTTCAGTGGGACATCTTTGCATTTGAGGACCTTTTCTAGTTCTCTCATAGCTGCCCTCCCCAGTCCTAGCCTTCTTCTGATTTCTTTATTGTCTCCATTTTGGTTAATGACTGTGCCAAGGTATTGATAATAGTTGACAAGTTCAATGTCCTTGTTGTCAACTTTAAAGTTACATAAATCTTCTGTTGTCATTACTTTCGTCTTCTTGACGTTCAGCTGTAGTCCTGCTTTTGTGCTTTCCTCTTTAACTTTCATGAGCATTCGTTTCAAATCATTACTGGTTCCTGCTAGTGGTGTGGTATCGTCTGCATATCTTACATTATTGATATTTCTCCCTCCAATTTTCACACCTCCTTCATCTTGGTCCAATCCTGCTTTCCATATGATATGTTCCCCTTATAGATTAAACAGGTAGGGTGATAAAATACACCCCTGTTTCACACCCTTTCCTATTTGGAACCAATTGGTTTCTCCATATTCTGTCCTTACAGTAGCCTCTTGTCCAGAGTATGGGTTGCGCATCAGGACAATCAGATGCTGTGGCACCCCCATTTCTTTTAAAGCATTCCACAGTTTTGTACGATCTGCACAATCAAAGGCTTTGCTGTAATCTATAAAGCAGAGGATGATTTCCTTCTGAAATTCCTTGGTCCATTCCATTATCCAATGTATGTTTGTGATATGATCTCTGGTGCCTCTTCCCTTTCTAAATCCAGCTTGGACGTCTGGCATTTCTCGCTCCATATATGGTAAGAGCCTTTGTTGTAGAACTTTGAGCATTACTTTACTTGCATGGGATATTAAGACAGTAGTTCAATAATTACTGCATTCCCTGGGATCCCCTTTCTTTGGAATTGGGATATATATTGAATGCTTCCAGTCTGTGGGCCATTGTTTAGTTTTCCATATTTCTTTACAAATTTTTGTCAAAATTTGGACAGATTCAGTCTCAGTAGCTTGTAGCAACTCTATTGGTATGCCATCTATTCCTGGTGATTTGTTTCTTCCAAGTATTTTAAGAGCAGCTTTCACCTCACATTCTATAATTTCTGGTTCTTCATCACATGGTTCCTCCGTGAATCAATCTGTCATCCTTGCATCTCTTTTATAGAGTTCTTCAGTTTATTGCTTTCATCATCCTTTTATTTCATCTCAGTCAGTCAGTGTGTTTCCCTGTTGATTATTGAACATCCCTACCCTTGGTTTTAATTTTCCTTTCATTTCTCTAATCTTTTGGAATAAGGCTCTTATTCTTCCCTTTTTGTTGTCCTCTTCTGTTTCTATACAATAACCATTATAATAGTTCTCTTTGTCCCTACGTACTAGTAGCTGTGTTGTTGCATTTAGAGTTCTAATCATGTTTCTATCTCCTTTTGCTTTTGCTTTCCTTCTCTCTCTAACCATTTTAAGAGTTTCATCAATCATCCATTGAGGTCTTTCTCTCTTTTTAACTAGAGGTATTATCTTTTTGTATTCTTCCTTGATAATGTCTCTTGCTTCTATCCATAGTTCTTCTGGTTCTCTGTCAACTAAGTTTAAAGCCTCAAATCTGTTTCTTATGTGAACTTATATTCTTCTGGGATTTTATTTAAATAGTATTTTGACATTATGATTGCGTTGTTGCTCTTCTTTACCTTTACTCTGATTTTCAATACAACCAGTTCATGATCTGTACCACAGTCTGCTCCTGGTCTTGTTTTCACAGAAAGTATGGCACTTCTCCATCTTCTGCTACCAATTATATAATCAATTTGATACCTATATTGACCATTTGGTGATGTCTATGTGTACAATTGTCTTCTCAGTTGCTCAAAAAATGTGTTTGCTAGAAACAGATTATTGGCTTCACAGAATTCAAGAAGTCTTTCTCCTGCTTCATTTCTATCTCCTAAGCCCCATTTCCCCACAATTTCTAGTTCTTCTCTGTTCCCTACTTTTGCATTCCAGTCCACCATGATTATCAGAACATCTTGTTTTGGTGTGTGATCAATTTCCTCCTGTACTTCTGCATAAAATCTCTCCAATTCCTCTTCTTCTGTGTTTGCCGTTGGAGCATAGACTTGGATGATGGTTATGTTAATAGGTTTCCTGTTAAATCTCATTGATATAACTCACTCATACTTTGCATTATAGCTCTTAATTGTTTTTGCTGTATCACTTCTCACTATTAAAGCAACCCTGTTTCTTCCTGATTTCTCGTTTCCTGCATAAAATGTTTTGTAGTTGCCTGATTGAAAATGTCCCGTTACTGTCCATTTTAATTCACTCATGCCAAGTGTTGTGATGTTGATACTTTCCATTTCTTGCTTGACAATTTCTAACTTTCTCTGGTTCATGCTTCTCACATTCCATTTCCTATTGTGTGTGTGGTACAACTCCGGACTCTCCTTTTGCATCTGTGTGCATCAGCCTCTGGGCTTCCTTTCAGCTTTGACCAGCTGTGTCATTAGTCACAGCGCTACTCGTACTTGTCCTTTGTTCTTCCCCAGTAGCTCAGTGAGTGCCTTCTGACCTGGGAGTCTCATCTTCCAGCACTATCTCGTGTTGCATTTTGGATACTCTGTTCATAGTGTTTTCGTGGTAAGGTATTCAGAAGTGGTTTACCATTGCCTTCCTCTGAGTTTGGATGCAATTTCGTCTGGCGTCTCAGCTTTGACCATTCCACCCTGTGTGCCCCTGCTAGGAGTCTAGCCTCTTGGTCTAGACTCCTGACGGCTTTGCTCTCATCTTCTTCAACACTCTCAAACTCCCTCACCACAAGGTGTGCATCCATGTCTATTAAGTTCAATGGGTTTGCTCTGAGTAGGTCTGGCACTGAATCTCACCCTTTTCCATGATAAGTAGTTGCATCTCATGGCCCTAGAATTGGATTCCACTGCATCTTCTGCCACACTGCAAAGTATCCTGGGGTATATATGTATAAGATTGTGCTGTAAACCCGGAAACAGTGCCTTGGAACTTTTCACTGCTCAAGGAAGTGAGATTGTGCTCTACACATTTACATTTACATTTGTTTAAAATTTGTAATCTATTTTGCTTAAGGAATTTTAACAGCCAGGTCCAATATTATAGTCATTTGTAACAAGTAAATTTCCTTTTTCTAGATTCAAATAAAAATATATACAAATGTAATTGATTTGCTATTTGTGTGTGTGTTTTTGATCAGAATATTTTTGCATTTTAAGGCAACAAGGGAAACTCTTACAGCAGAGGAATCAAAGGTTGAGAGACTGAAGACTCAACTTAAGGATTTGTTCAGGTTTTCACAAGACACACAGCCGCTTTCTGACAGTGTGATACGTGTGATACGGGAATATCAAAGGTAATCAAGGTATTTTTTTTCTGGCAGGGAGGATTAGCAGTTGAAAATAAACAATATTTGGAGGTATTATGGAAACAGAGCAAGGAATGGAAGCTGATAAAAGGCACTCCTAGCCGCGGAGGTCACCTGGGCCTCTAGTGACAAAGATGTATCCAGGAGCACCCCCAGACTACAGACCTACTCTTTCAAAAGGAGTACGACCCCATCCAAAGCAGGCAACTGACCAATTAATGTTGCCCTTGTAGAACTCAGCATGGAGGAGGATGGGGATGCAGTCTCTGCCTGTGATTGGCTTTGCTTTGGCTTTGACTGGCTTTTTCTCAACCCACTGTCGGCCACTCTGACTTCTGCCCTAACAGTCCCAGTGGGCACCAACCATCAATGCATCTTCCTACCTTCTATTCATCTTGCTCAAGTTCACCTCCCATTAACACCAAAACACTATCCAAAGAATACTCTTGGCAATGGTGAGTGAAAGTAGGGAGAAAGCTGCTTGCCCTCTAGCCATCTTGCATGGCTTCCTGTTCTCCTTTCTGGCTCTTCCAACGGTCAGGTTGGGGGTTGCAGGCTGCCTTGAAAGTCAAGCAAAGCCACTTGTCTCAATAGCTATGGCTCTATCTGTCTTAAGCTGCAGCTCCCCCTATAGGTCACTGTTTGTGCTGCACCTAAGGCCAGCCTTTATGGTTGGGCTGCCCATTCATACTTGAAATCATTGTCTTGAAATGTTCTGTTACCTTGTTGGACACACTTGAAGCCACACATTATAGAGATAACAACAGTGGTAATAACTTGCTAGGTGCCTGTGCATTAGGGATGGGACCCCTTGGCCAGTGCCATATCAAAAGCATTCCCTCGACCTAACAGGCTGGTATCGATTAGAGCTTGTTCTTCATCTGCTATCGGTTGCTTTTACCAATTCTTTTTTTCTCCCAAAAAATTGATGTTAATATTGATATTTTGAAATGAAATATCAATATTTTGAAAGGAAATATAGGTAAATAAAAGGAAATATTGATACAATTATCATTCTTAATATCAATATTTTAGAGGTGGATTTTTTTTAAAAAAAATCCATTTTTGAAAATAGCAGCGGAAAATCACTATATAAAAATCCAATCTGCAATAATAGAGAGTAAGTGAATTAATGGAAAATTCAGTAGCAAATCCAAATTGGGTGGAATTCTAGCACATCCCTACTGTGCATGGTCTTCTCTCCAAGTCTGCTGTGCTACTTTTTTTCCCCTTGTATGTTTTTGGGTAGGCCTGCCCTGCCTGCTTTTAATGACCAAGCTTCTGTTTCCTGCTTACATTCATCTGGGATAGGCAGCAAATCTAGCCTGTCAGTCTCTCTCTCTCTCTCTCTCTCTCTCTCCCTCCCTTCCTCCCTGAGCTTTGGCAAAAGACTTGCACTTCCAGGCTAACTGGAATCAGGAAGTGACAAGCATATAGCTCAAACCTTTACAGACTTGGAGAAAGGATTGTCGGCCAAGCAAAGGCATGGTCAAGTTTTTGTTGCGCCCAAAAAGCTGTCTTCCTTATGCCAAGTACAGAACATGCTGGCATGCTGACAGAGGTTTATCTTAATTCAACTGGACCTTTCAGGAGGGCAAAGCGGCAGTTCAGATTTTAGGAAGCAAGTCTGGGAGGCGTTCCAGGGAGGAGTAGCAAGAAAATATTGAATGCTGGCCACACAGCAGAGATGACAGATTGTTACCAGCTTGCTTCTTTGTAGGAAGTGGTAACCTCGCAAATCCTCATGGGGCAGGAACGGAAGAAAGAACAGCAAAGGCAGTCATCACAGGTTCCTCTAAAATTACTTTAAGCAAAAACCTCCCTTTATTGTATAAAAAATAATGTGAGAATGATGTTGTCGTGTCGTGTGAGATGACAAATATTTTTTCTTTCTAGTCTTGTTTAGCTAAAACAAAAGATGTCTTCCAGATAGAAGATGTTTCTCCAAAGGCCCATTGGCAGCTCCGTTCAGCCGGGTTCCATTTAGCTAGAGAAAGGGGATGAGAAAAGATTTTGCCAGTGTTTGTGACGCAGTGAGAGGAGCAGCCTGGTGTAGCCAGCAAAGGAAAAATGGGTCTTTTTCAGATGGCTGGAAACAAGGAGCCACGAAAGAGGGCGTGCCTCCAAGTAGATTCTGATTTCTTTTCCGGGAAATTGATGATGTTTCCTCTCTGCCTAAGTCTGAGGGAAAGGGCCATAGCTCAGTGGTAAATCTGTTTTGCATGCAGAAAGTCCCAGGTTTGATCCCCCAGTGTCTATAGGTAGGGCTAGGAGAGACCCCTGCTTGAATCACTGAAGAGCTGCTGACAGTCAGCGTAGATAATACTGAGTGCAATGGCCCGGTAGTCTGACTCAGCAAAATACAGCTTCCTGTGCTCCTGTTTGTAAATAGACAAATATCACGAAAAGCGTCAAGGGTCTTCAGTGCCCTGATTTGAATTAGGGCTGCAGGGGGAGGAGTGTCAAACCCTCCCTGCTCCCCATGCATAGTGGTCCCAATCCAGATGGCTTGCCTGGAGCTGCTGTTCGGTAAGAAGGAGAAAACTTGTGGGCTTATTTTTTGTGTCTGCTAGTTTTTGACTCCAAGACTAACTGCAGCTTGAGTGTGTGTGTGGCTGCAGTGTCTTTTGTTAGCCTTAGCCCCAGACCAAATCAGTCCCCCCTCAGCTACTTTTACAAACAGAAAGTTATGTTGGAAGCTCCAACACATCATATAGTTTGGCCCTAAACAGAAACTAACTGTGCAGTCCTATACATGTCTGCTCAAAAGTAAACCTCGTGGAGTTCAGTGAAGCTGACTTCCAGGTAAAGGGGTGTAGGATTTGCAGCCTAAGGCGTGCAGTTCTACCCCAAACTATGTACTGCTCAGGGAAAAAGGTGGTACATAACAATATTAGCATCTCGGGGCAATTGTGTCTCTTCTCTGAAAAAAGGGCCACAACCCAGGGTGCTTCCAGACTGTTGCTATTTTTGGGTGGGATTCAAGCACATACGAGCTAATTTGGTTGATTTGGCACTCTTGTGCAACAAACCCACTCCCCCCCCCAAAAAAATCAGACTGTTTCCAATAATCAAAGTGATGGGAAAATGCACTGGAAAGTGTGAGATAACAATTGCTTGACATGTCATCTAACCTTCCTGCAACGGAGCCAGAATGAATGTTCCGTAAACAGCTGATGTTGTCTAACCTGCCCACAGACTTGATGCAAAGAAATCAGGATGAATGCTTCATAACCAGGTTGTCTGGTTCACTATCTGATGCAGAGCACTTTTACAGAAGGCAGAGAATGCCCCAGCAAAGAACTTAAGACAGTTTCTACCAACCCAGAAACCACTCGAGCCAGTTTCAAAATACAGCCGGAGAGAGCATACTGTGTTTACCTGTCTGCTGTCTTAATCCTTGTGCTTTCTTCCACTTTATTTGCTGAGGTGCTTCTATCACAGAAGAACTCCTGAACAGACTCTTGACATTTAACATGCTGCATATGAACGGAGTCAGGCAACTGGTTCATGTAGCCTAATGTTGTCTACTGTGGCTGGCAACAGCTGTCCAACGATTCAGACAGGGATTTCTCCAGTCCCGCTATTTGAGATCCTTATAAGTGGAAATATGGGGGATTTAGACTAAGATGATATTGTTTGTTATGAGTGTGCTGCCAAGGCTTCCTGTGGCTGTGTGTGGTGGGGTGGTGGGGGTTGTTTATTGTTTTGTTTTTATTGTATTATATATTTGTGTTTTTAACAGTGTTGTCAGTCACTTACAGACCTTCGGATAACAGGCATCTAACAAATCTAATAAACCAACATCATCCTCTACCACTGAGCTGCAACCCCTCCCCAATCCCATAAAAGGGAGTCACAGCTACATCCCATAATTAAAAGTAATTGAAAGGGGCTTCCTTACAAATAATTTGTCCGGATTGAGTTCTGCCTCTCATTCAGTGTAATCTAGGACCAAACTAGATGTTATATTACCTACGTTTGAAGTGCCATTAAGTGTGGGGGGGGTACATAAAAAGCCAGTGCTGGGTCCCCTATCAGGGCTAGGAACCTGGCATGGGGAGGACGGAGGATGGCTTTAACCCTTTGCTCCCCTCTATGAGCCTGATCCAGACTGGGGGGTGTCTTCAATTTGCATAGGAAAAAGCCCCCCTTGAACTGAATGGGTGGTGCAGGGGGACAGATCCAGACCACAGAGAAAGACCCCTAACAGCCAGCCCTCACACACACACATGGGTTCTGAACTGGATTATGGGCCCCCACAATTTCTTGTGGCAATTTCTGTGCAAAAAAGAAAAACCCTGCATTTAAAGGCACAGATACATAGCTAACCGAACATGCAGTTTCCTTTCGCTGGAGTGCACATATGCGTGCATGTGTGTGTCCACTGTCTGTGCCTTAGCTGAGGGGCACATCAGCAGGAGAACGCTTAAGAGGCTGTTTGGGAATCCCAGTTACAAGAGCCAGCTTTTGGTAATTCTCCACGGCAGGTGCACTAGGAAGGAATGTGTGTCTTGGTATCTAAAAAAAGGTTTTGTTGATCCTCTGACTGGCAGAGGCAGCTGTCTAGAAGCTGAGACTGAGCTCCTTTGTGTCCAAAGTGCAAAGCACAGAGCATTCGTCCCTCATTAAAGGAGAGGCTGGGTCTTCTCTCTCGCTGTTTCAGAGGGTTTCAGCTTCACAGTTGTGTCTGTTGTCTATTTTTGCAGCCTGAAGGGGAAGACGTTTAAAATGAGCACTGAGACTGAAACGGAACTGAGGCAGCGCTTTCAAAATCCCCTGAGGGAGTTCCAGCTGTGGAAACCGTCGGCTCAGAGGCTCCTGGACACGGCAGCAAATGTCTCCGACCCAGCTTTGACAGATGCTTTCCTGCATCAGACTGAGGTGACAAAAGAATCGCCACAATGCTTGAAAGCCTAAAACTTGTTCCGCCACAGAACCTGGTCATTCACACATACATGCCCATACACCTGCAACCACAAAACTTTGCTGACACTGAAATGCCTGCAGCTGTTGGGAGGAACCAGCTTAGACGGGTTCTCTGGCCTTATCTACATTATATTTTAAAGCTACTATCATTCCACTTTAAACAGCCATGGCTTACCCCAAAGAATCCTGGGAACTGTAGTTTGTTAAGGTTGCTGAGAGTTGTCTGGAGACCACTGTTCCCCTTGCAGTGGAGAAAGTCGCAGGGTCAGTCCCTGACAACTCCACGTAAGGCTGGGATCCTGGAGAGTTGCTGCCTTTCAGTGTAGCTAATAGAGAGATGGAGCAACAGACTGGCTCGATGTAAGGTTGCTTCCAATTCCACCACCCCCCAGCTAGTCTGTCCCATAATCCTTGTGGATTTGCTGTGAAACCTGGAAGTTGTAAAGGTTTCTGGGATTAGAATGCACATGAAATTAACATGCAGTGCTGTCCAGACCTGTTAATTCATCTGAATAGACGATGTCCTCTGGAGCACATCTGACACTCCCCAGGAGCTTCATATATCAAGAAAAGCAAGATCCTTCTCACCAAGAAATCCCTCATAAGCATCCCAGGAATCTGAGGGTTTGAAAGCCACTGCAACAGAGGTTTCAAAGCCTTAAACAGCCTAGGGCCAGGTTATTCGAAGGGTCACCTGTGCTCATATAAGAACATAAGAAGAGCCCTGCTGGATCAGGCCTAAAGCCCATCTAGTCCAGCATTCTGTTCTAGGGTTGCCAGGCTCAGGGCCTGAGAATGATTCTGTATCTTTGAGAGAAGAGAAAATTCAGCCAAGTGCAGGTTTTCTTGCAACACTGTAATGGGAAAAACCACAAGGTGGAATTCTCCCTTCCCCCTGCACAACTTTTAAAGATACCGGTCTCCAAGCGGTCTTCAGGGGAGAATTCCACCTTGTGGTTTTTCCCATTACAGTGTTGCAAGAAAACCTGCACTTGGCTGAATTTTCTCTTCTCTTAAAGATACAGAATCATTCTCAGGCCCTGAGCCTGGCAACCCTATTCTGTTCTCACAGTGGCCAACCAAATGCCTCTGGGAAGTCTACAAGCAGGACCTTAATGCAACAGTATTCTCTCTCCCCCCCCCATTGTTGGCAACTGGTATTGAGAAGCATACTGCCTCTGACAATGGAGGTAGAACATAGCCACTGTGGCTAGCAGCCTTTTTCACACCAGCTGGTATGAATCTACCCAAGCCCCGATATCGGGATCTGAAGCTCTGTTCTTTGGACAGTCATTATTTAGAACATTTTTATGTTCATTTCACCTAATGAGCCCACAGTGGCAAGCAACATAAGTTAAAACCACAACTTAAGATTGTTCCTAAAACAGTTTAACAACAGCAACAGTTGCAATAAAAAGACTAAGGCAGCAGAGAGGGGACAAAAAAGATCTTTTAAAAACCCCTCAGCACCCATCAGAAATAATTGAACCACAGCAATTAAAGCCACTTAAAAAACAAAGGATAATTTAAAAGCCTTTCTAAAAGGAAGGTTTTGACCAACTTTACTGAAGACCATTAGAGAGGGGATGAAACAACTCCCTCCATCAGGTGGGAGTTCCAGAGCCACTGAAAAGGTACCCTCTATGATCTTGACTAGGCGTATTTTTGAGAAGGGTGAGACACACAGGAGGGTTTCAGATGAAGGTGGTCCTTTAGTTATCCTGGTCCAAAACCACACACAGCTTCAAAAATCATCACCAGCACTTTAAATTGGGCCTAGAAGCAAGGATTTGATTGACACACAAGGACCAGACATGGGGCGTTTTTGGAATTAGTACTGCGGGCGGAGAATTCTCTCTCCAAGGAGATCTACCCAGCCTCTTCCTGCTTTTAGATAAGTTTTTAAAACATTTCTTTTCCCGAAGGCTTTTTATGCTAGATCCTTGGATTTGTATGTATTTTGCTGTGGTTTTGACATGTGCTTGACTATTTGCTGCTTGCCTTTGGCTGTTTTTGGCATGTTAGCTGGCTTAGTGGTGATGGGACTGGCGTTATTTTAAAAGGTGGGATACAGATTATTCAAATAAAAGTATGTTGTCCCCTGTAGGCATTTCTGGCTGAAAGCTCCCGCTTTAAGGAACAGCTGCTGATGTTACAGCTGAAAAAAGATTTCCTGAGTAGCATTTTCGAAGAGGAGAGAGCAAAGTCACTCCTGGCGGAGGCAGCTGGTGCTGCAAAGGAAGCAGAACACCTGCACAAAAGTCTGCTTCAGAGGAAAAGCAGGTTGCAGGTGGGTTGCTTCTAAGTGGTTTGCTTCTATACTGCTGGATTAATGCTGCACTTTTAGATTTGGAGCCCTCTGGTATTTGATGTACTTGGATGCCTGCGCGTGAGGCTGGCAGAGGGGGCAGGCAAAGGCAATCATGCTGATGGGATTGGCAAGAACACCAGTCTTCCTTTCTCTCTCTTTGGTTAGGCTTTGGTATCGCAGCAGAAAGACTTTGATGTGGTCTTCGAGCCTTTGCAGAGAAAATTGTCTGGCATCAGAGCCAAGTTGAATGCAGAGAAGGAGCCGTTGCCTGATCTGGCAGGTAAAGAAAGGAGGCTGCAGAGGCTACAGGTGAGTGACTGCAATTCATGTTCAGGAGCATTCCATCTTGGCGCATGTCATCGCCAGACGCAGTCCCACCATCAGTGTGAATAGTGCTTTTACAGAGTCACGTGAGCAAGAGGGCCTGTGTAGCATAGTGGTTAGAGCATTGGACTTGGAGAGGTGAGGCATGGGTTCAAATCCCTAGTCAACCGCTAAGATTACTGGATGACCATAGGCCAGTCACTCTCTTTCTCTTATGTCTTTTAGATAGAAAGTATATTCTAATCTAATAGATATAAATAGATGTAAAGTATGTTCTGATCTAATCTAATTTATATCTATTTGTATCTAATCTAATAGATATAAATAGATATAAAGTATGTTCTAATCTAATCTAATTTGCAAAATTGTTGTGAGGATAAAAGGAGAGAGAGCATGTATAATGACCTATCCCTTTGGAGGAAAGGTGGGGTAATTAATTGTAATTAATTAGTTGTAAAAGTCTTGAGTTTTCCTTACCTCTCTGTCTGTAGCTTACCAGAATGTCTTCAACGTTCTCCTTCTCTCCTATATGCATATTTAGTAATGTATAAAAGAGTCGCGCGTGTGACAGTATGCAGAACCGATGTGATTAAAACATAACTCCTTAATCCCTTCCCAGAGCTGTCCCTTCCACTTGCTCTGAACCAGGTAAAGTTTAGAATCTGGCTTGAAAGATAGGCCGCTGAAGCAGAAAAGAAAGAAAAGTTAGAGATGTGTACTCATAGCCTCTGATATGCACGTTAGGACATTCTTTCCTGGCTGATTTGTTTAGCAAGAGGTCGGTACTATCATATTGGCAGTTGTGCATATGGCATCACCGAAAATGCACCACAGCAAAAATCCTCATTGTGTTTGTTCCACTGTGCTCACTAGCAGAGCAAATGCTTCGACTTTAGAAGGCTCTTGGCTCAGTCCTTGGCATTGCCAATTAAGTGATCTCCAATAGCTGGATTAGCACAGACAGTCGTATTAAGGCATTATACTCATATGTAACACCAATGCATGAGTGAGGCTGATTGAGGAGCCCCACCCCAATGTCAAATAGCCCTGCCACCATGCATTGCACATGCTGACCAGCCCTGCCCCCTGATGTCCACACATACAGTACAAACATCTGGAGATTTCATGCATGGTATCTTCTGCAATGTATCATCTTCTCTAGATCATCCAAGGAGACATGGTAGAGTGTGCCATCCAAATCAAAGAGTTAGAAAAACTCATCCAGTCGGACCCAGCGCAGATGCACAAAATCAAGCAGCTTTTCTCTGACTATCAAATACTCAAGAGGTCACTGGAGGTAAATTAGAATTGGTGAACAGTTTGCATTGCACCATAATAGTTTGCATCGTTGTGGCAGTTTCTTCGCTTCTTACTCAGAGCGCAGCAAAGCAGATCTGTGTGTTAGTCTGGGCTTGTGCTGGGCACTGCTGGAAGGGAATTCTGCTCACTTTCTCAGGATGCCAGACCAATTCAGAGAATCACTTGGATGTACAGTATGAGAATCACGTGTACTTGCCCACTACATTTGCATGGAGATAATAGCCTGGTTCATGTCCCCCAGCCTGCTGTGCCTATGGCCAAAGCACATCTTACGTTAAATGTGGGTTTTGCATGTAATATGAACTCCTTTTTTAAAATAAATTTTAAAAATCATAATAGGAGGGATGGGGATCCCATTCAGGATCGGGACTGTGGTGGGCCAGAGCAGGGGAGTTCAGTCTTTTACCTCATACAAACTCCAAGGGCCACATTCCTTTCTGGGCAACCTTCTGAGGGCCGCGTGGCAATGGTGAGTGGGCCAGAGGCAAAATTGGGCTGAGCGGCAAATGTAAATTTTTGTACAGTAGGCTAGCCTGAGCTCCTTCTGGGAGGAAGGGAGGGATATAAATCTAATAAAATGAAATGAAATAAAATATAAAATAAATAAATAGCGGGCCCTTCTGGGAGGAAGGGCAGCATGTATATTTAATAAATAAATAAATCGTTTCTATACACAATTGCTCACCCCTTCCTATCCTCTATCCAGGCAAGGAAGAGGCTTTAGAGTTCAAGAACACTTTTGAGCCAGGCCAAAACCTTAGAGTTGTGCAGCAGGGCCAGTGGCCTGGGGAGAGTTATGAGAGCCAGATGGAGAGGCCTGGAAGGGCACATTTGGCCCCAGGGCCTGAAGTTCTCCTGCTGTTGTCCTGAAGAAAATAACTCTTCCCCTCCCTTGCAGTTGTGGTTTGCATTGAGAGGAAAGGTCCTCTTTGGTGATAATGCAAACAGCTCTTGGTGGGGCAGATTTTCATTGGGACTGTGGCATGTAGCAAAAGAGTTAAGCTTCCTCTCCCTGCCTCCCATAATCCAACAGCTGACTGGACCTCCTCACCTGCCATTATGGTTTTAACACACGCATGTTAAATGCAAAACAGCATGTCACACCATAAGATCATAGGAAGAGCCTGCTGGATCATGCCAATGGCCCATCTAGTCCAGCATCCTTACAGCAGCCAACCAGATGCCCATGGAGAGCACACAAGCAGGACACGAGCATAAGCGTTCCCTCCTGCGGTTTCCATCAACTGGTATTCACTGAAAGCAGAGCATAACCATCATGGATAGTAGCCACTGATAGCCTTATCTTCCATGCGTTGTTTGGCCCTGAATCACTTCATCTTTAGCCTGATCCTATGCAGATTTGCTCAAAAGGAAGTCCAGCTGAGTTCGGTGGGACTTAATCCACAGCAAATATATTCTCAATAAGATGCAGATTAAAGGCTGTCTAAAAATGAACTTGCTGCTGCTGCTCAAAGTCTCTGCTGGGTGCTGTAACGCTCTGATGCCTGGGGGCTTAAAATACATCTTTCTGTTTTTCCAAAACTTTTGTTGTTGTTCATTGCTTCAGACATTTATCTGGCCTTTATGTATTGTTGGGCAGAGAATCTTAGAACTAGATCATCAGGACAGTTTATTGCAGGAAGATCAGAGCAGCTAGAAACAGCTAGAAACAAACAGCACTACAACCAGTGATTTTTGGGTGAGGGAATAAAGCTGTAAACTTGCTCTCAAAAGAGGGACACCAACAAGCTTACAACATTATTTTAATTTGATGCACCAGCCCAAATCTAAAGATGATTTTTTTTTAAATGCAGAAATTTGGGCTGGATTTCCAGGAGAGTTATGGCTGCTTGTAAATGCCAAACTGTCTTTGTTTGGGAGGGCATTTTTAAAGCACCATCATGAGGGAGAACTCCACTTTTTCTCTTTGTTTTACATGCTGTGTGCTGGTATGGCTGTTAAGGTCTGTGAAGCAATACCCTCTGAATGGAGGCTGCAGTGGGGCACAATGCAATGCTCAGCCTTTGCTAGTAAAGGACGGGCCATAGCTCAGTGGCAAGGATGGGCAGAAATTTCAATTCAGCTTGTTTTCAAGCCAAATCTATGAAATTCACACTTTCCAAAACGAGAACCAAAACACAGCTCTAAATTTGCACTTATCTGCATTTTGCAATGCAGTTCTCCAACCAGTGTTTACAAAAATGCATATGTTAGGGTGAAATTTGCATAAAATGAATGTGTATGTGAAAATAACATGCAAACATGCATAATATTATGAGAAATGGCTTGCAAAAATGTGCACATTAGTCAAAACTGCCTATAAAAGTGTGTTTATTAGGAGAAATTCACACTAAAGTACTGGAGAGTTTTCCTGGGGATTTTGTTTTTAATCAAATTGCTGCAGAAATGTGGATGTGAATTTAAGATGGGAAAAATGAGAAACTGAGGGAACCGAGATAGGTAGATCCATCCATCCCTACTCAGTGGTAGAGCATTTGCTTTGCTTGCAGAAGGCCCCAGGTTTAATCCCCAGCATCTCCAGGTAGAACTAGGAAATAATCCATGTCTGAAACTCTGGAGAGCCACTGCTAGCCAGTATAGACACTACTCAGCTAGATGGACCAATGGTCTGACTTGGTGGAAGGCACTGTAAGGAACAATAAGCCTTTTCTTCCTGTTGCCATGTGGGAGGGCACTGGCACAGTGATGCCAGTTGTACAGAGGCCTCTATCGCAACACAACACAAACTGGTAACGGCCCCCACAGACTGCTAAAAGTCTCTGCATAGGCAATTTGGTCATCACATGGAAATCTGAGGCAGAATCCACTGAAAAGGTCTCTGAAGAGGAAAATAAGCATTCAAACTCCAAACACAAGACAGGCAGAAGCTCAAGTCTCTTGGGATTTTCAACAGGGCATCAGGCACCCACGGCTGTTTTTGACTCCTAGCTGTCCCCAGTGGGGAAGGCCAGGGACAGAATCTGAAGCCATCCATTGATGCCTAGGCATGGGCAAGAAATTCATTATGCTTACATTTTAATACGAACCTACATGATTTGCGCTTAGCAAAACAGTCCATGAACCAAAACACAGTGATCCTTCAAAATTCTTATTTCTCTGAATTCTGTGATGCAGTTCTCCAGCAAAAAACCCCCAATGCATATACAAAGCATATACGCTGGGAGAAAGCATGCACAAAAGTGGGTATATTCATGAAAATAGTGTGCAAAAATGCATTATATTAGAGAAAAAGGCTTGCAAAAATGCATATATTAGGAGAAATGCATAGAAAAATGTGTATGAATTTACAGGAGGGCTTTAAAAAAAGTTCATAAACTGTTGTGGAAATGGGGAAAACTGAATTTAAGACTGGAAAAAAGAGAAACTGCAAGAAACTGAAACTGACAGATTTGTCCAACTTAATGGTGCCACGTCTTGAAGCAGAGGGCACCCCTGCAAAAGTTTGCCTGAGGGATGGGGCTCTGGCAGTCATCTGCCCCACAGTCAGGGCTATAGGCACCAGTCAGAAAGAAGCCAGGAATGAGGAGCCAGGAGTTGAGCCAGCACAAGTCAGAGCTGAGGAGCAATGCCAAAGAATGCATAGACATACACCACAGCCAGGAAGACCAGCCCAAACAGGAAGCTCCTGTCTCAGAGGGACCAGCGGCCAGTCTGGGTGGGGCAGGGCCAGTCCCAAGCCTGAGAATACTTCATTCTCCTAGAAGATGCTCCAAATGGAAGCTCTAGTGGCTCACTACATGGAGCAGCTGCATACAGAGCCGAGGGTTTCTGGTTCTAATGCTGGGAGCTCCTGACACTCTGCTTGGGATTCTAAAGCTAGTTCAGGACTTGGATCAAGATTTTCTTTCCCTGGGAGCTCTCCCAGGTCCTGTAGACACTGGTGCTGCTTCTTCAGCACTTGTATTCTTGGCCTGTTTGGGACCTGTTAGCTATAGCCATTTTTTTAGTGAATCCAACAACTGCCAAGTCTGGCTTAGCAGTCTACATGGCCACAGTCTTGCTGGAACAGGGAAACCATAACCAATAGGTCTATGAACCCTCCCCTCTCCCAGCTGCTGATGGAAGTGGTGGCTGAGCACTGCAGTCTGCCGCTAAGGGCAGTAACAGAAGAGCTGTTTCAACATCCTCTTTTGTGGACTGGGCCACTGTCAGGAGCTGCTGGATCTGTATGCAGCTCCCCCATCTGTTGAACTGTTGGACTGCAGGTGGCAGCTTTTCAGTGAAGAACCTTCCAGCCCTGGAGTGACTCTATGCATCCAGTCTGGCCCAGTGCCAGCTGGTGGATCCATGTCAGAAGTGCCTTGGGACAGCTCCTTGAAAGTTCAGACTAAAACCCAGAGTGGATTCCACTGCCCATTGACATGGAGTCACCAGCCACCACTGGTCTGTACATTTGGATACTCTTGGACAGGAAGGAGCATAAGAAGGTTTCCTGTTCCACTTGAACCTTGCTCAAGCAATGTGGTCTCCCCCAGCTCTCACATGTCCCTGCATCCTTGGTTATTCTTCCGTTCTGGCTTGCTCCTTGAGTCTGCTTTTGATCCTGACTCCTGGCTGGTGCCACCTGGTGCAGAGCTCCTGGCTTTGCTGCATGGATTGGCAGGGACTGCACTAACTGAGCCCATCCAAGCCACAGGAATGGCCTTGTTCAGATATGGTTTCAGTTTGATAACTGGATAAGGGAATCTCTTTTGCATTGTTAAACCAGAGGTGAGGAATTGGTTCTGAGAAAAGAAGAAATACATATAGGGGCAGCCTGAGCAACTAATTGCATTCCATTTTGGTCTCGATGTCACTCAGTCATAGAATCATAGAACAATACAGTAGGGCCCCGCTTTACGGCGTTCCACTTTACGGCGCTTCGTTCATGCGGCGGTTTTCAATCAGGGAAAGGCCCCGCTCTTACAGTGCTTGTTCCACTAATACGGCAGTTTTTTCCCGTTGCGGGCCATTTTGACGTCATTTTTGCACGACGTGGCCCATTATAGTCTATGGGGCCCCTCTTTATGGCGATTTCCGCTTTAAAGCGGGGGCCTGGTCCCTAACCCGCCGTATGAGCGGGACCCTACTGTAGAGTTGGAAGGGGCCTGCCTATAAGGCCATCGAGTCCAACGCCCTGAGCAATGCAGGAATCCAACATAAAGCATACCCGACAGGTGGCTGTCCAGCTGCTTCTTCAATGCCTCCAGTGTTGGAGAGCCCACCACCTCCCTAGGTAATTGGTTCCATTGTCGTACTGCTCTAACCAATTTTTTCCTGATGTTCAGCTGAAATCTGGCTTCCTGTAACACGAGCCCTTTATTCTGTCCTGCAGTCTGGGATGATTAAGAAGATATCCTGGCCCTCCTCTGTGTGACAACCTTTGAAGTCACTATAGGGTCTGTTCCATCCCACTGTATCCATTTTGTACTCATTTTGGGCACACTTTTCTATAAAATACACACTTTTCAGTGCTTCTCAATGCACTCACCAGTAAAATGCACATTTTTTGTATGCAACTTTTAGGTAAAATGCCACCCTGGGCTCCTACTGGGAGGAAGAGCAGCATATAAATCTAATTAAATAAATAAACATTATTTTTGCTCACACTTTTTGCGCCCCCAAAATACATTGCCTAATCTGACTGGGAGTTGCTTTCTGATCTGCAAGCAAGTTTGAGGGAATCAGATCAGGTCGTCCTCCATGAGTGGTGACCAAACAAATTCTTCCCCCATTCCTATCTATATCCTTGTGTTGTGTGTTTTTATTCATAGAGCACCATCATGTGGCCATATGTTGATATGCAAGCTTTTTTCTGCATTTGTGTGCTTGTTAAGAGAGATCCTATTTTGTTTCTGACGCAGAAGTTACTTTCGGCTGTTTTTAAGCCACTTTTTTCACTTATGGGAATGATATATTCATGCCATCAGTGTATCAACTTGAATTGTATGCCTGCCTGCTCTAAAGAAAGCCCTATTAAGTTCCTTGGGACTTACTCCAAGGTGAGTATGTATAGGAGTGCAAATTAGACAACTCTGGGGACACACAAGGTGCGTTTTGGAGCTTCAAGATTACAGAAAGTTAATGAGAAAGTTGCTGAGTTTGAGATACATGAATATCTTATTTATGTGACCTCTATAATGGCTCCTAGTGTTTGTTTTATAGGACTGTTCACACGTTACTCTGAATATGCATTCACATTACACGTATGCATGTTCAGAGGCTGTAAGAATCTAGCCCTCTTCAGGAGTTATAGCAAAAGTTGCTCTAATGGCTACAGCAGGGGTTGAAAACCTTTTTCAGCCCAAGGGCCGCATTCCTTTCTAGGCAACTTTCCAGGGGCCACATGCCAGTGGTGGGCAGGGCCAGAAGCAAAGGTGGGTGGAGCAAAACTGTTAATTTACTCACGCATCCCTCTCTATGCTCCCTATAGGCAAGCAAGAAGCATTATCAGAGTTCAAGGACACATTCTAGCCACGGAAACACACTTAATGAGGGTGCAAAGCAGGGCAGGTGAGGGATGTAGCCTGGGGGAAAGGGTGTGGCTGGGGAAGGGGTGTGACCTTGGGAGACTCCTGAGAGCCAGATAGGCCTGGGGACCACCTGAGGTTCCTCATCCCTGGGTTACAGCCACAAAAGGGGCTGCAGGGGTCCACACCTGAAACCCCACTCCCATCATGGTCCCAGGCTATGGTCTGAAGGCACATGAAGCCAGCACCCTGCTGAAGCTAAGCAGGGTCAGGTCTGGTCAGTGCCTGGATGGGAGACCGCCTGGGAACCATATGTAAGCCGCCTTGGGTTTCTATCATGAAAAGAAAGGCGGCGTATAAATGGTAATAAATAAATAATAAAAAATCATTGTGCAGCTCTTTCCTGCTTCTCCATGGTCAGCTGCAATCTCTGCAGTTAGAGCCTTTCCTGATTGTGGCGGCTTCTTGAGTAACTGAGACATCTGGAAGATTTGGGTTCTTGCCTGGGGCGCCTCTGCAAGTGGAAACAATCTGATAAAGAAGCACTAAGACCCACGAGAGGCACTTTGTGGCCAAGGTATTGATAGATAAACTCAGCAACTTCTCCATGTACCCAAAAGTCCAAAATTTATCTTGCGTGTCTTCAAAGTTCCCAAGGCTAATACTGCATTCCTAAGTATGCACGCTCACCTGGGGGCAAGTCTTATTGAGCTTAATGGGGCTCGCTTTTAGAATTCTGTTTAATCAAAGGACCAGGATGCACACCTGCGCATTCAGCAGGGCATCAGTTGAGCGAACAGACATGTTGTGTGAACTGATGAATGCATTCATCATTAATTGAAGGGTGTAGTTCCCTGCAGGGCACCTGCTGCACAAGCATTTTTGGCCATGAGGAGCTACCGTAGGTGATTCTGAGGAGGAGGATTTTCTTTGGGAGATGATTCTGAGTGACAGTGTGAAGTAGGAAAGAAACAGGAGAGGCCATCGAGTGAGTAGGGATGGGTGAATATGTCAATTTTGTTTTTTCTCAGTTTTCTCATTTTTATAAACTTACATTCAGGTTTCCACATTTCCACATCAGTTTGCAATTTTTTTAAAAAAAAGTCCATGAAAATCCATCAGCATTTTTAGCAGGCATTTCTCCTGATATACACACTTTTGTATGCGGTTTTGCCTGGCATAGACATTTTTGCAAAGCAATTTCTCTAATATACATGTGTGTGTGTTATTTTCTCCAATATGTGTATTTTTATGCCCATTTCCCCCTAGTATATACATTTTAATACACATTACTCAGCCTGAGAATTGTTCTGCAAAATTTGGAGAATGCAAATTTCAAAGGTTGGCTGTGTTTTGAGTTTGCGTATTGTTTTGTAAATGGGAATTAGGTAGGTTCACCTTTAAATGTGAACTGGATCAAATTTCTCCCCCATCCCTAAGGGTACATGAATTAAAAGCACCATCCAGTGCAGGAGAGAACTGTAGCTTTCTGCTCTTGCACAGCATTCATCTAGCAGCACCAGCACCTTTGCAGTAAGAAAGCAACAGGATGAGGCCTAGAACTGCATTCTGTGCAACAGCAGACGGGCCTGAGGGACTCTAATCACTCACTAGGGCAGTGATGGCTGGTGGTTCCATGTCAGCAGAGCAGTGGAATCCCCTCTGGATTTTGGTCCAAACTTTTAAGGAGCTGCTGAAGGTGCTGAAACCTATTCCCAAAATAGGTTCAATGCCTTGGACAGTTCCTTGAAAGTTCTGACTAAAGTTCAGCACCTTGGACAACCCCTTGAAAGTTCAGCATAAAACCTGGAGCGGATTCCACTGCCCCATTGACATGGAGCCACCAGCCACCATTCCATTAGGGAATAACTGTGGACCCTCAAGACATCTCTGTTGTGTGTGATTGCTGATGTTGTTGTTGTTTGGTTCTTTCGGATGTTCTTTTCAGATCATGACAGCCCGGAGTAAACAGCATGTACAAGAACACTGGACATTTAATGACAAATTGTCAGATCTCCTGCAGTGGCTGACTGTGACCAAGCAGAAGCTGGAGTCCTATCAGGATGGCAATGGAGGATGGAAAACGAACAGCAGGGCTTTGGACTTGGAGGTGAGGAACATCTCTTCCTTGGTGATGTCATTGACAAGCTTTGCAGTGGTTTGATCAGCCTTCACCAGCCTGGTGCCTTCTAGATGTTTTGGGCTACAGCTCTTACCAGCTCCATGTGCTACCTGGAGCTAATGGGGGTTGCAGTTCAAAATATCTGGAGGGCACTAGGCTGGTGAAGGCTGGGGTGATATTTCAAAGTGGAGCCCAGCTATAAGTTTCACAAGGCCTAGCCATTCACAGACTATTTTGATCATAAAGTCAGAAAGGGCCAAAAGACACCAAGAAGGAAGGAAATGCTTTTTTCCAGCAAGTACACACACCAGAGCCATTTTTCCAAACAAGGTTTGAGTTAATACAATTTGTCATGCATTGTAAGAACACCTAAAGATAAAACAGAATCGCAGACAATTTGCATTAATATTTAGGTGTCTAAGTGGAACCACCACATTCACAGACAATATTTCACTGAATACTAGTTATACAAAGGTGGCAGAGGCAATAAAATAGATTGTTTATTGACTTCATTCTCTGCTTGTGGGCTTCCTTGGAGGTATTTAGGAGATGACTATGAGAATATTGGATTAGGTCAGCTGTGGCCCTGCAGATGGTGTTGGATGCCAACTCCCATCAGCCCTAGCCAGCATGACAAAGGGTCATGGGTGATGAGAATTGTAGTCTGGCAACAACTGGAGGGCCACAGCTTCCTTACATATCCTTGGTTTAGATTGGGGTGCAGAACCTCAGGCCCAGGGGCCAAATGCACGCTCTGGACTTTCTATCTGCCCCTTGGGACTCCCTCCAGGCCACACCCCTTCCCAGGCACACTCTATCCCTTCAAGATGCACACCTTACCAGTCCTTGTTCTGTGCCCTTCTCAAATGCTTTTGCCTGGCTTGCAGCTGTCCTTAAACCTCTTCCTTGCCTCGATGAATGATGGAGAGATGTCTCTCTGTGTGTAGAAACCTCTGACGTTTACATGACAGATATGTACCTTGCTGTACAAAAGTTAGAGTCCATTGAGTCACATCCACTTTTGCCTTCAACACCATCCACCGTTGGCATGTGTCCTCCCAAAGGTTGTCTGCAAGGGAATGCAGCCCTTGAGCTGAGAAGGGTTCCCCATGCCTGGCGTATATGAATCCTTGGCCTGATCCAGCAGGGTTAGGAATTCAGGAAACCACCTTAGACTGAGTCAGACCCCCTGATCCATCGAGTTTAGTATTGTTTACACTTGACAGGCAATGGATCTCCAAGTTTCAGACAGGGAATCTCTCTTAGCCCTACCTGGAGATGCTGGGGATTGAACTGGGGACCTTCTGCAGGCAAGGCAAATGTTCTACCACTGAGCTACATCCCTTTGAGATTAGGGTTCTTCTTCTCTTCCCATTTGCAGAAATGTCACCTGTGCATAAACACTTTTGTAGCATCTCCATAATCCGAGTGTGTGTGTGCATCATGTACCTTTCAGAGACTGCAAACCGAGTTTTCAGACAGAGAGATCCAGTTACACCTCACTGAAGCCCATGGGCAGTTGGTTGCAGAAAACTCTTCTTCAGAGGGCGCTGAGACTATCCAGACTGAAACAAAGAAGCTGAAGGAATCTTTTGAGTCCCTCGAAGACATGATGTCAAGGTAGGTAGATAAGCGGCTTCATCTCAGGGCTTGGTGCAGTTAACTGGCTGGCAAAGAAAGTGGGCAAAGAGATGGGGGAGGAACACAGCAGGAGAAGCCGTGATTGTATTGTCACCTCTCATTTCCTCAGCACTCTTTGAAATGTACATGAAGCTTGTGGGTTTCCCGCAGGAACCGGCTTGGGCACTGGGAGAACAGAACACTAGACAAGTTAGGCCTTTGGACTGATCAAGCAAGGCTTTTAGGCCCTCAAGCATTTCTGAATAAGGCCTGCTGACCCTGCTTCCCACACCCATTTGGCAATGTCGCTCAGCCTTCTAAATAAGCCCACTAAAGTGACCAGCCTGCAAAAACAAAACCCTAGCCAAAGGGCTGGCAGAAGACAAACAGGGAGCTCCAGCCTTGCTTCAGCAACTGATTGCAGGGTATGGAATAGGGAATGGGGGGCTTCCCTCCTCTGGTAGCTTGCTCAGTTTCTTTGCTTTGTGCAGAGGAGGAGCACTGCCTTCCTCCTCTGCCAGCCTGCACATTCACCTACACCAAATTCAGTGTTGCCTTTGGCTATCAGGCAAGTGCTTAAGCACAATACTGATAAAGACACAACACAGGGAGCAGCAGACAGAGTAGGTTCCTTTGCGAATAATGGCTGCATGGAAGCTGTGTGGTGCTGCAGCAATATTTCTAGTGTTGTAAAACTGTTTATAGACATCCTGGTAATAAAGGAACCCAACAGCTTTTGTTCTCTATGGAGGGCTACAAACTGGAACCAGTTCTCTTCCAATAGGCCCTCTTTTTTTCCTGAGCAGAGAGAGATTTCTGTCCTCAGAGGCTGTGTGTGCACCGTGCATTTAAAGCACATTTCCTCTACACACACACACACACACACCAAAAATCCTGAGAACTGTAGTTTACCCCTCATATAGCTACAGTTTCGAACAGCCTTAACAAAATCCAGTTCCCAGGATTCTTTGGTGGTGGTGGTGGTGGGGAATGTGCTTTAAATGTATGGCGTGCAATGATATTCCCAAACTCACCCCTGTGTAGGTGTGTGTTTGTAGGCATGTGCTTCTGCTTCAAGATTTCTCCAGACGATGTTAAACATAAATTTTTAGATCTTTCCCATTCCAGCCGAGAAATTCTCAGTCTTGATGAATCATTGAAGGGTTCTGGGAATTTGAGCTTTTGCCACTTTTCCTTTATTCATAACTTTCCTGGCAAATTGTATGTTTTCCTCTTTTGCCCCAATTCCCCCCCCCCCCGTTCCAGGACTATATAGCTCCTTCCCCACCTCCTGAGTCTGTCAGGTTTCCTCATCAGTTGAGAAACCAGCCGCGGAATGCAGCCCTTTCCTAATCACAGCTACCAGCTCTCTGTTAGAACAATCCCCCGGAAAGTAACAATCCATTTAAAAAATGGCCTTAAAATGGCAAGACCACGGCCATGGAAAGTGCATAAAATCTGTTGCCAGGAACTTGTCACAGTATCATTTACAGCTGTTTCATCCCATGATGCTGCTGAACTTGTGCTGTTTAGGATTTGGTACTTCAGTTTTTATTATTTATTTATTCTTTGATTTATATCCCGCCCTTCCTCCCAGCAGGAGCCCAAGGCGGCAAACAAAAGCACTAAAAACACTTTAAAACATCATAAAAACAGACATTAAAATACATTAATACAAAACAACTTTAAAAACATTTTTTAAAAAGCTTTGAAGACTTTTTTTTAAAAAAAGGTTAAAAAACATATTGTTTTTTTAAAAAAAGGTTTAAAAGCATATAAAAAAGCAATTCCAACACAGAAGCAGATTAACTTCACTTAAAAAGAGAAAAGTCACATGAACACCATGCATTTAAAGCACATTTAAATAATTTTTAAAGCACATTCTCCCACCCCAAAGAATCCTGGAAGCTGTAGTTTACCCCTCAGAGAGCTACAATTCCCAGCACCCTTAACAAACTGTAGTTCCCAGGATTCTTTAGGGGAAGCCATATGCTTTAAATGTATGGTGTGGATGTGACCAAAGTCAAAGAAATCCTGTCAAAGCAGGTCCAACCATGGAGTGAGATGAAGCCCCCACCTCAGTTGATGAATGGGTGGGGGAGGAGTGCTAGGATGCTAGCACTGACCTTGGTCAATGTAACACCTTCTTCGGGGCTCAGGCTATGCTATGAGAGAGCAGTGCTCTGATGATGCTTCAGCAACAGCCTAAGACTGAACTTTTTATAGGAGCAGCAGTTCTGTCTCCATTATCAGCTCTGCCTTTACTGAAAGGTGCCTCTTCAGTTAAAGGGGTGAAATAGGACAATCAGTGTATTTTGTAAATGTTATGAACCTTAGCTTAACAGTATCTCCTCCCTCCCTTCTTGGTTTCGATCATAGTCTCCTCCAGAAAATCCATCCAAACAGGATGACAGTAGATGCAAGCAAGAAAGCAAGCCATTCAGGCAATATGCCGGCACAGGGGTTTACCATTTGCTCTACAGAAGCTCTCAACCACGGTGGGGTGAGTCATGTCATTTGAGTCATGTTTTTGCTGTAATTTATCTTTCTAACTGTGGTGGTGAAGGAACAGTCTGAGCCTCTGCAGCAGCTTCAAGACTGGAGTCATAAAGCAGTGGTAGGGAGCCAGAGGGCCACATTCCATTGTGAATGACCTTCTGGGGGGCCACATTCCAGTGGTGATCAGGGCCAGATGCAAAAATGGGTGCAGCAATGGATGTAACTCTTACCTTTATATAAAGGCTACTAGGGGCTTTGCCCCTGTGCGCTTTGACCATGCCCCAGGTCACCAAGGCACCTCCTCCTGCTCTCTGCCTGGTTTCACCCACTGTCCTTCCTTCCTCCCCTTCCCCACACAGGATTGAAGGAAAGGGAGGCCTCGCGGTAGCAACAGTAAGGCCTCCCATAAAGCGACTCTGCTGGTCACCCAGGGTTTCATGTGCCACTAGCCTTCCTTGCCCTTTCTTTCCTTCCTGCTGGTGTTGGGACCAGCATGGCTAGGCTGCCATATGCCACTCACCTTTCTTGTCCTTGCTTTCTGCCCAGCACTGCTGGGCCACGACATCCCACTCACTGCTGGGTCATAGCATGCCACTCAATTCTTTCCCCATTATTCTACTCCCCCGGCCTTGTGTCCAGCATGGCTGGGTCACACTGTAGTTCACAGTGCCACCTGTCTGTGGCATTTTGAAATGCAGCATGACAAATATATAAAGACATTTCAGTCTTGGGGAGGAAAGAAAATAAAGGCACTGTTTGCAGCAACATAAAAAAGCATTGCAGAACGGGGGACAGCAGCTGTAAGTTGCAGGAAATAAAATGAACGAAGGGAGGAGGAGGGAGTGGGCATGGAGAAAGGAACGATTGACACACGCACCTAAAAGCATCAGTGCACAGTGTCTGCAAGCTCAACAGATACGGAGTGAAGACTTTTTTCCTTCCCTTTTTGGATTACCAAAGGACTGGGTTACTACGGATTTACAGGGGGAAACTGTGTGATAGCTTCTGTTTGCCAGTAATGTCATATGAACTATGCAAATTAAAAAGGGATGCAAGTAGCACCAGACACAGAGTAAATCACCGTGTGGATAAGCCCTCAGTTGTCTTTCCTTCCTCCAAATGCTGCTTGATAGTGATGCCGAGGGATGTGAGCGGTAATGATGGGAGCGAAATTTGATTCCATTTCCATTTAAAGGTGAATCTTCCTAACTTGTACTTTCCAAAACAATATGTGAACCAAAACCCAGCCATCCTTCAACATTTGCCCTTCTCTGAATTTTGCAATGCCATTCTCCATCTTAATACTGTACAGGCATACCACGCTTAATGTCGCTTCACTTAATGTCGCCTCGCTATAATGTACATGCTCCATATGCCTGTATTTCTCCAGAAACGCAGTGCAGCAGCAGAGGCTTTAGCACATGGGGGTGGAAATAGACGCAATTGCACCACCACAAATCAGCTGGGAGGTGCAATCGCAATCAGCTGGGAGGCGCAGCAGCGCAGCAGCAGAGGCTTTAGCGCGTGGGGGTGGAAATAGATGCGATCGCGCCACCACAAATCAGCTGGGAGGTGCAGCAGCGGAGCAGCAGAAGCTTTAGCGCGTGGGGGTGAAATAGACACGATCGCGCCACTGCAAATCAGCTGGGAGGTGCGATCGCGATCAGCTGGGAGGCATGGCAGCACAGCTGCAGAGGCTTTAGAGCGCGGGGGTGGAAATAGATGCAATCGCGCCACCGCAAATCAGCCGGGAGGCACGATCGCGATTAGCTGAGAGGCGCGGCAGCGCAGCAGCAGAGGCTTTAGCACGGGGCTTTGAGGCTCCACATGGAGAGGTAAAAAAAAGTTTTAAAAGGTAGTGCTTCACTTTAAGGACATTTTCGCTTTACGTTCTCGCTCTGGTCCCATTGAGTACGTTAATGCGAAGTATTACTGTATACAAAAAGACATATATTAGGGTAAAGCGTGCATAAAAATGCAGATGTTGCTGAAAATAGCATGCAAAAATGCATTATATTAAGGGATACTGTTTTCCATAAACTGCATATATTAGTGAAAACAGCATACAAAAATGTGTATATTAGGAGAAAATAGCACTAAAATGCTGATGAATTTTAATGAGGACTTTAAAATCATCATCATCACAAACTGATGTGGAACTGTGGAGACCTGAACTTAAGAGTGGGAAACTGAGGAACTGAGCCAAACTGAAATTGACAGATTCATCCATCCCTAGTGGGAAGGCAGCAGTGGCAGGAGCCCCCTTCCAATTTTCTGAGCACCACAGCCATCCCCTCGGTTAGAGCTGGGCATGCCATGCACCCTTCTCAGCACCCCCTAAGCTAGCCTGCTGCTCTCAGGTACATTGGTGGATTCCAGCACACACCTGCCAATTCAACTGCCAGCTCTGTGATGCTATCAAGAAAAGCACTCCAGTCTCACATATGGGAAACAGGTTTTATGGAAAGCTCAAAGCATACATCTAAATAAAGAATGCTAGACAAAGCACTTGGCTGATTAAATACTTCTCACCTGTGCTCAGCAAGCAATTCATAAGTCTTAAAAAGATATTACACCATATCTCCATTTCATAACAAGAACACATATATTTAAAAACAATAAAATCCTATTTAGCATATATCAAAACACAAAAATAGAAAATCAAACAAATTACTGCAATGGGGCCAAATGTCACCAGTACTTAGCCCACTACTGAGGATGGTCTTTACCACCATCCTTCCTCAAGTGACAGTCCGTAAATCTTGCTGGTAAGATGACAGGTCTGCCTCGAGATGTTACATGTACAGGAAGCCTTTCTTGAACAGGAAAAGCACTTGTCTCCTGAGGTACGATGTTGTCCTCTTTAGCGTCACTTACAAAGTTGTCAAGAGGATCATCCAGTTGAATATCCTGTTCCATGGCAAGAGATTCATCCTGCTCCAGTTTACCAGCAGGATAGCATTGGCAACATCAGGGATTAACAAGGAGCAGACTGGTTTGTCTAGGAAGCATTTGATCTGCTTCAGTGTTTCCGAAGTGCTTGACCATTGCCAGTGCTAGGGGAAGATGCAGATCAGAGCACTCCTCCCTGGGGTCTCCGATAGGTTCCTCAGTGGTTCTCAATGGAGGGTGGTGAGAAGACTTTAAGCCCCCCCCAAAAAAAATAAGCACAAGAAGGACAACTCCCTGGCATCCTCCTGCCCTCTTTAGGGTTATGCATATGGAGAGTAATTTAGTGGTCTCAGCTGCATGTGTGCCTGTGTGTGTGTGTATTTACCTAAGCAGCAGGCTTTTACCCTGCGTTTAAATCTCTGAGACTTAAGACTTTGTAAAATAAGGAAAGCTACTTTATTTATAGAAATACATAGTAAACAGGAAAGGCACACCAAGTTCTAACTAACTAAGTTGGAGGCGCAATGCCCAGACTTGGGTATTGCCCTCATCCCCTCGCTGGATCGTCACCTTGTAGTGGTGAGTGGGCTTGCATGTTGCAGTGAACCCTGTGAGTGATGCTGTCAGGAGTTATGTACTCCCAGCAGGGTCACCCATGGCGGTAAGGTCAAGGGAGAGGAACCAGACAAAGAACGATCCAAGAATGTCCTCAACGGCAGAACAGGTGGAGGATAACAATGTGTATGTTACAACGGCTGTGAAGGCGGATGAAGGCTGCAGCAGATAAAAGACTTCCAATCGTCATGGTACCCATGCCATTGGATCAAAGCCTTTTTCTGTCAAGATTATGTGTTGATTGTGGTGCACCGATCTCCCCATATAAAACAAATTCAAGCACAGGCGTCTTCCATAACAAATGTCCTATGGCGATTGACAAATGGTGACGGGGGCAGGACTGTGAAATCCAGAAGCCCCTAGTCATGGTCTGGTACATAGGCAGTTGATACAGATTCAGATGGATCCATTGTTAAAGACTATATTTTGGAAGACAATCTTACTCAGTCACGAGTGATCGCCAAGAAGAAGAATTGCCCTCATGGCTCAGGAGAAAGAGCAAAGACAAAGATGTCTCCTCTCTCTTCGGACAGTCGAAGGAAGGAGGGGCAGGTCAGCTTCCCTGAGCATATCAGTTGACAACGGAAGGGTTAGGTAGAGAAGTGCACAGGTAAAGGCAGGCAAGCCTAGGCAGCTGGAGGACCCTAACTCTGTCTTCCTTTTGGAATCCAAACAAAAGAACCCAAACAGGAGTTGCCCTTGTCTCACTTCCAACACTCAGAACACAGTTTTAACCTAACATTACAGCATCCTCGGGACACATTTATAATGGCAGCAGTGGGCTGCATTGCAGTGGCAGGCTAGGGAGAGAGTAGGGATGAAGGAAGGCATCGTTTTCCATCCCATCCTGTATTTGGCACATGAAGCACCATTTCCATTCTGCTGCAGTTTGTCTTCCACTAAAAACTACATTATTCGTCTCACTGTCTGCTGTGGCGAAACGATGTAACTTCCATAGCTTACGTAATTAATTACATATGTTATGTTGTCATTCGCTTTATTCCACCACATTCATTTCAGTGCCAAGGAAACATAATACAAATGGGGGGAGAACATAATCAATTACGTATTGTTTGCAGACTGAAAGCAGCAGCAGCAGCAGCAAATACCAATTGTATGCACTGGATTTCTGTTCCAGGCATGGGACGAATAAGTGAACATGGACAATTTCTGCTCCCATTTCCTTTTTTGTCAAAGTTCTCCAGCTTCCATAGCAGAGAGGATTAAAACCTCTCTGCCCAGCCCAGTGTCACAACAGGAATGAAACCACCCCGCCACTCCTTTGCTGATCTGGATGGATCAGTTGGTGGGGGTGGGGACTCTGTGCTTCTCTGCGTGTCTGTATGCGCTGGTGTATGTGCTCGTGTATGTGCTCATGTATGTGCTCTGATATGGGACAGCCATGTCATGCCCACTTTTTTGTGCCCCTCCCAAGGGCAATGTATCCATTGAGCTGGAAGGGGTTACCAACCCCTGCTTTTAACTTTTCTGAGAATTTTATCTCTTGCCCCCACTACCCCAATTAAAAAAAAACACCATACATCTCAAATGGTGCACCTGATGGACGCCACATGCACACCAGACATTTATTGCACATTAACCAGTCATGGCTTCCCCCAATGAATTCTGGGTAGTATAGTTTGCAAAGAGTGCTGAGAGTTGTCAGGAGACTGTTATTCCCCTCACAGAGCTCCAGTTCCCAGAATTCTTTGGGAAGAGAGGCTGACTATTAATCCACTCTGGCCACTAGAACTCTGTGAGAGGAATAGGAATCTCCTAATAGCACACTTCACAAGCTACACTTCTCAGGATTCTGTGGGTGAAGTCATGACTATTCAAGGTGGAATAAATGTCTGGTGTGGATGTGGCCTGATAGACATAAGATAAGAGAAATCAGTAATATCTGTGGGTTTAAACCTGATCTTAACTGAAGGGGGAAAGCATATGTCCTTGTCTTCAATATTTGTGTCTTTTCTTGTTGTTCTGCAATCCAGAAGAATGCCGCCAAAGGGGAACATACTGATGACCTCCAACTCATTAAGAACTTTGAGCGATGGTTGCAAGCAGAAAATGCCAAGCTGTCCAAAATTCTTGCCACGAAACCATCCAGCAGTGAAGAACTTAAAGCAAGGCACAGCAAATTAAAGGTTTGTTCCACTCCACCGTGCTATGTTAATTTTGCATTGCTGTTTAACCTAGTTAAATATCCTTGAGAAGACACCCCAGTCAAGTCTCTGGTAATGGAAGCAACACAGCAAGCTGCCTTATAACAGTCAGACCATTAGATGACACTAACTAGACTCACTGGCAGCAGCTTTCCAGGGTTTTAGGCAAAGGTCTGTCCCAGTCCTACCTGGAGATGTCAGGGATTGGACCTGGGACCTTCTGCATTCAGAGCAGGTGCTCTACCTCTGAGCTACAGCCCTGCCACTGATGTTCAGATAAGTCTTACAGCATCTTTCAAAGATGTGCATTTGTAAAAGTAATTCAAAGTGGGTTGATATGTAAATCCATGGAAAATAAAACCATGAAATATATACTGTGCAAAGGAGCCTCCGCAGAAAAAATAAAAAGGAAGCATCTCCACCTCATGATTTACTCCTTCCCTTTGAAAATATTTGTGAAATTCATCCTCATATTGGTAAAGGCAGTGTATCCTCTTTCCACTGTCACCACCACCTCAGTGTTTGTACAACGGAGCAGTCATTTATCTCCCTGTTCCCTTCCAGGAGCTTCAGTCTCGTGTCCCTGAGGGTCAGCATCATTTTGAAGATCTGCTGCGTCTTTGGCCGATTGTCGGGAGCTCTGATGAATTGGAGGAGCTGCGCTACCAATGGATGCTCTACAAGTCGAAATTGAATGATTCCAGCAACTCAGTGGTAGGTCTTGTGATTGGAGGATGGCCTGTAGTAGAGGGGCTGGAAATCTTTTGTATTATTCCATTAAGTATACTGGTTTAAGGTTTGTGTAGTTTGTCTGTTGCCCAAAGGAGCCACGTTATGCACAGTTATAAATAACATATGCACATCTGTATCTGGTCAGGATACAGGATCCAGCAGTGGGCAGATTCACACGTTTCTAGAAATGTAGAACAATGCTGGATGCTATATGAACCCTGTGTCCCATGCTGCTGGTGCCCATCTTTTAGCAGTTTAAGGTGTTAGGACGACAAGACGTACTTGTTTTCTGCACATGTGCAAATCCAAAATACATGCCGCTGCTATAATTCTTAAGTTTTTATAGGTGGAGGTAGGCATGACTGGAGCCATGTGGCTGCCCTCAAAAGCAGTCACCACACATCTTCTGCCTTTCCTTCCATTGATGACATGCAATGCAGGGCTGGCAACCTCAGCCCTGGCAGGCAAAGGCAGCCCTCTAGGCCTCTAACTAGCCCTCAGGACTCTCCCCAGACCATGCCAATTCCCCGGGAAGCATCCCTCACCAGTCTTGCTTTGCACCTTCCTTGAGTGGTTTTACCTGGTTGGAACCGAAGCTTGTCTGGATGGTGGATTGGGAGGGCACTGTGAGCTTGTGTAGAAACTAGCCTACAGTACAAAGGTAAAATGTATAATATGTATTGCTCCGTCCACTTTTGCCTCCACCCATGCCCACCACTGGCATGTGGCCCCCAGAAGGATGCCCAGAAGAGATGCGGCCATCTAGCTGAAAAAGATTCCCAGCCCTGATGCAATGAAATAAAACACATGGTGTGATTTCATTGCTCTTGAAGTTTCCCTTCCCTGTTCTACTTCATTGGCTGCTGCTTGCAAGGGCTAGGGAAATGTCACACCATGCATTTTTATTTTCTGCATGTCATTTGGGAAGAGAGGAAAAAGTGATGGGGAGTGGCAGCCATGCATTTCTGGCACTGTCTACACCCGGTCGTTGCCATTTCATATACAGAAGGTACTAAAAGCAATTAGGGGGAGTTGCTCTTCTTCTTGGTATGCAAAGTTCTTAATTTAAAAATAAATAAATAGAAAGTGGCATGGACATGGAATAATAAAAAGATGCCAGGTAAAGTTACTAAAAAAAATAAAAAGGTGGTTATAGTACAATGTTTGTAAGTTCCACTATGTTCAATAGACTTACTTAGTGGTAAATGTGTGTGTAGGAATGCAGCCTTTCTGGTGTGATTTAGTGTGGTGTAGTGGTTAAGGCAGTCTTTCCCAACCAGTGTGCCTCCAGATGTTGTTGGACCACAATTCCTATCTTTCCTGACCATTGGCAATGCTGGCTGAGGCTGATGGGAGTTGTGGTCCAACAACATCTGGAGGCACACTGGTTGGGAAAGGCTGGGTTAAGGTGTTGGACTACGACCTGGGAGACTAGAGTTCGAATCCCCACACAGCCATGAAGCGTGACCTTGGGCCAGTCACAGCCTCTCAGCCTCAGAGGAAGACAATGGTAAACCCCCTCTGAATACCACTTACCATTGAAAACCCTATTCATAGGGTCACCGTAAGTCAGGATCGACTTGAAGGCAGTCCCTTTCCATTTTAATTCAGGCATCTCCTGCAAAGTTAGAACTAGTCAGTAGGTGTCAGTAAAGTCATAGTTATTTCTGGTGTAAGCCTATATCAGACTTTTAAATTGTTAGGAAATAAAATCCACTTGGAATTTAAACTGGATGTGTGCTATAAAGCTCATTAAATAGAAAATCGCCTGCTGCTTTAGTCTGTCCAGATGACGAAAAATTTTAAAGCCACATTCCCCTTGTGAAATAAACTTTGGCTTATAGGTTCCTCTGGGAATGCCATGATTCATGCTTTTTTATAAAAAAGAATTCTTTGTCTTTTTAAACAGACAAGTTCTTTGGAACCAGTCACATTTAGAAAGGTAAGAGTATTTTTTGTTTGTTGAGAGAGGGGGGGGGGGCGTGTGTGGTTGGTTGGTTGGTTGGTTGGTTGGATGGATAGACAGACTGATAGACAGGCTGATTTCCAATGATTAAAAAGAAGGCATAGTTGTCTGATAATGAAATAAAATATATTTTGTTATGGAGGGTATGTCTACTGGATTATTTTATCAGACTAGAACAGCCAATATCTGTTAGTAGTCCTCATTTATCTCCTTTAAAGGAAATAAAGTTTTATGAGAAAACTATATACAGTGCTTTGAAATACAAAGAAAGAGTTATGCTTGGTGCCACCAGAGCTACAATCAGTGGTCCCACAATGATTCCTTAGAATGGCACTGCATCAGGCATAGTCAAAGTAGTGTCCTCCAGATGTTTTGGACTTCAACTCCCATTAGATCTAGCCAGCATGGCTAATGGCTAAGCACGATGGGAGTTGTAGTCCAAAACATCTGAAGGGCACCAGGTTGGCAAAGCCTGCGTTAAAATATATATATGATGTAACACAAAGGTCAGCAGTGATGGCTGTGCTCAGGTTCTTGCCCTGCTTTGGATCACCCCCACCATTTTACAAGGTGAACCGTGGAGGAGAGCTACCCTGATTTCTTAACATAGAGCACCCTTTCCTGGAGGTGTACATTTACATCCCAGCAGTTAGAGTTTTTATCCAGAAAGGTGATAATTCATTCCCTAGCAGCCCAAACACCTAGTCATAATGCTTTTTCCTTCACAGTTTCCATATTGCCCTTTGGCCCAGCCGACTAGTGAAGAGTGTTCTATTCTCCAAGACCAGTGTTCTTCAACCTTGGGTCCCCAGATGTCGCTGAACTACAACTCCCAACATTCCTGATCATTGACTAAGCTGGCTGGGAATGATGTGAGTTGGAGTCCAAAAATCATCTGGGGACCCAAAACTGAAGAACGCTGATCTAGACCTTCTAAATAACTTATGTTACACAGTCTGGACCCCTCAGTTTTAAATTGTTTTAAGAGTGTGTGTGTTTTCAAATCTATTATTTTTATACTCTGTTTTAAATGGTTATTGATGTTGCTTTTTGTGAGCCAGCCTAAGAATCAATACACAGTAGGCTTACCATATCATGAATACCAAGTGGCTTTCAGTGATGTGAATCCACTTTTAAGTTTTTCATTATGTTCTACTGGAACACTTCTTCTCCCTTTCACCAGATCTCATAATTCTGGAGCAGATTATAAAGCAGTCAGTCTGTAAGCACCTTGAAAACAACGCAGTAATTATTAGAAGCCAACATGGATTTGTCAAGAAAAAATCCTGCCAGACTAATTTTATCTCATGTTTTGATTGGGTAACTTCCCTGGTAGACTGTGGAAATGCTGTGGATATAATATATCTTGACTTCAGCAAAGCTTTTAACAAAGTGCCCCCATGATATTCTGATTAGAAGCTAGCTAAATGTGGGCTGGATAGAAGAACTATCAGGTGGATCCACAGTTGGCTACAGAATCATACTCAAAGAGTGCTTACAAATGGTTCCTTTTCAAAGTGCAGGGAGGTAACGTGCAGGGTACCACAGGGCTCAGTCCTGGGCCCAGTGTTCTTCAATATTTTTATTAATGACTTGGATGAGGAGGTGAAGGGAATGCTTATCAAATTTGCAGATGATACAGAATTGGGAGGGATAGCTAGTACCCTGGAAGACAGAAACGAAATTCAAAGGGACCTTGAAAGACTGGAACATTGGGCTGAAAACAACAGAATGAAATTTAACAGGGAAACGTGCAGATTTCTACACCGAGGAAAAAGAAACCAAATGCACAGGGATACTTGGCTCAGCAATACCACATGTGAGAAGGATCTTGGAATTGTTGTTGATCACAAGCTAAATATGAGCCAACAGTGCTGCAAAAAAGGCAAATACTATTTAGATTTCATTAACAGAAGTATAGTTTCCAAATCGTATGAAGTACTAGTTCCCCTCTATTCAGCACTGGTTAGGCCTCATCTTGAGTAATGTGTCCAGTTCTGGGCACCACACTTCAAGGGAGATGCAGACAAACTGGAACAGGTTCAGAGGAGGGCAACAAGGATGATCAGGGGACTGGAATCAATGCACTATGAGGAGAGACAGAAGGAACTGGGCATGTTTAGCCTTGAGAAGAGTAGAGTGAGGAGAGAGATGATCGCATTCTTCAAGTACTTGGAACAGTACCACACAGAGAGGGCCAGGATCCCTTCTCGATCATCCCGGAGTGCAGGACATAGAATAATGGGCTCAAGTTACAGGAAGCCAGATTTTGGCTGAACATCGGGATAAACTTTCTGTTAGAGCAGTACGACAATGGAACCAATTCCCTAGGGAGGTGGTGGGTTCTCCAACACTGGAGGCCAAGAGGCAGCTGGACCTGTCAGACAGGAAAACCTGTCAGATTTGCTTTGTTGGATTCCTGCACTGAGCAGGGGGTTGGACTCAATCGCCTTATAGGACCCTTCCAACTCTACGAATCTATGAATTCCCAAGTCTACTCTTGAACATCTAGTTCACCTTCTTTCACACCCCCACTCCCCAATATGCTACTTGTTTGTTTGTATTGACTAAATTTGAGAGCCAGTGTGGTTTAGTGGTTAAGGTGCTGGACTATGACCTGGGAGACCAGGGTTCGAATCCCCACACAGCCACGAAGCTCACTGGGTGACCTTAGACCAGTCACTGCCTCAGCCTCAGAGGAAGGCAATAGTAAACCACCTCTGAATATCGCTTACTGTGAAAACCCTATTCGTAGGGTCACCATAAGTCGGGATTGACTTGAAGGCAGTCCATTTCCATTTTTACCAGTACTTTGGCATTTAAATGCATTTCTAAGAACCAACTTTGGGAAATATTTGCATGGGTTATAACAGTTGATCTAAAATTCTATAACTTGCTTATAGTTTTGAGAAATGGAACGATTCTATCCTGAAACTCTCTCAGAAATGCTTCCCACGATGTTGCAAGAAACCTTTGTATCTTAGTGGGGAGAAGGTTGGCGTTTTCCCATTGCTTTAACAGAGAAGGAATTAGGCATGCGCACACTACACCAAAATAATAAATAAATAAATCCAGAACTCATAGTTTGTGCATAAATATCAATACTTATCTCAAAGTGGCATTTCAGTCTTCAGGGACATTTATCTCCCTTAGGGATGGGCGAGAAATTTGATTCAGTTTGCATTTCAAGTCAAATCTAACAAATTCACACTTTCGAAAACGATATAAAAACTGAAACACTGCCATCCTTTGAAATTCACACTTATTCAAATTTTGTAATGCAGTTCACCAACCAAATAATATTTACAAAAATGCATATATTAGGGGAAAGTGTGCATAAAAATGAAGATATGAGTGAAGATAACATACAAACATGCGTTATATGACAAAATGGCTTGTAAAAATGTGTACATTAATCAAAACTGCCTACAAAAATGTGTTAGGAGAAATTTGCACTAAAATGCTGGAGAATTTTCATGAGGATTTTTTTTTAAAAAAAACAAACTGCTGCAGAAATGTGGAGAACTGAATTTAAGACTGGAAGAATGAGAAACTGAGAGACCTAAAATTGACAGATCTTTCCATCACTACCCCCCCATGTATCCTAAGAATTGTGACATGGATACATTAAATTAAGCCAGTGGTTTTCAGATTCTTTGCGTTCACGAGATACTTTCCCCACTGAAGAACTACTAAATGTCTGCCCCAATGTCTCTGGGCATCACCTTGCTCTCACATGGAGTTTCTGATGGTCTCCCATCTAGGAAATTGGTCAGGTCTATACTAGGGACAGTTCTCATTGATTCAGTTCTCACAAGAGAATCTATCAGATTTGCACTTTTCAAAACAATATGATAAACGAAACAGCAATCCTTTGAAATTCACATGTATCCAAATTTTGCAATGCAGTTTTGCAAGTCAAAATAATATACAAAATGCATTATATTAGAGGAAATAGCTTGATATATAAAATCAAACCTGCATACAAAAATATGTTTATTTTGAGAATTTTGCACTGAAATGCTGATGGATTTCCATGAGTTTTTCTTTTTAAAAAAGATCACAAATTGTTGCATATATTTGGAGAACTAAATTTGAGATTGGAAAAATGAGAAACGTAGAGTTGCTACAAGCTACTGAGACTGAATCTGCCCAAATTTTCACAAAGATTTGTCAAGAAATATGAAAAACTAAACAATGGCCCACAGACGAAGTGTTCCATATACATCCAAATTCCAAAGAAAGGAGATCCTAGGGAATGCAGTAATTATCGAACTATTGCCTTAATATCCCATGCAAGTAAAGTACTGCTCAAGATTCTACAGCAAAGGCTCTTACCATATATGGAGCAAGAAATGCCAGACGTCCAAGCTGGATTTAGAAAGAGAAGAGGCACCAGAGATCATATCGCAAACATATGTTGGATAATGGAACGGACCAAGGAATTTCAAAAGAAAATCACCCTGTGCTTTATAGATTACAGCAAAGCCTTTGACTGTGTACATCGTGAAAAACTATGGAATGTTTTAAAAGAAATGGGGGTGCCACAGCATCTGATTGTCCTGATGCACAACCTATACTCTGGACAAGAGGCTACTGTAAGGCCAGAATATGGAGAAACTGACTGGTTCCCCATCAGCAAGGGTGTGAGCCAGGGGTGTATTTTATCACCCTATTTGTTTAATCTATATGCAAAACATATATGGAAAGTGGGATTGGACCAAGATGAAGAAGGTGTGAAAATTGGAGGGAGAAATATCAATAATGTAAGATAGACAATACCATACTAGCAGAAACCAGTAATGATTTGAAACGAATGCTGATGAAAATTAAAGAGGAAAGCACAAAAGCAGGACTACAGCTGAACGTCAAAAAGACTAAAATAATGACAACAGAAGATTTATGTAAGTTGACAATGAGGACATTGAACTTGTCCAGGATTACCTCGGCACAGACAATAGTCAAGAAATCAGAAGAAGGCTAGGACTGGGAAGGGCAGCTATGAGAGAACTAGAAAAGGTCCTCAAATGCAAATATGTATCATTGAACACTAAAGTCAGGATCATTCAGACAGTGGTGTTCCCAATCTTTATGTATGGATGTGAGAGTTGGACAGTGAAAAAAGCAGATAAGTCAAAAATCAACTCATTTGAAATGTGGTGTTGGAGGAGAGCTTTGTGCATACCGTGGACTGCAAAAAAGACAAATAATTGGGTGTCAGAAGAAACTAGACCAGAACTGTCACTAGAAGCTAAAATGATGAAACTGAGGTTGTCATACTTTGGACACATAATGCGAAGACATGATTCACTAGAAAGGACAATAATGCTGGGAAAAACAGAAGGGTGTAGAAAAAGAGAAAGGCCAAACGAGATTAATTGATCCCATAAAGGAAGCCACAAACCTGAACTTACAAGATCTGAACAGGGTGGTTTATGTCAGATGCTCTTGGAGGTCACTGATTCATAGGGTGGCCATAGTTGTAATTGACTTGAAGGCACATAACAACAGAGAATCAAAAATGACACATCCTTCCAACCCTTGTCTATATCTGCTTAATTTCAGCAGTGCTGCAACCTCAGATGCATCCACACCATTCCCTGTAGCTGTAGCCACATGGTTCTTTGGACCCTGGCCATTGGTAGGATGGGGCAGAGCTTGGAAAGTTCATTTTTCCAAGGAACTAGTTCTACTTCAAATTCAACATATCCAGAAAGAAATTAATTACAAATTATGTTTGTCCCTTTACCAAAAATGAACTTGTTCAATTTACGTTCATCCAAATGATGCTCAGCAAAAAAAAAATGTCAGCATTCAGATTGTTACAAGATGCTATGTTGAAGTATAAAATATACTTAAGTCTAAGGCTGTAAACACTAGTCACCAGATCAAAGCATTTCCATTAGCCATACCTGGAGAGGCAACGGGTTGATCTGCTGATCAGTTGCGAAATCTCTTTGAAGTTGAATTTTTTTTAAAAAACACTCAAGCGGCTCCCACCAGGTTTTATAGTAAAAAGGAGTGGGGTTTGACTAGCGTCATGTGCCCCCGTTTTCAGAAGAGAGAGGTGAAGACAGACTGGAACTGGCAGAACAGTGAGTGTGTTTCTACCCCAAGAAAACATCAAAACACAAGCACAGTGGAATGTGAATTGTTTAATTTATTTTTCCCTACAATTACAGTCTTTTAGCTTAAAAGCCTGAGGAGTCTAAAGAGTCAAAAACACATGTCAGGGAATGAACCTGAAGGTGAACTAGAAATCGTTCAAAATTCTACCCCGCAACAAACCTAATTCACATTCAGTTCATCTGGTAATCGTGGGAGATTTTTTAACTAAGGGAGTAATCCTAACTAAATTAAGCTGTCTTAAAGTACGTCAGATCCAAACGCTATTCAAGTGTGAGCTGAGCTGGCCTAAGCCTGGCAGAGGAAAAAGAAGCCTGGGCTCCGTTTGGGAGGAAGGGAGGGATATAAATTTAACAATAAATATAACAGAGTTTGACTAACACCACCCTGTTTGATGGTATAAGTTCTGCTGGGTTGCCAGTTCCTGTGACTGCTGAACGGACTTAGGATCCAGTGTAAATCCCCCTTTGCCTATTCCTGTCCCCACCAGGTTCCCAGAACACCCTTTTTTGAGACTTACACTGGCCTTGACTGAGCCAGCTTCGACTGAGCCATGGCTGAGCCAGGATGAGGGACTTACACCTGCATATCTTCAGCTGAGCTAGCGTTGGGGACTTATGGTGGCATAGCTCTGGCTGAACCTGGGTTTAGCTGCCTGAGCCAGAGATCTGCCGGATCCTACGTTGTTCAACCCAGCGGATCTTGGGTTTGGATTGCTTTCCAGTTCAATGAACTTGGTTAAACTGAACGGGTTCATTCCAAGCACTGGAGTAATCAAACACTAGCTACTGTCAGGGCCCTGTCAAAGTCATTGGATTCCCCCTCCCCCTCCCCAGTATAAACAGCTCAAGTGGCAGGAATGTTTCCCTTCGCCTCTATTATACCCCTAGGGAAACAACATGCTGTATTTTCTTGATGGGAATGCTGCCAGACACTGAGACAAAAATACCATTTTCCTCTGTAAGGGAGAGTTCAAAAGAGCTATCAACTTCCCCCCATTTTTATTTTAATATTTGCTTGTGTTTTTAGCTAACCCTATATCTGCTGGCTCAGGGGAGATGGCAACATATACTAACAAATAATCAGGAATTTATACGTAATATATATTTCTATAGGCCACATACAGTGCAATCCCGTGCATGTTTCCTTAGAAGTAAAACCCCTTGAGTTCCATGGGACGTATTCCCTAGTAAGTGTGTGCACAGGCTGCAGTCATAAAGAAGCATTTCCTGATCATCCCTGGGCATAACAACCTTGTCTGAATAAATAGGGTACAGAGAAGAAGATGTCAGATTGAAAATGAATGGTGAATATGCACTAGTATAATTTTATCCATAAATGGGACTGGAAGATTAAATTGAGAAAGCTAACACAACTGGGTCCTGTGACTTTTCCTGTAGGCTGACAGTGATGAAATCGTTTATTACCTCCTCATGTACTTCAGCGCATTGTAAAAACAAATATTAAAAAAGAAATGACGATAAATGCTTCTTCAAAGGTTGACTTCCAAGTTGCTGGAATTATTGCAGACGCATACTTAGCAACAAGTGGAAATCAAAGCAGGTTATTTATGGGGTTCAGTAGTTCTGTTTGATTTTATTTTCTGTAGTGCTCAGCCTTAATTAAAGCTCCTGGCTGCACAAATAATTTGGGCTTCATTGTTTGTATAAACAAAATAATTAGGATTTATTAGACTCATGACTGCCTAATGGTTTCCTCTGAGATGCTGCAGGATGTAATCTCGTGAAGCAGATGGAGAGAAAGGATGTGCAATTTCGTCTCATTTAGAAAGTCTCCATTGATCTTAAGACCAAATAAGTTCAGCCAGCCACGAGCAATGCTAGCGCGCTCACTCTTCATCTGGAAGCACTTAGTGCAGGTTTCTCATGTTAAACCATCCCCAAGAGTAAAACTCTGGCATTGTCATATCATGGAATTTTTAGAGTTCAACCTTTTGCTCAGTGCAGGAATCTGAACATAAGAACACAGGGTCCTGCTGCATCAAAGCAAAGGCCCATCTAGTCCGACATCCTGTCCTCACAGAGGACAAACAGATCCCTATGAGACACCCATAAGACATGAGCGCAATAACACTCCACGCCCGCAATCCCCATCAGCTGGCATTCAGAACTGCAGTATTCCCTGATGGATGGGAGTCCAGCCTTAGCTGAACTATCTCCAGTGAAGGTATATTCAGAACATCTCCAAGTGGGGAAAACTGTGGCTCACTGGCAGAGACAATAGCAGCCAGCAGGACTGTGTTGCTCTTCCTGCTTTCCAAAACCGCTCATCGCTGCTGCTTAATGAGAGGGAGAGGGGAGAGGTGCGGCAAAACAATTGTGCTTTACATGCAGAAGGCCTTTGGTTCAATCCCTGGCATCGCCACTTAACTCAGGTGGTGGGGCTCGGACAGCCCTCCGCTCAAGTCAGAGTAGACACTAAACTCAGGGGACAGACCAAGAGTCTGATTCAGTAGGTGGCAGCTTTGTTTTCTTGTTAGTTGCGTTTCTATCCCACTATTCCTCCAAGGAGCTCATGTTGATATGCAGGCTTCTCCCTATCCATCATTTTAGCCTCCCAACAACCCTGTGAGGCAGGCTAGGTTGAGCGATAGTGACAAGCATATGTCCATCAGGCCTCAGGTGGCTGTAATTTAGCATCTCTTTTGCAGCCTGGCAGATGCTTGGCCCGACTCTTGGGTCACATGTAGTGGCTTGTGACATTTTGGGATCTGGCTTTCAAGCTTCATTGGAGCCTCTAAAATGGGTGGGGATCCTGAGGCTCTCAGCCTGATTTCATGTGGTCCTTGACCTCCTTTGACAAGGGTGAGGAGAGTCAGGAGGGAGAAATGGGAGGAGCCAAAACTGATGGAATCTTGAAGGAGAAGGGGTGTAAGCCCCCTGCAAACTAGCGATGGACAAGAATTTTGAGTCAGTTTGCATTTCAAGCTGAATGTATCAAACATGCACTTTCTGAAGCAGTATGAGAACTGAAACACAGCCATGCTTTGAAATCTGCACTTCTTTGAATTCTGCAATGCAGTTCGCCAGCCAACCAATGTTTACAAAAATGCATATATTGGGGGAAAGTGTGCATAAAAATGAATACATGAGTGAAGATAACATGCAGAAATGCATTATGTGATGAGAAATGGCTTGCAAAAATGTGTACATTCGTCAAGACTGCCTACAAAAATATGAGAAGAAATTCACATGAAAATGCTAGAGTATTTTCATGAGGATATCTTTTAAGAATTAGCTAATTGCTGCAGAAATGTGGAGAACTGAATTTAAGATGGGAAAGATTAGAACCTGGGGGATCTGAAATTAACAGATCTTTCCATCCCTACTGCAAACTTTGAGCTCAGAGGTCTGGCAAGAGTGATCTATCCTTGCCTCAGCAGCTCATTGGGCAAGGAAGAAGAGAAAGAGAAGAGATGGCAGAAAGAGAGAGCAAAAAGGGGGAGTCAGAGAGAGACAGACAGACAGAGAAGGAGGTGGCTCCACACACTGTGAGCTGTAGCCGGCATACCACCAGCATGTGCCCCCCCCCACAATATTACCTTAAATAACTGCCTCTTCTCAAGTCTTTGGATTGCATGGATGGTTCAAGGATCCCCATTCAAGATTATGTTCGGTATTCCTGGCAGGAATATTTGAAGAGCAGCAACTCCAGAGAAGTATGTTGCCAGCTTTCACAGGCACACTATATCAATGTGTTGGGTTGGGTTGTTGTTTTTCTTCTCCTGTCTGTTATCAGAACCATTTCTCATGATGTGTTTGGAAAGGAGTTGTTAATGATGAACAGATGTAATAATCTGCTAAAGAGCCCACAGCTCCACACTAACCAGCTCAGTCGGAGTCAAAATGCCATAGGAGGGTATATAAAGAACAAGTGTGAATGGGCACAGCTATGCTACCAGTGCAGCTGGTCTTTGATCCCAATGGCATTTAAAAATGAAAAAGTAATTTCCTACACATTGCCTGCTGTGCTTGGTTTTGGTGTTTACTGTTAGATATTTAGTTTACCATCTTGCCTTGATTTTACAGATGTCACAAGATCGTCAATTTACTTTCTTTTTTACTGGCCTTATGCTTTTAATAGCCTGGTTTGCAAGAAACAATGTAGTAGTTGCAGCTTTTCCTCGCATGGAGAGGCACCTCTGTTTAAGCCTTGGTCCCAGTGGGCAAGATTCTGCTGTTCTTCTGGCTATCAAATTGGGCTGCCAGTTCTGGACTATGAGACTATTGGTCCATCCAGTTCAGTATTCACAAATTCTATCCATGACCATCCGGTCTGCACACCACCAGCATGCACATCCCCCCTCCATGCTGGCTGGGGCTGATGGGAGTTGGAGTCCAACAACATGTGGAGGGCCCCAGGTTCCCCATCCTTGGTACAGACAATAGTGTGCTAAATGGACCATTGATCTGACTTTGGAACATAGGAAGCTGCCTTATACGGAATCCCATTTATCCCAGTAATGTCTACAACTGACTGGTAGCAGCTGTCCAGAGTTTCAGACATAGAATCTTTCCCAGCCCTTCCTGGAGATGCTGGGGATTGGACCTGAGACCTTCTGCGTGCAAGGCAGATGATCTACCACTGATGGTGGATGTTCGACCTGTTCTAGATGGGGTTACACTCCCCTTGAAGGAACAGGTTCGTAGTTTGGGTGTCCTTTTTGACCCTTCCTTGTCACTGGAGGCTCAAGTGGCCTCGGTGGCACGGAATGCGTTTTACCATCTTCGCTTAGTCGCCCAACTACGCCCCTATCTGGACAGTGACGATTTCGCCTCAGTTGTTCACACTCTGGTAACCTCTAGACTGGATTACTGTAATGCACTACGTAGGGCTGCCCTTGAAGACAGTTCGGAAACTACAGCTAGTGCAAACCGTGGCAGCCAGGCTGTTGACAAGGACCAATCGGTCCGCGCATATAACACCTGTCCTGGCCCATTTGCACTGGCTCCCTATTTGTTTCCGAGCCAGATTCAAGGTGCTGGTTTTGACCTATAAAGCCTTACACGGTGTGGGACCGCAGTACCTTGTGGAACACCTCTCCTGCTATGAACCTACCCGTCCACTTCGTTCAGTATCTAAGGCCCTCCTCCGGGTACCAACTCATCAAGATGCCCGGAAGATTACTACTAGATCTAGGGCCTTTTCTGTGGTGGCCCCCGAATTGTGGAACAGCTTACCAGAGGAAATACGCCTGGCGCCTACGGTATTTTCTTTTAGGCGCCAGGTTAAGACCTGGCTATACTCCCAGACATTTTAATGTTTTAATGTTTAATGTTAATTGTTCATCTTAATGTTTTAAATTTTCCTGTTATTTGAATCGGATTTTATTGTGACATGGTATTTTAACTCTGTTTTGTACACCGCCCAGAGAGCTACTAGCTATGGGCAGTTTAAAAATGAAATGAAATAAATAAAATAAATTCCCTATATAAAGCATTTTGATATAAGGCACAGGTTGGGGAACCTTTTTTTTCAGCCCAAGGGCTGCTTTTCCTTGTAGGCAACCTTCAGAGGGCCACTGGCGGTGATGAGCAAGGCCAGAAGCAAAAGCAGGTTGAGCAATGGATATGAGTATTACCTTTGCATAGTAAGTTAGCTTCTGCACACATTCACACACACCCTCTCTGCCATCCATCCAGACAAGCAGGAGGCTTTATTAGGGTTTAAGGACCTATTGCAGTCCGCCAAAAGCACTCGGGGGTTGAAGCATGGCCAGTGAGGGCATTAACTGGGGAGAATTCCAAGGGCCACATAGAGAGGCCTGGAGGGCCACATTCGGCTCCCAGGCCTGAGGTTTCCCACCTCTAGTATCAAATGTCTTCCTAGGTTCCTTCCTATGCTGCAAACTCTCCTTATATTATATCTGCCTTTACACCTGGCTGTTCTGCTCAAAGCTACAGTTGCCTCAGCACCATACCTTGCTGCCCTCACCACTGGCTCCAGTGATTGAATTTTTATGCTTTGTAGAACTAAGATGCATAACATTTGGAGCTTGCCTCAAGGCACAACCCCGTGTGCTTCCCACGCCTTGATCCTCTGGCGACATTACTGTGCAGAAGTTGTGACAGCCCAGGAATTGCCATGGCAACCAGCAGAGTCATTAAGCAAGATAACACAGCTTCTGCTGCATGATCAGGCAAAACTGAGTGGAGAGTGTGGGAGGCAAACTGGTGGCAGGAATGCTAAATTTATATTACTTCTGCTACAGGTGTTAGCCTTAGAGGATGGTAGAGATAAGCTGAAGTGGATAATCAGAACCATGGTGTGCAGCTAATTTCCAAACAACAGTACAATTTGCCAACAGCTTTACAGTCTTCTATTATAGCCCTCCTCTCAACAATCCTCACAATGCATTTTACAGGTTGGGAGTCGAGGCTGAAAGACAGCCAGTTGCTGAAGAACTGCACCACAAGTCCATGACAAAGTTGGGACCTCAGACACAGATTTGTAATGCCACATACCAAGTGGACCAGCAGCAGATGACCCTGGCCCCTTACCTGATTTCTGGACGGTCATGCTGCTGCTGTTTACCAGGAAACAGAAGGGAAGGGGTGAGGCTAGCCCAATGCAAATGTTCTTGCAGAGCCAATGTGGCATTCGTGCCAGTGCATTTGCACCTCGCTGATCTCCCTGCTGCCTCTCCCCTCCCTCTCTACCTCCTAGTAAGCAGTGACAGTGCAACTGACCAGACATCAGGTGAACAATGGCACCCCTGCAGGCCATCCACTACTGAAGTGGACCTTGCTAAAGTACATTTAGGCATAGGAAACTCAGGCTTGTGAAGGCTTCAGCACCTGGCCAAGTGTGCTGTCCTCTGGCACAATTTACAGCAGAATCCTAACCTTGCCTACTCAGAAGTAAGTCCTATTGAATTCAATGGGGTTTGCTCCCAGGTAAGTAGGGTTAGGATTGTAGCTTCAGTACTTTTTCCATGATGTGAAGAGACTTAATCTGAACATATGTTGCAAGTCTTCAGCCATCTGAAATGTGCTAAACTTGTCTGTTCTTCCCCACCGCAGTCAGGTTCCAGATGTTCTAAATGGCCACATATATTATGCCTGTAAGAACATCTAATAAATAAAGACTCAAACTAGGAAACCCATATACACACACACTTTGATGACAATGTTCCTCTATGACTGGTAGGTAGCTGACTTTTTATATGCTTCTATAGGAGTCAGCACCAGGGAAGGTTCTGCTGGCCACAGAACATTGAACCACACGCACAGACACAGCTCCTACGGTTTCCAGATCCAGACTTAGAGTTTCATACACACAAGAACTTAGCCAGGCATGACTTTTCTCATTAAAGTGCTGATTCTTGGCGGAATTTCTCCCTTTCCAGAATGTGCAGAAGGTGAATCATAGGACTTGTACTAGTATCTACTGCCTCCCATAATCTATAGTATTGTTAAGCACCCCACACTTGGTGAGAAGTCAGGGGGAGGGTTCGCTTATTTAGGCCACAATCCTATACTCACCTGAGATTAAGTCCCATTGAATTTGCTAGGGCTTATTTCTGAGTAGACATGTATTGCACTGCTGGTATCTCTGGGGTGAAAGAAAACACTGAAGATACACAGTGTTTCCATCATTTCTTTATCTACACATACAGTGGGAAAACGTATTGGGAGCATGCAGACTCCTACAGTGGGTAGCTCAACTACTAATCTTGCATCAGATTCCTAAAGAAAGAAAGCAGCTGCACTCCAAGGGATTCACCCTAAGCTAATTTAAGGCTTTCCTGCTATTCTTTCAGATTCTGCCCCAATACAAATGACAAAAAAAAAAAAAACTAGCTGTCTCCTGCCCCTCCCCAAACTTTTATGGGTAGCTCTTTTTTGCCCCTCAAGTTTTTCTGGAAAAACATAGCAGTAAACCCATTCATGTTAATCAGGAGAGCCACACGTGACACCATTATGCCTGCACCTTCTCATCTAATGATGTATTTTGATGCACATCATGAATACTAGGGTGGCCACCTTTTTTAAAAAAAAACTGGCCCTTTGCCATTAATGGCGGCCAAAACACAGGCATATAATAGTGAAAATAAGAAATACAAAATACAAAAATACATTATATGTGGGAAAATATAAATATTTGGGAAAATATAAATATTTGGGAAAATATAAATATTTGGGAAAATATGCCTTGCAAAAATGTGTTATAGTAGGCAAAATTGCATGCAAAAAATGTATGCAGGCGAAATTTGCACTAAAATGCTGTTGAATTTTTATGGGTTTTTTTTAAGATTTTGCAAACTGATGTGGAAATGTGGAGAACTGAACTTAAGGCTGAAAAATGAGAAATGGACAGAAATTGAAATTGACAGATTTACTCATCCCTAAGCAGCCTAGGTAGGTTAGTGTCCCTCTGGGATATGAAGGCCCTTACTCTGGCAAAACCTCATGTTCAGGATTGTGATGAAAATAACCCCCATTCAGATATTGTGGCCCCTCATGAGGGAGAGAAGAAATGAACACATTGTTCAAAGGTCTTCAGCAGGCACCAAAAAGATAACAGAGATGGTGCCTGTCTAATATTTAAGGGGAGGGAATTCCAAAGGGTAGGTGCCGCCACACTAAAGGTCCGCTTCCTATGTTGTGCAGAATGGACCTCCTGATAAGATGGTATCTGCAGGAGGCCCTCATCTGAAGAGTACAGTGATCAACTAGGTATATAAGGGGTAAGATGAACTTTGTGGAGCTCCCTTCCCACGGAAATGCATCTTGCATCTTCATTGAACAGCTTCTGGTCATGTGCTTCCCTCTTTACCCTGGCCTTTGACAGTTCAACTGTTTTGTTTTGTGGGACCCACTCCTCCCATTTCAGTCTATACTGTACTGGTTTTGCTTGATATTGTTCAGTTTTTTGTATAATAGTATATAATGTTTTACTTGCTTTTTTAACAGTATGATTCCACTGCTGTAACCCTAACTGGCTTTTTGCAAAGAAGGGCAGTGGTTTAACAGTCTGCCCCTCTTCCCAGAGGGGAACAGGAGTCTCATATCAACTCTCACCACCCTTCACAAACTATATTTTCCAGAATTCTCTGAGGGAAGCCATGACTGTTTAAAGTGGAAATAATAGTGGAATAAATGTGGTGTGAATGTGGCCAAGATTATATTTAGTGTAAACAGCCAGTCTGCTATCCTCCACCCCACCCCACACTGCTGGTCTTGTTCTTTGCTGGTCTGGTGTTCTCACAGGGGAAACCATGTCCTTTTGTAAGGCCAGAAATGGATTCCTGGTCCTCTTCATTCCCTTGCCCTTCTTATAATGAGCCATTTCTGTGCAGCAGGCCCTGTTGTAAAGGCTACTACTATACGTTTAACTCAAATTTCACCATCTGTTCCACTTCCCTTTTTAATTCTCCGGCATCTTGTAAAATACAAGGCTTGTACAGGGAATAATGAAAAGAAGTCAGCTTGATTGTAAAGGGGTGGTGGGCAGGGGTGCGTCCAGAGACTAAACAGAGAAGGCCCATTGCTAGATTCTCCAATGTTGAATATGCCAAAATGGTGGGTGCCCTGAAGTCTGCAAATCTATACAAACAAGAAGCAGAGCTTCGGTCATGAGGGAAAGCGTGTGAAACTTGCACTTTGATGTAACTGAATACCCACCAAAAACGGTCCTTCCTCTCCAGCAGCCACCAATTTGCTGTCTGGCAAGCGGACAGGTTGGAAAATTTGTAACCAGTGCATGGAAATCACAAAATTAATACTAAAAGCAACTGCATTCTCCCTTGAGTCAATTGAAGTGGAGAGATTGTCTGGAAGAATTCCTTTGCAACACTAAGCTTTTTCTTAAGAGATTTTAATGTCTGGCAAATTGTTACACATAGGTCAACCCTGTCTGTTGGCTCATGGAAGCCCTTTTTATGGTACCCAGAAGGCTCAGCCTTTTTTTCCACCACCTCCTTCTCTCAAGGGTATGGCCCATTCCTCCAGAAAAGGATTGCTTGCTCATACAGAGGGCATTGCACTACCTAATACAAGACAGGTTTTGTTATCTGACAGCAGATGGTATACTAAGAATCAGATCAGCTCATCATAATAACTCAGGACTAGGAATGGGAGAGAAATTTGATTCAGTTTGCACTTCAAGCTAAAGCTATCAGATTTGTACTTTCCAAAACAATAAGATAACCAAAACTCAGTCATCTGTCGAAATCCGCACTTATGCAATTTTGCAATACAGTTCTCCAGCCAACCAATGTTTACAAAAATGCATATATTAGGGGAAAGCGTGCTGAGTCCAAGTGACCCTGACCAACATCATTAGGAAACTGCATGTTTCTCTATGGCCTATAGCACCACAACCTGGCATGCATGGACAAAGCCCAATTGGTTTCAGATAGGTAGCCTTCATTAATGCTCCATTTGATTTCTGTCTTCCAGGGACCACCAGCCGGAGCGTGTTCCTTCCTACGCCGTGTGTGCTGTGCAGCTTTGCCTCTTCAGCTTCTCCTGTTACTTCTGTTGCTCCTTGCCTTTCTTCTTCCTCTAGTGGAGGAGATGCACAGCTGCAAGCTTGCCAACAATTACGCACGCTCCTTCAACCTGGTGCTGAGATACAATGGCCCACCACCAACTTAGAACATCTACACATGAAGGTGCAGCTAAGGTGATAGATTAAGTTATGCAAGTGGCTTTTTCCTGGGGTGTCTTACCTCCTGCAGGACTCCCGGAATCCAGGACAACTAGCTAAGGGACCCATGTAAACTGGAAACTTGGTCAAATGACCTACATTGTCCATATATGCTCAGTCCATATAAATGAAGTATTCATATTCTTAGCTAAAATTATATTTTTAAAATATATGACTATATTTATACTGTATATATAATTTTTATATATATGTCTCAATGAAAGATATCCTGAAATCATAGTTTTTGTCCTACTCCTGCCAATTTTTTAGTTATTACTTGCCTTTGTCTTTGTTGAGTAACAGTAGATGTTTCAACTAACTCTTTGTTTCAGCATAAAAATCAAAGTAAGGGCATAACCAGATGGAATGACAAATGTGAGGTCAAGTTCCCCCTCCTCGACCCATAAATGTTAAGAAAATTACAGCTGTCACCTGATTAAAAAGATATCCTAGTTGATTAATTATAGTTGATTAATTGCTGAAATTTGCATACATTTGAACAGCAGTAAAAACTAAAGCTCAATTGCTATACACCACCCAGAGAGCTTCGGCGATGGGGCGGTATTTAAATGTAATAAATGAATAAATAATAAATAAATAGCATATTTTCTGCATTTTTAGAGGATCCACATCTGTGTTGCAGCAGGCATTATCTTTCCTTCTCTGTATCTGTGTGAGAGAAAAGGGAGAATATCTCCTAAAGATGGTGCTTGCCCTCTTCAGTTTGTATAAATAAATTTAATTTTTAAAAAAACTAAACAAACCCTGCTACACAGTTAATTGGGACATTTTTTAGTTGTTCAAAAAATGTTATCAAATAATCTGACCGCTAGTGGCCGGCAGGGCTGCAAGGGTGGAGCTGCATTGCTCTCCCAGCTTCCCAATGCTGTGTGTCACTGCCGCTTACCAAGAGGGTGAGGAGTGAGGTGTGGTGAGCTCAGTGTGGTGCGGCACACAGCAGAAGAGCCAATCCAATGCTCCTGCTGCCGTGCGCCACACCATTGTGAGCTCCCCATGCCTAGGCCCTTCCCCTCCCTCCCAGTAAGCAGTAGCCATGTGCAGTGCTGGGTATCTTGGAACGCAATGCATCTCAATCCATGCAGCTCTGCCAGCCGCTATCGGATCTAACTAATTACTCAGTTAAACATTGCATCCCTAAACCTATTCCACATTATTGAGCGTGGTAAGATAGTGACATCATATCATGTTTTCATAATTGTACTCTACGGGCAGTGGAGGGGAACTTAACATGGGGTGGCCTTTTTTGGTGGCATGCATGAATTTCTCATCATTAGTTCCATCCAAAGATAAGAGATTATCCTGCCACACAAGGAAATTCATAGACAATGCTGAAGAAAATAGTATGGGAAAGTGTTTGAATGAACTCCACAGCGAGCTGATGCTGCAAAACAAAAATGGAAAAAACACAGAGGGGAGATTCTATTTATGTCAGCTGCTACTTATTGAGGTCTGAATATTCCTGATTATTTTGTTTCCTCAGCATATTAAATGTGACCCAACTAGAAACCCAACAACATTGCCACTAAGAGCTTCAGACAGGAGTGTATGGGGAACTCAGGGATAACCCCCCTGTTCCTTTATCTGTGTTTCAGTGCAAAACCTGGCTTAGTATGATATGCAAACCCAGCCAATGGCTCACTTGATCTTTTGTTCTCCATCACGTTTGGCTAGAAAAGAAGGGACACAGTTCCCATCTCTGGCTCTTCGGGTCAATACAGAGAAATGCCTAGATCTGCTAAAAGGTTTAGCCATTTGTTATTTTCTCCTCTATGGTCTGGAACAGGGTTCCCAAATTGTAGTCTGCAAACCACCAGTGGTCCACAAGCTTCATATGGGTGGTCCACAGTTAATCATTTTAAATAATCATATTGATTTTTATTTGTTACTTTTTATTCCAGAATTCAAATTGTAGTGCCATAAAATACAATATAAGAAATAAAAGAAGCAAAAAAAAATACAAAAATCATACAGCATCTAGCATGGCGTGTTACAATGGCTACAACAGGCAGAAAAATAATCAAGTGGTCCACCAAGACCCTCAGCAATTTTCAAGTGGTTTGTGGGGGATAAAGTTTAGGAACCACTGAAGACCTAGAAGACCTCCATCTTTTCTCCTTCTTTCCTATTCTCTTTCTCTCTCTCTCTCCTGAGGTGGTTTAATTTGCATAATGCAGGTTGTAATGACTTCAGCAGGGAACTGCAGTGCTGTTACCATTATTTTGGGAAGGAATATAGGATTTCCCTGCCCCTAAATAACACAACTGTGTTTGTGCAAAACATTTATGCCTCTGTAGGTAGAGAAGGCAGCATGATTTTCATGGGGAGAGGCAGGATCCTATTTTAGGCACACCATTAAATTCTATTTTACAGACTCTGGTCATTGGGTCTTCTTGCAGGAAAAAAGGAAGGAAGGAAGGAAAGAAGGAAGGAAGGAAAGATCAACGCAGAATGTAAGGACATAAGGAAAGCCTGCTGAATCAGGCCCGTCTAGTCCAGGACTCTGTTCCCAGAGTGGCCAACAAGATGTCAATGGGAATCTCACAAGCAAAACCTGAGCATAACAGCACTCTGTGCACTTGCTGTTCCCAGCAACTGGCATTCGGAGGGTCTCTGCCTCCAATACTGATGGTAGAACATAGCCATCAGAGTTTGGAATAGGGGTAATTTATGATGGCTTAATTTAAGATGGCTTCCTATACTTAGGATTGTGTTTTTTTTACAGTGTAAGCCTATGCATGTGTACTCAGAGGTAAGTCCTACTGAGTACAGTGGGACTTACTCCCAGGTAAATATGTGTAGGATTGCAAGTCTTAAAGGTAATTTGTGCACTAACTGGGATGCAGTGTTGGAACCCTAAGCCAGATTTTGAATCCAAGAAGACTGTTTGGATATTCCAGCATGGCCAGGAGATGAAGTAAAGAGGCGAGACAGATATGGGAGAGAGGGGAAAACAGTGATAACGAGGAAGAAGGACAAGATAAAAAGGCAAAGATGAAATAATGTATTTTGGAAGACGTGTTAGCTGAGGTTACATGTAGCTCCACACGGAGGGCAAGACTATCGGTAGTTGCTAGCCACAATTTATTTATTTATTTTAAAACATTTATAAACTGCTTATTATTTTAACAATCTTTGCGATGGCTGTATTCTACCTCCAATCAGGGGCAATATGCCTCTGACCACCAGTTGCGGGGAACTGCAGGTAGGGAGAGCACTGTTGCATTCAGGTCCTGCTTATGGGCTCCTCACAGGGATCTGGATGGCCACGGTGAAAACAGGATGCTGGGCTAGATGGGCCATTGGCCTGATCCAACAGAGCTCTTCTTATGTTCTGCAATTTAATGTTGAGTGTATCATGCAAAATCAGCCCTCCGGACCTTTCTGTGTGCCATCCTGCCCTGTTATCAACACTTTGTCTCCCTCGCCCTCACTGTAACTTGAAATGGTGGGGTCTGATTGTCCCCCTCTATTGCTTTACATCTTACCAACCGGCCAAAGATCTTGCCAATCTTTGTATGAGAGATGTTACAGGATGTGAGACTGTAGGGTGATTGTAGGAGACATAACAAACATTCCATGTTCAGGGGTCAGAGCAAAATAACTGCAACGTCACTTCAGCATTTCAAATGTTATGGTAATATTCTCTTTCTTTTAAAAAAGGGGGAGAGCAGAAGCTAAATTGGAAACACATTTTTGTAGCCGGGGATCTCCTCTCCCTTCCTCCTCTCAGCACGGAATTTATTCTCTGCTGAATATTATAGCACATCCAGAGCCTCTAAAATGTTGCCCTGTAAGCCTTCGTAAGTCAATCAAGCACTTGAACCTTCCCCAAATGTCATGAATAGGCAAATATTTGAGTTACTGTGTTCCAAAGGAGGGAAAGGCCAGGCCCCTCTACCTCCTTCCAGCCTCACTGCAAGGGAGAAGTCCTCCCACACACACACCTTCCAGCCCACTGCAAGAGAGAAATACCCAATGGCCCTTCTCCCTAATGCCCAAGCAATGCCCACAGCAGTGTCTCAATGGCTGCACATGTTTTTGCTGATAATCATACTCTGTATTCGCAAAGTAGGTATAAAGCATGTAGCAACTGCTTAGGGCAACTTTAGCAGCGAAGACAGAGTAGAAAAGGGCTCTCCTATTAGAAAAACATTGGGGGTAGAATGGGCCCTTCCCCTTGTTTTTCGTGTCCTGTGACCCTAATCTCCCACTCCTCTAAGTTGTGATGTGGATGACTACCCCACAGTTTAAATGATCATGATGTGGGGGGAGACGCAAAGGTGGCTTCAGGCACACATCCCTCAAGGCCAACTTTCCACCCCCAAAGACTCCTTTGGGTGAATGGGGATGTTCCCTTGGAGTTTCAAGAAGCATGGGGGTGTAGGGGGGGGAGACTGGCCTTTTTAAAGCCCAGTTTCTCCCCCTTCTGCTAAGAAATTTTGAACAGACCTCTGCTTGTAGCAGTAATAACTGTAGTTGTTGTTATTAATTATTGTTGTTACCATCATATCCTCCAGTGTAGAGTGCTCTTGTTTAGTATTCCATTCAGCCAGACTTGCTCTCGTCCAGGACACTCTATTTCATTTCCCCTCCCACCCAGTTTTCCCCCAAACCACACCTTCCTGCCCCATACCCGACATCCTATGTGACATCAGGTGTGGGGCAGGTGAAGACATGGCTGCCTATGAACAATCAGGAGCCTTAAAGTGTGCTCTCAATTGTGCATTGGCAAGAAAAGCAGGTTTTAGCTCTACCACCCATCAGCTGATGGGCAACAGAGCAAACACTTCCCAGATCAGCTGTACATGGTGCTTTCCAGTCCCCACATTGTGGCATCAGGGGATTGGCTGCGGGGGGGGGGGCAGCCCTGCTTCCCTGTCAAATTTGGCCCATGAGGCTAGATTCTGATAAGAATCCAGCCCATGGAGCCAAAATGATTCCCCACCCATGATCTGAAAAGAAAGTGGGGTTCTTGTCACAAGGTCCATCCAGCACTTTTAACCTTTAGTTCAAAATTAGAAGTGACAATTAAAGTATGAAAGAGAGAGATTTATTGATGCATGTCAAGCATATAGCAATGGGCAGATGCCTCATATTGATGCTCATGGCTACTCTTCATTGCACACTTAGGCTAGCATCTATTTACTTGCAGGGACACTGTCACCTTTATATAAATGAGATAGACCTGAAACAGCAAAGCTTTTGGATTAAATCAGGGATTTTCTCCCTGCCTTTGTAAACTGCCCGAGGTTCTTAAAAAGGCAAAAATGTGAAATTTGAAAGGCAACTTTTCCCCCAGTTCATGGCTCAGATGGCTAAATTCTCCACTGAGTTGAAAATGAACAAACTCTGTGAATCATCCTAGATAGAACTTAGCCCCAGGCCTTTGAAAGACCTTGATCTAATGTATAACTTGTAATTGACCGTGGCACAATGAAGTAGAAAATCGTTATTGTGCTCTGTACCTACTTATAGGAATTACCACAGTTCCAGCCACCAATTCTGATCATATTAAATTCTATCAAAACAGGGTTTGCAATGGAGAAAGTGTGCTCTTGTATAAGAAAACACTCACAGAAGGCCGTGAGCCTTCCTTGCATGTGAACAGTGCTTGCTCGTGAAGAAATCAGCATAGGTCTTTGCAGAAGCTATCTTTCTCTCTCCACTCCTCAGGCACTCATCGCTCAGTCCAGCCCTTCCTTCTGTCCAGGTGCAAGTTAGATGAGTTCTGGGTACAAACCCGCAACACTCGTTCAGTATAATGGCTGGTATGCATGCATTCAGCTATACATACCAAGGCGAAGGGAATGGATAACAAGGATCTATTGAACACAGTGCACTGATCCCTCTGAAGCCTTCCTAAAATGAATCATGCCGCAAATGCTGAATCTCTTAATCTGGGGCCGATTCGCAAGACCACATTTGAGGGAGAAATCCATCCAAGTTTATGGCCATAGCTCAGTTGTATAGCATATGTTTTGCATGTATGTTTTGCGTGCAGTAGGTCTCATACACAGTCACTGGCAACACCAGCTAACAGAGTCTTGGAGGACAGAGATGGAAGGACCTTTGCCTGACACCTTGGACTACTGCTGCTGCTGCTGCTGCTAGTCAGAGTTGACAGCATTTGGGCTAGGTGAATTAGTAGATAAAGGGATTAAGCAGGGCTGGGAAATTTATGGCTCTCCAGCTGTTGCTGGATTACAAATCCCATCACCCTTCACCATTGACCATCCTGACTGGGATTAATGGGAGTTGGAATCCAACAACATCTGGAGAGCCACAGGTCCCCTATCCAACTTCACCCATTTTTGTTTTTAAAGGTAGCAGTACAAGAGAGCTACATAAGTGACTTTTACTAGTCTTGGTCAAAATCCCTGGGTGATAACATTAGTTGTCTTTCAAAGTGCTATTTGTATTCCTCAGTTATTTCCCATACACATTTCACCAAGCCTCACCCTGATCTGCCGTACCTTGCCCCCACCCCTATGAAGGCTGAAGTTATTAACTTGTGTAACATTTTTAGAGCAGCAGGACCAGTGTTAAAGGAGGCTGAAGTTGCCTATTGATTAATACAAAAAGAATAAATTATATATCTGTATCTATTAGAGATGGGGTGAATTTCGGCATTTTCGGATTTATTACAAAATTCTGTCAGAATCTGTCAATCCTGTATGTCTTCAGATCTGGTCTGACTAATGCTTGCGACTGTCAGAGACACCAGCTTTTAAAAAAAACAAATCTGCTGCTCATTTGAAATCGTTATTAACGTAAACAGCTTTGCTCTGAAGTGCTGCAATGTGTATTCCTTTGAAGTTCTGTCTCAGTGAGGTGATAACAATTGCCGTTAACATCTTTGGTCAACACCGCAGTAACCTGAGGCAAGAGGCAGAACTGGCAGGCGATGGTCTGCCTAATATAAATTTAGATAGAAAACCCAAGAGACCATCAGGAGAAAGATCTCCAACAGTATTAGCAATTTCATTAGCTATTACAAGCAGATCGGAAATAGCAAAAAATAGAAATAAAAAAGGGGGTGAATGTTGCAGATTGGCACCACAAGCCAGTTGAGAAAACCAAATCACGGACCAGAACCAAAGAGCAAACCCCATCCCTAATATCTGTCTATCTGTGTCTGTCTGTCTGTTTGTCTAAATGCCTAACCTGCCCTTCATTGCATAGCAATAACAGGATGGGTTGCAATCAAAAATTAAAACCATACAAACAATTCCTAATTACAGACTTAAAAACAGTAAAAACATGAGTGCAAATAAAACAGCAGAGCAGGATTGGCGACTATCAAAAGTTCCTATACCAAGCATCAAAGTACTATGACTGGCCTGGCCAAAAAGTCCTGGCCAAAAAGATGGGTTTTGACTTGGCAATGAAAAGACATTAGCGTTAGTGCCAATTGTATATCAAGTGGGAGAGCATACAGTAGTTGGGCTACCATTGTAGAATAGTTCCTTTCCTGGTATCCATGTAACAAATTCCTCAGGAGGGCCTCAGCTGACAATCTTAGCATACTGGCAGAATAGTGTTGGAGGAGATGGTCTTTGTGTGTGTGTGTATGTGTGCATGCCTGACCATGAGCAGTTTTAAATGTGCATGAGTTGACATGAATTAACGTGTAGAAATTAAGTTGCACAAATATACAATGCCAAGGTTCCCTCTGCCCCAGGAGAAGCATCAACAATCACACATACAGCAATTGTCTCACTCTCTGCCATATTAATTGCAACAATGAACCAGTTAGGCACTCCAATGGCACACAGTGGTATGGGGGCAAAGTTTGAAATGCAGGAGATCATCATGACACCCCTCATAGCCGCAATCTCAAAGACAATCCATTAGCCAAGGAGAATCCATAAAATAATATGCACCCCTCACCCACCCAAGCTGCAGCAGCACACTACATCATATTCAATGTATTAGGGTCATCTGAGAATCATGAACTAGTCAGCAGGTAAAGGGTAGCGTAGTGGTTAGGATGTTGGGATATGGCTGGGGAAATCTGAGTTCACATCCCTGATCAGCCACTTGGCTTGACTGCAATCCTATGCATAGTTATCAAGGAGTAAACTTAATTGAACTCAGTGGTGACTGACTGCATGTGTTCAACTTGTAAAACATATTAAGCTTTATACTTATTTCTGACTGCATATGTTTATTTATTAAATTTATATCCCACCCTTCCTCCCAGAAGGAGCCCAAGGCAGCAAACAAAAAACTAAAAGCACTAAAAGTTCAACTTGTAAAGTTTTAACAAAAGGGCTTCAGCCAACTGAATTGCTACCTTTAGTTTCAAAACAATCTTGCAAAGAAATGTTTCCATTTAAACTTCTGGCATGAAGTGGGGAGCCTGCCAAAGGAAAGGAAAGAAGTATCTAACCTCTGCTTGATCATTTTCCCAATTCTCTGATTTCCCCTATGCTAATATGTCACCAACAAAAAGAAATGTTGAAAGCCTTTTTATCACCTCGTTCACTTGCCAGGTAAGATTACCCTGGTGATCTGGCAGATGATGTCATTGATTCTGCTCTGAAAAAAAAGTCCAAGAACCATCCTCTCTCTTTCTCTCCAGCCCTGCTTCTGATCCACTATACCACTAGTGTCACTGCCTTTTTACATTCTGGTTCTGTAGAAATTATTTTGAAGAAAACTGCTTTCACTTAACTGTGCTTAGAATAACTTGCTGCTATGGATTAAGGCTACAGTTCTAGACACAGTGAGGCTGCTTCAAAGGGATTCTAGCAGCCTAACTGCATACAGGACTGTAACCTGCATACAGGACTGTAACCTAGGGCAATGTTCTTATGTTATCGGCTATGCTGGAAGCTGACTTGCACACTACTGAAACTGGCACACAGTGGTTGAAAAGAAGACCTGTTAGCCCAGTGAACTGTGAGGGCTCCAAGCGACGGGTCAGGCAAGCCCAGTTTAGTATTCAACATATCAACCTGCTCGGAGACATTCCACTTTATTGCATTAAACCAGCAGCTGCTGCTGTTGCAGTTCCGTTTTTCTCTCAGTCTGCCTGCTGAGAACCTAGAGATGGTTTGTTTGCCGACAGACTATTACCACGTTAGCAGCTGTTACAGCCTTTAATCCACCCTCTCTGCAGAATTATGGTGTTTTCCAAATACCTCTTGTTATCTCTATCATTTATCTAGCTATCTCTAGCTGTCATTTGATTTTCTTTTTTAATTCTGTGGAATTAAAAAAATAGCTTTTTTTAAAAAAACACGTCCGTTATATTTGTAAGGCAAACAGGCACACAAACTCACCCCCATTCTGCCATTCCTCTGTGCAAAATTGTAAGACGTTTCTGCTGTGGTCTTCATTTTGAGACAGAAAGAAATATGCCATTCAATATCCCTCCTTTTTAAAAAAAAAATCGACCTCACTTCTGTTTAGTTTAAAACCTGGGCATGTGTTTACTAAAGTATTATCAGACATCCCTGAAGAATTAAGACTTATCTTGGAAATGCTGAACCTGACCTGTAGTCTGAATGGCACCACCATAATTGCACAAGCAGCCCATTGTTACTTTCTCTGCTTTGAAAATTGTGAGAGCTGGCTAGTTACATATTTTTGCAGGCTGCCTTCCTGTAAGGCATTCGCGCACTACTGATGAGTTTGAGCTTTTGAGAAGCCGGGAAAGTGGTGCTAACTTGGGTCACTACCAGGCAGGGAAGTGAGAGAAATTCAATTCAGTTCACATTTAAAGGCAAACTTACGGAATTTGAACTTTCCAAAGCAATGCGTGAACTGAAACACAGCCATCCTATAAAAATTGCACTTCTCAGAATGTTGCAATACAATTCTCTAGCCAAGTAATGTGTACAAAAATGCATATACTAAAGTAAAATGAATATAGTAGTGAAAATAACATACAAAAACGCATTATAAAAGGGGAAATTGCTTTGCAAAAATGTATATATTAGGCAAAATTGAATACACAAATGTGACTGTGTATATTAGGAGAATTCACACTAAAATGCTGCTGAATTTTCATGAGGACTTTGTTTTAAAAAAAGAATTGCACTCTGATGTGGAAATGTGGAGAACTGAACACTAGAAAAATGAGAAACTGAAATTGAACTATTACTTCCAGACAACCTGTTTATTGAGCATTCATCCCAATTTGATTGTAGGAAAGTTTGTGAGGACATCAGGACAAGCAATTGCCATCTCACACTTTCCTGGCCCCCTTGAAGCAGTTTTGTTGCACAAAAGCACCAAATCCACATTAATTGTAGAACCTTAATTTACCTGTATGCACTTGAATCCCACCCACAACAGTTGAGAAGCAGCCTGGGAGGGTCAAGACATAAAAGCCAATTATAAGACTGAAAACAAGCTGAAAGTAGTTCGAGAGGAGGCCATGATGACTATGATTTATCCACACACATATTAACTTTGTTCCACCACTGCCTTGTGTCAAAGAGCTTGTGCATATTTTGGAGACACTGCAAAAATTGGGAGGGGGGTGTCTCTGTGCCAAACTAGCTGTTTTTCTGTGATTGGAACACCCTATACTTTCTCTCCCTTAAAAGTTAGCTGTGGATCCTCAGATAGCGGTCCCACCCTCACTGTGTCAGCTTTTATCTTCCTGTTACTTTTCTGTAAAGATGAAAAGGGTGCTCTCTACCATCATAGGGACCTTTTCCTACTCTGCCCTGCCCACTACTTAGGCAGCAAATCTACATGTGGGAACCCCACTTTAGATACACAGTAAGTGATCCCTAATGTGCTGTTCATTCAGAAAAGAAAGACAGCATTTTCCAAATGTAACTCTCTTGCTCCAACTTTGACATGTGTTTTAAAAGCTCAGCCATGCATTTTGATGCCTAGAGCTCAATTTTCCTTAGAACGGCTGGAAATTTGTGAAAACACCACAATTAGGCTTATTACAGTACAGTAGGATTTTTTTCCCAAAATGAAAGAGCAGTGGTAACTTTGAGCAGCCTCTAGTAACAAAGCATTTAACAGCAAGCCTTTAAAAACACACACAAACCAATCGTTGATTAATGTCTCCTTCTGAAATGAATTTAAATTGGTTCCAAAAACACATAACGAACGCCTAGGTGGCAAACTGGTTTGGTTTCCACCTACTTGCCCAGTGCTCTCACCTCTGAGCAACTTTTTCCTGTACCCGCAGTTGTTACTTGGGGGATTTATTTTTCATAAAAAAGGGCTTGAAAAAAATGTAAGCATACCCTTTGTCAACTCCAATAAGAGTAAAAGACTGCAGGCTTTGGATTGCCCAGCAAATATATATGCCTCTTTGCTCCATAAGCAGAGCTTAAGCACTGCTGTGATCTGTATGTAATAGGACATGTCACAATTGCACTATTTAAAGGAAGGTGACATTCCACATCCATATAATTTTCATGCCCAGCTTTATAGAAAAGAAGAATGCTTTCAGCAAAGTGGGGAGATTTTGGAGGTGCTTATTATGCTAAGCTTTCCCTTCTGTTAAGGCTTGATCCTGTTAGTTTCAAATAATAAAAGAGTTCTCATTCATTCCATCCTTGCTATTGGGATTTTGCAGGATTTGGCCTCTTTCTTACTGTATTGGTGGATGTTGCTGCCTGTTGTTTTTATTTGAATATTGTATTATTCTGAACTTACAAGCTACCCATGGATTTATGTTTGAATTATCAGGGTCTTCAGTGTTTACACAGAAGTGCAAAGTAAATTGTGAACACGCTGATTATCCAGGGGTGTATTTTAACAGCAAACTCATATTTGTTTTATGCCAATTTAACTATCACAGTTTCTATTCAAGAATCCTGGGAACTGTAGTTTAGGGAGGGTGCTGAGAATTCTAGTCACCCCTACCCTCCAGTGTCCTTGGTGCCTGATTCGCTTCTGCCTCTGAAGTTTAACAACTCTGAGCCTAGCCAGCATCTGGATGGATGATTGCCTAGGGACCTTATGTAAGCATGCAACTTTTTCTAGTATATGTTTTCTCCATGTTTCTGTCCTAGAAATTATATCCTGACAATAGCTTTTTCCAGTTTTTTCTTATTCTCACATGCTGCATTTTACCAGATACTCTGCTATTGCCACCAATGTGTAGCTTGTGACAGATGGTATCCAAAAATATTTTATGAAAAGCAATTTGAATGCCGTCTGCAAGGGACACAGGGATGCAATGTACCATCTCAACTGATTAGATGCACCATCTGAATGTGCTGCACCAAGAACCAGGAACCATCTCTATGGTATACCCAATGAGATACCTATATTTCCATGGGTAGACATGCACCATCTCAATGTGATGCTCTAGGAACCAGGGACCATCATATTGTCATGTACCATCTCAGCAGAAGTCCCTTGCACAGAGATATTTTGTCCAGAATTTCCCCACAACCTCACTGTTGACACTCTTTTATCCATGATTTGGTGCTCCAAGGCATAAGAGAAACTCCCCAGTAGAAATATCTTAAAATCCAAATATGCGAGGGAGCCTTTAGGTATTCAGATTACTTTATGTCATAATGCTTTTCATCTCCAATGCATCTCAGATCTTAGCATGGGTATGTTCACAGTGCACTGTTCTTACATTCAGGCATCTGTATGAACAGTGATGACTTTTGAAAAGTTTTTCTGGAGTTAAAGGAAGAAACTGGTGATACCTTAGATTAACAAGTATACTGTGGCATAAGCTTCCACGTATGTATTTGATGAAATCATCTCTACCCCATTAAAGTTTACATTGGAATATATTCATTATTCTTTAAGGTGCCAAAGGATACCTTGATGTTTCTGATAAATCAAACACAGATAGTGCTCTGGGATTTCTGGAGTTAGTGAACATGAACACTGCATGAATCTCTCTGATGACATAGTTCCAAATTGTTGGAAACCTATTATGTGTACATCTCATTTATTGTTCCAATCAAGCAAATTGACATGCTATAGGTCATCACACAAATGCTGTCTAGGGATGCAGACTACTGAGCAATGTTCTTCTGCAAGCTCCATGGAAATAAGAGGAGTCCTAAATGTGAGAAGTGCCCCAATCCACAGGAATATCGATTGTGCTTTAAACTGCAGTGGCACAAGTTTCTATTGGTGACACTGTAGCTTCAGCCAATATGTTAGGCACCAGGTTGGGAAGACTGCTGGAGACTGAATCTGAGACATCTATATCTCACATGGCAGGACACACACAAGACAAATGAAACTCTTTTTGCTGCTACAGCTTCTTCCCAAGGAACCCTGGTTGCTGTATAGTTGTGAAAAAGTGCTATCAATTATTAGAGATTTGAGCCCCTTCACAGAACAACAGTGACCAAGACTCTTTAGTTTATTGTGACTTGTCACTGTTAAACTAAGTTTGTCTGGTTTATCTCTGTTAACTTATAGACAATGTCATTGCACATTGCAAGCAGACAGCTGGAGAAAACAAGCTGCTGGTGCTTGAGGGTCCTGCACAGTTCAAGAAACAGTTTAATAAAACAATCCGTATGGCTGAAGCAAGGGTGCATCTTCCCTGGCTTTCTTTGACAGTCATGGCCCCTGTAATAATGGGCTACCAGGACAGAGGCCTTATATTCTCTGTTTCCCTATCCCACGTTGATGTTTTATTCCAGGACGCACCTACAAACACTCATACTGCAGGGACCATTTCCATTTCACAGGTGTGTGGTTTCGAACTAGGTTTATTTGAAAATGTATTGGAGCCCAACAGCTGTCTTGATACATGTGCAAGCTATCACAGTTTATATCTGCTCCTAGACAGATTTTGTGTCTTGGATTTTTCCTAAAGCTTTCTGGCTTGATACAGCGAAACGCAGAGCAGTCTAATTCCTTTTTTAAATTGTGGTCTTTTGCATGTTTTTTTAAAAAAAAGAAAGAAAAAGAAGAAGAATCTGTGCTCTCATTTGATGCAACTGTGGTATTTATGTAAATGGCTATTTGCTATATGTTTGGATTTTTTAATTAAAAAGCATATATTTTTATTCTAATAAACACCTACCACTTTGTAAGTTGCTGTTGTTTGTTTTGAAACTATTAATTTGCTTTCCAACAGGAAGGTTGTTCACATGTCACATGGAACCCAGATATCAGAGATGTTGAAAAATGAGCAAATGATGCTAACTTCAGACACATCCATCCACACCATACATTTAAAGCACATGGTTTTCTCTGAAGATTCATGGGAACTGTACTTTGTCAAGGGTGCTGGGAATTGTAGCTCAGTGAGAAGTAAACTAGAGTTCCCAGAATTCTTTGGGGGAAGCCATGTGTTTCAAATGTATGGTGTGGCTGTGACCCTAGTTGCAATATGCAAGCATCCGTTTTTAAAAATGTCATGCTATTGATTGTGGAGAAATGTAATGTACCAGCCTATTGTAGACAAGGTATAAAATTATCAGTGGGAGGATTTTTTCAAGCCTAACTGATGCATGAGATGAGAAAAGGAGGCCATAGGCCGCTTCTAGCCATGGGTTGAAGGTTTTCCACCCCATTATAAATATGGAGTAACCAGTGGTATTTTGTTAAGATTGGAGCCATTTGGAGTTTAGAGCATTTCTACTGCAATCCAATACAAATCTACCCAGAAGCAAGCCCCTTTAATTTCAATGAAACTTACTCCTAGATGATGATGATGATGATTGTTTATTATTATTATTAATATAATAACAACCACAACAGCAACATTTTATTCAATTTATATTCTGTGCTTCCTTCCAGAGGCCCAGGACAGCAAACATATCAATAACAATATCATTGAAACATTCTAAAAACTGTTCTAAAAAATCACATTCTCTCAGCCAATGATTTCAAGGTTGCCAGGTACACTATCTTCCAGCCATTGAATGCCTACGTATATAGGATTGCAGTCCTACATGAATTTTCCTCCACTCAGAACTCCATACATACACACACACACACATTTATTTCAATGGGAAGAGCCAATCTGTGCCCACACAAGAATTCACATGTACATATTCAGAGCTTGGAAAAGTTACTTTTTTGAACTACAACTCCCATCAGCCCCAGCCAGCATGGCCACTGGATTGGGCTGATGGGCGTTGTAGTTCAAAAAAGTAACTTTTCCAAGCTCTGCATATATTCTACTATTATTCCACTTTAAACAGGCATGACTTCCCCCAAAGAATCCTGGGAAGTGTAGTTTGTAAAGGGTGGTGAGAGTTGTTAGGAAAACCCCTATATACCTAATAGATTCCCAGAATTCTCTGGCAGGAGGGATTAATTATTTAAGCACTCCGGGACTGATTGATTGATTAAATTTATATCCCACCCTTCCTCCCAGTGGGAGCCAGGGCAGCAAACAAAAACACTAGAACTGTCTAAAACATCACAAAAACAGACTTAAAACATGTTAAAACAAACCATATTTTAAAACATCTTTTTAAAAAAAAAAAACTTTAAAAACATCTTTAAAAAGCAATTCTAACTGAGACACAGACTGGGATAATGTCTCAACTTAAAAGGCTTGTTGAAAGAGGAAGTCTTCAATAGGCACCGAAAAGATAACAGAGATAGTGGCTGTCTAATATTTAAGAGCAGGGAATTCCAAAGGATAGGTGCCACTACACTAAAGGTCCACTTCCTATGTTGTGTGAAATGGACCTCCTGATAACATGGTATCCGCAAGAGGCATAGTGCAGAATGTAGTGATTGACTGGGTATATAAGGAGTAAGACGATCTTTCAGGTATCCTGGTCCCAAACTGCATAGGGCTTTGTACACCCAAACCGGAACCTTGAACCTGGCCTGGTAGCTAATGGGCAGCTAGTGCAATTCTGTCAGCAGTGGGGTGACATGCTGGTGATACTGTGCCCCAGTCAGCTGTCATGCTGCCACATTTTGCACCAGCTGCAGCTTCCAAAGCAACCTCAAGGGCAGCCCCACATACAGTGCATTACAGTAATCCAACCTGGAGGTTAACAATGCATGGACAGCAGTGGTCAGCTGTCTTACCCACCAAAGCTGGTAAAGGGCACTCCTAGCCACTGAGGTCACCTGGGCCTCTAGTGAGAAAGATGGATCTAGGAGCACCCCCAGACTACGAACCTGCTCTTTCAGAGGGAGTATAAACCCATCCAAAGAAGGCAACTGACCAATTATCTGAACTCGGGAACCACCAACCCACAGCACCTCTATCTTACTAAGATTCAGACTCAGTTTATTGGCCCTTATCCAGCCCACCACCAAGTCCAGACACCGGTCCAGGGCCTGCACGGCCTCTCCTAATTCGGATGTTACAGAGAAATAGAGCTGGGTATCATCAGCATACTGCTGACATCTAGCCCCAAATTTCCTGATGACTGTTCCTAAGGGCTTCATATAAATGTTAAACAGCATCAGAGACAAGATGGTACCCTGTGGCACCCCACAGCACAACTGCCATGGGGCCAAAAGACAATTGCCCAATGCTATTCTCTGAAAACAATCCTGGAGATAGCATCAGAACCACTGCAAAACAGTGTCTCCAATACCCATCTCACCAAGTTGGTTCAGAAGGATACCATGGTCAATGGTATCAAAAGCTGCTCAGAGATCAAGTAAGAATAACAGGATCGCACTCCCCCTTGTCCTTCCAATAAAGGCCATCCATCATGGCGACCAAGACCAATTCAGTCCCACAACCAGGCCTGAGCCCAGATTGGAATGGGTCACAATAATCTGTTTCATCCAAGAGTACTTGCAGTTGCTGTGCCACAACCCTCTCAATCAACTTCCCTAAAAAGGGGTGTTTGCAACCAGGCGGTAGTTGTCACAAACCAATGAGTCCAGGGTGGGCTTTTTCAGGAGAGGTAGGATCACCGCCTCTTTCAGGGCAGCTGGAACCATTCCCTCCCGCAACAACATGTTGACCACACCCTGGATCCACTTGGTTATATCCCCTCGGCAAGCTTTAATAAGCCAAGGAGGGCAAGAGTCGAGAGGACCTTATCAATTTTCAGTTTTTCAGTTCAATTTATTGTGCAGTCACAGACCCAATAAGGATTTCATCAGATAAAAGAAAACTGTCTATAAAACATTTAAAATACACAAAAAAAATATAAATATGAATATGACTTTAAAATGGAACATTACAGTTTGAAAAAGAGGACCATCTTGCGTATTCTTTGAACTGATGTTCCTGGGATCTCCCCATACTTATCAGCTGTAGTGCAAGCTGCATCAAGGAATCCTTCCACGCACACAAAATTCTACACATTTCTACTTGGAGCTTACTTCCAGGTAAGTGTTATAGGATTGCAGCCCTAGTGGCTCATCCCTTTTGCCTGATGCCACAGCTCATATATGGTGGTGGTGGGTGACTTAATATTGCAAAGCACACTTGAGGCTCCCTGTATGGTGTAGTGGTTAAGGTGTTGGACTACGACCTGGACCAGGGTTCGAATCCCCACATAGCCATGAAGCTCACTGGGTGACCTTAGGCCAGTCACTGACCCTCATAAAAACCCTATTCATGGGGTCGCCATAAGTCGGAATCGACTTGAAGGCAGTACATTTACATTTTTACTTGGGAATCACAATGACCTACGCTTTTTTATTTAATAAAACACTGCTGCAGGTGGTTGCTTATCCTGTTGCTGCTAGGCTAGTCTTAGCTTTACAAAAATCCTCCTATTTAACCCAGATCTTTTCTCTGTGAGTGCCACACCAGGGCAGTCACTGAGAAGAAGTGGTTACTATTCAGATGATGGCCACACTGGGCTTCCCCTTCGACCACCACCTTCTCTTACAGTCTAAGTATGTTCAGTTCACTCACTCTCCTCAGTCTTTTCTAACAAGTTTAACCGTACTACCTCCAGGTGAATGAAAAGGGACAAAATAGCCTTTTGCTGCCCACTTTGACCCCGCTGTGAATTTCTCTTCATAATACTGGCTTTGTTGCGAGAAGCTGGGAAGCAAACTGAAGTCCGACCCATTTAAAAAAAAAGGTACCAAATTGCCAAGAAACACAGTTCAACGGTACTGAGCCCTCACTGGATTGAACTGGCGTTCTGGATCCAGTTCCAGAGATAAGCCCACACCTAAACCTGAGTATGTTACTCAGGGTCAGTTCACTCGTCCTATTTTGTCAAGGCTGAGCAGCTGTCAGAGGTGAGCCAGAAAGCAAGAGCTGAAGGACATGCAGATACAAGCCAGAAACAAAGAAATGTCGAGGCAAACTCCAAGCCCAAACAGAAATACAGGAATACCCCGCTATACGGACCTTCACTTTACGGACACTCGCGAGTACGGACATATTTACAATAGCACCATTCCTCTCTTTACGTACGCTCGCTTTGCAAGAACAGACACTTAACGGCATGATGCCACCGCCTGACCAGTTTCCAACTACAACCTTGTGTACAGTACGTACTGTTAAAATAAGGCCTACTGTGTTTATTTTAGTTATAAATGCGTTATTTACATCAGTTATGCCTGTATATGACGATCGCAGTGCAGTGCATGCATCGATAAGTGAAAAAAGGTAGTGCTTCACTTTAAGTACATTTTCAGTTTACGTACTCACTCTGGACCCATTGCGTACATTAATGCGGGGTATTGTACTTTTATAGTCCTTCATGGCCAGGCAGGAGGGCCAGCCCAAGACATTTTGCCGCCTGAGGCCTCCCATGTACAGAGGCTGACTGGCTCGGCAGTTGAATCTTACTTCAACACCGGCAATGGGATAGTGTCCTGCAGCGCATCTGAAAGCAGGTGGCTGATTTAAGAGGTGTGCTTGACAGGCCTGTGGTACACACAGCTTTGGTCTCCAACTTAGGAAAATGGCCAGCAGACTCAGAAGTAGTTTGGGGGGGGGGGTTCACTGCTGCTCTCCGGCATCTACCGCCTGAGGCAATAGTCTCACTCTGTCTAATAGTAGAGCTGGCCCTGCTAGGCAGGCCCAGTCAGAATATTTAACTATCAGGAGGAGGATGCGAACTACATTTTCGTCATTTGCCAATACGGAACAGCTGCACGTGGAATGAAAGCTTCCCAATTCCTGCCTCAGCAGCTCCTAACACAGTTTTAGGTAAAGAGGTATAGATTCAGTAAACACCATTTGTCTTTTTTTTCCTCCTCAAGGGAAAATGGGGAGTAATCATGTCTTTTCCTTCCCTGCATATTCTGATATTTCACATTCCACCAGGCTAAAGTTCAGCTTGCACGCCCAAGCTTTGTAATGTGGTGGAAAATGGGGTGGGCTCATGCTGAAGTATTATTTGCACACAATCTAGGAGAAATACAACAAAACAGCACATGCCTTTTGTAGTGTATTGGCCCTCCAGACTTGCCATACCAGGAACTGCTAAGTCAGCCCCTGGCTGTGTTAGTTTTTAGTTCCAGGCCTGCCTTACAAGCAGCACCATGCTGTGGGCCTTGTTCCCTGTGTATGGTTAGTTATAGTAAAGTTCTTGTTGTTTATATCATCTGTGTGGCCTCTTTCTTCATGATACCTTTCACCTTTGTTCTCTTAACCACAAGGGTAAAATAACTGGAAATACATCAGTCAACATCCTAACCATTTAAAAGGTCTGATGCCCATTGAACTGGTTGGAAGACCTAAACTTCCATCCATCTTTTGTATGGTGACATAGCTTATATATTAAGCTGTTCCCATTTTGACATAAAAGAAATCTGTTTTTTCCTTGTACTAAGTGAACTGAGTCATTGTATGCATATAATAGGAACAGATGCCTGTTACTGACATTATTCACTAGAAAAGACAATAATGCTGAGAAAAACAGAAGGAAGTAGAAAAAGAGGAAGGCCAAACAAGAGATGGATTGATTCCATAAAGGAAGCCATAGAACTGAACAGGTTGGTTCACGACAGATGCTATTGGAGATCACTGATTCATAGGGTCACCATAAGTTGAAATCTGCTTGAAGGCACGTAACAAATATCCCACCTTTCATCCAGGGAGCTCAAGGTGGCATACATAGTTCCTCTCCTCCCCATTTTAGCTTCACAACAACCCTGTGAGGTAGGTTAGGCTGAGAGATTGTGACGGGCCCAAAGTCACCCAGTCACCTTTGTGGCTGAATGGTGTTTTGTACCCTGGTCTCCCAGGTCCCAGCCCAACACTCTAACCACTATGTTACATCTAATTCAATGTTGTTTACAATGACTGGCAGGGGATCTCCAGGTTTTCAGACAGAAGTCTTTTCCAGCCCTACCTGGAGATGCTGGAGAGTGCACCTGGGACCTTTTGCATGCCAAGCAGATGCTCCACCTCTGAGCCCTTCCATGATACTATATGCCAGCCAAGAACTCCAAGAAGCAAGATAAGAGGCTTTGAATGTTGCCCCGTTTATACAAGTGGCCCCAGAGGGAGAGAAGAGTAGCTTGACCTCACGAGAGCATCTCATTAGGTGAGTTAAGAAGCTGCAGACTCCAACAGATAAGAAGCTGGGTAAATAGCATGCTTTATTGTCTCACAGTCAGTAAAGCTCCCTTAAAACCGGGTCTCTCATTTGGGGTGCCTCCTCTCCTGGGGCAAGCAAGTCACTGGGAAGCCCTCCAGCCTAGTTTCCTCATGGGCAGGAACTGCGGAGTCCCTCTGAAGTAGCTTGAAAAGTATCCTGAAGGAAGAGGCCACACAGAAGATCTAACAATAACAAGAACTTTACTATAACTAATTATATACAGAGAACAAGGCCCATAGCATGGTGCAGCTCGTAAGGTAGGCCTGGAACTGAAACCGCCACAGCCTGGGGCTGACTCAGCAGTTCCTGGTATGGCAGGCCTGGAGGACCAATACACTACATAGCTGATAATTTGTGGTTTTAGGACCGTGGCTCCTGGCTCCTTCCCACTTCTCTAGACCTTTTAACTCCCATCTGGGAAATCTCCTACTTTCTGTTGGACACCTATCTCTGCAGCTGGGCCTGCTAATGCCTCCCCCTTCTGCATTCAGCTTGCCTCACAGCCACCATTTCAGAAAAGAAGAATGGGCAATGCTCTCTCTCACACACACCCCTTCAACAGACAAAATACCTACATGCCCCCAAACAAATAAATCACACATGCCCCAAAAGCAGACCACCACCCCCCAAAAAAAACAAAAAGCCAAAAAATGGCAGGAGCAGGGGACCTTGGGGGGAACCAAGGGGGATGTCTGAAGGTTCCACGATGGGGATCCCAGAATCAGGTTGGAGGAGGAAGCAGCAGTGACTTTATGCAGATGTATGTTAACTCACTGCAGCTGCAACACACATGCAGCTTTCCCCACCCCCACCTCCGGATTGACCTCGGAGGGCACTTTCTCTCCAAGCAGAAGCTACATGCAGGGGTGAGACTGTGCTGGGACCATCAAAGGGCAAGCTCTTCCACTGGCCTTGCTCCACCCCTCTGCCTGGACCTTATCAGGAGGAGCTGCAGACTGAGAGGTACTGCTGCAGGGGGGGAGACTGTGCTGGGACCATCAAAGGGCAAGCTTGCCCACCTGCTTTATCCCTTCACCCCTCCATTTTTCTGGAGACTGTCCATCAGGAAGATGAGTGCTTTTGGTTTTTAGCTGTTGTTGCTTTTTAGAAATGCTAGGATTTTGTTGGCTTGATTGAATTTTTGTACATTGTCTTGTTTTATTTGTATTTTGTATTTGTGTTTTTCTATTTGTGTGTAAGGTGCCTTGGGGGCCTTTTTGTCCAAAAGGCGGCCTAGAAATAAACCATAACATGCAGCCTCCCCTCTCTACTTTCTGTCCCAAACAGCTGATTGGAGTGATGGCTGATTGTCCTATTAAGCTACATAAATGTAGTGCACTTTATTTATTTGTTTATCTATTGTTGTTGTTGTTGTGTTATTGTTATTGTTATCATCCTTATCCATCATTCACCAGAACATCCCACTGCAAGTTACAATAATATAAAAATGCAGTGTTAAAATCAGAAGAACAGGGCAGGTCCTACAAAGATATATCTCGGGTATCAAAGGCCAGGATAAAGAATTTCATCTTCAGCATATGATGAAAATTATACAATGAAGGTGGGAGGCGCACCTCTCCGGGAAGGGAATTCTACAGGTTAGGGGCTGCAAATGTCATTTCCCAGGCTGCCTCCCCCTGGATTCGGATCAGGAGAATTGTTTATACAGTTCCCAATCACAAGTGATTTCCTATCCTATATATGCTCACAGAAGAAGATTTCTGCTTGCAAATGTTTCCTAGCTGAGTTGCGGCATCTTGAGACATTCTGAACACATTTTATTTGACTTACAGTTTGAGTCTTGTGCTTTTCTTTTTAAACAAAGTGGAAAATACACTTGCCAGAATCAAAGGAATTTCTGGTGCTGAGACATTAAGTGAATGCTCTCCCCCCCAAAAAAATTCATTAGCAAGCATCACATATAATTCTATAAAAGTGAATAGAAAGGGACAAGACTGCCAAAGGTGAAGTGATAGTAATGAAATGAGTGTTAATAGACAGCTACACAGTTGGAGCTATCTATGGTTCAGTCACTCAGAATCATTTAGCATTGAAATCTGACATAGTCTAGAGGACTTGGCTGAATACATCCAGGAGATTTAAAGCAGAGGAAGACTTTTTCTTTCCCCTTAGATTAATACTGCAAGCGTTCTGAATTTTATTTCTTATGATTTATTACTTATGATTCCATGAAAGGAAGTCTCTACCTCAAACTGTGGAAAATCATCCACGATAAACCCACACTGCTGGTGTGGAATGACGCTGAAGTCTCATCCAGATTAACTGTAGCATTTGTGGCATTACTAAGGATTGTAATATAATCTGTTTCAGTGACTACACCAAACAGATGGTATCAGCTGGGCTGCTCTGTACTGACTATAGACCTCTTGATACAGCTCCCTTAGTGGAAGCCCTGTTCATAAATTGTTCTAATGGGCTGTTTAATTTTTAATTTTTTGCCAAGTGTGTGCATGCACTCCATCAGAGTAATGTGGGAGAGATGTGGTTAACAGTGTCCATAAATATGTATAATTCCCATCTGCTATGCATTACAAATGCACTAAGTATTTCATGCCTCTCTCTCTCTCTTTTACTGTTCAAGCAAATAAAAAGAGAGCTAATCTTTCAGTGGAATGTTACCTGATTGGCAGTTTGAGTGTATAAATAATATAAAAACTGTTTAGGAGACCATCTCTTTTCTCTTTCTCTTTTTGGTGGATTCCCTTAAGGCAGTTAGGTGAACCAACGTGAATCTCCATGAACTTTTAAATGACTTTTCCTCCCTCTTCGGCTATAGACGATTTTTTAAAAAGGAGAGGAAGAAATGGAGATGATGGATGATCTGTTCCATCTGCTGGGATTTCCTGACTTCCAAACAGATAACACAATGAAGTAAAAATGGAGACAGGGAGCAGATCCCAACATGGTTGCCAGCAGGGAATCATTTGGAATACCTGGGAGCTACCAAATGGTGTTGCTCCTTCCCATTAGGAGCACTTTTTATTACCATTGACTCCAAGCCTCTTTTTCATTATGGAATTGTTAAGTATTGCAAGTACACTGTATGGCAAATATTTCCTTGTATCTATGTTATTAGCATGGTGGTTGAAAAGCACACAGACAATGCATCTCTTTCTAATTTGGACACTGGGCTTTTTGCATATTTAACAGCCAGGCACAAATTTAACTACCAAAAGTAAATTTGTTTTTTTAAGGCCATTTCTTTGATCATTTTCATTTTTTTAAGGATGTCTTGAAAGCTTTAAAAAAATGTTTTTAATGATGGTTTGTTTTAATGTATTCTGAGGTCTGTTTTTATGCTGTTTTAAAGTGTTTTGGTGCTTTTGTTTGCCAACCTGGACTCCTGCTGGGAGGAAGGGCAGGATATCAATCAATCAATCAAATAAATAAATAAAATGACAAAGGTGTGCAAAGGCTCTGGCTGCTTCCCAACATGCTTCTAAAGAAGGTTTGTCAGGTTATAGAATTATTGTCATCTAAACAGAAGTGTCCTACACCCAGGGATGTGTGTATGACATTATTCCATGGGAGTACAGAAAGCCTGCAGAATGTGGCATAGAATTTCATATCCTGAGAACCTCAGCTTCCTTTTCTTCTTAGAAAAACCAAGTTTCTAGTCCCTGTCGGATTTGCTTGGAAGCATGTGCCCAATGCCTGGTGAAATCTCAGAAGCCTAAGGAATGGCTGAATAAGATTACTGGTGGTCAGGGGTTAATTTTCGGCACCCTATAAAGCTTGCCCTTCCATGACTAAATTATGCAACATATTTTAAATTATGAAATTAATTTTGCAAAACAAGTCGAAACCTCATGCAGGTCACAAATGGTGCTTCTCTTGGGGAATAATTTGGATTACTTTTGTGCATAGCTCTGCTCATAAGAGGTTGGTCTGATGTGATTACATGTTTGCATCCAAACAGCAGTAGAGGGGACTTGGGTCAGTGGCTGCATTTGGCTGTCATGCTTAACTATGATTTAGCACTTCCCCAATCTCCTCTCCAACTTCTGTACAGCCAAGAGGAGGAGTTCAAAAGCTTTCACTTCCAGTTCTGGTTATTGGCTGTTTGTCAAGTAATCCAAACCGACAAACTGTGGATGGCATTAACCATGCTAAGGATGGAGGAGAAATTGAGTTAGGTTCACATTTTAACATGAACTTTCCTAATTTGCACTTTCTGAAACAATATGCAAATTGAAACAAAGGTATCCTTTGAAATTTGCCCTTCTCCACCTTTTGGAATGCAGCTCTCCAACCAAAAATGCATACAACAATGTGCATATTAGAGAAAAGTATACATAAAGTGCATATATTAGTGGAAAATAACACAAAAATTCATTGAGGAAAATGGCTTGCAATAATGCCTATAAGGCTAAATTGCAAAAAAAAAAGTTAGATTAGGATAAACATGCACTGAAATATTAACAAATGTTTGTGACGACTTTTTAAAAAATCACTGCATTAATGTTGAGAATTGAATGTATGATTGGAAAAAATGATAATCTGAGAGAAACCCAAATTGACACATTCATCCATCACTAACCATGGTTAGTTTAAAATAAGCCAATTTCAAACTGTGGTTGCCAGAACTGGCTTGTTTAAACTATTCATAGTCAATGTTAGCCATAGTTCCAGGTCTGGACAACACAGCATGGTGTAATTAACCAAAAGCAGAAGCAAAAACTTCTCTCTTCCTCTTGGCGGGGTGGGAGGAGGGCCTGTGAGCCCAGGAGGTGACTAGGCTCATTCACATTTCATTAAACCACAGTTTAGTGTGTCATTGTAATGTAGAAATAGGCTAGTGTGGGACTATCACGGAACCATTGGTGGGCTATGAAATCTGTGTAATTGTCTCCTACAATGCAGATGGATACTTAGAGATGAAAAAACACCTGCTTTTCCCCCAGGACATTTTCTAGGTGTGAGGTGCTTTAAAAATCATTGCAGGATTCAGACATACTTAGCCCACAGGATGGTTCCAGTGAGAGGCCAGCAGGACAACAAGAATAGGGAGAGAGAGAATAGCCAGGCTCAAAAGCCAGGAAGACAATCCCACCACAGCAAGTAATATTAAAGGGCAACTGAAGCCAGTCGGGCGAGGCAGCTGCAGCCAAGAAATCAGTCCATAAGAGGAGGAAGCTGAAAGTGGAAGGCAAGGAATAGCATAAGGCTGGAGTCTGAGAAGCACAGTACAGGAGCTGACACAGACAGCTGCACAGACGTTGGCTCAGGCAAAGACTAGGCTAGACCTAGAAGTTATATCCCTGGAAGAGCCAACGGTGACCAAACTAAGGGCGTCAACAGTGGAGCGTGGGGTCCACCAATTTTGGTAGCCAGCCAAAATGTGTGGTTGCCACAGACCTGCCCCTCCCCTGATTTATGGAATAGCAGCATCTTGTTTCTGCTGCAATGCTGGGCTTTGGTCTATACTCTGTAGTGTTTATAGTGCCTCCAACAACCATAGTGAGTCATTTTGTAGGTCCCTGGTTGGGGCTGAGCAAGCAGGCCCATTGCTGATGAGGATCTGACAGACTTCACGGTTCCATTGGTTAAGCATATGCCAGTCATGGATGCAAGCTTGAGACTTCCTCAGCCCTGCTGTCATGTTCCCAACTGTGTTCTTTGCACCTTACCTAGCAACTCAGGTAATGGTTATCGGGATGTCCTTTATGCCACTCAAGCTTTCTCACAGGACTTTGCCTGCACACCTAAAAATGTGCACACACAATTATTACACCTCATAACACAGGAGGGTATAGAATGCATGTGTAGTCACAATCACACGTCTGGACACATTCAGTGTTTTGTTCAAAATAGATACACTCTGTTGGTAGCATCAGTTGTCTGCCAAGCAGCAGAGCTCTGCTGCTGAAGAGGCAGCTTTGTGGATCACTTTGCACTCTCCTTGCCATCATCTATGATGTGAAGCATTATGAGATACATTGCCAACCACCAGCTGCTCAGTAGCATCACAGTGATGCACATGCATATCCTACATTGGCAGCATAGCAGGTCCTAGTCCAACACTCTAACCACGAAGAGCCAGTGTGGTATAGCAGTGAGAAGGCTGGACTAGGGTCTGGGAGACAAAGGTTCAAATCTCCACTCAGCCATGATGCTCACTGGGTGATCTTGGGCCAGTCGGTGTCTCTTAGGTGAACCTATCTCACTGGATTATGCAAGGTTAAAATGGGGAAGGGAAAAACCATCTTGGGATATAAATATAATCATTAAATTAAAAATAAAAAAATTGTGCCCAAAATCAAATAACACTCACATTTATACTTTGACACCGCCCAAAGTTTTTCTAAGGCCTCATACTTACAAGGAAGCAACTGCAACTGAAATCACCAGGCATTTGCCTCCAAATAAACATTTGTTTGTTTGTTTGTTTGTTTATTAAAATATTTATAAGCAACACTTTTCATAAAGGTATATCAAGGCGACATAACATGCATAGGACTAAGCTCTAAGAAGAAGAGTAGGCAAGTTACAATTGTTACAGGGAAGCTGTAAGAAAAAGGCATCCCTTTTGTGAGTTCTCTGTCAGCTGTTAAAGTGTGAGAAGTCTAGCTGCATCAATTACTTCTGCCCACAATTCTGTGGGTGTCTATAGGCTATGTGAATCTGGACTGACAAAATCAGATTTTGTTTGTGTATGAGTGAACATGCATATGCATGCAAAATACTTACCATACAGACCAACAGTGATCCCACTTCTCCAAGTGCTAATCCTTGCGTAGCTAACACTGTACCAGACACGGACAAGAGAGGTATAAATTTGCTGGTTTGCAGAAATACGAAAAACAAAACAAAAGTAGTTCAATGAAGACTGATCATGCTCAGTGGATGTCTGACTGACTATTGGGGGTGCGGGTGGGATGGAATACCAGACAAGAGTGTAAACGGGATAGAAGATTATCTAGACTCAGAGTGGAAACACACTCTCTGTTCTGTAGATTCCAGTGCGTCTCCACCTCTGTCTTCTGAAAATGGGGGCACATGACTCTAGTCAAACCTGCCCCTTTTTACTGTAAAATCTGGTGGGATCAGCTTGAGTGTTTGTTTGTTTTAAATCAGCTTCAAAGAGATTTCGCAACTGATGGGTAGATCAACCTGTTCTCCTCCAAGTGAGGTTAATGGAAATTCTTTGATCTGGCAATTAGTGTGTTTACAGCCTTGGTACACTAGACTTACAGAGGAATGCATAGCCCCAGCTGAATCCCATCTCCCTCAGGATAGCCCAAGATCCATTGGGATGAACGAGTTTGGAATAGGCCGGTCTTGGGCTGTCCTGAGGGAACTGGGATTCAGCTGGGGCTATGCCTATGCAGCTTCTTCATCCTGACTCAGCTGGGAATACACCAGCATAACTCCCTCAACCCAGCTCAGCTGGGGCTCAGCTGGCAGAACTTAAGCCAACAGAATTTATGCCGGCATGAGTCCAAAAAAAGGGTGTTCCAGGGACATGGCAAGGGTAGGATAGAGCAAGGAATACACCTATTGGAAACCTCTTTCAGCTCAGCCACATGACCTGGCAATCCAGTGGAACTCACACTAGTAAAAAGGGTGGTATAAGTGAAACCTTTTAAATGCTTTTTTCCCCTTTGTCAGGCTTGGGGTAGCTCAGTCAGCAGTAGCCACATTCCTGAACAAGGGTAATTTATGCTGGCTTAATTTAATATGATGTAATTTCATTTGGCTTTCTATACTTGGGATTGCTCTGTTAGTGTAGATCCATGGAAATAAATGTCATTTAAAACTAGTCATGCATAACAAGTCCTGGTGATTCAGTTGGTCTACTACTCTAACCATGACATTCATTCTGATTTGTCTGTGGAGAGAATTTTCCTGTTATTTCCTTACTGCAAAAAGTTGAGGTATGGGAAGCAGGTTTGTTGCACAAAAGCTCTAAATCAGCTTTAATTGCATGACTTGAATTTGCCAGTTTGTGACTGAATCCCACCCACAAAAAAGTGATAGTCCGGAATCTCCCTTAGTCTACTCTGGATCTAACCCGAAGTATTCCAAACAGAAGCACTAGACACTGCAACATTTTATTGCAGGTCCCACTTATTGTTACCAATTGCTGCTATTCTGTAATCCCTGTTGGGTAGGGCTGTGCTACCTTTCTAATAGCTGTGCTCCTATGCTTTTCGTAGTAGCCTAAAGGGATGCAGGGATGAAGGGATGATGTGAACCCTCACTGGGGATGGAGGAAACATTAGATTCAGTTCACATTTAAAGGTGAACCTACCAAATTTTCGCTCTCTGAAAACCAAACCAAAACACAGCCATTCTCCTAAATTCATGACTTCTTCGAATTTTGCAGTGCAGTTCTCCAGCCATGTAATGTATACAAAAATGCATATACTAGGGTAAAGTGTCCATGAAGAGTTTATATTAGTGAAAATAACATACATAAATGCACTGTATAAGGGAGAATTATTTTGTAGAAATGTGTATGTTAGTTAAAATTGCATGCAAAAATGTGTGTATTAGGAGAAATTTACACTAAAATGCTAATGAATTTTTGTGAGGACTTTTTAAAAAAAGAATTGCAAACTGATGTGGAAATGTAGCGAACTGAATTTAAGATTGGAAAAATGAGAAACCAAAGAAAAACTGAAACTGACAGATTTGCCTATCCCTGACCCACGCTGAAGAACATCCATTTCCATTAAACAGATCACAGCAACAGTTCGTACCTGGAGTATAAAAAAGGGGCTATAACCCCAGGTCATGTCAGTAAATTCTTATATGCCATTGAGCTTAACTTGCTGCTTTTCTAAAGTTCAAGAATGTTAAACGATGAGTCATACAAATATAGGAAACAGTACAGCCCAGAATGCAAGTGAACCTGGCAGTGTCTGATCTGCTGTCACTGATAATACCCACACGAGATGAGAGTTATGGGTTGTACCCCCCCTTATTTTATTCTTGTACAAATGAACTGCAGCATGTATGAAATCTCTATAGGCCATCTGTGGCAGTAATTCATTTAGCTGCAGTTTTACAGAACAGATATATCCACACAGAGAGACACACTCAGAAGTGGAGGGGAAAGAGGCAGGGAAGAGAATCTGTGAACCATGTCTAAAAATAAAAAAATAATTCAATTGTCACTTTTGATGAATCAAGTGACTGACCAGATTGGGGGCGGGGGGAGAGCCATAGCAACTAAATAAATATGTTTTAAAACATTTTAACTTTGATACATTGGAGCGAGCTGCAACGGGGGTTGGCCTAGGTTGAAATTAAGCAGGCATTTCAGGCCCTCTGAAATTGTTTAACTTGGAGGAAAGATTACTTGGAAGTGCAAGAGGAAGTTTCTCTTCAAACCCAACAAAGCACTTCTGATGATGGGATATGATTACCTTTTTTTCTTCATCATCATCTGTTCCTCTCTAAGTGCCAGAACAAGTTAAGGGCTGATTTGCATTAGACCAGACAAGGCCACTGGCCAAAAACACAGCAGACACTTGGCTTCAGACTGTAAAATGAAATAAGCTCACAAGTTGATGACCTTAGAAAGCAACATACCAAAATGTAGGGTTTTGGGGGGGTTGTGTTTGTTAGTTTTGAAAACTCTCATCATCTGAGTCGGGTGTTTTTAAAGGATAGCCATGGGGGGTCATTCCTGGGTCCTCTCCCCTTTTAAAAACTTACCTTACAAGGCTGCTGGTCATGTTGTAAAGTACAGCGCCAGCAAGACCCCCATGCACCCACCCAGCAAAACAAAAAACCACATTTGTGCTAGTATAGCCATGATGTCTATGTTTTACCTCTACTGTCAGAGGCATTATTCTGGTGTGGGGAACCTCTGGCCCTCCAGATGTTGCTGAACAACAACTCCCATCATGCCTGGCCATTGGCCATGCTTGGTGGGGCTGGTGGAAGTTGTAGTTTAGCAACATCTGGAGGGCCAAAAGTTCCCCACAACTGCATTATGACTCTGAATACTAGTTGCTGAGAATCACAAGTGGGGAGAGTGCTATTGTGCTCAGCTCTTGCTTGCGGGCTTCCCATAAGCATCTGGTTGACCACTGTGAGAACAGGATACTGGACTAGATGGGCCACTGGCCTGATCCAGCAGGGCTCTTCTTATGTTCTTCAGCAAATGTGTATCATGGTCCTGTGCCTTTAGCCTTTTAAGTACCTAGCAATGCCTCTGACTCAGGTGTGCACTGTCAGTACCAGTATATTGCCATGATGAGGGAACTGGATGCAGTTCAAACCAGAGCTTGGAAAAGTTACTTTTTTGAACTACAACTCCCATCAGCCCCAGCCATCAGTTGATGGGAGTTGTAGTTCAAAAAAGTAACTTTTCCAAGCTCTGGTTCAAACAACTAAAGTCTAATCCCGAGGAGACTCAAAGCCTGGACAGATATTACTGCCAATCCCTGTAGCTACCTGCTCACAGGTCTGAAGTGTAACATTTGAACTAGGACAGCCTTTCCCAACATTTGGGTCCTCAGATGTTGCTTGATTACAATTCCAATCATTCCTGACCATTAGCCATGCTGGCTGGGAGTTGCAGTTCAGTAACATTTGAGGACCCAAAGATAAGGAAAGGCTGAGCTAGGGGACTCATGGATGATTACAGTAGCTTCTTTCATGACTGCAGGATGGGGGAGTTATTTTAGCTGAAGATACTAAAATACTTCAGCCATGCTTTTACATGGTTTACATTTTTTAAAAAAATAATAAACAGACTAAAAATGCAAAATATAGGATCCAAAATAAGAGCCATAGGAGCCAGTATAAGCAATAACAACTTGGAAAGCCTGGGAGGAGAAACATGTATTTGGCTCCAAAAAAAGATTACAATGTGGGCACCAGGTGAGCCGTCCTGGGAAGAGAATTCCACAAACAGAACACCAAGAGAGGCCCCCTTCCACGATCTCCACACACCATGGCAGAAGCACCTAGAAAAGTGCCTCCAAATATGAGCTTAGTGTATATGGGAGCAAGCCTTCCTTCTGCACAATAAGCAATGTTTTCTAAACAAGGAAGCAGCCACTGACGATGTTTGTGAAATCCTACAAATCCAGTGGTGGCTGGTGCCCATTGAGACTGTTAAGGGGCAAGGCAGGGACACCAACAGTAGGCAGAGCTAGGGCCAATGAAAGGCAAAGCCCAGATTCTAGTTTTTTCTCCACCCTCCTGCCTGCTGTTTACTACAAGGAAAATACTGAGTCTAAGAAGCAGCAGCTAGGATCACTTCCCTGGGCTGAGCATCAGTAAGAAGATTGGCAGGTAGGGACTGGCTGAGAGCAGACTGAGGCTCATGGTGCAGGCATGCCATTAGTCCTGATGGGCCATTAGCCCTAATGGACCAACATCCACTAAACTGTTCAAAAGGTAATGAAGGCACTGGCTCCAAGGTAAAGGTGGTCAGCAGTTCTTGCACTGTGTGAGTATGGGAGAAACCTGGAGGTATCCATAACGAGGGATGCAACTGTTCTTTTGGGTTCACAGCTTCAGGTGTTTCCGGATCTGCAGTTGTTCACAAGTGCCATCTTCTGACAAGGATTCTTTCAGAAAACAGGGCCCGTTGACCAGTTTTCTGCTCCAGTGATGGTAGATGCTCTCCTGAAATGTGCACCATCAGTGCTGCCATTTATCCTATATACTAACAGCAAACTCATTCTCAGAATGTGAACACTTACATAGTCAAAACAGCACCATCCATACTCAAGAGGGAAATATTTAACAACTCAGGAAAACTCAAAGGTCTACAGAAGGACAAAAAACTTGTAGGGGGAAAAATACCCCAATGAGGACTGAGTATGCACAGAATGTCATTAGAGGGGCAGGAAAATGGGAATCTAGTGTGTGTGGGTGAAGAGATGTAATGGAGTATCCTGGAAAAGGGCATAACTGGCTGGCTGGCATTCTGAACAGAAGTAGTTCACACTGCAACATTTACTTGCAGGTCCCACTCGTCTATTTGGAATCCTTCTCCCAGAACCTCAAATATTTCCGAGTTTGCTCAGAATCCTGATAGTGGCCAGGAAACACAGGGAGGAAAACTGCAACCGCAGCCACTACACCAGGAGTGGGGAACCTTTAGTTCTCCAGATGTTGCTGAACTACAACTCCCATCAGTCCTGGCAAGCATGGACAATGACCAGGGATAATGGGAGCTGTAGTTCAGCAATATCTGGAGAGCCAAAGGTTCCCAACAGCTGCTATACATGCTGGACCCTTTCCTGTTGCTCTCACAGCAGCACAGCCTGAGGAAAATGGTGGCAATTGGGGGGGGGGGAGGGAGGCACCCATCCTCAAATATCCAAATTAAAAGTATAAATAGGATAATGAGAGGCCTGAACTGAAAGCAGACAGAAATATCTCTCTGGTGCATACTGTCCTGAAAGACATCGGGAAGAGGAGGAAGAACCAGAAACAAGGGAGACAAAGTCAATGGAAGAGCTAAGTAGTTAAGGTTAAAATAATGGCATTCACACATGGATAGTTAAAAGGGGTGTGTGTGAAAAATGAAATGACAGCTTTCTAGCAGAACTAAAGAGAAATGGAAGCAAAAGCAGATGGAAATTCTATAGCAGAACAAACAAAGAATAATCCAGGAGGAGGTGGGAGTCAAACCAGACGGAAGAGCTTAACAATTATCAAAGCAAAGCAATGATGCACAGGGAGAGTGATACAGATGGGGGGGAGGGGGGAGGATAAGGCCTGGACAGAATTTCAGGGTCACTGTAAAGTGTAAATGTGGCAAGCACATGTTTTTGCCTACATGTGTATTAAGCAGGTATATTTGTCAGGGAGCAGCAGCGGCTTCAATGAGTGCACCTGTAATCTTCCCTTATTTTTCTCCGGGACTGAACTAGTATGGATGTATGTAACACACACACACAGAGAGAGAGAGACAGAGAGAGACTGCCTGGCCTCATTTTTTATTGTTGGGTTTTTTGTGTTGTACACTGCCCTGACAACATTTGTTGAAGGATGGTCTAAAAATAATAATAGAATCATAGAGTTGAAAGGGGCCTATAAGGCCATAGAGTCCATCCCCCTGCTCAATGCAGGAATCCAAGTTAAAGCATACCCAACAGGTGCCTGTCCAGCTGCCTCTTGAATGCCTCCAGTGTTGGAGTGCCCACCACCTCCCTAGGTAATTGGTTCCATTGTTGCAGCACTTTAACAGTCAGGAAGTTTTTCCTGATGTTCAGTTGAAATCTGGCTTCCTGCAACTTGAGCCCATTATTCCGTGTCCTGCACTCTGCGATGATCGGGAAGAGATCCTGGCCCTCCTCTGTGTGGCAACCTTTCAAGGACTTGAAGAGTGCTATCATATCTCCCCTCAGTCTTTTCTTCTCAAGACTAAGAATGCCTAGTACTTGTCCAAAACATGTAAGTGATGGTATTAATTCTCACTACTTTTTCACGATCTGTTTGCTGTTGCTTTATAGCAACAAACCCATTTTCTTTGAGCCCCTCCAGACTAGTGTTTTATTACAGGTACATTCTGCAACATGTTCCTGACACAATAATAGTGCATTAGTGGAGGATTTCTTCCGCTTTAGTTTGTTCTGCGATGCTTCCCCAATGCTACTACATTATTCCTAACCAGAGGAGTCCCTCTAACGCAACAAAACCGGGACAAAAATAAATCAAAACATTTGTGGTATAAAAAGTTATGGGATTTCAGTAGGAACTTATGGGGTATGCACTGACTGGACATGAAGCGGTATGACTGCCCAAAATCTTATGCAGGCGCAAACAGTATTGAAAGCGGGATTGCGCATGACTGCTCCAACAGCATCATGAGCACAAATTATCATGAATACGCACTAAAAAGGATGTCTGCAGAAGTGCTGTATAAGAGATTACAAATATGTTCAGCACGTTAGGATGCACCGAACAACAAAGAAACAGTTTAACTGAAATGGCTCTAAATTTCTGGACTTGATATTCAGATTATCCTTTGAAGAGGGCAGAATCTGCATTCCTTCCTGTTTGACTCCTTTAAATACTTTCAAGCAAGCTTGTAAGTTAACTGTCTGCAGGCCTCTGGAGCAGCTTTCTGGGCAAGGCTAGACTGCTGGAGTCTTCTGACAGCAGTCATCCTATCCTGAAATGCTACCTTACTGAGCATTCTCCAACTCGCTCTAGGAAGAGGAAGAAGGGTAATTACTACACCTTATGGTGTAAACACAAGTATGCTGGCTTTCTGTTTCATACTGCTATTACTTCAAGGAATAGCAACAGTGTGGTTAACAGAAGTAGAGACAGAGGCAAATTAAAAACAAATGAGTACTTTCATATTATCAATCAATGTTGAGGGCAGGGCCTCTTGTAAGGTTACACAACAGATATAACAATAAAAATAACAGAATAAGCACAATATTGTTTTACTTGCAATCCCAGATGACTCAAAACTTTTAAGACATCTTACAACAATTTTAACATGCTCTGTTTACAAGCACTGAACATTGTTATCAGGCACCTTTAAGACAGGTTTCCAGTTTGCTTCCAGTTCTTCCCAGTTAGGCCTGATTTCCACAGTAGCTCAGAAGCTCTCTGAACAAAAATAGACTTTCAGTGAGTATGTCAGAGATAAACAACATGGTACCCTCCAGATTTTGTGGACTACAACTCCCATCCTTGAGCAGTGGCCATGCTGGCTGAGGCTGATGGGAGTTGTAGTCCAGCAACACCTGGAGGGCCCCACATTGGCTACATCTTTGCAACTCAAAATGTTAATCCCTTCTCTCCTGAAAAGGCCCCACACCAAGCTTTGTTGGGCAGAATAAAAATGTAGCAGCAGTGGCCCCAGTCTGTGTCATGGGCACCTGGTTGGCAACTGGTTGGCCACTGTAAGAACAGGATGCTGGACTAGATGGGCACTGGCCTGATCCAGAAGGGCTCTTCTTACGTTCTTATGAGTAGAGGAATACATAGACACACTTGAGGCCACTAGAATGTGTGGCCTGGGCTGACTATCTCTCTGCCTGCTTGCTTCGTCAGGGCATTTCATGTGAATACCTTTAAAAGGAACATTCTTCATGAAACAGTGAATACTGAATTTATGGAATTTGCTCCCAAAATGTGGTAATAGCTGAAAGCATAGATAGCTTTAAACAGTGGGGGCTGGTCCATCAGAGCAGGCGGGGCACTGCCACATTAATAGGGTTGCCATATTTCCCGGTTAGCCGGGTTTTACCCGGATTCTTTGCATGCCACCCAGCGCCCGGCTAGCCCCTTAGGTGGCCCGGATTCTCACCTTTAATTTTAAAAAAATTTAAGTTTCTAGGTGGTCCGGTTCTCGAGATATACAGAAAAATGTCAGCCGCCCCCCCGACTGTTAAATCTTTCTTTAAACAGTACTGTATAGCACTTCGTAGCGTTAACCCCGCCCGTTCAGCATTGCAGCCAATCAGAGAAGCCAGGATGGTTTCAGTTTCATTGACCTGAGGCAGTGTCTAGAAAACAAAATGGTGGTTCCTCCCCCCCCCTCCGTTTATCCGCAAATCTCATAAATTGGGTAAGTATATACATTTCAGTTTCTTTTCCTCTTGTGTGCAGGAGTCAGATCTTGGGCAGTGTTTTGAAAACCTTCCCAATACTTGCTTTTTGTAAAAGCAATGCTAATCCCATATGTTGCTTATCACTTGAGGTTGCATTTCTGTCCCTGTTTGAGTAGGCCCCACTGAATTCACTGGGACTTGCTTCTGAATAAATAAACCTAGGATTGCACTATAAATATCTTTACAGTTTGTGTAAATAATAAATATATTTGATAGTTATGCTTATATAAATATTTCTTCATTTATCTTATTTTTGGTTTTTGGTTAGGAATCCTAACTGGTTGTGAGATGCTTAGTTTTCTGCCTTACTCATAGAAATCTTGTGGTTGGTATGGTATTACATTTGGGAAAGTGATACTGCCTTTTGTGTTGTTTTTTTCCTATTTGCATTTCACTTATCTTTAACGTCACTCCGTTACAGCCATAGAAGCAACAGCAGTATATGCAAAGGTAATTAACTCCCATTAGTGATAAGAGCAAGAATTTATAATTATTATTTCAATTAAAACAAGAGGCTTATCAATACTTTGAAGAGGACCAGATATTTATTTTCTTTCTGAGCTCAGGACTGGGTCTTTCATGATGCCTGGTGCGGGGGGGGGGGAGCAGGAGAGTAGTCGATAAGACAGACATCCTGGCATTGGTAATCTAATTAGCAAGGTATGTGTGGGGTTGTTGCACACTTCCAGGCCCAGTTTCATTTTGAGTATGGAGGTGGAACCTGTGTAGATGTGGTTGATCAAAGGGAGAAGAAATTTTGAGTTAAGCAAAGCTCTGCTTTTATAAAACCTAAGAAACATACAGATACTTTGAATGTCTGAGTGCCTGCACCAGTGGAATACTGGAGGAACTTGTAAAACTTGCTGCAACAGTATTTAGAACTGAGCATGTGGTGTGAAAGACGCCTTTTCCTAACATTTTGGCTTCTTGTTTTTCTCCACCCACCACATCTCTGAAATATATTGTATATGGTTAACCGTACTGCTGCCCTGACTTACTTTATGTTTGTTGCTATTTTGTGTTTTTATTGTTTTTATATTGATTGTGTATTTTTATTGTTTTTATTATATTTGTAAGCTGTGCTGAGCTCTGTTTTTAACAGCAGAAGGGCAGTATATAAATCCTCTTAATCAATCAATAAATACTCCATAGTGTTGGAAACTAGAGTCTAGGCATTTAAGGCTGAAAATGTTGCTTTTAAAAAAAAGATTTCTCACATCTTTCCCCAGTATTTGGTGGTAATTCCTAGGCACAAAAATGAAACAACTGGACAATCCAAATATTAATATGCAAATAATATGCATAATATGCAAATAATATACATAATGTGCAAATAATTTACATAATGTGCAAATTAGCCTGCCCGGATTTGTGGAACTGGAATATGGCAACCCTACACATTAACCTCAGTCTGCCCTCAGCCTACCTTCTTAACAACCAGTCCAGGCAGGTGGTACTTCCAGTCAGCTTTGTCTTCCTACTCCTTTTTTTTTTCCCCTGGAGGAAATTCATGGAGGAAAAGTCTGTCAGGCTACTAGTCACAATGGTTACATGCAGTACTTTTTTTGGTACAAAATGAGGTGCCGTAACCATATCTTGATAAAGTGCTGTGGATGCCAGCACAAAATGGCTTCCATAGGCAGCACAGAGGTGCCGTACCATCACAAAAAAAGCTCAGAGACTGTGTACCTCTGAATACTATTTACTGAAGGGGAACAGTGGGGGAAGGCTGTTAGAAGCATAGGAAGCGGCCTTATATGAAGCCAGACAATTGGTCTTAGTACTGTCAACACTGACTGGCAGCAGCTCTCCAAGGTTTCAGAAAGGAATCTTCCCCATCCCTATCTGCAGTTGTCAGGGGACTGTAAGTGGGACCTTCTGCATGTAAAGCATGTGCTCTATCACTGAGCTACAGCCCTTCTCCAGTGAAGACTGTTGCCTTCATGTCCTGCTTATGAACTTCCCAGAGGAAGGTGCCTGACCACTGTGAAATTAAAACAGCATCCTGGATTAGACAGATTTTTGGTCTGATCCAGGAGAACTCTTTTCCTTATTTATTTTATTTTATTAACCTGTACATTGTTTTCTACATGAGTCTCAAAGCTATTTACATTTTAAAAAAACCCTAAAAATAGTTTTAAAAACAGTACAAAAAATGACAACTAAGAATTGGTTTAAAAACAATACAGAATGAACACCTAATGCAGGAGAACTGTTCATCCAGCTGGGAAAGCTTGTCGAAACGAAAATGTCTTGCAGGTGTTTCTGGAAAATATGGATAGTAAGTGCCTGTCATATCTTAATAGGGATGCTGTTCCACAGAACAGGAGCAGCCACAATGAAAGCCCTGCTCTGAGTTACTGTGGAGTGGGCTTCTGATATTTTAGGGACTTCAAGGAGAAACTTTCCTACAGAATGCAATGATCTACAGGGTATATAAGGGATTATGTGGTCATACATTTTTATGGAGTTCCAGAGCTGGAGTACCATCACTGAAACTGCTCTCTCTTTTAAACCATTCGTCTAAGCTTTGAAGGCAGGGGAACCAAGAAAAGGACCTCAATCAATAACTAATGGGAAGCTTTGTATGGGAGAAGACAGTCATTTAGATACCTAGCTCCAGACTTTCTACTTTTCTGATAATGGAAATTTCTATACTAATGAAGCTCTGGTTTAATAAAATAAAATAAATTTATATCAGGTTAAACCATTGGACTAAATTAAGATTTTTAATAACTGTTTAAACCCTTGGGATGACCAGTAATAGAATTTTTGATTTCTCACATTTAAGAGCACCTATATGATAGTTTTATATGTGTCAACAAGACAATCAGGAATATTATCTTCGAAAGAAAGCTTGCATAATCTGTCGTGGACTCGTTTACCGGGGTGGGGGTGGGGGGTGGACATATCCCTGACAGAACTGCCAAGGAATGTCTTCATTTCCATTCCCAATTCTGATAACCAGACAACTTGCAAATGTTTTTCAAGGCTTTTCCTATTCATCCAACTTGATCTTGTAGATTTAAACCTTAGGGTAAAATGTCGTCAGTGTGAGTCTCTCCAGTTAAAATCTCATTCCCCCATGGTTACGGTTATAGCTTCCAGATAGCATTCAGACAGATCTCTTATCCCTTTAGTATTCACTGGAGGTGGATTTTTGGTTGGAATAGCTTAGTTCATATAAGGTTTTAGTACTGGGAGAAATTCTCCCTCCTATGTAACTATTATAACCATGAAGGGCCTGCTCCAGATCGTCCTGCATTCCTATTTATAAAGAGTCCTTAGTATTCAGTTTCCTTGAGACTAGGGATGGAAAGATTTGCCAATTTCCGTTCTCTCAGTTTCCAGTCTTAAATTCAGTTTTCCACTTTTCTGCAACAATTTGCAATTCAAAAAAACCCTCATGAAAATTCTTCAGTATTTTAGTGTGAATTTCTCATTATAAACACATTTTGCTTGTAATTTCTCCTAATACAGTGTTTTTGTAAGGTATTTTCAATAATATATTCATTTTTATGCACCCTTTCCTATAATATACATTTTTGTAAACACTGTTTTGTTGGAGAACTACATCGCAAAATTCAGATACGTTCAAATTTCAAAGGATTTTTCAAAAGCTATCTTTTGGTTCTCATATTGTTTAGGAAAGTACAAATTTGATAGATTCTGCTTTAAATATGAATTGAATTTCACATCCATCCCTGCTTGAAACCCTGTTCATTTTTCATCTGGAGTACAGGTGAGTTATTAAAATATTTTCTCCCTTCATCCCTCCCATCAGTATTATTACAATTGAAAGAATGGGATAAAATTATACTGGTGAGTCCAGCTTGTTTAACCAAAATAAATAAATAGTTAATTCTTTAGAATGAACTGTCCTGTTGTGAGATCTTTTCAAATAGAATTAACAATACATTAACCTTAGAAATGTTTGCTATCCTCATGCTCCTCAATCATTCCACTGTAAGACAGTTTTTCTATGTGAAAATATTTATTATTTATTATTCATTTATATTCTGCCTTTTCTGCAGAACTGGGACTCAAGGCGGCTTACAAAAATTAAAACAAATGTAGTTAAAAACCTATAAATAAAACATACAGAAGTTATAATTAAAATGTAATTAAACTAACTATGAAATTAAAACAATTTAAAACATAGCAATAAAAAATACAGAATACAAATCAATAAAACAGCACCCTATTTAATAGCCCTTACAGTCAGTTCCCACAATCCTGTTGGAACAGAAAAGCCTTCACCTGTCGATGGGAGGACAGCAGGGAGGGAGCCAGTCTAATCTCCCTAGGAAGAAAGTTCCAGAGCCTGGGGGCAGCCACTAAGAAGTGTGCACATGCCCACTGAGGTGATATACCAATTGCCTCCCCTGCTCCTTGTTTGGGCCACAGGCAAAAATCCAACCTTTTCCAAGCATAGAAAAGTAAGCATGATGGCTATGTTCTGCCGCTGTTCTTGCAGGCAATATGCCTCTGTCTACCAGTTGCTGGGAATCACAAGTTGGAGAGGATGCTCTTGCGCTCAGGTCCTGCTTGAGGGCTTCCCATAGGCATCTGGTTGGACACTATGAGAATAGGATGTTGGACTGATACAGTAGGGCTCTTCTTATGTTCTTAGGCTTTTTTTTTTTAACCTGCTGAATTTTTGCCTATGTTACACAAATGAGGAGAAAAGCACAGGAGCCCTGGTAGGAAAAAAAAAGTTGGCAATCCTATACAACTCTGGCATTTCAATGCAGCTTCTGTCAGAAAAATTCCCTGGTAATTACAGTACATCAACATCCAAAAAAGGCTAGAACACATTTTATTTCTACCGGGAAGAGGGTGGGGAAAACAGATGGACCTAGGATGCTTCCTTACACTAAGTCAGACCAGTGGTCCATCTGACTCAGTAGAGTCCACCTTAACTGGTGGCATCTCTATAGTGTTTCAGACAAGAGTCTCTCCCAGGCCTATCTGGAGATGCCAGGGATTGAACCTGGGATCTTCTGCATGTAAAGCATGTGCTTTTCTCTCTCTGCTTCTGGCTTCTTCCTGAGCTACAGTCCTTATAGCAAGCAAGTAGCTTCCTGTGTGGCATCTTTGTTCCACTGTCACCCACTGAAGTCTATTCTGGGCACCTAATTGGGCTGCCAAGAGAAGTTGGGCTGTCAGTTCAATGACTCATCTGAGCTGGGAAGATTTGCTGCTGCACCAGCCCTGGAGGAGGGTGGGGAGATCTGTCAAGTTTTGGTTGTTGTTTTTCTGAACAGGGAAAGAGGGAAGAAATATCTCCTATCAAAAGTATATTATGAAGTAAGATGTAGGTTTGAGTTTGTCTTCCAAGAGGAATGCCAACAACTCTTTCTTGCTTTCTTGCTAGCTAGCACACTTACTGTGGGAAAGGGAGGGATATACTGTAGGATGAGTCCCTGGCAGATTCCTGAAACAGCAACTCTGCTACCAATCTCCTCCCATCTGCATCTCCCTTGATAACTCCCTGCTGTTTGGAAAAGACCAAGGAAAGTTACCAGAGCACAATGGAAAAAAAAGATGTTTTGTTACCCGAGACTATATAGCAAATGTCCCTCACCCCTCAAGTCAAGGTGCATTTTACCCAAGGCCATCCAAGCCAGGCCCTGCTTGTGGGCTTCACCCAGGCATCTGGTTAGCCACTGTGAGAACAGGATACTGGACTAGATGGGCCTTTAGCCTGTTCCAGCAGGGCTTATGTTCTTTAAAAGGTGGGAAATCCCACAAATGTCACCTCACTCTGGCTTAGGCTGGGGTCCCCAACATGTAGGGTTGCCATATTCCAGTTCCACAAATCCAGGCAGGCTAATTTGCATATTGTGCACATTATTTGCATATTATTTGCATATTGGCAAACTATTTGCATATTAATATTTGGATTGTCCAGTTGTTTTGTTTTTGTGCCTAGGTATTACCACCAAAAACTGGGGAAAGATGTGAGAAATCTTTTTTTTAAAAGCAACATTTTCAGCCTTAAACGCCTAGACTCTAGTTTCCAACACTATGGAATATTTATTGATTGATTAAGAGGATTTATATCCTGCCCTTCTGCTGTTAAAAACAGAGCTCAGCACAGCTTACAAATATAATAAAAACAATAAAAATACACAATCAATATAAAAACATAATAAAAACACAAAATAGCAACAAACAAAGTAAGTCAGGGAGCAGTATGGTTAACCTTTGCTGGTCATTGACCGAAATAAACTTACTTACATTTTTTAGTATGGTTAATCATTACATATATGATATATTTCAGAGATGTGGTGGGTGGAGAAAAACAAGAAGCCAAAATGTTAGGAAAAGGAGTCTTTCACACCACATGCTCAGTTCTAAATACTGTTGCACAGCAAGCTTTACAAGTTCCTCCAGTATTCCACTGGTGCAGGCACTCAAACATTCAAAGTATCTGTATGTTTCTTAGGTTTTATAAAAGCAGAGCTTTCCTTAACTCAAAATTTCTTCTCCCTTTGATCAACCACATCTACACAGGTTCCACCTCCATACTCAAAATGAAACTGGGCCTGGAAGTGTGCAACAACCCCACACATACCTTGCTAATCCAATGCATGGATGTCTGTCTGATCGACTACTCTCCTGCTCCCCCTCCCCCACCGGGCATCATGAAAGACCCAGTCCTGGGCTCAGAAAGAAAATAAATATCTGGTCCTCTTTAAAGTACTCATAAGCCTCTTGTTTTAATTAAAATAATAATTATAAATTCTTGCTCTTATCACTAATGGGAGTTAATTACCTTGCATATGCTGCTGTTGCTTCTATGGCTGTAACGGAGTGACGTTAAAGATAAGTGAAATGCAAATAGGAAAAAAACAACACAAAAGGCAGTAACACTTTCCTAAATGTAATACCATACCAACCACAAACAGATTCCTATGAGTAAGGCAGAAAAGTCAGCATCCCACAACCAGTCAGGATTCATAACCAAAAACTCAAACTAAAAAAATTCTAGCAGCCAGTCAGCCAAGGTCACAGAAATCCCCATGCAGCACAACCTGACCTGGGGACTGCAGTTAATGCAGAATGCTGCAGCACAATTGCTGACATGAGTGAGATCCTATCAGCACATAATACCTCTGCTCTGAAATCGGCACTGGTTGCTGATTTGCTACCAGGCCAAGTTCAAGCTGTGCTTTCCATGTTATGGGTGCCACATAGTACAGTACTTGTTCTGCTCTTGTAAGAAATCAGTCCTGTAAAGTGGCAGCACCTACACTTCGGAACTCCTTGCCTATTGACATTAGGCAGACGCCTCTTTTCAGCACCTGCTAAAATCAGTTTTCTTGAGGCAAGCCTCTCCAGGCATGTAGAAGCTATTGTGTTTTTAAATCTGTTTTTAACTCATTGTTGGTTTTATTATTTTGAATGTTTTTAAGTATCTGTCCTTAACGCTTTTGCCAATAATTTTATTGTTTTAATTCTTTCTGTAAACCACTTTGAGATTTTTTACAATAAAGCGGTATATAAATGTTGTTTTTGTAAATAAAAATACATAAATAAATGTTGGAGTCGCTGTGGCCCTTGAGTCTCTTCCCACTTTTAGGAACCAAGGAATCTGCCTTATACTGATTCAGGCCATTTCGTACCATGATTTCTTAAATGCAACACCATACCAACCACAACAAGATTCTTATGAGTAAGGCAGAAAACTAAGCATCTCACAACCAATCAGGATTCCTAACCAAAAACCAAAAATATGATAAATGAAGAAATATTTATATAAGCATAACTATCAAATATATTTATTATTTACACAAATTGTAAAGATATTTATAGTGCAATCCTAGGTTTATTTATTCAGAAGCAAGTCCCAGTGTATTCAGTGGGGCTTACTCAAACAGGGACAGAAATGCAACCTCATGTGATAAGCAACTTCATTCACACAACCCAAAATTCCGAATCATGCCACTTTATGCTGTTTTGCAACTGTTTATATTTGTTTTTATGGTTATTGGATTTTAAATGGTTTTATTTCTTGTGAGCTGCCTTGGTTTCCAACCCTACCTCACAGAGTTGTTGGAAAGACTCCATACGCACGCGCACACGCGCACACACACACACACACACACACACACACACACACACACACACACACACACACACACTGCAGATGTATAAATACATTCACTAATAGGCAAAAAACCTTGCAGTTTAAGAATGTACCTATAGCCCACAGATATTTCTACCAAACTTTAAAAAGCAGGGAAATTGGGCAGCTATAGTGAATGCACCAGGGGAGAAGGAGACCCGAACTCCTCTCTGAGATATTGTACTGCCCTACAAAGTTGTCAAAATGCAAACACAATTTGGGTTGGTCTTTCACAGTCCAATCCACTTGCTGTGTAGCTTGGAAGAATTTGGTAACATGTGCCTCTAAGCATATGGTGAGTGGTGGCAACACCTGTAATCAGCCCAAATAATAGAAAGAAGTTATGTCCTGTGCTGATCTTGTTTTAGCCGGGAGGAAGCAACCTTATTAAGACAGTTGATATAGTTCAGATGGTCACTTTAAATATGTCTGATTTACTTTTTAATTAACGTTTTTTAAAAATATAAAAATTACTGATACCCCACTGTGATACCAACAGAAGGTTTTGTGCTTCCCCAAATTTGTCATTTTTAATTTTTAAAATTAAATTCTAAAATTCTAAAAATAATTTATATATTTATTTACTGACTTATAATAATAATAATAATAAAATTTTATTTGTTAGTCGCCTATCTGTCCGAATTAACGGACACTCTAGGCGACTTACAGCAGCAACAAAATACAATACACAATACAATAAAATACAATACACAATACAATAAAATACAACCACATTCATCAGTTAAAACTAACATCAAAAACATCAGTGAATACATTACAAACTAATCTAGCTCAAACTTCTCAAAGATTCTAAGTCTTCTGGAAATGATGCAACCTATTTTTATTAAAACTTGATATTGGTGCTCTAGCAGAGGCAAAAGAAAAAGAAAGTATACAGTAATACAATTGTTAACAAATCCTCCACAAAAGAAGCTCCTTTTAATAAAGTCTTTTTTGAGTGCAGGGGGCATAGTCAGAATGCGGTTTATTTTTTACCGGGTTGTGGCTGCTTCGGGCACCTCTTTCATACACTCCTTGTCAGGTGGCACAGACGCCTCCATAATAAACAGTGCTTCAGGTGCCCTGGAAGCACTGTTTACTGCAGATGTGTCTGCTTGAGTGTAGGGGATAGGGTTGCCAAGACTCTGGTTCTCTTTTCAGGGCTAAACATGCCCAGTTCTTTCAGTCTCTCCTCATAGGGCTTTGTTTCCAGTCTCTGATCATCCTTGTTACCCTCCTCTGAACCTGTTCCAGTTTGTCTGCATCCTTAAAGTGTGGTGTCCAGAGACCTAACCAGTGTCAAATAGAGGGGAATCAATACATCATGCAATTTGGAAACTATATTTCTATTTGCATTGCATTTACCTTTAACCTCACTTCCTTACATCCATAGAAACAACAACAGTGGTTCCACGCGTTTAACCCCCTTAAACCTACAGTACTGATGATGCATCTTGTTGTTTGCATGATCGTTTGTTTCTTGCCCAATAGTGGTAAAAGAGAATTCACATACTGGGACATGTGGCTGCAATTGTTGTTGTTCGCAAGCTACTGCCACTGATGGTAGACCAAACCATATGTGTTTTCTCTGTGTCAATTATTACTCACTAGAATTGGGATGGCTGTCAAAGTGAATTTATAGCAGCCCACAGGGTAGGCAGAAAAGGATGGAGAATCTTCTTAACTCATATTCAAACCTCTTTCTGAACGTTCAAGTTTGTAAGGAAGTTTGCACCAGCCATGTTAAAAGGCAGGAGCAGGGCATTCCAGGCAGGGAGTTGCCAACGCTGCTTGGATATGGATGTCTTTGCAGAGGATCCCTAGTCAACCTTTACCAACAGCACAATCCAAACCATATCTACTCAGGAGTAAGACATATTGCATTCTATGAGGCTTAGTCCCTTAGTGTGTTTAGAACTGCAGCATTCAGGGGCATCCATCTTTACTCCTGAGTGCTCCCATCTAACATCTATTTATTTATTTAAAATATTTCTATCTCACCCTTCTAACCTACAATAGGGCACTCAGGGCGGCTACAATAATATAGCACATATATATAATAAAATACACAATAAAAACACAAAATTAAAATGCATAAAATACAATTAAAATACATAAAATCCATTAGGCATACACATACACACATACAAACATACAATACACATACATACATACATACATGTATATATGTGCATACATATATAAGACAGTGAGAATAAAAGATCTTAAAAGATAAAAATAAAAGATAAAAAACTTTGTAGTGTCAGGCTGCCCCGTCAGTCCCAGCCAAAGGCTCTCTGGAACAACATAATTTTTACAAGTTTCTGGAAGACCATCAGGGAGGGAGCAAAGCGGGCTTCTTGGGGCAGGGAATTCCAAAGTCTGGGAGCCACAATTGAAAAGGCTCTCTCCCGCATGCCTGTCAATCTAACTTATTTCATTCCAGGCACACAGAGCAAACCAGAGGCAGATGATCTTAAACCCATGGTAGGAACATATGGACGTAAGCGGTCCCTTAAGTACACTGGTCCAAGGCAATTTAGGGCTTTAAAGGTCAATACCAGCACTTGAATTGGGCTTGGAAACAAATCCACAACAGTAGGCTTCTTTCTTCCTACAATGGTTTTCTGGTGACTAGCCTGGCCTGGCCTGAGGGCACTTAAACCCTTCTTGCCAGAAGCAAGTAGGCTTGATTAAATGTTCCCTACTCAGGCTCTCTTAAAAAGTGAGAAAGAATGATTGCATTATGTCAGGTGGACCTGGGAACACCCTCATTTAGCTAAGATTTCTATCTTAATTTCCAGTCAGATAAATGTTTGTTTCAATTGTATGCTCCAAGCAACTGTGGTTGATGCTTAAAATATAATGGTTAATGACATCACTAGGGCCTACCCTGTGGCATCACTACGGCCTGCCCCTGAAATCTTAGGGTTTGGGATGCTTCTGACCTTGCCACACTCCTAGGGGAGAATGGCAGAGAGAAACCAAGCACATTGTGGTGGTGGTGCTGCCCCTTGCCTGACTGCTTGAGTATATGAATAAAATAACTCTGCTTAAAGCAGAGGCCTCACAACCGGGGTTTGGAGGGTGCGGACTGCACCCGGGTGACACCCTGAGGGGGGTGATACCCAGAGCCGCCCCGCCCCACCCCGTTGGCTGGCAAAGGAGCCAAGAAGCGCTCTGGGTCAGCGCAGCCAACTCCTCCTCGGAGGCGGGTGGGCGAGACCAACAGCAGGTGGCCACTCGCTGGCGGTGAAGCTGGGACGGGCCTTCCACCACCAGCCTGGAGCGAGCAGTGAGTGCATGCATGCGCACATGCGCACGTGCACAAGACCAGCCACCCCCGTCCATGCCCTGGGAGGGCGCACGCTGGAGGTCCGCACCCCCCCCCCACACTCCCGCTAGTGACGCCGCTGGCTCAAAGCTTTAGATTGCTGTAGCAAGATGTTACATGATAAAAGAAAAAAGGCAAGGCAGAGATTCCTGGATGAATTTTGGAAGAAGCCTTCATGTGGTCTGTATGCATGCAAGGCTTACCTGACCTAGTTCTTTCATTTTAGTCATACGTATTGTTAGTTTTGAATACAAAACTTTGCTGAAATATGTTGAACTGCTCCTCTTTTTTGTGGTGCAGGAATCTATCCCTGTTCTTTCCATGTTATTCCTACCTCTGGTACCAAAGTTTTTGTTAAAGAAGTAATGTCCAGGAACGCATCTACTTCATTAACTGAGGTATTACTGTACTGTTTCCCACCCCAAGCCTTAGAGAATGGGCAAGTTATAAATAAATAACTGAACTTACATTTTATGTTCCTATTATTTTATAATAAATATGAATATTTCTTAAAAATGTAAGCCATAAGCATGGCAAGTTTTAACAATGACTTTTCTTTGTCTCTTGTGTTAGCAAAATCATAGCTAGATGGATCTCTAATGAGCCTGCCTCCATTGCTAAATCAGTATTAAACAGCAGACATAATTATAGTCATCTAGCAGTAATCATTCCATCAGGCTACAGCAGAGGCCTACAGCTGGTATAGCGCAGTGGGGAGGGGAGCCTGGCTGGGAGTCCAGAGTCTGTGAGTTCAAATCCCCACTGGTGTCTCCTGGGTGTGAAGGGCCAGCTAAAGATCACCCCCACCGTGAGTGGCTCAGGGGTTATGTGCCCTGCCACCTGTGCAGCCGTGGGCAAGCTGCATAGTCCCAAGGAGCCCAGTTGCCCCCCCAGCTGGCAGTTGTGGACAAGGAAGGGGTTGGCTTATGCAGTTGTGGCGAGCTAAGCAGGACCTAGTCAGCTGGGGAGAACTAGCCTCAGAGGGAGGCAATGGTAAACCCCCTCTGAATACCGCTTACTATGAAATCCCTGTTCATAGGGTCTCCATAAGTCGGGATCGACTTGAAGGTAGTCCATTTCTCATAGTAGTGGCCAAAACAGGATTGAAGAGCCTCTCTATAGACTCATCTGAAAGACCAACAGCTTTTGGCTCCTCCTCTCCTTCAACTCTTTCCCTTTCAGTGGTTTATTATAAGAACATTGGGTTGTATTAAAATAAGTCCTACTCAGAATAAACCCATTGAAATTAATGAACCTGTTAGTCTATTAACTTCAAATAAGTTAATTACCATCAAATACCACCCTCTGTAGCTAAAAACTAGTGACAACATAAGAAGAACCTGATGGATTAGGCCAGTGGCTCTTCAAGTCCAGCATCCTGTTCCCACGCAGGCCAACCAGTTGCCCATTGCAAGCCCACAAGCAGGGCTTGAGTGCAAAGAGCACTGTCCCTTCCTGTGACTTCATCAACTGGTATTCAGAAGCAGACTGCCTCTGAATATACAGGCAGAGCAGGGTTATCGGACCTAGTAGCCATTGATAGCCTTATCCTCCACAAATTTGTCTAATTCTCTTTTACAGCCATCCAAGCTGGTGGTCATCACAGCTTCTTGTGGGAGCAAATTCTATAGTTTAACTACGCGCTGTTTGAAGAAGCACTTTCTTTTGTCTGTCCTGAATGCAATGTATGCAGTGCTTGGGTTTGGTTTCTTCCTCCTTCCTCCCCATCTCTTTTCTTTTTGTGTTGTGTCCTGTAGATTATAAACCTGAGAGCAGGGACTATGTTATTACTGATATTTGTAAGCCACTCTGGCAGCTTTTTTCAGTAAAAGACTAGGTAAAAAATCCTTCAAATAAATAAAAATAGTAATAGAGCATTATAAGTACTGGTAGTTATTTCAATACTACATAATACTGGTAGACCTCTCTATCTGTACCTGTCTACATTCACCTGCCTTCTATTTTTAAGAGAGTAATTTCTAATAAGAAGCAACGTAATTTACAACTGTAGTCTTGCAAACTTCCCAGCATGACAAAAAAGTAGCTCTTCTAATCTTTGATGGCATCTTTGGTCCTATTATGCAGTGATCTTACGATGATTCTGTAATGACAATTCCAACTGAGCAGTTTTAAGAAAATCAGGAATGAGCTTAAATGCTTTGCATAACGTCTTGCAAAATTCCTGTGTCATTTGGCAACCACTGTGTATCATATTTCACTGCATGTGCTTACTTTTCTTCTCCACTTGAATGGCAAGTTGTTTAATTTTTTATATATATATGCCAGTGGATTTATTTCCCTAGAAACAACCTGAGCATTGATTTCGTCTTGAATCACTGCACCTGGGTAAAATCAAGATCACATGATTTCAAGGCCCTTCTAAACAGGAAATACTCCATTTATTTTTTCAGCTGTGTTTGGGTAATAAAGTCTAGCATCCAAGTGTGAGCAACACATTTTCTTGTTTCATTAAACAGCATGAAAGAATTTATTACTTCTCTCCATCAAATGCACTTCTGGCTCTCAAAAGAGCTGAGTGGTACAAGGTTAGCAACATTGCAAAGGAACTCCTTTGGTAAGGTGGGAACTGACTGTGAAATGCAAGAGAATCTATTTCATGAGACTTGCTTCAGACTTGTTTGGTGGAGGCATCTTAGGTAATGTTAGAGTGCCCAACTATCCATTTTTTAAATTGGTCTGAGCAGTAAACCCTGTTCTAGCAGGACACCATCTGAAAAACTAGCAAACTTTAGAGCCGACTCAACAAGGCGTCCTTATTATTGACTCCATTCTTGGACCTATCTGAGTGTGCCCCTAGTCCTCAAAATTCTAACCTGATTTAGCCCTTTGCCTTGTAGTGACTTACCAGATTCTGCATGGTTCTGCTACTGACCTGTCAGGCTCCACCCTTACTCAGTTCCTGACCCCCAGCTCCACCCCTGCTCAGGAAATCAATATTTTGGAAATCAAAAGCTGGCAACTCTTATGTTAAGCAACCAGATTCTTCTGAGGGCTGTTTCTCGGTTTCAGTTTTGACATCGAAATGTAAGCCTTTAAGAATGTAGAATAAGGCTGTGTACACACTGACCTATCTGTAGTGCAAAAAAAAAAAAAGTCTCAATCCAGAATTGTTCATGCTTGTCCTCAACAAGCTGCTTTCAATCTAGATTGATTTTATATCCTGCTGCCCACAAGGATAGGTGTGGTTACTTGAGATGCATTTGAACACCCTTCCCTTGATTAGGTTTCCATGCCCTTTCTTCCCTGCATGTGCCCCAGATTATATAGTGTAATCACTCACGCAAAAAAATCAAAAATATCACTAGCAATCCTGGCTCTAGACCTCTATAAAGCCTTTGACAGCGTAAACCTAAATCTTTTGTTAAATATTCCACAAGTATACAAATTTGGCCCAAACTTTTCACATGTTTTACAAACAATTTACACCAAAACATCAGCGACAATTAGATTTAATAATACAGAAACATCCCCCTTTAAAATTCAATCTGGTACCAAACAAGGATGCCCTTTATCCCCATTATTATTTGATCTGATAATTGAATTTTTAGCAGGCAAATTAAGAAACAATGATAACATCAAGGGAGTGCCAGTTAAAAATCAAACTCATTTAATAAATTTGTATGCTGATGACATGGTACTTATGCTAGAAAATCCAAAATCAAGTATGAGATATATCAAAGAGGAACTAGAACATTTCCAAAATCCATCAGGACTGAAAGTCAATTACACAAAATCAGATTTGTTATGTTACAATATACCTCCCAAAGATCAAATTGGCATGTCTAATCAACTTTAAATCCCATTAGTTCACAAGTCATTCCGCTATTTAGGAGTTCAAATTTCAAAAAATATGAACAAATCCTTTCAATTAAATTATGGAAGAATCTGGAAACAAGTAGCAGATATTAAAAGATGGAATAAAATGAACTTGTCGCTAATGAGCCGAATATCAGTTATAAAGATGATGGTGGTGCCAAAATTTACGTACTTGTTCTATGATATTGCATCAATTTTTTTTAAAATATGGCAATCAACAACTGACACATTTATCTTTAAAAGTAAAAGACCTAGGACATCAAAAAACTTGAGATATAACAGGGTAGAAGAAGGAGGATGGGGAATACCTCTATTGAAACTATATTATGAAGCTTATCAGCTCAGACACTTGATGTCCATAATCAATGATTTTCAAGAAAAATATTGGGTATGTATAGAAAAGTCTTTATTTCAAGATATAGATCTGGCAGTATTACCCTTTATTTAAAAAAAATTAAAAAGGGAATACAACAACAACATACAAGCATTAATCCCATACTAAAGGTCTGGAAATATAGAAAGGAATCATTGATGCCAGGGATATCCCCATTGATACCAATTTGTGGACACCCGGACTTTTACCTAAGAGAGAGAATTATAAATAAAAAGGCATTAAAAAATAATCAACTCTACAGATTAATGAATTATTATACTGATTTATTACCCATATCTAGAACTGTCTGGAGGACATCACTGAAGAATTCAAATATTACATGGTTAGCGTGGTATCAAGTATCTATATTTATTAGAAAGCAACACGTCATACAGCAAGGCACCAGAAACTTGACAGATTTTGGAAGAATGGTAGTTAACATACCAGAAAAAGATAAAGGGCAAATAACTACCCTATACAGATTGCTACTTGAACAGGATTTAGGATCACAACAAGGGCTACGAACTTGCTGGGAATCTGACTGGGCTATCAAAATTGATCAAGAATACTGGACAAAAATGTGGGGGAAATTTCCTTTTAAAGCCGTATCAGCTAAATACACAGAAATATCACTCAAAATCTTACAAAAATGGTACCTAACGCCATCCAGAATTGCACGGATAGACAAGTCTTACTCACCATTGTGCTGGAGAGGATGTGGGGTCTGCGGATCCTATGTTCACATGTGGTGGGACTGTGAACGTATTCAAAGATTCTGGATGGAGGTTTTTGAAGAAATATCCATTATAGTGGGGAATGAAAGTAATAAAAACACCAGAATTGGCATTACTTAATAAATTCGATGGCCAAAACCAAACCATATCACATAAAAAGCAAATTGAGTATCTCTTAATAGCAGCACGCATGTTGATAGCTAAATGCTGGAAAGAGGCAAAAGGATTAAACATTGGGAAGTGGTATAGCATAGTATGGGAAATAGCGCTCTCAGAGAAACTTACTCAACATTTGAGAGTGGCAAGAGGACAAAAGAAAAAATATAGTTTTGCTACAGAATGGTCGTGTTTTATTACACATATGAACAAAGCATCAGGACCAATACAGGTTCCAATTGCCTTTAACAGCTTATGGCTACAATAGTTTCTCTGGAGATCTGGGATCTGTCCTCTTGTTAATTAATTATTATCTAAAACTGCCTAATAACCAATGTTAAGTAATTTGTATTGTATGTGGATAGTGATAGACTGAGTTGTACTTTTATATATAATGTACTATTCTTTGCGTATATGGTTTCTGTATTATGTGAATATTTAATATTCAATCTTTCTTTATATATTTCAAATAAAAACATTTAAAAAAAACAACAGTAGTAACACAGAAAAGAAGCATAGTAAGAACACCAACAATTATACAAAAATGTAATTCTCCATCTTTGGAGATGGCAGGTGTTGCCACCACTCACATATGCTCAGAGGCACATGTTACCAAATTCCTGTCCTGGAGAAAACTGTCTTGTTGCTAGTGTTGAAGTGAGATTCAACTGCAACTCCCTTCAGTTTTGCTGTGTCAAAGGGGAAAGCATCATCTTGTCCTTTGACTCACGTAGCAAAATGTCTTGGGCCAGCCCTGTACCCACTCTCTATGTTCCCCCATTGCTTTCTTCCCGTAGACTGTCAGAAACCCTGTGCATGCCCATGTGAGGAGCTCTGCTAGGAAGCTGTGCATAGGATGGCCTTGTAAATAATCCAGCTAAAGGTCAAGCCACACCTGATGCTAAATGCATCCAGCCCTTCCTTAGGATTCTGCTCTTAACAGCAACTACAGCCAGGGTTGGGGTTGGGGTATGTGATACAGATTGAAACTAAAGCATGAGGGAAGTCCAGCCTTTCCCTGCACACCATTTTCTCCACTTAAAATTGCCCCCACGCCAGGCCCCCGCTGTTTCAGCTGTCAGTTTGGAGGGATACATTGGCTTGATTTATATGTATAAGAGGTGTAAAACAGGTCTTACCTCTGGACACAAGTATTGAAGAATACATTGTAAGCATGCGTTGTGAAGATGGAGGATTCCTGGACATCGTTAGGGATTAAAGAAGGCATCATTATCCATTCCATTCTGTACTTGTCTCATGCAGTGCTATTTCCAGTCTGCTATAGTTTGTCTTTTGTGCCCAAAACTGCATCCTTTGGCAGAGACAGTATGCTTCCGAATAAGTGCTCTTGCACTTAGGTCCTGATTGCGGGTTTCCCATGGGCAGCTGGTTGGCCACTGTGAGAACACGATGCTGGACTAGATGAGCCATTGGTCTGATCCAGCAGGTTCTTCTTATGTTCTTATGCTACTTGTCTTGCTGTCCTCTGTGGTGAAATGATGTAACTTACACAATTTACATAATTATGTAAATTGCATTGAGATTACATTATTTCACCCCATTCATTTCAATTCAAAGGAAACACAATGCTAATAAGGAAAAACACAATCAATTATGCATCATTTGCGAACTGAAAGCAAAGATAAATACTGATTGTATTTGCTGGATTGATTTCCGTTCTGGACATGAGAAGAAAAAGTGAACACCAGCAATTTCCACTCCGTTTCTGTTTTTGAATCCTCAAACATCTCTAGACATAGTATACATGCACTGTAACACCCACCGATGCATTTATCCTCTGTTTTAATTTTTGTGTTGCCTTGTTTGTTTACAGATTTTTTTTTAATTGCCCCCACAAAGCTGCTAATTGTCTACCTCACATCTTGCAAGGTGGGGATTTTCAGTGGGTAAAGTGGGGGGGTGGTGGTTAACTCACCGCCCCGCATGCCATTGTACCCAATCAGATTTTCCCCCTGCTCTTCCTGCTATTAGTTAAAGAAAGCCTCAAATCATGGGACTCAAAATCTCCTTTCATGTTTATTCATGGGACTGAGGAGTTATGCTTTAGAAAGCCAGAATCCAAGGAATGTTCTGCATGAAAAGATAAATGTACAAAGGATTTCCTGTCTCAGGTGGCCATGCTAATATGTTGACAGTAGGGATGGGACAATCTTTGGTTTCTCTCACATATTTTTCGAACCTTAACTTCAGTTCTCCACATTTCCACATCAGTTCGTGACTTTTTTTCCATGAAAATTCATCAGCATTTTAATGCAAACTTCTCTTAATAGGCACACATTTTGGGGCAATTTTCTCTAATGAGCAGCTTTCCAGAGCAATTTCCCCTAATATAATGCATAATGTATGTTATTTTCACTAGTATATGCATTTTTGTGCATTTGGCTGTAGAACTGCATTGCAAAATTTGGAGAATTGGGAATTTTGAAGGATGGCTGTGTTCCTGCTCTTGTTTTTGTTTTGGAATGTGCAAATAAGGTAGGTTTGCCTTTAAATGTGAAATAAATTGGATCTCCTTCTCCTAGTCCCTAGGGAACAGCGGGGATGGGATGAGCCATGCACCACGGAGTTGGGGGTTTACTTGTTTTTCCCCTTTGTGTGAGTAACAAGTGAAGCAGGCTAAAGGCACTTAGAAATCGCATATAGTTTGATTGTAAATCATCAACCACCTGTTGGGAGCCTGAATTCAATAGCCGAGGTTCAACAGATAACAAAGCCATGAAAAACAAGCCTGGGAAGAAGCCTCAGCTTGGAGAAGTCAGAGCTGCACATTCCTGAGGTAGGGCTCCCTGACAGCCTCCTTATTGGGGTTTGCTATGGGGAAACGTTTGGGAAGGGTGCCAAGAAACTGACAAGTAGGGATTTTTTCAAAAACTGAAATGGTGGTTTCAGTTTAGGCCTCATATTTAATGACAGGCCTGGTTTTTTCTTCATTATTTCTTCCTCCTCCCAAATGATATTGCTTAAGGAGATTATGTGCTCCCTGGCCTTACCTGTTTTTGCTTTCTCGATGTCTGGCACCAACTCAGCAACGTTCTGTGATGTTTAAGTAGGATATCTTTCATAATGTAAACCTGTATGCTAGCCTGTCTAGAGTATTAACCTAGGTCCCATCTGCATTATACATTGAAAGCAGTATCAGATAACATTATTATTGCTGCTGTTACTATAATTATTATTTATTACCCGCCCTTTACCCAAAGGTCCCGGGGTGGGTTACAACAATTTTAAAATATGACATTAAAAAAAATGGGGAAAAACCCCACCTAAAAACCCCAAATAATGTGGGTCCTAAAAACACATGTCTCAGGTGTCAGAGGACAGGGTAAAGAGGTGCATCTTCATCATTTGCCTAAAACTGCATAGCGAACTTGCCAGATGCACCTCAGTAGGGAGGGGTTCCACAACTTAGGGGGCACTGCAGAGAATGTCCTCTCCTGGGCCACCCCTCCCATGAGCTTCTGAGGGTGATGGAACTGCCAAAAGGGCCCCCTCTGCTGAACTCAACACCGGAGAGTTTTGTAGGGAAGGAGGTGGTCTCTCACATATTTTGGACCTATGTTGTTTAAGGCTTTAGCATGAGCACCTTAAATTGCGCCTGGAAATGAACTGGCAACAACCAATGCAGCTGTTTTAAAACAGGGTTTCTATGAGATCTAAAGGGAACCCCAGCCAGTCATTTGACTGCTGCGTTTTGGACTAGTTTAATTTTCCAAGGGCAGCCCCACATAGAGCAGATTGCAGTAATCCAGTCAGTCATGGCTTTCCTCAAGAATCCTGGGAACTGTAGTTTGTAAAAGGTGCTGAGAGTTGTTAGGAGACTCCTGTTCCCCTCACAGAGCTACAATTGGCCAAGTTCCCTGGGAAGAGGGATTGATTGATAAACCACTCTGCAAACAGTAGCTCTGTGAGAATAGGGGTCTCCTAACAATTCTTAACACCCTTAACAAACTGCAGTTTTGTTTTATTGTGTATTTTAATTGCAGTATATTTTTAATTCTGTATTTTAACAACATTGTGCAGTTGGTTTTTATGTTTTGTAAACGGCTTGGAAGCCATCTGGGCATTCAGCAATCAATATCCTTCCCTATAGTAACAAAGGACCCATGTACAGTATACATGTGAAGCAGTTTCATACCACTTTAAATAATAATGGTTTCCCCCAGAGAATCCTGGGAACTGCAGTTTGTTAAGGGTACTGAGAGTTGTTAGGAGACCCTTCTTCCCTTGAGGCCTCATCTGCACTATGTATTTAAAGCAGTACCATCCCACTTTAAACAGGTATAGTGCTGCTTTAAATGCATAGGTTACATGGGGCCTCATTTGTCAAGCCTGGGTCTTTCTGTAACCAGATGGTAACAAGGAGCAGGACCGGCCCAATATATTTTGCTGGCTGAAGCATGTGAACAAATGATGCAAATCCACATGTACACACCCTTGACAAATCAAGGAACATAGTACCCAAGTCTGGCCAAGTTATTTTGAGACCTGAGACAGGAAATCCCACAAGCATCTAGTTGCAAGTTGAACTAGAACTTTTATCCTAGCTCAGATGCAAGTGAAACTTCCTACTGGGAGATTTGTATCAAGCAGTTCCTGGTCATATGTTCAGGCTGTATACAAACCATAAATTTAAAGAACACTATTTCCCCTGAATAATTGTGGGGACTGTAGTTTGTTAAGGGTTCCAGAGACTGTAGATCTGTGAGGAATAAACTAGAGTCCTCAGGATTCTTTGGGGAAAATAATATGTGTTGAGTGCGTTTTAAACATAAGGTGTGTATGCACCCTGGGTCCAAATGCACATTTTGGTTCTTCTCTGGCTTCTGGGTAGATCCCTGATAGTGAAGCTCATTGGCGGTCAGGCAAACACTTCTCCACCAACTCTTGATTTCTGGCTAGGCCCAACGCCACCTAAGGGAGTGAGGCAGGTCCAGGCAGGAGTCCAGGTGTGGTGTATGGGGTCACCAGGGGGCAGGCAAGGTACTTTGGGCTGGGTATCTTAGGTGTCTTGACTGTGACAGCAGGGCTTTTTAGGGTTCCCAGGGGTGCTGGTGGTCCTTTCCAAGTCCCAATCCTCTTCCTTAGATAAAGTCTCTCTTCAGAGTCATGGTCGAGCTGGAATCTGTCACCAACAATAATAAATACTAAGTAAAAATTTGCTGCTCTTTCATGACACCCCAAATCAGCAGCCTGAGAGAGATGCCTCACTCTACCAAACGGTAGCACTGGCACTGAAAGAGAGGTAGCAGCAGGCTTATTTATTTATTTATTTCATTTATCTGTCACTTTATACAATAAAATAGAAGCCGTCAAAACAACTTGCCAAAATAAAATGTAATATATAAAACGCATTATTTGCTTTACAGAGATTACATTATTTGCAAAGGGGATGCACTGTAGCCCTCTTCAGGCGCTTAAATCCTACATACAAGCAGCATCATGTGAGGAAGGGTGGGGATGAGTTGGGTAAACACCCCCACCTCCATTGCAATCCCAATCGTCTTCTGTGAGTTGGAGAGCGAATGTCAGAAGAGGTGAGACTCCTGGAAGGTGCCCACGTGATTTAGAATCCCAACAGAAGAGGTGTGGAGATTGGGCACTTGCCCCCACTCTCGCCCACATGATGCTACTTGTGTGTGGGATTATAACACCTGAAGAGAGCTCATCTGAGTGCCTAGTTACATGGTGGTCCCATTTACACAATCTTCATCATTTTTTCAACAGAAATAATAACATAATCTGGGTTTCTGTGAGATCAGGAAATCTTGTGGGGTGCTGAGTTCACATAACCTAATCTGCATGGTAGAGGTATTCATGTTTCTCCATCATGTGAGCACCCACGTGCAGTTAGTATGAACTCAAACGAGAGGGAATGAATAGTCGTTACTGAAAATCAAACCAAACAAGTTGCTTTATACATTTTCAGCCCAGCAGAGGGCAGTGGGACTCATAATAATTTCCTTGAGGCTATCTGAGCATGAACCCTGAGAATCTATGGGCCACACAAGGTCTGATGGTGGCAAACAAATGTTTCTTTTCATGAATCCTCCCTATTCATATAAAAAGCAGTGTAGAGAGAACAGTACAAAAAGGAGAGGGGTGTTGAAACCCCAATCCCACATGTTGCTTTCTTTTTTTAACTCATTTCTCCAAGCCCTTTCCCAGCTCATACCTCGTACAGGATCTGAGAACAGAGAAAAGTGATTTGAGAAACTGACTGGGAGGGGGGGGGATATAGCATCACGCCCCCGCACCTCTTTTGTACTTAAATGTGGCCATCCATTCTCTGCTTCATACATTATTCCAGCAGATCCAAATCTAAACAAATGGTTTTGGCATCATCACATGTAGTATTGTCTACTGTGACTGGCAGATGATGATGTTGAGAATTTAGATGCAAACAGGGAGCTACTAACCAATTTCAACACTGTGGCAGGCAGTGGACCTCCAAAATCTTAGGAGGGGATCTTTCACATCATTGGCTTCCTGTTGTTTTTTAATTGGAGAGATGCGACTAGTTCTCAGCTATTGAAAAAGTCTTCACAGCATAATAGTCTTCAGGAGAGACTTTTGACCATGCCATAGGCTGGCTCAAATACCACCTATGGGATCCAAAACAAGGATTTCTGGGGTTGGAGCTGAACTGACCTGGGATCCTAAGCTGGCCTTGCTGCCTTCATGTGACAGTACTGGAAGGCCTGGCGCCAGTAGGCGGTCAGATTGGGCAGTGACCAAGCGCCCCTGTGGCCCAGAAGGGCCCCTCTGGCTGGGGTGGTGGAGTTCCTGCTTCACAATCCACGCTGGCATAGGTTGTGGGGCAAATCATGCCCAGCGACCTGATGCTACCATGGATCATGGAGCAGGATCTCCATTCTCCCAAGTAACATTCCACTGATGTAGGCGATGCTGGCTTAAATAGACCATCTGTCCCGCCTACCTCCCACGTTGCCACATCAGTATGCTGTGCATGCATGCCTACCATCACCCAAGATGGCGGCAGGGGCGCCCCTAAGGGGATGACACCTCTGCCACCATCTAGGGCGATGGCAGGTGTGCATGCACAGCGCACTGACACAGCAATGCAGGATGTAGGGAGGGCGGGTGGGCCTATTTAAACCTCTGTTGCCTGCATCGGGAGGTGGTGATGGGGAGCATGATGACCCAGGGCCGGGCAGTTTGGTGCCAGCCCTGAATATTGCTCAATTTGGACTTGTCCACTGTGCCTGCTCCAGACTGACACAGAGATCTGCCTGTCCCCCACCTTCCAGCCCAACTGCCATACATGGCAGTGATTCCTCTGCCACTCCATAAAGCCCCACTGGCCTGGTGCAGGGAGGTTAGGATTGATCCCTTAGTGGGTTTTTTTGTATTTTATTCTGCATATGCTTCCAAGTCTTAAAATGTACACTGCCCTGGTATTTTATATGTTGAGTGGTATGTCTATCTGTCTCTATATCTGAAACAGTATTCTGCTGCTGCTGACTGAATGGCAGATTGGAATGGCAGATTTGCAATTATGTCCAAACAGAAGGGAATGACTCTTTCCTACTTCTGAGCTGCTGCCTGCTGTGATACATCTAAAATTACCTAAAAACAAACAGGTGGTTTTGCTTCCTTAAAAGCTATTATCTCATTCATATGCAAACATATGCAGATTTAGGCAACGCTGCTGAGGACACTTATTTGTAAGTCCCATTCAGTATGGTAGGATTTCCTTCTGAGAAAATATACACAAGTTTTAACTGTTAATCAATTGATCAACTAAGTTTTCTTCAACTCTGTGACAGCTGTAATGAAACTATGTGTTAGGGAGGGGGCATAAAAAAGAGTTAGGTCAGGGGTTGTTCTCCTATGATAATTGTGAAAACAGGCCTTAAAATAAGGTGATCGTGTGCCCTATTTTACAGAGGATAATCCTCTTGTTTAAAGGAGCCCTTTGTAAGGCCTCTCCAATCCACGTCTGTTTTAAAGTTAAAAAACCAAAAGAAAGGAGAGCAGGAGCCTTGAAGCCGCCTAATATCAACAGTTTGCACCTGGACACCAGGCTGAGCCAGCACATGGGACAGCTAGTCACAGTATATTGTATTTACATTATAGTGATTTGTCCTACATTTGCATCTGTGCTGATGAAATAGTATATACAACTTTTATGCAAGTCTTGTCTTCTTGGTCCTCTTTTGCATATCCTCTTCTTTGGTGATGCATAAGTGGCCACCCTACAGCCTAGAGAGGCACAACTGGTGTCGTTTTGGTGCCAGGTGTAAAATTCATTTCTTTGCCCAGGCTTTTTAGGGTTACTAGGAATTGCATCACTGGTGCGAGTGAGGAGCCCAGGTTGTGGCTCCCTAAGGAGATGCCCATTTTACGGGTTGGCCTCAATTGCAGAGGTGCTGGGCATCCAGTGGGACTGGTGGGGCAGAAGGCTGAGAGGCCAATAGGAGGTGGAGCCAGAGCCGATGACAGGCAAAACCCAATTAATTCTAGTTTTGCTCCCATCCTCCTCCTTACTGAGTTCTCTAGGCAGCACTGACAGGCAGCGCTACCCCTTTACTGGATGTAAGTAAAAAGGCAGGCAGGTGAGGGCTGGCTGAGGGCAGACTGAGGTTGGTGGGGCAGTGTCCCATTCGCCCTAATGGGTCAGGTTCTACTGCCCAATTGGTTTTATCTGCTTTTAGAAGTTGGGCTCAATTGGTTTTATTGTAGTGTTTATTATTATTAATATTAATGTTATTATTATTATTATCATTAAATTTTGTTTATACCCCGCCTTTCGGCCAAAGGCCCTCAAGGTGGCTTACAAAGAAAAATAAACACAGGTATAAAAATACAATATAAAAATACAATAAAAGCAATACAATTTACAAAAATTAAATTAAATAACAATTAACATTATAATAACAAATAAAATTAAATAACAAATAACATTATCATTATTGGCGCCGCCAAGAAAGAGGAGGTGGTGTTAGCGGGGGCGGCAGCTCCTGAGAGGCAGGACGACAGGCATTTGTTACAGCAAAGCTGTTTACTGTTTCAATGTTGTCTTCCTCTCCATGTCCTCGGGCTCGCTCAGCTGCTGCTCCCCGGGCTTCTGCTGCTGCTGGTGGGGATGGTTTATGTCGGGGGGGGGCTGCGGGAGCTTGGGCTTGGGGACCTGGGCCTTGCCTGGAGCAGGAGGAGGAGAAGGACGCGGCGGTGGCTGTTGTTGAGTGGGAGGCCCTGAGCCAGGAGGCCCCGCGCAAGAGACCCTGTGCCGGGCTGTTGTTGAGCAGAAGACCCCGTGCCGAGAAGCAGTTTTATTTTATTGTAACCACCCTGAGATCATATGATCAGTGATGGCTGGTGCCCATTGGGACTGGTAAGGCAGAAGGCAGGGAGGCCAACAATAGATGGAGCAAGAGCCAATGATGGACAAAGCCAGTTAATACTTGTTTTGCCTATGTCTTCCTCCCTGCTGAGTTTTCCAAAGACAACACTGAGACGGAGGAGGAGGAGGAGGAAGCTGAAAACCAATGCCACAGCCTAGACTGGTTGTAAGTAAGGAGATGATGATGATGATTAATTATTATTTTATCAGTTGTCTTCTTTACAAGCATCTCTCAAAGCGGGTGGGGACTGATTGAGGGCAGATCAAGCTTGGTGGGACAGCACTCCGCTTGCCCTAATGGACCAGCCTCCTCTGCATATAATGGACAGACTAAAAATTATCTTGTTAATTTATTAATTAATTGTTTACCAGATAACTGCAACAAATTATAGCCTGGTGGCAAACTGAAAGGTCCAGTGCTGTTCCCCATCATTTGGAAGAAGTTGGCAAGCCAGAAATAAATGATGGAGGAAGTGAATTACTTCCTAGCACAAAGTAAACAATTTCTGTACTTTCTTTTTTTTAATTTAATTATGCTGATCATGGCGACTTGCCTTCAAATATTTATGTAGGCTGCCAGGCGACAAAGTGCATCTGATCTTTACAAAAAAAACACAACAATGTCTCCTCATAGAATTTACATCTCAGTTTAACTGGCTGCTGGTGGCCACCAAGGAGTTCTCAATGGTGGTTTTGTGCATAGAAATGTTGCTGCAATAATGTGCTGTGTAGTGTGCATTGTTAGTAGCTTTCCAGCCTCTTTCAAGGAGAAAGTGGGGTGGAGGTGGGGAGCAAATGTCACAGAACTGAACAACTAGCCTTGAATAAAGCTGCACAGAGTACTGTGCAACTTGACAGTGAGCTTGGTCAGGATTTGAGCCAATAAGCTGATACAGTAAATAACTCCTCTGACCACTAAGTGCAAACTAAACTGTAGACACTTTACATATGCTAAAGATGGCTGCATCTTGGGTTTTATTTGTTTATATTTCAAATGACAGCTTGCCTTGCAGTCCTCTAGGGGCCCAGTCAAGGCAGCCTGCATAAATAGGAACACAGGAAGCTGCCTTCTGTTGACTCAGACCATTAATCCATCTAGCTCAGTGTTGTCTGCACTGACTGGCAGCGGCTCGCTAGGATTTCAGGCAGGGGTCTCTCCCAGTCCTATCTGCAGATGCTGAGAACTAAACCCCAAAACTCCTGCATGCAAAGCAAATGCTCTACCAGTGAGCTACAGTGCTGAAAGCAACAGTAGAAGCCATACGAGAACAATCCTAACCGTCTTTACTGAGGAGTAAGGCCCTCCACTTTCAATAGGACTTGCCCGCGTGTAAATGTACCTAGGATTGTAGCCTAAAACAATCATGGACTATAGCAGGAGTGGGGAACTTCTTTCGGTTGAAGGACAACGTTCCCTTCCAGTAGTGTAGTAGCAAAGTCAGAAGTGCAGGGTCTCTTAATGTTAGTCATAGCCATGCTCCCTTCCCCCCCCTTGTTTTGCTGCTGGGTTGAGAATGAGGTCCTTGTTAATGCCTTCTCCTGCAGCAACAGACATTGCTAGGAGCCAGGAAAGGACAAGGAAACATGTTAGAAGACTCTTCTCAGTGGCTAACACAGTTCCCTTTCATACTGATTGGTTCATACGATGCTGGAGATTGGGACCCTGCTCCTAGAAAAGTAAGGGGTCTAAGGCCCCCCAAGACCCTGAACAACTACTCCCCTGTTCCCTTCTGGGAAATCTTTTTTGGGGGGATGCCAGTGGTGGGTGAGGCTAGAGGAAAAAGTGGGCAGAGAGTTGGATGTACATTTTACCTTTATTACAGTAGGCTAGTTTCAGTACACACCCTTCTTCATTCTTACAACCATGAGAGTTCAAAGATACATTCCATCCAGGCAAGAGCACTTATGAGGTGTGGGAAACAGAGTCTGTGAGTGGCGTGGCCTGGGGAAGAGGGGGTGTGGCTAGGAAGGGGATGAGGCCTGGAGAGAGTCCTAAGGGACACATTTGGTCCCTGGAGTTGAGGTTTCCCACCTCTGGAATAGAGAATTGAAAGCACATACCAGTTCCCATAATCTCAGGAACAAACTAGATGAGACAGTGGGAGTTCCGTGACTGGATCCCTGGTGCTGTTTTTTTCAAATGGAAAATGCAACCGGGGGGGGGGATTTTGGATTGGAACTGACATTGAAGAAGGAGGCTGAATAAGGAACTGGCTCCCTTTTGTTCATTTTGGTTCAACAATGCCCCATCTGTTGGAGTGATTAACAGAGTGGTGACATGAGACTGGAACTCCATCCCAGGAGAAATCTGACTGGTCTGCACAATATAAATATTTAAGTGGTGGTTGACTACATTTTTATTTATCTGGGTTTTAGGATCATGAAGAAAATTCGCTTTTCATGGGGGTGGTGCTATGGATGTTGTTGCTGCTGATCTCTTTTAAGAATGGCTTATGGGTCTGTGATTCTATTATGGTTTTATTACTGTACTGCTTTGTTTTGTTAATTATGTTGTTAATACCCTGTCCTCCTGACTGGAGGAAGGGTGGCTTATAAATACTGCAAATGAAAGGATAAATATACAAATAAGTTGTATAAAATGTAAATCCAGTTGGGTGTAGTGCAGGCTTTAGCTGCTAAGGACTTGAAAAGGCTTAAGGATCCAGTAGCATTGAATGCTTTGACTGTACCTTGGGGCATTCTGTTATTTGGAAGAGGTATGGCATTATATTATTACGTATAAAATCTAACTAGGAAGTGTCCTTTTTTTCCCTTTTTTTTTTTAACCAAGCTAATGACTGAACTATCATCTACCGGGCATGGTGCCCAAGTATTGCCCAGTTTCCACAGAAAGGTGTTTATTACCTTGATAGATACTTGCACATGCAGTATGAACTGTACTCATGGAACATTTGGTGAGGCAGGTGCTTAAATAGCAGATGAATTGAAATGAATATTGGAGAAGGGATTGTAAAGGTGTTGTCTGGTATCATCAGGAGAAACCTCTCTTGGCCAACTCCTGATAGCGCTCTGTCCTGATAGCTGACAGAGAAAACAAGATAAAATTCCAGAACTTCCTCCTCTTAGATTTCTTTCTCCTCTATGTAAATAATGCATTGGGCCTTGGTGAAGGTGTAAATTGCTTTCTTGCCCAGTTTTCCAGTAGTCCTTGGGGACCTATGCCATGAAGCACAGCAGAGACCCCCACCCAACAGTACTTCATTGTGATTCAAGGACTTTCTGTGTGGATTGGCGCTGCAACACTAAACACAGCAAAATCCCAATTCCCTGACCTCCCTCCAACACTGTTGACCATTACTGAGTCAGAACAAGTAAATGTTTTCATTTCAGCACCCATAATCTTAGGGGTAAATGTGACTCTTCAAGTTGTAAGATGCCAGGGGTCTTAAACCAGAGACTCTGGGTTGTATTCAGCATTAACACTAATGCATTCATTCAGCGACAGAATTATCTGCCTCTCTCCTCCTGTGCACCCCCTAACTCTGTTCTAGGGCTTCCCTCAACCTTCCAGAGCAAATTTGTGGATGATATAGAGTATGCATGGGGGGGAGGAGAGACGGGGAAACACTGGTGCACACAAAGTTAGTTAATACTTCCCTCCGAAATCAGGACTTAAGTCACTGTACCCTCTGTGCAAGATGGTAGCCTGCTGGAAGAGACAGACATATTGACTCATACTATCCAATTCCTTTCAGAAAGGCAGCATTTCCTAACCTGGTGCCCTCTAGATGTTTTGGACTATAATGCCCATAAATCCTGACCATTGGCCATGCTTACTGAGGATGATGGGATTTGTAGTCCAAAACCATCTGGAGGGCATCAGGTCGGAGAAGGCTGGAGCAAGAGCTGGACCACCCAGTGTCAGGATTAGAGGACAAGTTTTGCCTTTAAAACAGTGACTTAGTTTGGGTGTAACATACCTTGGCTTAATAAATCAAGATCTGCATCAACTTTATGGATTGGAATCAGTATCTGAAATCAACTTCAGACAATGGTTTCATATTCTTGTTCATTCTGTTCCCAGTAACCATAGTTTCCCAGTTTGGATAAGTCTTTAATCACAGTGCTCTGAGAAGGGAAAGAAAGGAGTGGAATCCACAGGCACAAGCCTCATGCATATTTTGCTTAAAATGTCATGTCCCCCTGAAGGAGCAGGTTTGTAGCCTGAGGATACTCCTCAATGCCAGAATGCCATTCAGAGCACAAGTGGTGAAGGGTGACTACGCCGAGCTATGGCTAGTTCACCAGCTATGGCCATTCTTGGACTGTCTGGCCTCAGTGATCCATGCTTGAATAACCTCCCCTGTAGATTATTGCAGTGTGCTCTACGTGGGGCTGACCTTGAAAATGGCCTGGAAGCTGCTGGTGGTATAGAGTGCAGCAGCTTAGCTTTTGAGCTGAGCTGACAGAGGACAATTCATCACTCCAGTTTGGGATATAAATTAACTAAAAATAAATAAATATTGGAACTGGGACTATATACTGTAACCCAGTTCGGTACTTTACTTTTCCCTACAATAATGAATAGCATCCTGTCACTATATGGGAGAAACCAGCTATGGCTGGTTGACCATTGCTGGACTGAGATACTGGCCTCAGTGACCCATGCTTGAATAACCTTCTGAATAGATTATTGCAATATGCTCGGCATGGATGCAATGGGCACCATAAGGATTGGAGTTTCCTGCCTTGGATTATTCTATTCCTCCTCACTCCCCAGCTGAAAATGAAGCATGATCCTTTTGTTTTTCTTTTTGCAGAGCCCCATCCTCAGTTCTGTCTCTTAATTAGTGATGTCAGAGAATTCTGACAGAAATGGAAACAGGAGTGGAAATTGCCTATGTTCGTTTATTCCTCCCATGTCCAGAACGGAAATCAGTTCTGCAAATATGATCAGCATTTGCTGCTGTTGTTGCTTTCAGTCTGCAAACGATACCCCTTTTGAAGTGTATTTCCTTTGCACTGAAATGAATGGGGTGGAATAATGTAATGACAACCTAATTTATGTAAATAATTACATGCAATTTAGTAAGATGAATAATGTGGGTTTTGGTGGAAGACAAACCACAGCAGAATGGAAACAGTGCTGCATGTAACAAATATAGGGCAGAAGGGGAAACAATGCCATCTTGCATCCCTACTCTTAATCATGCTGGAGCATGATAGAAATGCAAGGAAGTTATTTTTATATATGATAGATAAATGTTTAAATAGTCCTAATGATCACTATTTATTGCCCAGATAAATATCATTGCAATAAAATATGTTTAAATACTTTTGTTGAAAGTTCTGGTGCTAGCTTAGTCATCTTTCTCTGCATGTCAAGAAATTAAGCATTCAGGTCATATGGCTGATCCATGCTGCAGTTAACAGTCATCATAACTGTGTCATAAACGAATAGCAATCTAATGTAATTGGCCAAGCTTGCCTCAGGACCTCTGCTTGTCATAGGCTGGTGACAGTTTCTTTATAAACTTGCCAGAAAACTGCCATAAGCCACAAGTGCTGCCAACCTGACTACATTAGACCCTTGCTGTCTTTGCATATTATTGCAAAGTTACAGCCAGTTTGCAGCAATTTAGCAGCCAAAGTTAGACTTTTCATGAGGGTGGAACAGCTACAGGACCTACTCCTTAAACAGAAATGTGAATTCGGCAAACTGAAGAATTGATCCTATCAACAATGAACCCTGAATGCTGGTAAAGGCGAGTCTGCAGAAAATGAAAATGTGTCATATGGGCAGAGTAACAAGGCTGTAAGTTATTAGAAGGGTATTGATAGCAATTATACATTTTCCTTTTACCCCTTTCTATATAATTTGTACTCCAGTTCAAATATTTACCCAGCCCTTATGTGGGGGAAGAGTATGGATCTTCCCCTCCAACATGCAGATGAATCAAAGTATGGGTGTGTCCAGACTGTCAGTATTTTGCGGGAGGGATTCAAGCACATATTGGAAAATGTAGCTTTGCTCACTAAGGTGGATTAAAATGCTCTTGTTGCCGTAGTGCAACTAATCTACTTTAAAAAAAGAAACAGACTTTTTGTGGAATGAACAAATGATTAATGGGAAGCTGTTTAAAACACCTGGCAAGCAAATCAGGATGAATGTTCATTGTCGTATGACCTCCCCGCAAACAAATTGGACGGAATGGTCTATAAAGACTGGATATAATCTAGCCTCTGTGCCGATCAGTTGTGAAATCTCTTAGAAGCAAATTAAAAGAAACAAAACACTGAAGCAGCTCCCACCAGGTTTTACAGGAAAAAGGGGCAGGCTTTAAGTAACCTCATGTGCCCCGGTTTTCAGAAGAGAGAAGCTAAAATGATGAAACTGAGGTTATCATACTTTGGACACATAATGAGAAGACATGCTTCACTAGAAAAAACAAGAATGCTAGGAAAAACAGAGGGGAGTAGAAAAAGAGGAAGGCCAAACAAGAGATGGATTGATTCCATAAAGGAAGCCACAGCCATGAACTTACAAGATCTGAACAGGGTGGTTCACGACAGATGCTAGTGGAGGTCGCTGATTCATAGGGTTGCCATAAGTCGTAATTGACTTGAAGGCACATAACAACAATATCCAGAGATTGTAAGACATCTTCGGCATGTGAAAAGAGGTGACAGTATCCATAGCAGATGAAGATGTTCACTTCAGTGGTGCAGTTAATTAATTTTAGAGCTACTCTAGACCTAATATTTAGTGGTGGGTGGGTGGGCTACCTGCCCTTTGGACAAAATGTAGTGGTAGCTGGTGCCCGTGGGACTAGTGGGTGGAAGACAGGGCGCCGAACAATAGGCAGAGCGAGAGCCAATGAGAGGCAGAGCCAACTTTTTCTAGCTTTGTTCCTTCCTGCTGAGTTCTACAAAGGCAACACTTGACACTAAGGAGGGGAACCTGAAAGGCAGGGCCACCCTCTGGGCTGGTTGCAAATATGAAGGTAGGCAGGTTTGGGAGGATGAGGTTGGGGGCTGGTGTCCCATGTGCTGAGATGGACCAGCCTCCATGATGAAATGGTCTTGGGTGAGGCTTGTTAAACTGCTAAGTGTATTACTTTAAATTCCAAATGTGGTAAGTCAACCCTGTTACGAAGGAACCTTGAACTTCCTCATGAGCAGAGCTCACTAGAAATTCAAATTCCCCAAAAGAGAGCAGCAGGATCTTTTGCTGGAGTTACCCGCACGTCACCCCCAGAACATGTATAATTTTACTCTTAACTCAATAACACATACACTGCAAGTAAAATAAAGAGTGGTTTTATTAAGAGAAGGAACAAAGAAAAATATTGCAGTTTACAATTGCAGTTAACAATGAGTAGTTTTCTAACTATTATTCATTCATTCATTCAGCAACACTAGATAGACTAAAGCAAGAGACTAGCCCTATAAACACTTTCTCATTAAGCTCACCCACACAGAAAGAAAGAAGAAAAGGAAAGAAAAAGGCCCAGATAGTTGCATATACCTTTCCTGGAGAGTTGCTGCAAGCCTAAAACTGAGAGAGAGAGACTTTCGTATCTAGCCCAATGAGCAAAAGCTCCACCCTTTGTAACCAGCGCCAGATCTGAAAGTTCTCACCCAAATCCATAGCTCTGAAATTGTCCCAAAGATGCTAGCATACGTTGATAAGAAAAGCAGTTGTTGCAGCCCCCCAGAAGATGAACTGAACTCCCCTTCTCACTCCTCATGTTTTATACCTTTTCCTAACTAAACTGACCCCAAAGTAAACCCAAAGTAAACCCAAAGTAAATGTGATCAGGAAGGTGGGAACCCACTCATTTCCTGATAAGTTCCCGGATGATAGGTGTGATCTTTGTTTCTTTGTTTGACAGGAGTTTATCCTGTCTTCTCCAAAGGCTTAGAAATGCACAACACCTCCTAGTTTGAAAGGAGCTATTCTGTTTCCTCGTGATGGCCTAGATTATCATAAACATTTCCTTTGTTTGAAAGGAGCACCTATTTTTACTGGGTGACAAATCCCAAATTTCCATGAGTCAGGAAGTCTATACCTTCAGGCATTGCAAGATATGTACTCAGAGGTCACAGAGGGGCTGTTTCCCAGGAATCTTTGCTGTTGCAGGCCTTTTCAAACTCTGGTTCACTGAGATGAATCAAAGATTAAAAATTCCCAATATTTGACACCTCATAACAACCCTGCTATGTTTGGGGTCCTTTTGATTATTCTGCTAAGTGTGGCATTGGACTTCTGGCTCATGGTCTTACCTTGATAGCATCGCTGTCAGAAATTGCACTTAGAGTGGCTACTTATACCTTGCCCAAAAATAGGAATTCATTGCCAAAAACAAGAGGGCATGGATTTGCACAGGATCTGCATCTGTTGATATATACGGATAAATGAAAATTGATAAATAATTACTATAATGCGAATAGAAATACAGTACGTTGCAGCATTGTGGGGAAGACTGTGCCCAGTGTACCTGCTGAATGTGAGGTTCGGGTGCTAGCTGTTGATGGGCAACGTCAAGGCCCCTGCTGCTCTCCCTTCTTGGGGTTCTTTCTCTTTAAATCCAACTTGGATCAGACACCCCTTCAAACAGCGGATGCCTTCCAATGGAGATCTGTTTCTCTGCATGTTCTCAGGACATACGACCACCCTAACGGCACCATCCTGGCCAAAAGTAGCCTAGGGATCACTTATGAGACACTTTTGAACCATGAGGGTGCCTCATGCAAAGCAAGAGTCCCCTCTGAAGCCCCCTGCAGTGCTGTGGAGTACTTTGGGGGACATTCTTATTTTACTCATCTCGTCCTCTCTTCCGTTATAGACTATTAATGATCTAAATTATGCCATATTATTCAAAAGGCAGTTTCACAAGTATTATTTATTTATTTATTTATTTAATTACATTTCTAGACCGCCCTATAGCAGAAAGCTCTCAGGGCGGTGTACTGCAAAGGATACCATTTCCTCTGGATGTATGAATGAAATTTATCAATATAAGGATAGAGTGGAAGAGAGCCAATGAAAAAGCAAATATATACTAGTCAATGTAAGTTGATTTGTAATTTTGATTTACAGATGCAGGGAACTGAAGTCTGATAGAAGCACTGGTTTTGAAAATAGCCTAAAGTTGTATAGTAAACTTACCTGAGTAAACCAGATAGTTTAGTGTAGCCTATCCCAACCAGGTTGCTCCAGAGTTTTTGGACTACAACTCCCATCATCCCTGACCATTGGCCATGCTGGCTGGGGCTGATTGGAGTTGTGGTCCAAAATGTCCGGAGGGCACCAGATTAGGGAAGTCTGATTTAGTATTTAAATCAGTTTAAGATATAATTATATGAAAATGTCTGCATTCTTCAGGTGGCTTAAGAAGTAAGCATAGATAAATGTTTGCCAGACAGGTTCATCCAGTTATGTTCAGCATTTATTCTTCTTTGTTTACTCCTCAGTTTCAATTCCAAGAAGACAATGATTCTTCATAAATGATTTGGATGCTTCATAAAGGGGGACTCATTCTTCCATGTCTGCAAGAGATAAATCGGATAACTGTTTAAGAAATTTTATGATTATTAAAAATGGTATAACCATAAGATGCTCCAGTCACTTACTGATCTTCTCAATGAGGAGATAAACAAATTATTTAATTATTTATTAAAGTATCTACAGTCACATTTTTTATAGAAATACATCAAGGCAGCTTATAACATACAAAGACATGATAAAATTTAAAAACCAATAAATGCTTTATTTAAAACCATAATCGAAGCAACCATAATAAAAACTGCATTGGTTAGAGAGAAGTTTGTGTTACAAAGGGCTGTCTAAAAATTTCAGGTTTTGATGAGACATCTGAAAGAAAGAAGGGGGGTTCCTGTTGAATCTCTATTGGTAGGGAGTTCCATTGGGCAGGGCCTGTCACACTGAAAGCTCGATCCCTGGTGGAGGCCAACTGAACCTCAGAGTGTGGGGAACCACCAGAAGTGTCCCATCAGAACATTTCAGTGATTGAGCTGGAACATAAGGATTCGGGTGGTCCTTAAGATACTTTGGAGTTGTTTAGCGGCTTGTGAATTAACACAAGTATTTTGAACCTGGCTTGATAGCAAATTGGCAACCAGTGCAGCTCTTTCAGCAGTGGGGTAACATGTTGCCAGCAGTCTGCACCTGTAAGCAGGAAATATGGGTATGATATGCCCCAAACCTGATAGGCTAACCTCTGAGGCCTTGTGTGCCTAATTAGGGGCCCATGGACTGGAAGTTCCCCACAAATGGTCTAAGGGAAAAGAGAGATGGGGGAATCTGAAAATTGGGTTCAGGTTGAATCTTAGACATATTGCTGCCTGAGGGAATGAACGAGACATTGCCCTCCCCAAATTTCACATACAGAAGCTAATTGGCCTGGCTGTTGAATCTTACATCAGTCCTGGTGATGGAACCATGACACCTGAGGATAGCAGGCAAGCTTCTTTAGTAATTTGGCGTTGTATCCAACAAAGTCATTACACTTGCAGACAGGCTTCTGTTTGTGCAGCGGAACTTCCCCTGCAAATTTTCTGTGGCTTCCCTCCCTCTCTTGCCCCTGTGTGTTCCTCCTCCCCAATCTGCTGTGAAGGATTGGGGGAACCCTCAGAATAGATTAGGAAGGTGTGAAGGAAAGAGAGGGAGGGGAATCTCTGTTGCCCAAGTGGAATTTGTTCTGTGAATGCAATGATGGCATTGGGTACAATCTTTTATTACTGGAAGATTTATACCATGCCTTTTCTGACTACATGTCTTCAGAAGGCCACATACAAAACCAGGCAAATAAAACAGAATCAACAAAATCTACAGTTCCACCCTTTAAAATGAGCAGTAAAAGCATCAGTAAGAAACAGCAGTTAATACAAACTTGATAAAAAACAGATTGAACTAAAAACGTCTTGAGAGTCCTGTTAGTGTTTTTGTTTGCCATTCTGAGCTCCTTCTGGGAGGAAGGACGGGATATAAATATAATAAATAAATAAATAAATAAATGTCATGAGTGAAGAAGCAATAAGCATTTTATGGGGGTTCATAGTCCATAAATACAGGTATGCTACTAAAAAGGTTATGTACCTGGAGAGTTCTGCCCTCTAGAAAAGGGAAATGGTGAGAGCCCAAGAATGACTGGCAGGCTATTGCCACTGCCCCACCTCCAAATGTTTTGCTACATGATAAAGCCATCGCACTCTGCTTAACAGCAGGGCTGGCTCTGACTGGTGGAAGAACAGGTTGGGAGATGTAGTGGCTGCATCCTGACTTGTTGATGATACCTTATAGTGGTCTGAGGCACCATTTTGGGGTGAGGACTGGAAATCAAATTCACAGGGTGACAGAGAGAGAGCAAAATGTAGCCAACTTTAAGCTGCCTCAGAATGGGTTAACAATCAATCTCTCTTCCCAGGGAATTCTGGGAATTGCAGCTCTGTGAGGGCAATAGGGATCTCCGAACAACTTTCAGCACCCTTAACAAACTACAGTTCCCACGATTTTGGGAGGGGAGGATACATGACTCTTTAAAGCGGTATGATTTTGCTTTAAATATATAGTTCAGAAAGAGCCTGAGTCAGTATAATAGTTTCCTATGCTTGGGTAGAGGCACACTTACTGTTCCGCTGGTTTCGGTGTGTCTTCACCTCTCTTTTCTCAAAATGGGGGCACACAACGCTAGTCAAACACCACCCCTTTTTGTTGTAAAACCTGGTGGGATCAGATCCTGTGCATTTAAAACAAAATCAATTTCAAATAGATTTTGCAACTGATGGGCAGATCAGTCCATTGCCCATTGAGATGTGGCCAACAGAAACTCTTTGCTGTAGGCAACTAGCATGCTCACCACCCTCCTGTGACATGCAAATTAGTATTTGCTTTTAGAATAGAAGAGGTATCTGGGAGCTTAAACATGTCATGATTAGCTGGCACCCACAACTGTTGTTTGCTTTATGGTTGTTTTATAGGTATTACAGTGATGCCTATACCAACACCTCCCCATCCACCCTTTCCAATTCCTACTATTGATACTAAAAGTTGTTAGACCAGTTATGGAACATGACACCATTTGAGCTCTGAGTAAAACAAGCCAAGTTCATGGAACAGAGATCCATTTGGAATCATATAACTCTATGGAATTGTATAAAACTAACTGTGCACTCCAATATTGCTGTGAGGTCCTGTGTTGGGGCGAGTGCTGTTAAGTGACTCAATGTATTTGTTATCTTAGCCATGATATCAGCTTTAATACCTTTAGCCAGGGAATAGTGACCTTTTTGCAGCTTTACCTGGAGATGCTGAGGACTGAACCCAGGACCTTTGGCATACAAAGCAGACACTCTGCCCCTGAGCTATGGCAAGCCACATTAATTTCAGTGAGTCTTCCATCTCAGAAAACATGCACACTCAGAATTTGCTGCATGTGTCTTTATTGCACTTGACCATATATTAAGCACACAGACAAAATGGGAAACTGCATTATTAAATATTTATGTCAATTACTAGTGGCCATTATTTATTTAACAGTGCTCAGGAAAATCTGTTTTAGGGGTCATTTCTCTATGGGATATCCTCCTCCACATTTGTTTAAAGATGGCTATTGCATCATGAGAATGCTCTTTCTCCCCCTCATAATTAGAAGAGACCCTGATATATTACCCACCCACACAGAGCTTTTTCCTTCTCTTTCTGATGCAGAACAATCACTTTGCTGGCCAGCTGGTTTGTATGTGTTTCTGCCAGCAAAAATAAAACAGGCCATTTTGAGGATCTTTACTCTCATCTTGTTTCCACCTGAAGCTGAAGGTGGATTTTAAAGTAGGGGAAGGAATTTGGAGCCTTGGTAGAAAGGTGAGGTGAAGTCAGTCACTGGGGTCTGATAATGTAAAGGCACTAAATAATATAAGCAGTTTATTGCACCGGAAGGCCCATGGATTGCCATGTTTCTCTGAACAGGGGCAGAGAGGCATAGATCGTTATGGTGTGGAACTGCCCCCAGCCACCCCTGACATGACAAAGACAGAGGAGAAATAACACATGCAGAGGATGAGCAGAGTGGGAACTCACTAGACTAGAGCATAGTGTGGCCACTTTATACACTCCCAAAAAGAAAAAGAAATGTGTGGCCAGAAGAAAGCACCCTGATTTACATAAAACTTGTACATGCTAATTTATATGTATAGGTGCAAATTTGTAAACAATTCCTACAATTTAAATAGAAACAGTGCATGTTGCCATAAGGGAGATGCCTGCAGCCAGGTGTCTCCTGGCCAGGTGCAACAGCTGGTGGGCAACTTCAAGGCCATTACTGCTCTTCCTTCTTAGGCTCCTTTATCATTAAACCAGACTTTATATATAAAAACAGCCTTATAGCACAGTGGGGAGGAGAGCCTGGCTGGGAGTCCAGAGTCTGTGAGTTCAAATCCCCACTGGTGTCTCCTGGGTGTGAAGGGCCAGCTAAAGATCACCCCCACAGTGAGTGGCTAAGGGGTTACGTGCCCTGCCACCTGTGCAGCCGTGGGCAAGCTGCATAGTCCCAAGGAGCCCAGTTGCCCCCCAGCTGGCAGTTGCGGACAAGGAAGGGGCTGGCTTGTGCAGCTGTGGCAAGCTGAGCAGGCCCTAGCCAGCTGAGAAGAACTAGCCTCAGAGGGACGCAATGGTAAACCCCCTCTGAATACCACTTACCATGAAATCCCTATTCATAGGGTCATCATAAGTCGGGATCAACTTGAAGGCAGTCCATTTCCATATTATATACCAAAAGGGATATACATCTTGCTCTGGCTACTCCTTCCCCTGATGACCTAGAGAAGAGAACCAAACCTGTAAACTTTGGGTCAGATCCAGAGTTCTAAACGGGTGGAGGGGAGTGTGTCACTTGCTCTCAGTGATGTTATGGATACCTATTGATTATGACATTACTTTCACATCATTTCATGTTGCGCTCCAAATAGCAGTGATGGTGTTACTAAGGAGAATTTTGCAAATTGGCAAAATACTGAGCTTTTGGATGCTGGGGAATAAACACAATCTCCTTGTTATCTGGAGTAAAGGCATCTGGATTGAAATTAGAGTTGTGCGTTCCTTGAGCTAACAAAACCATCCTCTGGAAAGGCCGATGTTTAGAAGCCCCCAAAACAGCAGTGCCTCCTAAATTAGGGCCATTTGATTCTCATTCCCGCCCTAAAGAATCTTGGCTTTTTCTGAAATAACTAGCTCCCACTGAACATTAAATACAAATCTGGTTAAGGATGTGCCCTTATGTTAGACAGCAAAGGTATCTGTTTGACTAGCCCCTATTGAGAAACGTTTAACGGGAAAGCGGCTCTGGAAGCTATCCCATGCGTGCCAAAAATGAGATGGTTGGAGTAGCAAACAAGACAAAATCCTAGAGGAAAATATTTTTTTTCTCTCCTGTTGCAGCTTGTTAGAGGCAGGACCGGAAGAAGCCCTCTTGAAATTAACCAGTTTGCCCAAATATCTCTTCCGGGCACTTTTTTAAAATGCTTTGTTTATGTTCGCCTGAGTCTGGGATGCCCCCAAAACCTTCAGGTTGGAGGATTATAAATACTTTTGCTCCTCCCCCCCCTCAATCTTTTTCTTTTTCTCCTCCCCCTTTTCCTGCTCGGGTGATGTCGATCTCCTCCTCTCTGCGTCGCTTTCCTTTTCTCCGACACGCACGTACACGGTTTGCAACCCCCAAGCAGGAAAACAGCGCCGCACTTTATTTGTTGATTTTTGAAACGGGGCGCGCGGGTGGGTTTGCCGCTGTGGTTGCTACCGGCAGAGGGGACAATCATGCTAATCAGAATGTCCGCTTGGCTTTCCCAGTTTTCGACCCCCCCCCCGCACATCCTCCCTCCCTCCCCAACTGAAAATTGATTAATCAGATGATGATTTATTTTTCATCCGCCTGCCCGGAGAAATAGGCGAGACTGAGACTGGCCGGGGGGAGGGGGGAGGGGGGAGGGGGGAGGGGGGGAGCGGCGTGGAATGGGTGACCGGTGTGAGCATTACGCATCCTGTTTCCAGTAAACATTAACCAGGTGTTGTTTGTGTGCGCGCGCGTATCTGTGCGTGCCTCGTCTTTCCCCGTTGCTACTCCCACCCAAACCTGCCGCTGCGTCGCCTCCATGGGAAACAAGAGAATATGCGACTTAGAAGCCTCAGGCTTCACCTCCGTCCTTTAAAACATGATCCCACCGGGGAGGGGGTGAGTGTGGGGCTTTCCTTCCCATCCCAGCCAGAAGAGGCTCCAGAGCCCTTCCCACGCAGCCCGCTCGCCCGCCCGCCTTACCTTGTGCAACCCTCTCCTCCCGGTGTACTGCCCTTTTCCTGTGCGTCAATGTAAGGTCTGGGGGCTTTCGGACCCTCCTTCCCAATGCCACTCCTGTATCCTCGGTGGGTCTGAGCAGCCCTGCAACTCTTCTCTGTCTTCCTGCGCCCTCCCATCCCTTCCCTGCCGATTGCTCTCTCCTCCTCATTTTGCGCTCTCGCTTGCTGTTGCCGTCTCCATCAGAGTCTGTTTTCGGAGGGGGGGACACGCACAGGAGGGAGAGTTCCCCGCTTTTGCAGCCGCGGTGATTCTGTCCTCATCTCTGCCTTGTTCCTTCATGGCTGGGAGCGAATGGGACTGGTTTCAGCGGGAGGAGCTGATCGGACAGATTAGCGACATCAGAGTCCAAAATCTTCAAGGTAAAAAAAAGTTTATACATATGTGTATATATTGACCCCCTTCTCTGTTTCCGAGTTCGTGCGCGCGCGTGTGTCTGTACCCGAGGAGCGCGTTCCCCTCCGGGTTTGGCTTCCAGATGGATTCGATTTGGGGACTTTAAACTCCGGTTCTCCCACCCCCCCTTAATTCCGTCTGTGCATTTGAGCACTGTTTCCTTTTCACTTGCTACTTTGATCTGCTGTGCTTGGGGGGAAAAGGGGGGAGGAAGCATGTGGCATTTTCTATGTGTAAACTTAAGGATAAAATAGCTGCCGTTGGAGCATAAAGAGGAATTTGGGGGGGGGAGGGTGCATGAGTGGTTAGGGGATTTGTGGAAGCCAAATGTGTAATTTTAGATGACTTGATTTTTTAATTTTTTTTAAAAAAAATAGCATTCTGTGTTTGTATATTTTTTGCTTGGGAGTCTTATGACTTGTGTATGGAAGGAGAAGGTAGAATATTATGAATGTTAGTTTGGGTCTTCAGCTTCAGAAAAAGCACCTTAAAGCTGTAGGTGAAATTCTACTGAATTAAATAAATAAATAAATAAGATGTAATGTGAAGATAGACCATGATTCACTGATGAACCACTGGCCAATTTCTGGTGGCTGACCTAATGCCTGCTGGGATTCTTGCAAAGCATGCTGGGCTTGATGGGCCTTGGTCTGAGCAAGCAATGCACTTCTTTACCAGGACTGCATACTCAGGAGCACCTTACACTGCTTGGGTGTGCCTTAAGCTCCCTATACTCCACAGTTACTAAGTTTAAGGCTGCAATCCAATATACACTTACTGGGAGTTAGTCCCATTGAACCCAATGGTGCTTCTGAGTAGACATGTATTGGATTGCTCCTAAGTGTATGTAACTGAAATATATGTATAATGCTACTGCTGCCTTCATCTCTTCTCTCCCTCCACCGCTTTTTCTGTGGTTTGCTCTGTCAGATTTTAGATGGTAATCTCCTTGGGGCAGGGACCATTGCAAAATGCCAGGCAAATGCTATAATAGATTCTGAATGTGTACTCTTGCTTTGTACATTTATAGACCATGATATTCTTGCACGCATAAACTGTGTAAGTCTGAAGTTTAGACTACAGTACTCCTGATGCATGAATTTCATAAGGCTGGCTGCTATGATTTCATAGATCTTCTTGATAGGCACTCTTGTCTCATCTTTCTTCCCCTCCCCCTTCTAAATTATATCACTAATATCCATATTTTCAGGGGAATAAGTAAATAAATGTGCCAGGCCCGTAATTTAGGACAGGGTTAGCAAGGGCAAGGGACGTTTCCTGAGAAGTTGTAACAGGCTGGCTCCTACAGTCAGTTCTTGCTTGCTCCACATCATGTGGCTGAAGAAATAATTGCACATGTTTCTCAAAGGACAAGTAGAAAAGTCCCTTAAGAGTGTAGTTACTAACAGAAGGCCTACTGAAGCACTGACAGCAGGGCTGGGCAATTCCCCCCCCCCAATTGGGGCCTATTTCTTTGGGGGTAATTTCTTCCTATTGGGGCTTATTTCTTTGGGGTTGGGTGTCAAGGTACCTCTTTTCTCCCTCTTCTTACCTGCCCAGCAGGCTTCCAGGGAAGGGACAGATTGTTCTTGCCAGACATCTAAACTGCAGAGTGTTTTTGAAATTAAGCGAGGGCTATATGAAACTAGGCCCTGGTCTGAAGATTGCCAACCCCCTGATCTCAATAGAGCCAACATGGTAAGAAGATCTGTATGTGCTGATATGTAGGAGTGGTTTGCAGGTGAATTCACATGTTGTTATGCATGGGATAGCTGCAGTAACTGCTCAGAACCCCAATAATGTGACATTATTGTGATGGTTTTTCAAGCACACTTTTTGTCAATGAATAAATTTCAGAAATGGTATCCTTTGGGATGTGAAAAGCTTAAAGTTTTCTTCTGAGCATGTATGTGTGAATACAGCTGGGGAGAGCTCGAGATTGCTGAAGCCATCTTTACAACTATGGGCACGTAAATGGTGTGTGTGTATGTTCATGCCCACCCTGATTTCTGGACTATCCTTATTCCTTTCAGTTTAAAATAAAAGGGTGTTTTCTCAGAGCTACTTTAGATGGAACATATTAACTAACACTTATGATGGTCTTAGACTTTATGAAAGCCACTGGTGATTCCTCTGCACAATTTCTATGATTATCATAGGGCTGTTTTTTTTTGGAGGGGGGGGGAACTGTAGAGAGTCTTTTGTTCATCATTCCACATGTGTAGTTGAAAGCTTGTTCATTCACAGTTGGGAATTCGGAGGTTTCTGGGTTAAGGTTATTCTGCAATAGCATTTCTGCTAAGGATTGGACCCAGAGTCGATGCTCATATTGGAAGAGGAAGGCTCTTCCAGTATGGGTTTCTCAGTTGCTCTTGTAATTGAGCATGTATTTCTCAATTGTTTGTAAATGCTTTTCTGTGAACCCAACTACCAGATCTGTGCCATGTAGGGTTTTGTTAGAATCCCTTCAAGGTTGTGGTCTGAAGCACACTTACCTGAAGCACGTTTTGACATGCGTAGCATTGCATGTCAAGATATTCGTGGGCTTTCACCACGCATGAAGTGATGTTTCTCTGTGGTACAGCACATGCTTTCAATATGGAAGGTCCCAAGTTCAAACCCCAGCAACTCTGGATAGGACTGGGAAAGATTCCTGTCTGAAACCTGGAGAGCTGACTGCCAGCCAATGCAGAACTGAGCTAGATGGACTAATAGTCTGCTTTGTTATAAAGCAGATCCTGTGTTCACATTTACAGAGGCGAAAGGCTGTCTGTCTTCCTCTTAAGGCTAGTAGGAACCAGTAGGATCTGGTTGCTAACAGAAGACACTTACATATGACGGTCATGGATGCATGGAGGCAGGCTATTTGACCTGCTGTGATATAGTTACAGCACACGATGACGCCTGACTGCTGTCCATGAAAACTCTGTTCTACCTACATAAGATAGTAATCCCTGAACAAGTAAAATTAGGGCATTTCTACCAGACACTTTCTTAACTATCTTGGTCATTCACGGGTCATTCAAGGGTTTGCAACAATCTTGGTGAATATTGTGAGGGTAAAAGAAGTAAGTTGAGAGCCTTTGATCTTTCCAGGGTTGGTGGACTCCTCCAGTTCACTCTGAAAATTACGTTTGACATCTGATTTGAACGTTATCTTCATATATAACCAACCCAGGATAATGGAAGTGTGTAAATGGACCCAGACTGTATCTTCTAGTTGGTCTGAGGAAGCTATCTTTGCTTCATCTATTGTCTCTGATCACTGGCCATGCTGGTTAGGGGTGATGTGAGCAATAGTCCAAAACATCTGGAAGGCACCAGGTTGGGGAAGGCTGCCTTCGAAGGTGAGAATTACATGTAAATGCTTCAAGATCCTTCTGTGTGTTCATGTTGACAAATGCGGTTTATTAGGCACATAATTTTTTTTGAAGATTTAAACCCTATCTTGCAATAAATTATTAAGGCAGCTTACAAGAAACAGATAAAACTTTCTCTCTCCCTCTTACACACACACAGATATACCCACCCCTATTCCCCTCACAAAGCTACAATTTCATGCTGCATTATTCAGAAGTTCCATTGAGTTCATTGGACTCATGGAAGCCTGCATAGAATTGCATCCTTAAAAGCTAACTTGTTGAGTATGGCCATGTGGGAGTTAACTTTTTAATCGAATAAGCATCTTTTTAAGAGGGGGTGGCAGCACTCATTTAGAAGTGTTGGAATGTTTGGGCGTAATATCTCAAACTAATTATGATGCTAATAGGTTACAGCAGAAATGGAACCTGTGGCTCTCCAGAAGTTGTTGGATTCCAACTCCCATCAGCCCCAGCTAGCATGGCCAATGGGGCTTGTAGTCTACCAACATCTGGAGAGCCACAGGTTCTGCACCCTTGGGTTAGAACTTGATTCTGACAATGCTGGCCTAAAGGGGAGTCCAGTGATAGGCTTATGGTGTTGGTTTTCATTAGACCCAGCCACAAAGGTATGTAATATGCTAGCAGACAAATTTCATCAGGAAAATCAGCTTGGCTTACAGCAGTGTATCTGAATATGTCAGAATTTGGCTGGTGTTGAAAACAGGTAGCCTTGTAATAGAACCGCTGTGGAGCAAACTAAGGAAGAAATAATATATGGATTGTTCTATCAAGAATGTCTACAGATTGGCTAATGCAAAAGCAAAACTGTATTGATTTTCATTAGTGTTCGTTCAGTTCTGATAAAATACTTCCATCAAAGTTATGTTTGCTCATCTTCAGTAAGTCTGAGTTGGCAGGGACAGTAAAAGAAGAGCTGTGGTGTGCAAGGATGGAAAAACAATTTATTTAATATACCCCATCCCAGTTTTTCTAGTCATCAGCTGATGTTAATCTGAAGTATAGCTGTACCTCGTATTAAAATAATACGTTTTGGATTACATGCCATTGTCATTTGGAGTGGGGAGCAAATGTTAATACAGTGGGAAAGCAGGCAGAGAAAATTGCTGCAATTGGTAGGAAGTTATGTGCTTTCTAACAACTTCAGCCATTTTACAGAGGAATATAGGTAGACTAGTTTTATACTAATACAAACCCTAAACACACTTAACTATGAAGCAGGTTCTGTTGAACTCAGTGGGACTCATTTAGAATCTCATTCCACATGAACAAGTGCCTTTAAACGGCAGTCTTATGTACACTTAACTGTAAGCCCTATTAAATAAAGTGGGACTTATTTCTGAAAATATGCATAGGATTGCAATGTTGGTATAGTAATGAGCCATCCTCTTTTTATAGTGTTTGTTGAAAAGTTCAGTACATTTTTATAGGTACGTGGCATAAGTATGTATGTGCATCAGAATATATAATCAATATGTGCTAGGAAAATTGTAATGTACCTGTGGCCTGAACCTTACAAGTGCATCATAGTTATTTTCAAGGTTTCCTAAGAACTACTTCTATATTTCTTTTAAAATGAACTCTTTTAAAAATAGGTATAGGTTGATATCCAATTAAGTCATGCTTGGAATCGACCCACTGAAATCAATGGACTTAAGTTTAAACAATTGATTTCAATGGGTCTGCTTTGAGTATGGCTAATGTTGGCCATTGCCCATCAGCATTTATATTCATAATAAGTACATGCATAGTGTTCTTCACTTGTAAAATAAAATATATGAAAGAAGGGCCTGTAGTGTTAAAACAAATATTAAACTTTTGTGATTATTATAGAGAGACATGCCTAGTGCTCATGTTGTGGACTTTCTGGTGTCAAATAAAGATCTTTTTATTCTCCCAGGCCCTTCAGAAAAGTGTTTTAGTACCCTTTTATATCTTTTGCACCACTGTTTTTCTGCTGTAGGTTTTATACTGTGCTGTTTTACTCTGTTTTAGATTTCAAGTATGTGCATATTATGGTTTTCATAATTTGTACTGTAAGCTGCACAAATGTACTTGGTAATAGGGATGGGATCTATTGGCCAGTGCCGGTTTGAAATCATTCAGACGACAAAGCAGGCTGGTGTCGATTCAAGTTCATTCTTTGGCTGCTAGCTGCTGCTTTTACTGATCTGTTTTTCCTCACAAAATTATTGATATTGATATTTTGAAAGGAAATGCCAGTAAAATTATTGTCGTTAATATCAATATTTTAGAGGTGGATTTTTTTAAACAAAGTTTTTGAAAATAGTTGGGGAAAATCACTACTTAAAAATCTGATCTGCAGCAAAAGAGAATTAATGGAAAAGTCAGTACCAAATCCAAATTGGGAGTGGTCTGTAAGCTACATTCAGGTGCTCCATGATGTGTTCGTGGATTTGCAGTAGAAATGGCACATCCATGGTACTGAATTTTCATATTGATATTCAATTGTATTTTATTGCTTTTATTTATGTATTTGATTGTATTACAGTGAATTTTGTGGAACTCAAATTGTAATATGATAAAATACAATATATAAGAATTAAAAAGCAATAAAACTACAATTTAAAATCATATAGCATCTAGCACAGTGCATTACAGTTGCTACAATAGGCAGAAAAATCATTAAGTGGTCTGCGAAGACCTTCAGCAATTTTCAAATGGTCCATGGGGGAAAAGAATTGGGGAACCACTGGTCTATAGCATATTCTGTTACCTAGGGCATAACTATAACATTATTGTAATGTAAGCATTAACACTGTTTCCAAATTTGTAAAAATCAAGCATCGTTAATGTGGCATCACCAGCATTTTAAATAAAAGTTTTTAGATAAAAAAAATTTCAGGTATATAATACCATTGCAGTATAACTTTTTATAAAGTTTCTTTAATCATGTTGTTGGTTGAAATTGATGGATCTGCCATTCCACAGTGTAGACTGAGAACATACTTGTTAACTTCCATACTGCCCAACTACCAGCTCTTGGGGGGGGGAGGTTCACATACCGAAAATACAATCAGAAAATATTAAAAACAGTATAAGCCAACTACATACAGCTACACACAACTACACAGAATACTCATACAGATTTCGCTGGGCATGTGCATTCACCACCCATGAGATTAAGCTTTGCTCACCACTCTTAAATGTCATTTTTCAAAGTTTTGTGGTGGAATGCAAACCATTTAATCTCCCTGTGCATGGTAGTCGCAGCAGCACTTGACCAGCTAGCTACAGGCTATTATAGGGATCTGACATGTGCAGGAATTCAAGCAACTGCCATGGATCGCAATGGTTGTGTGAACTGGCCCTCAGTTCCAAATAAAATAAATAGTACAGTCCCAGACAAGCAGGTACTTCTGGCAAGCTCCAGTGTTGGGTACAAATTCAGTACACAGGAATAGCCTGTCCAAGTAGCAGGGAAATGGGTACGTGTGAGTATCTACATACTACAACTCCAAGAGCAAACAGGGATATGTTTCATCATGTAAACAAGCTTTTGTTTGCATTTTAGTTGCTGTGCAGTAATGGGTCCGAGAGATCATGGGACTTTATATGAGTGTTTGAATTAAGGGCTGACACCTGGTTCTTTCCGTGTTCTTGTCAGCTCCCTATCTATTAAAAATATGTATAACCAGCCCTTCATCTATATAGATACCAGGGTAGGAAACAATACATAAATGTAGACAAATGCTACAGATAAAATGTATAAAACAATAAAGCACCATATCAAGATACCGTTGCATCCTCTGTAGCTGGGAATAATAAGTTATATCCTTATAGGAACGAAGGAAGCTGCTTTATACTGAGTCAGATCATTGGTCCATCTACTTCAGTACTGCCTACACAGACTGGCAGTGGCTCTCCAGGGTTTCATGCTGGCTTCTCTCCTAGCCCCTCCTGGGACCTTCTGTATGCAAGGCAGATGCCTTTCCCCTGAGCTACAGCCCTTCCCCAGTGCTACTCAAGAGTATACCCACTGAAATTAATGGACTTAAGTTGGCCATGCCTATTAATTTTAATGGGCCTGCTCTTAGGATTAATGTTGAATGCCACTGATTGTATTTTATGCAAAATCTAAAATTTAGAGGTGGTCTTTATTTTTGTAGACAAAACTAAACATGATCTTTTAAAAAAACCCATAAATACCTAGATGCAAGTTGTGTCTTTTCCTTTGTGTCACACTGGGACTATTTGGAGTCTAATAAAAAGATGAAAGATGAGAAGATAAACAGTGACTGATGGTAGCCAGATTTTTGTTCTGGGATGACACAGACTAACTAGTTTAATATATTATAGATTCTTATAGACAACAGTCCACATAATCAGATGTCTGATGTAACAGACCTTGTATAGGAGTGATCCAGCTAAAAATCCAATCTTTTTTTCCACCCAATGTGATGAACGATCTCAGTGTGCCAGTAAGGTTTTTGAAGTGGCACGGAATGTTTGCCTTGCTCTTATTGAAGTCCATGGGGAATTTGCTATTGATTTTTACAGAGGGCAGGGTTTGAAAGCTCTGTTTGCTGTGGTGCCAAAGGCTACTTCTGCTGCTGAAGTGCATTCGCCAACAGAATTGCTAATTTTTTTTAAAGACTCATGTTTGCAACAGTTTAATGCAGATCTGAACTCCTTTTATGACCTTGCACGAGAACTTCAAAAACTCAGGAGGATTCTTTTTGACCAAACTGAAAAATTAAATTTTGATCCCTCCCAAATAGAGTACAAGCCTTATGTTTAAAAAGCTTATTTGATAAGTTTGTGAATGGGGAGAAAGGCAGTGACAGAAGATGCATTTTGAAATTCATGGCTTTATCTGAAATGACTTTAATTAAATGTTATGCTCTGAGTCTTTCAGTGAAAGTGGGGCATAGTTCAGTGACAGCGCACGTGCTGCATGCAGAAGGTCCCAGGTTCATTTCATGGCATCCCCTGCTAGAACTGAAAAAGACACCTGTCTGAACCCTGGGAGCCACTGCTAGTTAGAGTCAACAAAATTAGGCTAGATGGGCCAATGACCTGATTCTGTATAATAATTATTATGATTTAGAAAATTTATAAACTGCTTGATCCAAAAATTCTCGAAGTGGTACACAAATGAAATTATATATAAAATATGATTAAGGTTGCAATCCAGTACATGTCTACTCAGAAGTAAGGTCCACTGGGTTCAATAGGACTTACTTCCAAGTAAGTCTCTGTTGAATTGGGGCCTAAATCTGCAAACGAATAACAGCCTTGTACCCAGCTTTGCTCGAGAATTCGTAAGAAATAAAAAAAAGTGCAGTTTTGAAATCGGTGGTTGAAATCAGTGCTGTTTTGAAAAGTTCAGTCAACCATCTTGATTCAAAATGCTGGCCAATTGTAACCAAACATAGATGAAAACCTGCTCCTCAGTCTCAGGAACCATCATACAAAAGTTTGCAGCATTATATTGCTCTCTCTTTGGCTTTCCCCATCCCTCCATCTCTCTAGGGGTGTTCACATGTTAAAATCTCTGTACACAATAATTGAACCAGAGTTTGGAGAAGTTACTATTTTGAACTACAATTCCCATCAGCCCCGGCCAGCAAGGCCACTGGATTGGACTGATGGGAGTTGTAGTTCAAAAAAGGTAACTTTTCCAAGCTCTGAATTGAACTATAAACTATATACTTGTACTTTTCATCTAGTGTTCAATGAGTGTGCAGCCTGTGGTCCTGTGTATACAATAGTTGAGCAATATTTTTATTTATTTATAAATTTATATCCCACCCTTCCTCCCAGGAGCCCAAAGCAGTACAAATCAAGAACTGTACACTCTTTCACACAAATACTTGTACATGTGTAGAGATAGCTTGTGTGAACAAGCCTTCTGTCTATTTTAGATCCCCCCCCCATTTTACCCATGTATTAACAAATCTGAATTAACTACTTGCAAAGTGCTGCATGAAATTAGGTGGAGGGTGGGGCACAGATTCTTCACCCCTGTATTAAAACTATACTGTTCTAGAGATGCTTAAACCATCTCTATAAACCAAGTTAGAACCGTATTATTTAAATAGAATAATAGGCACAGGTGATAAAAATCCAACTAGTCTCCAATAAATCTTAAAAAGACATAAGAAAGTCTTGTCTAATTGGGTTCATTCGTGCCATTCTTAGAGCTTCATTCAGGCCTGGTGCCACCAGGTGGCAAGGTCAGGCACTGGCCAAGGACCCTGCAGCTGGCTGAGGTCCCCCTGGGGCTGAGAGGGTGGAGCTCCCGCTCCACGATCTCCACCAGCATCAGGTTGCAGGGCGTGATCACAAATTGCAACCAGAGGCATGGACTACAGAGCAGGAGCTCCACTCTCCCAGGTGACACTACCTCTGCATGCATGTGCAGCTGGCGCACCCTTAAATACACCTGATTGTGCCAGCTCTTGTGTTGCTGCATCAGCGACTGTGTGTGCATACCTACCATCTCCAACATGCCCCCCACCATCTTGGATGATGGTAGGCATGTGTGCTGACATGGCAACGCAAGAGATGATGCAACCTGGTGTATTTAAGTAAACATACATGCAGGGGCGTGCTACGGTCTGGTGCTGGCCTTGGGTTCATTGACTGAAGGAAGCTGTTAAATACTGTCACTGGTTAGCTTTAACAAAGTGGTAGTATCATGTGCCTTCTCAGAGTAGCCATCCAGATAGAGTAGTTGCTGATCAAGCAAGTAAAGGCTTTGATGACCAATCTACACGTTGCATTGGAGCTCCACGTTGGAAGCTTCCCAACTTAATAGCTCCCAATATGGCATGTAGTTTAACCCTGAGAGTACCCTAGAATATTTTCTGTTATTTTATTTTTAATGATACGGCTAAATGCCTCTCATTTATATTCTTGAGCTGTTTATGGTGTTGGTGACATCTCTGAAGCATCATCCCTCCAAATGGGAATCACAATTAAATAATAATAATAAAATGATCTACAGGATGCAAGGCTACATCATGAAGCTCTAGAGCATTTAGTAATTAACTTTTCAATCCAGGAATAAGATTTGTATTTGCATTCTGTAAGCTGCACATGGAGCAAGCTCCCACTGCCAATCTTATGGGAGTTATATTAAAAACACACACAGCTTTAGCTTTAGAAACACTCTGAAAAGGAATATTGATGCTGGCAGTGAATATAATTTGTGCAGTTCTGCAGTGAACTTCATTGTGTGTTTGTTTTGCGCATATATATTTCTAAGGAGCCTTTTTGTTGCTGTTGTGAACTTGGTCCTTTAATATAAATCCATGTTCAAAGTTCTCAAAAATCACAGTGAGAAGAACATAAGAAAAGCCCTGCTGGAATTGGTCAAAGGCCCATCTAGTACAGCACCCTCTTCTCACAGTGACCAACCATATGCCTTTGGGAAGCCTGAAAGCAGGACCTCAGCACCATAATAGCATTTTTCCCCACCTGTGATTCCCAGCAACTCATATTCAGAGGCATATTGCCTCTGACAGTGAAGATAGAATATAGCCATCATGGGAATTAGTTATTGATTGCTTTATCCTTACAAATAGCCGCGTGCACCTGTTTAGGGAGGCAAGAGATCTGTCTTGATCTCTCATTTAAATCTTTAGCTGCATTTTTCTTAAACCATGAGTGCAGTTACAAATTGCCCAGTGCTGTGAAAAATGTCACCACCTGCTTTAAAAACATCAGAAGAGGCCTGCTGGGTCTGATCAGAGGTCCATCTTGTCCATCATTCTGTTCCTACAGTGGTCAACCAGATGTCCTCTGGGAAACCCAGAAGACAGCAAACATCTCCTGCTTATGGTCCCCAGCAATGAGTATTCAGTGGCACAGCATTTCTGGATCTGGAGGCTCCATGGAGTACTAAGTAGATCTGTCTTCAATGAATTGCAATACATTGAATATTGTTGGGAAATTGAGATTTGAATATATTAAGATTTGCCCTTGTTAAGAACGTAAGAACATAAGAAGAGCCTGCTGGATCAGGCCAGTGGCCCATCTAGTCCAGCATCCTGTTCTCACAGTGGCCAACCAGGTGCCTGGGGGAAGCCCGCAAGCAGGACCCGAGTGCAAGAACACTCTCCCCTCCTGAGGCTTCCGGCAACTGGTTTTCAGAAGCATGCTGCCTCTGACTAGGGTGGCAGAGCACAGCCATCATGGCTAGGAGCCATTGATAGCCCTGTCCTCCATGAATTTGTCTAATCTTCTTTTAAAGCCATCCAAGCTGGTGGCCATTACTGCATCTTGTGGGAGCAAATTCCATAGTTTAACTATGCGCTGAGTAAAGAAGTACTTCCTTTTGTCTGTCCTGAATCTTCCAACATTCAGCTTCTTTGAATGTCCACGAGTTCTAGTATTATGAGAGAGGGAGAAGAACTTTTCTCTATCCACTTTCTCAATGCCATGCATAATTTTATACACTTCTATCATGTCTCCTCTGACCCGCCTTTTCTCTAAACTAAAAAGCCCCAAATGCTGCAACCTTTCCTCGTAAGGGAGTCGCTCCATCCCCTTGATCATTCTGGTTGCCCTCTTCTGAACCTTTTCCAACTCTATAATATCCTTTTTGAGATGAGGCGACCAGAACTGTACACAGTATTCCAAATGCGGCCGCACCATAGATTTATACAACGGCATTATGATATCGGCTGTTTTATTTTCAATACCTTTCCTAATTATTGCTAGCATGGAATTTGCCTTTTTCACAGCTGCCGCACACTGGGTCGACATTTTCATCGTGCTGTCCATTACAACCCCGAGGTCTCTCTCCTGGTCAGTCACCGCCAGTTCAGACCCCATGAGCGTATATGTGAAATTCAGATTTTTTGCTCCAATATGCATAACTTTACACTTGTTTATATTGAATTGCATTTGCCATTTTTCCGCCCATTCACTCAGTTTGGAGAGGTCTTTTTGGAGCTCTTCACAATCCCTTTTTGTTTTAACAACCCTGAACAATTTAGTGTCGTCAGCAAACTTGGCCACTTCACTGCTCACTCCTAATTCTAGAATTGTTGTTTTCCTCTTATCTGTCAAAATTTGTAGTGATAAGTTCTTGCCCCAAGGAACTTACATCTTGCTTATGTTGCTCTATTAAATAGCAGGTATCCTAATGGCATTATAACAAGAGCCCTGCTGGATCAGGCCAGTGGCCTATCTAGTCCAGCATCCTGTTTTCACAGTGGCCAACCAGATATGCATGGGAAGCCCTATAATATTAAAAAAAATCATTTTGGGTTAGTGCAAAATCTGACAGATAGGTTACTAACTGGGACCTGGTGTATGGAACACCTCTCCCCTGTTTAAGGACTGCTACACTGTCTCTCCCAGTTCATTTCTGGGTCCAATTCAAGGTGTAAGTTTTAATCTTGAAAGCCCTAAACCACATGTGAGCCCTTCTGCTATCTAAAGTGAGGTGGGTGACTACTTAGGATAACTCATTCTGTGATGTGGTATTGTACCTTTGGAACATGCTCTTCTGTAGGGAAACTCACAGGATGTCCCCCCCTCTCCCTCCTTTTTTTAGTGTCAAGTCCCAAGACTTTTAGTTCTCACCTGATTAGACTTATCTAGCTTCATAAAAATGTTGTTGTTAGTCTTCTGTTTTGTGTATTAATTTTAACTGATATTTTGATGTTTTGTATATCAAAAGTTTTATATATGTGTGTGTGCATCTGCATCTGTGTGTACATTGTTGGCAGAGGGTTCATTCTCTACCAGCTGAAATAGAGGATTGACTGAACTTCTTCTAATGCAGCTCCTTCTCTATTGTTTAATCCCTGTCTTCAGTTTAATTCACCAGAGTGGGGTTAGCCTAACAACTGGAGTTGCAGGGCAGGGGCTGTACTTGATCATAATTGCTGGTGTGTTTCCTAGCAAGAAGCTGAGCTGCATCTCCTAGCTAGTTTTAAAGCCACAGTCTCTATATTTAGTCAAGCATCTTGCACACAAAGCAACAGCAAGACTGTCTGCTAAAGAAGGGCTTGTGGAGGATTTAATTCTCGCAGCTGTACAGACAGAAACTGTCCCTGCAAAAACAGTAATCAGTAAGACTTAAAGGCAAGTGGGAATTTATTGTGTGGTGTTGTCTCTCGCTCTCTCGCTGTCTCAATCACTCTTCCTAACTTGATTAAATAATTTTGGGCCCTTCCAGACTTTTTTATTGAGCATTCATCATGTTCTGTGCTCACAATATCAGTTGTATGCAATTGTGCTTTCATTACCATTTGCATCTGCAAACATTTCAGGATGGACATACTGCAATCAGTACATGCGCCATAGTTTCATAACTTTTCATACCACAAAAGGTTCAGAGGAGAGCAACCAGAATGATCAGGGGGATGGAGCGACTCCCTTACGAGGAAAGGTTGCAGCATTTGGGGTTTTTTAGTTTAGAGAAAAGGCGGGTCAGAGGAGACATGATAGAAGTGTATAAAATTATGCATGGCATTGAGAAAGTGGATAGAGAAAAGTTTTTCTCCCTCTCTCATAATACTAGAACTCGTGGACATTCAAAGAAGCTGAATGTTGGAAGATTCAGGACAGACAAAAGGAAGTACTTCTTTACTCAGCGCATAGTTAAACTATGGAATTTGCTCCCACAAGATGCAGTAATGGCCACCAGCTTGGATGGCTTTAAAAGAAGATTAGACAAATTCATGGAGGACAGGGCTATCAATGGCTACTAGCCATGATGGCTGTGCTCTGCCACCCTAGTCAGAGGCAGCATGCTTCTGAAAACCAGTTGCCAGAAGCCTCAGGAGGGGAGAGTGTTCTTGCGCTCAGGTCCTGCTTGCGGGCTTCCCCCAGGCCCCTGGTTGGCCACTGTGAGAACTGGATGCTGGACTAGATGGGCCACTGGCCTGATCCAGCAGGCTCTTCTTATGTTCTTAAATGTTCTGGTGTTTTTTCCTGCTTTTGTTGTGCTGTAGTGCAAGAGTACTGTTCCATATGGCAATAATGAGGTATTATTGGGGAAGCATTGCAGAACAACTAATAAAATGGAATGCTGTGTGGACAGTTCTGTATAAATTCACCGCTAATACGGTATTATGACGTGTTGCGGAATAAATCCATTCTTCAATATTGTTGTAGACTCTTCAGTAGGATTTTCCCTTGGGATCTAAGTTAGAGAGTCAATGCTGGTGCCTGTTCTTTAAACTCTGCCTTCTTCCATGAAACCATCGTGGCTGAATCTCTCCGCACCCCCCCACCCTACAGAAGCTGAGCCTGCCTAAGTATTAGGATTCAGTTTCCTGAAAGAGAGATTTTCCCTATACTGCCCTGCCTGGGCTTTGAGGTCAGCCAAGGATGTCCTCCTGGCACTGCTATCATTGAGTAAGGCCAGAGTATCCATGACTTGCCAGTAGGCCTTCTAAGAGCACTGGCACCCTGGTTGTGGCGACATGAACACACAACCTCAGAGGTTTGGCTGGCACCTGCTCTTGCTGTGTTTCAATGTCAGCTGACTTTCCCCTCCCTTTAAGGATTTTATGTATATAGCTGCCGAGCTGTAGGGATCTGATATGGGACATCTGAAAGAATTGTGTTGGATTGGATTGTATAACTGTATTTTATTGTTCTGTTGTTGTTGTTTCAATTGTTGTAACCTTCCCTGAGAACAACTTTGCTGAAGGGCAAGGTATAAATCTTATAAATGTAATTAAATAACTGCAATGGCATTTGGGCATATTCTTCCTTCCATAACCACTGTCCCCTTTGTTTCCCCCTCCTATCTGTCAAAATGAATATTGTAGGTTTCTTGCTTATGTTGCTATGTTAAATAGCATGTTTCCTAACAGCATTATGTTAAACAAATCCATTTGTCCTTTTGGGTTATTACTTGGGTTAATGAAGGCCAGTTCCATTCTGTGATATTTAGGTCTAAGTCCTATTAAGGAAAGAGACCCTCTTGTGACAGAAATATTTTACCATTTCAACAACTGTGCAGAGTTCTTTGTTTCTTTTTTAAAGTAGCTTTAATTTTTGTAAGTACATTAAGTTAGAAGGTTGGGAACTACTCTTCTTCCAAATTTTTTTGACAAGTTTGATACAAGTTTCAAAAGTTTCTATCCACTTGCCCCTATGTCAACGTCCTGTAGCAGCCATTGTTTTGAAGTGTTGCATTCTGGCCTTACCAACTCATTACGTTTTTGTCAAAAAGGTTAAATCTAATCAATGCATAGTTTTGAAGTCAAAATGGAGCTCCTTTGGTCTGGGTTGCTACTGTGATTGGGCTTGTGATGTACCATCCACTGCAAGTGCATTATTGATATAACATTGCCTGAAATTCTGACCCTAAAATGTTGTACCCTCCAGATGTTGCTAGACTCTAACTTCTATCAGCCCCAGCCAGTGATGGACACTGTAGTTCAGCAACATCTGGAGGGTACCATGTTGATCGTCCCTGCTAAAGTATGTGTACATTAGTACACATCTGAGCATAGTGGCCAGCTGTAATGGTGTTGCAATATCTAGTTAGTTACTTTAGTTTCTCCAGTGATTTCTAGAGCCCATGAACTTGTGTGGGACTCCAGAGATGTCACAGCCATCACAGTCATGCACTTCCTGGTAGTTTCTATAGTCATTATATAGCTCAGTATGGAAATTCTTCTAATGTTCATATATGCTCAGCCTATGAGGATGAAGAAGTCACAGCCCTGGGCTCCTTCCAGGAGGAAGGGCGGGATATAAATCAAATAATAAATAAATAATAAGTCCTGGTAGAACTTTACCAAAAAAGAATGTCCTTTCTTCTCTTATTGGCATAAATGTATTTGTTGGATGCAGTACGCCTCTGAATAAGTTGTCGGGAATCACAGGTGGGGAGAGCACTGTTGCACTCAGCTCCTGCTTGTGGGCTTTCCATTAGCATCTGGTTGGCCACGGTGAGAACAGAGTGCTGGACTAGATGGACCTTTGGCCTGATCCAACAGGACTCTTGTGTAGTTGTGCAATAGAGGAAGATTTTTGCTTTTGCATCCACCCATAGTGAAGAATGCAATATGGGGTCACAGGCAAGCCTATCCTCAAAAGGGAGCTATCACTGAAGGAGGCTTATGTATATGATACACTTGGAATGCATGCAAATTAATAATAGCTCAGCCATAGGTGTTTGGATCAAACTCAAAGGCAGACAATTGAACTAATTACTGCTTGGTACAGTACTTTGTTCCCTTAGATGCTTTGGGGCTTGGAAGCTGTGTTTTCTTCTTCTTCTACTCCCTGCCATTGAACTATAAACTTCAGAATTCTAAATTTATTTATTCATTGAAATTAGGTAGCTCCCTCAAATTTTATAAGGCATTTATTTATCTCGCCTTCTAGTTCTGGCCCAATGATTAACTAGGTATTGGCCATATTGGCTTGAAAAAGCATGGTGTGAAAAAACAGGTTAAAATATTTTAAGTATTGCAGAGTAGCTGCCCTGGATTTCTTGTCTAGTCTTAAAAGTTGGAGGAATGGGGAGAAATCTGTCTTGTCCTGGCTGTAGTAAGCATCTTTTCACAAACAGTGCTAGGAAGTTGGAACTGAACAGTGTGAAATACGCAGGCATGCTGTCATAAATGGCATCACTGTGTCAAGTTTCTCCACTGCAGTAAATGAATGTTACGTGGCTGGAATCAAACACCACAGAAAACACAGGGCTGCAATCACAAATGGCAACCCTGTGTCACGTTTTCCTCACACTATAGTAAAAGGTGGGGTAAAAGTAAAATGTACTGGTGTCATTATTTATTATTTTATTTCTTTATTTATTACATTTATGCCCCACCTTTCTTTGCATGGTAGAAACCCAAGGCGGCTTATATATGGTTCCTAGGTGGTCCCTCATCCACGCACTGACCAGACCTGACTCTGCTTAGGTTCAGCAGGGAGCTGGCCTTATGTGCCTTCAGACCATAGCCTGGGACTCTTAGTTGCACCTGCTCCACATTGTTGTCTGCCAGTGACAGTAATGAGGAAATGCACAATACAATGAGATGAGAACATAAGCCAGCCTTCCCTGACTGGATGCTTGCCAGATGTTTTGGTCTACTAGCAGTGCCAGCCAGCATGGACAGTAAGGGATGATGAGAGTTGTAGTCCAACAGCATCTGGAGGGCACAGAGTTGGGAAAGGATGGCATTAATAGTAAGTTATGAGGGGAAAGCTTGACATGATGCTGCCCAACATTGTGGTTGCCCTGTCTCTCTTTCCTCATATAGTTCGGATCTTGTACTTGAGTATGTCACACTTGACAATGTTGGGAAGATGATATGGAAAACAGAAGAGGTTTGTTTAAGAAGAACCCCACATTCTGATCACTGTGACTTCAACCTGAAGGATTCAAAAGCTCTTCTCAGAATCTCTTACCCCACGTTTGGAGAACCTTTGGCCCTCCAGATATTGCTGAACTACAACTCCCTTCAGCCACAGCAAGTAGGACCAATAGTCAGGGATGATGGCAGTTGTAGTTCAGCAATACCTAGAGGGCCAAAAGTACCCCACACTATTACATATTTGCAAGAATGGAGAATTTAGGTGAAACTGAAGAGCTAAGGAGTAACTGTCTCTAGGATGTATCAAAACATAAGCGCAGTAATAATCAGATCCTGTAATCAGTAGAGGAATTATAAAGCAGTTGCCTTTTTCCCCCTGTTAAAAATTAATTTAGCTAACTATGGCCACTGGCAGTGAACTGGAAACTACTATGAGACAAGTTGAATGAAGTTGGCAAGCTAATGTGTATTTATTTTTAGACTTCGTTTCTGACCTGTTTCAAGAATTTAGGGCAGGCTGCAATATACCCTTACATAGGTTGCATTTGGGGAAGGGTGGATGGATGGGTGAACAATTAATCTTGTCCTTGAAAAAGCTGACTTGCTAATTTTTTGATCATGGATATACTCAAAGTCTATGGAGAAAGTACTCCATCACCTCTGGAGAGTGAGCTATATAACAAGAATGCTGGCTTATGTGAGGCTGTTGGGGGTGGGGTGGGCTCTGGGTCCACATGGCCACATGCTTGTACTGATGTGGCTGCAATCTCTGCTTCATGTTTCCTGCCTCCTGTTATATTTGTGTCCCTGGTTTATGGCAGTGAACAGCAGATGAACGGACATCAGCCATGCTTCTTGTATGTCGTCTTTATGCAGGTACAAGAATGTGACCACCATGAGCCATTTCCATAGATCTTGCTTTAGACAGCCATTTAGGGGTAGGGCCGTAGCTCAGTGACAGAGCACGTGCTTTTCATGCAGAAGTTCCCAGGTTCAATCTCTGGCATCTCGAGGTAGGCCTGGGAGAGATCCCATTCTGAAATCTTGGAGAGCTGCTGCTGGTCAGTGTAGACAACACTGAGGTAGATGGACTAATTGTAGCTTCCTGTATTCCTATGTAACAGCACTGGTCCCCTCCAGATATTGCTGGACTCCCAACAGGCCCAGCCAGCTTGGTCAACTAGCTCAAGGATGATGAGTTGTAGTCCACAACTGGAGGTCATCAGATTGGGGGATGGATGAGCAGCCTGACACTGCATAAAGCAGCTTCATATATTTGTGTGTGCTCAGTTCAACTATTATCTGTGTATTTCTTGCAGACCTGTGTATGCTAGTGTTTAGAGTCTAGAACTCTGATACAAATTACCAGCTGTCCTGGGCTGCTGCTGGGACTAAGGGCGGGATATAAATCAAATAATAAATAAATAAATAAATAAATAAATAAAATAAAGCTCCAAAGGAAATGAGAATAGATGCATGGTTGAATTTTTCATTTGTTTTTTTGTTGGTATATCTGGCACACCTTACAACAGGAGTTGATGTTTACAAGAGTGATAACAAAGAGGTATATGCTGAAAACTGGACCAGGAGCAAGTAGCGCATAAGCAATTGGGAGCACAGTTCTGCCTTTGGCTGCCACTCTGGACAAAGGCCTCTGTGTGTGTCTCAAACATTTAATGTTGCTCTTATCACAGCTCAAGGCAATAACAGAGAAGCTACATTTAAGCTGTGAATCAAAAGGGGGCCAAAGGGTGAGAGAGAAGAACCATGTGTCATTTTTGTTTCAACAAGGAATGAACTTTCTCAGATAGCATAATCCTTTCTTAACAACTTAAGAGTTCACAGAGTTGTCAACATCTGGGCACACCCTGTGGTATCGATCCATCTGGAACTGGACTCAATGGTTATCTAATCCAGCTTCCTATGCACAGAGGCAGGATCTGGTGCATTGAAATTGCCCCATATATTAAAAAAAGTTGCCTGTTAACAATTAAAAGTAGACTCTAGGGCAGTGATTCCCAAACTGGGAGCTGTGACCCCCAGGGGGGCCACGAAGTAATCCAGAGGAGGCCACGAACAGTAAATAAATGAATTATTTTTTTAAAAAAAAGAAGTCTTCACTCCCTGGCTCTGTCTGCTCCTCACTGCTGCTGCAGATCACACGTCCCCCTTGCTCCAAACAAGAGGGGAAGACTTTTGCTGAAGCGCCAGAGCCTCTTTCAGGCCCTGAGGGTAGGCATCTGCTTATAAAACACGTGGCAAACACAAAAGGAGGCTGAGGGTGGCATTACCAGGAAGAAGAGGGGGTTACTATCGCTGACTCCCATCTCCTCACACTGCCGCTGCTGATAACGCCCTTACTCAAACGAGAGGAGAGGGCTTTTTGTGAAGCAAAAAGATGCAAGGCTGCAAGGTAAGGCTGCTTTCCCCTTTTCTTCCTGGCAGCCAGCCTGAATGCCTGCCTGCCTTTCTTGGCTCCTGCTTCACTGCCACCTCTTTTTAAAAATTATTCTTATTTGCGAGGCTGCCCAGGTCTTGCCTTCTGGTGAGACGGAGCCAAAGAGAGGAAGTTCAGGAATTGCTCGCCCCCCATCTCTGAGGATAAGTGTGTGTGCGCGAGCGTCCCCCTTTCTTCCACCTACACTTTGCCCCCCAATCTCTCTCTCCAAGATGCTACAGCAGTTCAGGGCTTCACCCTCCCACGTGCCCAAAGGCATGCATGCCTGCAGATGCTTGCAGGAGGGGCAGGTGTGTTTGTGCATGCGTGCACTGATCTGTCTTCTGCTCCACTCTTATTCCCTAAATGCACACTAACCAAGTCATTAGTTCTGATTATCATCCCAAGGCCTAAAAGTACTAACCCCCCCTTCTCAATCTTTCCCCCTTTTTGTCTTCACAATCTAGCATCCCCACCACTACCACATTGCTGCTTCTTGATGATGATTTTATTTTATTTTATTTTTTTAAAAAGCTCAGCAGGTTGGCTGAACCTGGGGTCCACATACTGCAGCTGAAATGTATTTATTTGTTTAATTATTGCTTTTATATCCCACCTTTCCTCCAAGTTGCTCAAGTTGGTGCATATGCCCCCCCCCCAATTCTGCTTTATCCTTACACCAACCCTGTGACATAGGTCAGGCTGAGATACTGTGTTGGGTCCAAGGTCATCCAGTGGGCTTTATGGCTGGGTGGGGATTTTAACCTGGATCTTAGCCCAGCATTGTAACCCACTGGTATTGGGAGACAGGACTCTGTGTGTGGGGATACCAATTTGATTGGACCTTTGCATTAAGAAAAGAAAGCAACACCTCCCTGTCTGCAGGTAGCTTTTTCTGGAAAGGGATATTTGGAGATGTGGGTTTGCTATGCACCATTATTTTCAATTAACAGAGACTAAAAGTACAATTAGCATGGAGGGGGGGAATCGCAAAAAAAATTGAGCTTACAAAGGGGGTCCCATACTCATAAGAGTTGGAAACCACTGCTCTAGGGGACCATGGGTGAAAAGCAGGAAGAATCCAAGGTAAACCAACCAAGCGTTTTTAGATTAGAGAAAAGGTGAGTCAGAGGTGTCATGATAGAAGTGTATAGAATTTTGAATGGCCAGGGCAGGTGCTAGGTATGACTGGGCCCTTGGGCACCAGCCTCACCCAGGCCGATGCTACCATAGGCCAAGCCCCCCAGATACATATGGTGCAGGACTAATAAGCTTGCCTGCATGCCCCATCTACCCCTTGTCTTGTGTGAATGACATGCGCACACAGCGCACCAAACATTCACTCTGACAGGAGAGGTAGGTGACATGTGCATGTGGTTTTATTGAAGCCCATGCTGTCTGTATTGGGGGGTGCCTGGGAGCTCTCTATGATCTGCAGCAGGGTCAGGTTGCAGTATGTGACACTGCCGCGGATCATGGAATGGGAGCACCACTCTCCCTCCCTAAGGAGGAGCCCTGCAGGGGCCCCTCTGGGCTGCAGAGGCCCTCGGCCAGGGCCCAACCTGGCCACCCTCTGGTGCCGGCCCTGTGCATGTCATGGAGAAAGTGGATAGAGAAATGTTTTTCTCCTCTCGCAACACTAGAATTTGTTGACATTAGAATTAGAATTTGTTGTTTAAAAACACTATATTAGAAACTCAACTGGAGTGCATACCGCAGATCAGAAAAGGTACCGCCAGGGCCAAGAAGATGCCAGCATGGTTAACGAGCAAAGTCAAGGAAGCTCTTAGAGGCAAAAAGTCTTCCTTCAAAAAATGGAAGTCTTGTCCAAATGAAGAAAATAAAAAAGAACACAAACTCTGGCAAAAGAAATGCAAGAAGACAATAAGGGATGCTAAAAAAGAATTTGAGGAGCACATTGCTAAGAACATAAAAACCAACAACAAAAAATTCTATAAATACATTCAAAGCAGGAGACCATCTAGGGAGACAATTGGACCCTTGGATGATAAGGGAGTCAAAGGTGTACTAAAGAACGATAAGGAGATTGCAGAGAAGCTAAATGAATTCTTTGCGTCTGTCTTCACAGTGGAAGATATCGGGCAGATCCCTGAACCTGAACTAACATTTGCAGGAAGGGATTCTGAGGAACTGAGACAAATAGTGGTAACGAGAGAGGAAGTTCTAAGCTTAATGGACAATATAAAAACTGACAAATCACCGGGCCCGGATGGCATCCACCCGAGAGTTCTCAAAGAACTCAAATGTGAAATTGCTGATCTGCTAACTAAAATATGTAACTTGTCCCTCGGGTCCTCCTCCGTGCCTGAGGACTGGAAAGTGGCAAATGTAACGCCAATCTTCAAAAAGGGATCCAGAGGGGATCCCGGAAATTACAGGCCAGTTAGCTTAACTTCTGTCCCTGGAAAACTGGTAGAAAGTATTATTAAAGCTAGATTAACTAAGCACATAGAAGAACAAGCCTTGCTGAAGCAGAGCCAGCATGGCTTCTGCAAGGGAAAGTCCTGTCTCAGTAACCTATTAGAATTCTTTGAGAGTGTCAACAAGCATATAGATAGAGGTGATCCAGTGGACATAGTGTACTTAGACTTTCAAAAAGCGTTTGACAAGGTACCTCACCAAAGGCTTCTGAGGAAGCTTAGCAGTCATGGAATAAGAGGAGAGGTCCTCTTGTGGATAAGAAATTGGTTAAGAAGCAGAAAGCAGAGAGTAGGAATAAACGGACAGTTCTCCCAATGGAGGGCTGTAGAAAGTGGAGTCCCTCAAGGATTGGTATTGGGACCTGTACTTTTCAACTTGTTCATTAATGACCTAGAATTAGGAGTGAGCAGTGAAGTGGCCAAGTTTGCTGATGACACTAAATTGTTCAGGGTTGTTAAAACAAAAAGGGATTGCGAAGAGCTCCAAAAAGACCTCTCCAAACTGAGTGAATGGGCAGAAAAATGGCAAATGCAATTCAATATAAACAAGTGTAAAATTATGCATATTGGAGCAAAAAATCTGAATTTCACATATACGCTCATGGGGTCTGAACTGGCGGTGACCGACCAGGAGAGAGACCTCGGGGTTGTAGTGGACAGCACGATGAAAATGTCGACCCAGTGTGCGGCAGCTGTGAAAAAGGCAAATTCCATGCTAGCGATAATTAGGAAAGGTATTGAAAATAAAACAGCCGATATCATAATGCCGTTGTATAAATCTATGGTGCGGCCGCATTTGGAATACTGTGTACAGTTCTGGTCGCCTCATCTCAAAAAGGATATTATAGAGTTGGAAAAGGTTCAGAAGAGGGCAACCAGAATGATCAAGGGGATGGAGCGACTCCCTTACGAGGGAAGGTTGCAGCATTTGGGGCTTTTTAGTTTAGAGAAAAGGCGGGTCAGAGGAGACATGATAGAAGTGTATAAAATTATGCATGGCATTGAGAAAGTGGATAGAGAAAAGTTCTTCTCCCTCTCTCATAATACTAGAACTCGTGGACATTCAAAGAAGCTGAATGTTGGAAGATTCAGGACAGACAAAAGGAAGTACTTCTTTAGTCAGCGCATAGTTAAACTATGGAATTTGCTCCCACAAGATGCAGTAATGGCCATCAGCTTGGACGGCTTTAAAAGAAGATTAGACAAATTCATGGAGGACAGGGCTATCAATGGCTCCTAGCCATGATGGCTGTGCTCTGCCACCCTAGTCAGAGGCAGCATGCTTCTGAAAACCAGTTGCCGGAAGCCTCAGGAGGGGAGAGTGTTCTTGCACTCGGGTCCTGCTTGCGGGCTTTCCCCAGGCACCTGTTTGGCCACTGTGAGAACAGGATGCTGGACTAGATGGGCCACTGGCCTGATCCAGCAGGCTCTTCTTATGTTCTTATGTTCTTATGACATCTGGTGAAGGTGAATGTTGGAAGATTCTGGACAGACAAAAGAAAGTACTTTTCCATGCAGTGCATAGTTATGGAACTATGGAATTCGCTCCCAGAAGTGGCAGTGATGGCCATCCCAATCTCTTGCATATCTCTTGGGCTAAATTCAATGTTCTGGTTTTGACATACAAAGCCCTATATAGCTTGGGACTAGGATACCTGAAAGACCATCTTACCCCTTATATACCCAGTCAATCACTGCAGTCTGCAGATGACGGCCTCCTGCAGATGCCACCTTATCAGGAGGTCCATTCTGCACAACATAGGAAATGAACGCTTAGTGTAGTGGCACCTACCCTTTGGAATTCCCTCCCCTTAAATATTAGACAGGAGCCCTCTCTGTTAACTTTTCAGCGCCTACTGAAGATCTTCCTCTTTCAACTAGACTTTTAAGTAGAGACCTTATCCCAGTCTGTGTCTGTGTTGGAATTGCTTTTTAATATGTTTTTAAAGCTTTTTTTTTTTTAAGGTTCTTAAAGCTTTTAAAAATGGTTTTAAAGATGCTTTTAATATGTTTTTAAGGATGTTTTGTTTTAATATATTTTATAGTCTGTTTGTATGATGTTAGAGTGTTTTTGTTTGCTGCCCTGGGCTCCTGCTGGGAGGAAGGGTGGGAAATAAATCTAATAATAATGATGATGATAATTGATTATCTTGGAAGAGCCCCTGTACTTCCTGCAACCTGCTGCATGTGTTCATTCTCAATTGCTCTTTCCCCTCGCTTCTCTTGCTCTGTCTCCTTCACTGGTGAAATCTATGTTCCTTGGGGTAGGGACCTATTTAAGTTTTTTGCTTGTTCATGCTGAACTACAGGTCCCATAATCTGTGACCATTGACTTGGCTGGCTGGGGATGGAGTTGTTGTCAAAAAAAAAAGGGGCTACCTCTGCAGTAGTGCATAACAAGAACCCAGAAATCTATCTGTCAATCCAAGTTGATTATCATATCATTCCCACAATCACTAAACACTGATGTAGACAGTAGACCTGAGGCTCTACCATGGTCTATCCATGGTCTATCCATTGCAAGAGTGAGTCAGGGCTGCTTCACACTGGGCTCTTTTACTTGGATATGGGTACACAAATTCAAAATACAGGGAGCCTGCAACAATTGAGAAAGGCACATTGGTGTATCATTAGGCTTTGGTTTTTTAAATGTTAAAGATTATGGTAGCCTGGAGCTTTCAGTTCTCAACAGCTGCTAATAATACACAGGGGTGTGCCTTTTTCAAATGGCATGCAACCTGGGTATTCATACCAGAATATAAAAAATGAACTGGGCAAAATTAGAAATTCAATGGAAGAATCAAGGCTGGAAATCTCGGAGCATCTAAAAAGCTGTGATGAGAAGGACCCAGTTTGGAGAGGAGGAGCAATTTGGCGTGTGTATGCACCTTCATTCATGCATGTAGCCTTTCAACTGCATTCTCCTGCCTTTTCTGCTTTTACTCAACTTGGGTTCTTTTGAAGAATGAATTTGCTGCAGCTAGGGGAATGGTGGTGGTATGGATGCAAGAGTGAATGAGTGAACAAGCTGCTTACAGTGGGAAATGCAAGACATAATTGGCAGGTGGGTATGTGTTAAGCACCCTCCCCATAGCCGCTTCTCCCCCCTTCCAAATGGCACCCTTTCTTCTCATATTCATAGGGCCAAAGGTCCCCAATTTCAGAGGCTGAATTAAGTTTCAATGCATGGCTACTGTGAACAGCTAGACTTTTGACTTAAATTTCTTTGTTCCAAGCTACTGTGAAGAGTGGGAGGACCAGGTCATCTTAACCTGAGCGGTGGATCAGATTCAAGAATATTCATTTATATCACAATGTCGGTATATCTTGCATTCTTCTTCTCCAGTTCCAAATTCAATTTTCCAAATGGGTGCTCATGTCCTCTGTGTGATTGAATTATGTTTGTTATGGTTGGTTGTTGTGTTCTACATTCCAAATTGCTGATTTTCAAAGCCATTTCATAGAAGAAAAACATGGGTTGCATCTGCAGGTCACACATGCTCGGGCTGCCCACCCATATACAATATGCAGCTCTAAATCAAACATGATAGAAGCTAATTTTAGTTTGATCAGTAATCTACTTCTGTCTTTTAAAATTAATTTTCCTCCAACGTGTTATAAGATGCATTAGCAGAGGAAAGACTGTAGCAGGTGTAGACAATGTGGTTCCCTCCAGATGTTCTTGAATGACAACTCCCAGAATCCCAAGTAATTGCACATACTGATTAGGGTTGATGGGATTTATATTCTAAGACTGCTCGGGGGGCACCATGTTGGCTATCCCTCAGTTATATCTTCTGAATGTTGGGAGTAAAGCACCAACACATTTTACCATGCATGAACCAGTGGGGGGCAGTAGACAGAAAGGCAATCTGTTCTTCCCTCTGCTGATTCCTCCTCTAAGGTGTTCGTTGTGTTAGCATGTGTTTGCTGCTCACTTTCCTCCCTTCCCTTACTGTCTTTGTTCTTGTTGTTGTTGTTACGTGCTTTCAAGTCAGTTATGACTTATGGCGACCCTATGAATCAGTAACCTCCAAGAGCATCTGTCATGAACCACCCTGTTCAGACTTTGTAAGTTCAGGTCTGTGGCTTCCTTTATGGAATCAATCCATCTCTTGTTTGGCCTTCCTCTTTTTCTACTCCCTTCTCTTTTTCCCAGCATTATTGTCGTTTCTAGTGAATCATGTCTTCTCATGATGCGTCCAAAGTATGATAACCTCAGTTTCATCATTTTAACTTCTAGTGATAGTTCTGGTTTAATTTGTTCTGACAACCAATTGTTTGTCTTTTTCGCAGTCATGGTATGCACAAAGCTCTCCTCCAATACCACATTTCAAATGTTGATTTTTCTCTTACCTGCTTTTGCACTGTCCAGCTTTCACATCCATACATAATGATCAAGAATACCATGGTCTGAATGATCCTGACTTTAGTGTTCAGTGATGCGTCTTTGCATTTGAGGACCTTTTCTAGTTTTCTCATAGCTGTTCTTCCCAGTCCTAGCCTTCTTCTGATTTCTTGACTATTGTCTCCCTTTTGGTTAATGACTGTGCCAAGGTATTGATTTTAGTTGACAAGTTCAATGGCCTTATTATCAAGTTTGTTCTTTGTTCTTAGTTAGTAATGGCTCCTTGAGTACAGGGTGCATGGCTGCTTCAGCATGTATTACCTCTTTGTAGTAATAAACCTTAAGCTTCTTTATTCTTTCAACTGCCAGTCTCAACAGACCAATTATTTCTGCACTCTGCTGCAGTACTAACACACGAGTGTTTTCTCCCTTTCTGTGGGATAAATGATTGTCCAACCACTGCTGCTGATACAAGGGTGCGGAACTTGGGGCCCTCTAAATTATGTTGGATTACAAATCCCATCATCCCCAACCATTGGCCATGCTGCCTGGGGCTGATGGAAGTTATTTATTTATTCTTTATTAAATTTATAGCCTGCTCTTCCTCCAAGAATGAGCCCAGGACAGCAAATAAAAACACTAAAAGCACTCTAAAACATCTTAAAGTTGGAATCCAACCATATCTGGAGTGCACCACATCCCCCAACCTTGTTCTTAAAACAAGTGGGCAAAACCACTGAGGTTGCCAAGAGCTTTCTTTTGAAGAATGATCAATGGAAGTGAACAACAAGAACATAGGAAGTTGGTTTACACCAAGTTAGACCATTGATCCATCTAGTACTGTCTGCATCAGCAGACTGGGGCTGATGGAAGTTGCAATCCAAAACATCTGTAGAACGTGTTAATGGCATAGGCTGTTGTAGATGAAATAGCTTGTTCTACAAGGCCTGTGGCTATATTTGTCCCTCAGCCAATTGAAGTCTTTTAATTGGGAATTATAGCAATGGGGAGGTGGTGAATTACCATAGAAGACGAGGGGAAGGCTATCTGCGCTTTGTTCCTTGCTGCCACTCCTCTCATGGATGGGTCCTCATTGCTCATCGGTGTGCCAACTGGCCTTTGTGTGTTGTTTAACGCCAGATCAGTACATAATAAGACCACACTCACCCATGATATGATCGTGCATGAAGGTGCCAATTTGGTGTGCATTACCGAGACCTGGGTGGGTGGGCTGATAGGAGTTGATCTGACCCAGCTTTGCCCACCTGGATTCTCAGTGCAACATCAGCACATACTGCAGGGATGCGGGGGGAGGAGCTGCTGTGGTCTACAGAACATCCATTTATGTCACCAGGAAACCACTCTGTCTTGGAGCTGGCTGTGAGGGCCTGTACCTGGTGTCAGGCCAAGGAGATAGTAAACTACGGTTGCTGCTGGTGTACTGTCCACCCTGCTAGACGGCAGCTTCTCTGATTCAGCTGGAAGAGGCCATCTTGGCTGTGGTATTGGAAGAGCCCAGAATGATAGTGCTGGGTGATTTCAATGTCCACGCTGAGGCTGCCTCTAGTGTTCCAGCTTGGGACTTCATGGCCTCCATGATGACCATGGGGCTGTCTCAAGTTGTCACTGGCCCGATGCATAGGGCAGGACACACCCTTGACTTGGCTTTTGCTTCAGATGGAGGAAGGGGTGGTCTGGAAATGGGGGTGGTGGATGTCACCCCATTGTCATGGTCAGACCACTTCCCAGTGAAGTTTAGACATATGACTCTGCTCCTTCCCTGCAGGGGTGGCAGACAGATTGAGATCGTTCGCCCCCGGAGACTAATGGAATCCACAGGATTCCTGAATGCCCTGCAGGAGTTCCCAGTAGATAGAGCAGGTGACCCTGTTGAAGCCCTTGTCATTCTGTGGAACAGTGAGGCGCATCTGGCTCTTGAAACAGTTGCCCCTGAACGCCCTCTCCGGCATTGTGGAGCCTGGTTTGCACCTTGGTACACCAATGAGTTAACGGCAATGAAACAGGCTGGACGACAGCTAGAGCACAAGTGGTGAAAGACGTGCTGCGAGGCTGATCCATCACGAGTAAAACATTATAGCCATGCCTACTATGTGGTGGTGAGGGTGATGAGGAAGGCCCACTTCTCTGCCTCCATCGCATCCTGGAGTAGCCATCCAGTGGAGCTTTCCCTTATTGTCAGGGGTCTGTTGACATCAACTCCAGGAAATGGAGTTTTAGACCCTTTGGAAGTCCACTGTGAATTATTTGCAAGGCACTTTGAGGGTAAAGTTGCTTGCTTCCGTAGTAGTCTTGATGCCCATCCACACCTACTGTAGTCCCCAATGAGGTGTCCGGTGCAATGTCTGCTGCAACTTCTTGGGAACTGTTTCAGTTGATGCGGCCTGATAATGTAGACAAGGTGCTTGCAATGATGCGGCCAGCAATGTGTCATCTCGATGCTTGCCCTTCTTGGCTTATTAAAGCTTGCTGAGGGAGTTTGACCGAGTGGATCCAGGGTGTGATCAAAGTATCATAGCAGGAGGGAGTGGTGCCAGCCACCCTGAAAGAGGTGGTGATCCAACTGCTCCTGAAAAAGCCCACCCTGGACCCATTGCTCTGCGACAGTTACCGACTGGTTGCAAATACCCCCTTCTTAGGGAAGGTGATTGAGAGGGTTGTGGTGCAGCAATTGCAAGTACTCTTGGATGAAACAGATTATCTTGACCCATTCCAGTCTGGGTTCAGGCTTGGTTATGGGACTGAATCGGCCTTGGTTGCCCTGATAGATGACCTTTATCTGGAGAAGGACAGGGGGAGTGTGACTCTGTTACTCTTACTTGATCTCTCAGCGGCTTTTGATACCATTGACCATGGTATCCTTCTGGGCCGACTTGATGAGATGGGTATTGGAGGCAATGTTTTAGAGTGAGTCTGATCCTATCTCCAAGGTCCTTTTCAGAGAATAGCATTGGGTGACTGTCTTTCGGCCCTCTGGCAGTTGTGCTGTGGGGTGCCGCAGGGTACCATCTTCTCCCCCATGCTGTTTAACATCTATATGAAGCCCTTGGGAGCAGTCATGAGGAGATCTGGGGTGAGGTGTCAGCGGTACGCTGATGATACCCAGCTCTATTTCTCTGTAACATCTGAATCGGGAGAGGCTGTGCAAGTCTTGGACCGCTGCCTGGACTCGGTGGCGGACTAGATGAGGGCCAATAAACTGAGTCTGAATCCTAGCAAGACAGAGGCGCTGTGGGTTGGTGGTTCCCGAGTTCAGGTCAGTTGCCTGCTTTGGATGGGGTCGTACTCCCTCTGAAAGAGCAGGTCTGTAGTCCGGGGATGCTCCTGGATCCATCTTTGTTGCTAGAGGCCCAGGTGACCTCTGTGGCTAGGAGTGCCTTTTACCAGCTTCAGCTGGTAAGACTGCTGTGGCCATTTCTGGACCGGGATAGCCTGACCATTGTTGTCCAGGCACTGGTGACCTCTAGCCCCGATTACTGTAATGCACTCTATGTGGGGCTGCCCTTGAGGTTTGTCCAGAAGCTGCAGCTGGTGCAGAATGCAGTGGCGAGCCTGCTCACTGGGTTAGGGTATTACCAACATGTCACCCTGCTGCTGAAAGAATTGCACTGGCTGCCCATTGGCTACTGGGCCAAGTTCAAGGTTCTAGTTTTGGTGTACGCTGGGGACCAGGATACCTGAAAGACCGTCTTACCCCTTATATACCCAGTCGATCACTGAGCTCTGCAGGTGAGGCCTCCTGCAGATAGCATCTTATCAGGAGGTCCGTTCCACACAACATAGGAAACTGGCCTTTAGTGTGGCGGCACCTACCATGTGGAATTCCCTCCCCTTAAATCATCCTTTCCCAACCAGTGTGCCTCCAGATGTTGTTGGACCACAACTCCCATCTTTCCTGACCATTGGCAATGCTAGCTGAGGCTGATGGGATTTGTGGTCCAACAACATCTGGAGGCATGCTGGTTGGGAAAGGCTGCCTTAAATATTAGACAGGCACCATCTTTGTTATCTTTTTGGTGCCTATTGAAGACCTTCCTCTTTCAACATTCCTTTTAAATTGAGACCTTATTCCAGTCTGTGTCTGTGTTGGAATTTCTTTTTAATATGTTTTAAAACTTATTTTAAAGATGTCTTGAAAGATTTTTAAAAAAAGTTTTTAAAGATGTTTTGTTTTAATGCATTTTAAAGTCTGGTTTTATGATGCTTTAAAGTGGTTTTAGTGCTTTTGTTTGCCGCCCTGGGCTCCTGGTGGGAGGAAGGACTGGATATCAATCAATCAATCAATCAATCAATCAATCAATAAACAAACCTCAAGGGAAGAAAATTCCTGAGGCACACCACAGTCTGTCTGTTCTTCTTTTTCATCCATTGGATTCCTGAGGTGTTGCCATCAAAAGTTAACCATTACTAATTCCCTATTAAAAGATGAAATGCCTCACTTATAACCTAACTGTAAGGTCAATTGGCATTGGCTCTGTGCAAATGCGGTGTGGTCTTTATTTACCATATTTATAGAGCGCCCTTCACCGGGAGGTCCCAGGGTGGAAATACATCAATTTAAAACGAAAATTAAACAACAACATTAAAACAGGACAACATAAATTGCATACAAATCAGACAGGAGGAGTAATAAAAATCCAGTCCAATGTACCTCACCCTTGTTAAAAGCCTGAGCAAAGAGGTGAGTTGTCTTTGCCTGATGATGAAATTACAACAGTGTTATAATGAGATGCAGAGAGGAGGTCATTTCACAGGCTTGGGATCATCACCAAGACAACTTACCCTGCCTCACAGATCTGACTGGGTGTGGGGACCATTAACAAGTCTTCTCTCCCCCCCCCCCAGATCCTAACACTTTTCATGAACTGGCAGTTTCCTGTGTGTTCTGTAACCATGGCTGTGTGTATGTGAGTGATTGTAGTTCATAAAAAGGCTGCCGTCATCATTGGGATTGTGCAGCCAGTTGGGACTGTGGCAGGGTTGGGGAAGCTTTTTGGCCGGGTGGGCCAGATGTTTATCTCCTCCTACCCTCCAGATGAACTTTGATAGGTGGGCAAGGCCACCCACCTGTCAGTCATCTGATGTCAGTTGCCCAACTTGTCAAAACTGACCTGTAGGGGAGGGGTCTGTTTCTCCAGCACACTCCCGTCATAGAACACCCTGGCAAAGCAGCACGCAGCAGGACTGAACTCTCCTCTCACCAGCTGCAGAGCAGAGACGTCAATCCTGCTCTCTGTGGGAGTCAAGCACAACTGATCCAACTAGTGAAACCAGCCATATTGGACCCCCACCCCTGCACTGTGGAATTCACTGTGTAGAGTAGTGGTGGCCACCAGCTTAGACACCTTTTTTAAAAAAAAGATTAGATCAATAGCTACTAGTCATAGTGGCTATCTCCAGGATCAGAAGCAGTATGCCTCTAAATACCAGTTGCTGGGAATTGCAAGTGGGGACAGCTGTGCTGCACTCAGGTCCTGCTTGTGGGCTTCCCAGAGGCATCTGGTTGGCCACTTTGAGAACAGAGTATTGGAGCAGATGGGCCTTTGGTTTGATACAACATGACTGTTTTTATTAGTACAGTCCTGGTTTATATAAATGATGGCCTGTGAGCTCTTCACGCACATGCATGGGGATCACGGACAAATGTGGACTGTCCCTTTTTAGTCCTTGTTGAAAGTATGAGTCATACTAAGTATTTGGCATCATCTCTCATAAGACCGGATACCCATTTTTATTTTTATTTTAAAATTGGTTCCATTTGATTGGGTTATGGTTGAATGAAATCCAAGTGCATCCTTCCAAGCTTGGGTTCAAATCCTGCCCTATTGGACCAGGCTTTTTTTCTTCTACGCATACCACATTTTTTTTTAATCTCTGATGTAAATTGGTTTGGAATATACTGCACTTAGACTTTCTTGTGGAGGCAATTTCATCCTTAACAACTTGATTTTCTCTGGCTATAATTCATACCTTGTGATCAGAATGAAAAGCAAGACCTCACTGTGCAATGCTGTCAGTTTGCCAGCAGTCACTTGTTCAGCAAAAGGGCTTTGGGTTTGCTGTGGGTAGGAACTCTCTGCTTGTATTGACTTTTCCATATGCAAGTTAGAAAGAACAAAAGGCAGGGCCTGATTGATCTGGGCAGGTCTAATATCAAGTTGAGAAAGGTTGTCAGGCTAGATTACTTGAAGTCTCAGGAAGTGTTCCAGAGATCAGAGCTAAATCTTGGGCCTGGCTATATTTAGCTTATCTGTTGATATTACTGGAAAATGCATATGTTTCAGTGAGCTGCACATGGCATATGCTTGTAACTTAAAACCTGATTGGAACAGGCTAATTTTTGCACAAAATACTAGTATTCAGTCACACTGAGCCACAAGGCAGGAATAATGCTGATGTTCCACTCTGGTTCTGACACTGAGTTGGCCACATCTTTTTCTTTTCTTTTCACTTAATTGGCATCAAGACCATGTTTGATTGCTTCACAGATCATGGTGGTGGCTATGGCACAGTAATGCCAAGAAGGTACTGTGTGTTTCTAGATCTGCCTTTTAGCTGTGCATCTAAAATATGTGAAATGTGGCATTGCAGGCCAGTGGTTCTTTCTTTTTAAAGGAATGAGGTAGAGATGTAAAATTTCTGGAAATTTTGAAGCCATGGAAAAAAACTTTCCCCCCCCAGTTTTTCCAGAAAAAAATTGAAAGTTTTGGAAAAAATGCAATATTAGCACTTTTTTACAGATTGAAAGTCACTTTGTTACTTCAGGAACATCAAATGTAATTATGTACAAGTTGGTTTGGCATGAAATTATCACATTTGGTATATTAAAAGTACATTTTATTCAAACAATTATTACAAATTGAATTTACTTTTTTAAATTTTTACTTTTTTTTGTAACAAATGGATCTACAAGATCCTGAACTGTAAGGAACACCTGAACTGTAAGGAACCTCTTTCGTTTTGCCAGTTTATGAGGAGCAGGCAAAAAACAATTTTAAAAAAGCGGAAGAAACCATCAACATTAATAAGAAAGAAAATTATTTATGTCTCCGCTAGTCCTTCACAATGTCAAGCAAACATAAAGTATCCATTCCCATAAAAAGAACTGAAAAAAAGGGGAGGACCAAGATTCACTGAAACATTTTATTCATCATGCTACAATAAAACATTCCATAATCCATTTTTTCATTTTTTTTCAATTTTTTGGGGAAAAAATTAAAAAGGCTTCAGAAAAAATGGAAAAAACAGCAACAATAATTCCCCCCCCCTCATTTTTCTGTTTTTTTTCTGGGCCTTCACATCTCTAGAGTGAGGCTCTGGAGAGAGAATTGAGAAAATAGTTAAATCTTGAACGTGTGGCTTCCTTACTTTCTTTGAGGTGTTTCCAGGCCTTTGAATTATGCCCCCCACCCCACACAAAAAAAGTGAATAATGCCATCCAAGCATATGCTACATATGCTTCTAGTTCTTGCTACAACTACTAATTGAATGTATGGAGAGTTTTCTTAGAGTTTATCCTTTTTTTTTCTTTTCTTTTTGCGTTTATCAGAAGTGCCTTCAAAGCTTAACACACTCGGGTTTTCTGAACCTGCCCTCCCTCTCTGTTTCTTAATCAGTGTTTGCTGTGTTAAAAGGTAATATACATTCCTGGAGCGTTAAAGGAGTTTTGAGGGATGGGCCAATCTAAACATGCAATAGCTGCCAAAGGCTGACTCTAGGAGCAGCTGTTCATATGCTGGCAGTGGTAATGTTATGAGGCTTCCGTTTGCACATGCGTTACATACAGTCATGACCCTTTCAGAACAATGGTGATGGCATGATTTATGCTTGTGCTCTACTCTTGCTTGGAAAGCTCAGGGCAGCTTATGTGAGGCTCCCGGTTGCCTCCCATTGAGGCACTGATTTGGGCCTACATCAGTTTAGTTTACATTGGGGATGGGAAACCTGTGGCTCTCCAGACGTTGTTAGACTCCAACTCCCATCATCCCTGACCATGGCCATGCTGACTGGGGCTGGTGGAAGTTGGAGTCCTATAACATTGGGAGGACCAAATGTTCCCCATCTCTGGTTTAAATAATGCTACAGTGCTATTTACTTCCAGCCCTGATTAAACTGGCCCTTCAGGGCTTTTGTTGTGTGTTAAGCTGTACTGAAGGGCAGGGGACCAGATTCCTTCTCCCAGAAAAGTGATGCCCTCAGGTAGCCTGGCTGATCCTGACTGCTCTAGGGATAGAGCTATGTGGAGCTCTCACTCCCATCTTTTTATATTTAAGGAGCTAAAGAGTTGTGTTGCAGGAGCTTGGATGTTCTGAGAAGTATTGTGTTAAAATTAACCAGCTTTATGAAAACTGGAAAAGTTGGAGGCACAAATAAGGAAGCAAACTGACTCTCTATGCCCTCATTTAGAATCTGTTCAGGGACTGTGGTCCCATGTGATACGTCCTTTTAATGAGTCTGTGTGCAGGGACCAAAGATCTTGTTATCAAACATTTAGGGCACATGGTGATCTGTTGCTGCCTAGCAATGTTATTCTGGAGCACCTCATGGGAATCCTAAGTTCTGATCAATGTCACAGATGCAAGGGCTTGGAAATTTTATTATGTCTGTTCTGATGTATCTGGAAATGGGTAGTTACCTTGTTCATCTGTAGCTTGAATGCACATTTGCCTCTTAGCAGGAAACAGTTTTTTTTTCTTTTAGAAAATAAGACCTAAAGCAGCCTTTGCCATCCTGGTGCCATGCAGACATTTTAGGCTACATCTCCTATTGACCCTAGCATCATGTGACTGGGCTGATGGGAGTTGTAGTCTGAAATAACTGGAGGGTACCAGATTGGTGACAGTGATCTAGGTTTCCCAGAATATGTTGAACTGGGCAAGTTTTGTATGCAAATTTGCATAGGTTAATTTACATTGGAAAATTTTCAGGTTGCATCAGAAAATTTCCTGAGTGTGATCTAATTTAGCATGTTTATTTTGCTGGAATTTAGTAAACAAAGCTAAAAAAAGAAATTCCTTGGAAACTGCTAGCCTTGCCTCATATTATATTAGCAGTCTGCATCCCTTCATTGTTACTAATGAATGTATGAAGTGGGAATTTTTCCACCGGAAATATTTTCTGCCCCTCATCACTGGCTGGTGAAGGCTGGCCTAAAGGGAAGAGAAGGATAAATGAGTACGAGTGACATTATTGTTGCTATAGTGATGTGAAGGCCCAGAAAAATAGGGCCAAAAAACATTCCTGCTGTTTCTTTAAATTCTGAATTTTTCTCCTGGGAAAAACTGTTCCCCTTCCCCCCTGAATTTTTCCAATTTTTTTCTGGACCTTCATATCTCTGTAGCTATAAAGCTGCATTTGTATGGGATATTTTGTAGAAGTAAGGTGTATATCCATCCCTTATAATCTGCACTTCCATTCATCCCGCAATGTAAACTATGCAACCCGAAAGGAGTATTGTTGCTGGGACACTCTCCCATCTGTCACTTTCCTGCTGTTTCAGGGATAGGTTGATTAACACAGTGAGCCACCTCATACCAGGTCTGTCCATCTAGCCAAGTGCTATCTACTCTCACTGGCAGCAGCTCTCCAGGATCTCTGGCAGAGGTTCCTTTTCCATCTCCTGCTTCCTGAATTTCCTTTTAACTGGCGATGCTGAGGACTGAACCTGTGACTTTCTGCATGCAAGGCACGTACTCTGTGGTCCCTTCCCTTTTTCCTAGATGGCACTGCCAGTTGGCCCGTGAAAGAACTTGCAAAGCTTTATGTGCAGGTGCATCATAAGAGGGCGTGGATAGCAAAAACTGAACAACTGCAGAGAATATGGCAGCCAGGTTGTTAACGATTCACATTTTTCACCAGAATGGAAGCCATTCAAGGTCTTTTGTTTCTAGTTGAATTCAAAGTTCTGGTTTTAACTTATAAAGCTATGAACAGTTTAGGACTAGGATTGTCCTATCTGAAGGACTGTCTTCTCATGTTTGAACCTGCCCATTCCATAAGGCAGGGGTAGCCAACACGGTTCCCTACATATGTTCTTGGACTAGAACTCCCGTCTACCCCAGTCACCATGTCCAGTGACTGGAGACTGTGGGAGCTATAGTCCAAGAAGATCTGAAAGACGCCATTTTGGCTACACTTGCCTCAGGGTCATCTTCTGAGGCCTGCTCCAGGTACCTTCACCTTCAGAATTGGTCCTTCTCAGTGGTGGTGTCCTGATTATTAGAATCCCCTTCCAAGACATATCAGTTTGGAGCTGCCTTTGATATCTTTTTAGGTGACAAGTTAAAACAGTTTTGTTCTCCCAGAACAACTTTGCCCATCCTGGTGCCCTCCAGATGTTGTTGGACTCAACTCCCTTCAGTACTGGCCAACACGGCCAATGAACAGAGATGCTGGGAGTCTTAGTCCAACAACATCTGGAAGGTACCAGGTTGTCCTGGGATTTCAGTTGTTGATTGTTTTTGTACTCTTTGCTATTTAAAATCTATAATCCCATTTTAGTGTTATCAACACCACTGTGGTTACTGAAGGCCGTCTAGAACACTTGGAACCATTTAAGGTGAAATATGCACAAGTTTTAAATTAGAGAGGACAAGAAGAAGAAACCTTCATCCAGAGTTTGAAATAGTCACTTGCTTGGTTACGTGCCGTAAGTAACAACAGCAGCTGGGCAGGGAAGCTTTGCAAAAGCTGATTCTTCCTCCCTTAGCCTACAAATGAGTGATATATAGGCAAGCAGCCTCTTAAACATTTTTGTGGGCTAATAACTTATTTTGCAAGGCTGCCTTCATCCTCTCCTCTCTCAGGCAAGTAACAAAATCAGCAAAATATTTTGCTGGTGGTGGTGAGAAAAATGAAGCCAAATGTGCGTGTTGATGTTGATACCTAATAATTGCAACATCTGGAGGCTTTGTCAGTGGTTTATACAACATGTCTTGATAACTTACAGCAGCCTTCCTCAACCTGGTGCCCTCCAGATTTTTTTTTAGACTACACCTTCCATCGTCCTTGACCATTGGATACCTTCCCTCCTGAAATATAAGAAGGTCCATCTGTATTGGCGTTCTGCTAGCTCTTGAAGATGCACCTGGTTAGGCAAGCATTCCCTTTAACTTCCTGATCCAGCTGTCTTAATTGCTCTTTTAACTATTCTTATTGTTGTGCTTTTAATGGGCATGTTTTATTGTATGTTTTAAATATAGGTGTTTTTGATGTTTTGATGGAATTGTTTTGGTTTAATTATGTATGGATTTTATCATTGATTTTATGCTTGTAAACCGCTTAGAAGATATTCAGGCATGTATATAACCATCATTATCATCATCATTAGCTGGGCTGGGGCTGATGGGAGTTGTAGTCCAACAACATCTGGAGGGCACCAGGTTTGGAAAGGCTGTCTTCCAACATAATCATAAGCATGTTTACTCAGACAAGTCTCACTTTGTTCTCTGGGGCTTACTCCCAGGAAAATATTCATAGGATTTAAAGTCTTTAAAAGTTGATTCTCTCTTTCTCTCTCCTCCCTTTTAACCTCACTTCCAGTATGGAGTACAAGGTTTAAGACCAAATAAAAGCAAATATTATCCTGTACATTATATTGTAAAAATATGACAAGGGCTCACTATTGAAAATTCTTTGCATGTTTCTCATGGGATCATGTTCCAGAATTTAAAAAGCTCAAGAAGATAAGCCCTGTAAATGATTTGTTTGTTATATAGGTGGGGATCTATTTTCAGGAAATTGCTGTTCAAATACTCTTAAGACGTTGCTGAAACCTGGCATAATGAGAATATTGTCAAAGGGTAACCTTATTTTCTAGGCAGTAGGGAAGAGAGCCTAAAGCGTTGTTGGGAAATTCCAGGCATTTTCATAAGTTCATTGGACTTGTGTCCTGCGGAATGAGCTAATGGCCAAATGAACTCAAATATTGAAACCCACAAACTCTTTGGCCAAGTGCAGACATGACAGTCTGACCCCTTTAATGGTAGTTCAGATTGTCAGTGGGTTGTGGGCTCTCACATTCCCTCCTGCTCTTCCTGCACACTTCCCCATCTTTTACCTGCCTTTGATTGCATTTTTATTTACATTTAGGCCAAAAAAATGTGCTACCCTTGCAGCCTACGAACTGCAGCCTATATGACTGTGATTTGTCCATATCACATTTAGGCTGAGGGCCCGTATATATGAGAGAAATTTTCCAGCTTTCCTATTGCTATGGTATTAACATTGCGATCTGATACCAGCTTCCTTGGAAGCAAACACCACTGAGCACAGATGTGCTATCAATCAAAGAAACTCTGTAAATCAGTAAACTCTCTCTGGTTTTTCTGTCAATGAACCTCAGTTTTTAGCATTAGGTCAGGGGTAGCCAACGAGGTGCCCTCCAGATGTTGTTGGATTACAACTCCCATCTTCCCCAGGCAGCATGACAAATGGTCAGTTATGTTGTGTCCAGCAGCACCTGGATGGTACCACATTGCTTCTTCCCCTTTAGGGCATTAGGGTTACCAGACTTGGGGGCACAGAAAAATTGATTAGTGGGGCTGCCCACAAAAGCATGGCCTGCATCTAAGGTGAAGATTGTGACAAAAGCAGATTGAAGTACAGGGGTGTAATCTTGGGGAGTCTTAGACTCTTTACTTTTGGGGGAGCAGGGTCTCAGAAGGGTCCCTCTGTCTCCAGCATCCTGTGAGCCAATCGGCATGAAAGGAGAGTGTCTTACCCACAGAGTAGAATCTTCTAACATGCTTTCTTGACCTTTCCTACCAATTGGAGCCAGATTGACAGGAGGTGAGTCAGCCACTGAGAAGAGTGAACACTGTCCCTTTTCATGCATATTGGCTCCTAGGGCTGTCTATTGTGGGAGAAGGCATTAACAAGGATCTCATTCTCAACCCCACAGCAAAAAAGGGGGAGGGGCATGGCTATGATTAACATGAAGGGACCCTGCACTTCTGAATTTGCCACTATGCTACTGTTGAAATATCACATTAAAAAAAAGAGGGAATGTTTCACTCCAAAAGATGACAAAATGGGGAACTGATTTGCATAAAATTTACATCTGCTGATTTATATATAGAGAGAGCCAAATGTAGAAAATTACTATAGTTTATAGAAATGCAACACATCTTGCTGTAGTGGGGAAGACTGTGACCAGATGACCTGTGTGCCTGCTCAGTCTGCTGCTGTGGTGCAAGCTTCAAGGCTCCTGTTCTCCCTTCTTAGAGTTCTTTATCTTTTAAACTGGACAGCCTATCAAATAGAGATCTGCTTTCACCTCTGCAGAGTAGAGCACATGGGCACCTTAGACTGAATATTGATTTTAAAGGGTGCACAATGGTAGTGACTGCTGTTGTTGTGTGCCTTCAAGTCGACTACGACTTATGGCGACCCTATGAATCGGTGACTTCCAAGAGTATCTCTCATGAACCACCCTGTTCAGATCGGAAATACCATGTTCTGAATGATCCTGACTTTAGTGTTCAGTGATACATCTTTGCATTTGAGGACCTTTTCTAGTTCTCTCATAGCTGCCCTCCCCAGTCCTAGCCTTCTTCTGATTTCTTGACTATTGTCTCCATTTTGGTTAATGACTGTGCCAAGGTATTGATAATTCTTGACAAGTTCAATGTCCTCATTGTCAACTTTAAAGTTACATAAATCTTCTGTTCTCATCACTTTAGTCTTTTTGACGTTCAGCTGTAGTTCTGGTTTTGTGCTTTCCTCTTTAACTTTCATCAGCATTCGTTTCAAATCATTACTGGTTTCTGCTAGTAGTATGGTATCGTCTGCATATCTTAAATTATTGATATTTCTCCCTCCAATTTTCACACCTCCTTCATCTTGGTCCAATCCTGCTTTCCGTATGATATGTTCTGCGTATAGATTAAATAAATAGGGTGATAAAATACACCCGTCTCACACCCTTTCCTATTGGGAACCAATCGGTTTCTCCATATTCTGTCCTTACAGTAGCCTCTTATCCAGAGTATAGGTCGCGCATCAGGACAATCAAATGCTGTGGCATCCCCATTTCTTTTAAAGCATTCCATAGTTTTTCATGATCTATACAGTCAAAGGCTTTGCTGTAATCTATAAAGCACAGGGTGATTTTCTTCTGAAATTCCTTGGTCCATTCCATTATCCAATGTATGTTTGCAATATGATCTCTGGTGCCTCTTCCCTTTCTAAATCCAGCTTGGACGTCTGGCATTTCTCGCTCCATATATGGTAAGAGCCTTTGTTGTAGAATCTTGAGCATTACTTTAGTTGCATGGGATATTAAGGCAATAGTTTGATAATTACTGCATTCCCTGGGATCCCATTTCTGTGGAATAGGGATGTATATGGAACGCTTCCAGTCTGTGGGCCATTGTTTAGTTTTCCATATTTCTTGACAGATTTTTGTCAAAATGTGGACAGATTCAGTGTCAGTAGCTTGTGGCAACTCTGTTGGTATGCCATCTATTCCTGGTGATTTGTTTCTTCCAAGTATTTTCAGAGCAGCTTTCACCTCACATTCTAACATTTCTGGTTCTTCATCATACGGTTCCTCTGTGAATGAATCTGTCATTCTTGCATCTGTTTTATAGAGTTCTTCAGTGTATTGCTTCCATCTTCCTTTTATTTCATCTCGGTTAGTCAGTTTGTTCCCCTGTTGATTATTCAACAACCCTACTCTTGGTTTAAATTTCCCTTTCATTTCTCTAATCTTTTGGAACAGGGCTCTTGTTCTACCCTTTTTGTTATCCTCTTCTATTTCTATACAGTAACTTGTAATAGTTTTAAGAACATAAGAAGAGCCTGCTGGGTCAGGCCAGTGGCCCATCTAGTCCAGCATCCTGTTCTCACAGTGGCCAACCAGGTGCCTGGGGGAAGCCCGCAAGCAGGACCCGAGTGCAAGAACACTCTCCCCTCCTGAGGCTTCCGGCAACTGGTTTTCAGAAGCAAGCTGCCTCTGACTAGGGTGGCAGAACACAGCCATCATGGCTAGTAGCCATTGATAGCCCTGTCCTCCATGAATTTGTCTAATCTTCTTTTAAAGCCATCCAAGCTGTTGGCCATTACTGCATCTTGTGGGAGCAAATTCCATAGTTTAACTATGCGCTGAGTAAAGAAGTACTTCCTTTTGTCTGTCCTGAATCTTCCAACATTCAGCTTCTTTGAATGTCCATGAGTTCTAGTATTATGAGAGAGGGAGAAGAACTTTTCTCTATCCACTTTCTCAATGCCATGCATAATTTTATACATTTCTATCATGTCTCCTCTGACCCGCCTTTTCTCTAAACTAAAAAGCCCCAAATGCTGCAACCTTTCCTCGTAAGGGAGTTGCTCCATCCCCTTGATCATTCTGGTTGCCCTCTTCTGAACCTTTTCCAACTCTATAATATCCTTTTTGAGATGAGGCGACCAGAACTGTACACAGTATTCCAAATGCGGCCGCACCATAGATTTATTCAACGGCATTATGATATCGGCTGTTTTATTTTCAATACCTTTCCTAATTATTGCTAGCATGGAATTTGCCTTTTTCACAGCTGCCGCACACTGGGTTGACATTTTCATCGTGCTGTCCACTACAACCCCGAGGTCTCTCTCCTGGTCAGTCATCGCCAGTTCAGACCCCATGAGCGTATATGTGAAATTAAGATTTTTTGCTCCAAGATGCATAATTTTACACTTGCTTATATTGAATTGCATTTGCCATTTTTCCGCCCATTCACTCAATTTGGAGAGGTCTTTTTGGAGCTCTTCGCAATCCCTTTTTGTTTTAACAACCCTGAACAATTTAGTGTCGTCAGCAAACTTTGCCACTTCACTGCTCCTAATTCTAGGTCATTAATGAACAAGTTGAAAAGTACAGGTCCCAATACCGATCCTTGAGGGACTCCACTTTCTACAGCCCTCCATTGGGAGAACTGTCCGTTTATTCCTACTCTCTGCTTTCTGCTTCTTAACCAATTCCTTATCCACAAGAGGACCTCTCCTCTTATTCCATGACTGCCAAGCTTCCTCAGAAGTCTTTGGTGAGGTACCTTGTCAAACGCTTTTTGAAAGTCTAAGTACACCATGTCCACTGGATCACCTCTATCTATATGCTTGTTGACACTCTCAAAGAATTCTAATAGGTTACTGAGACAGGACTTTCCCTTGCAGAAGCCATGCTGGCTCTGCTTCAGCAAGGCTTGTTCTTCTATGTGCTTAGTTAATCTAGCTTTAATAATACTTTCTACCAGTTTTCCAGGGACAGAGGTTAAGCTAACTGGCCTGTAATTTCCGGGATCCCCTCTGGATCCCTTTTTGAAGATTGGCGTTACATTTGCCACTTTCCAGTCCTCAGGCACGGAGGAGGACCCGAGGGACAAGTTACATATTTTAGTTAGCAGATCAGCAATTTCACATCTGAGTTCTTTGAGAACTCTCGGGTGGATGCCATCCGGGCCCGGTGATTTGTCAGTTTTTATATTGTCCATTAAACCTAGAACTTCCTCTCTCGTTACCACTATTTGTCTCAGTTCCTCAGAATCTCTTCCTGCAAATGTTAGTTCAGGTTCAGGGATCTGCCCTATATCTTCCACTGTGAAGACAGATGCAAAGAATTCATTTAGCTTCTCTGCAATCTCCTTATCGTTCTTTAGTACACCTTTGACTCCCTTATCATCCAAGGGTCCAATCGCCTCCCTAGATGGTCTCCTGCTTTGAATGTATTTGTAGAATTTTTTGTTTTTGGTTTTTATGTTCTTAGCAATGTGCTCCTCAAATTCTTTTTTAGCATCCCTTTGTTTCTTTGTCCCTACATACTAGTTGCTGTATTGTTGCATTTAGAGTTCTGACTGTGTTTCTATCTCCTTTTGCTTTTGCTTTCCTTCTCTCTTTAACCATTTTAAGAGTTTCTTCAGTCATCCTTTGAGGTCTTTCTCTCTTTTTTTACTAGAGGTATTGTCTTTTTGCATTCTTCCCTGATAACGTCTCTGACTTCATTCCATAGTTCTTCTGGTTCTCTGTCAACTAAGTTTAAAGCCTCAAACCTGTTCCTTATTTGATCTTTATATGCTTCTGGGATGTTATTTAGATACTGAGTCAAAAAGGCCTGCATAAGGAGCTGATGATGATGGTATTGGGTTTTGTCCTGGTCTGTATAGTTTACAGTCGCAGAACAAACTGTATTCCAAATCAAACAGTAACAACAACTCAGTTTAGAAATTATTCACTAATAGGCAAAAAACCTTGCGGTTTAAGAACGTACCTATAGCCAACAGATATTTCTATCAGATTTTAAAAAGTCGGGAAATTGGGTAGTTATAGTGAATGTACTCTCTGAGATATTGTATTGCCCTACAAATCTATCAAAATGCAAACACAATTTGGGTTGGTCTTTCACAGTCCAATCCACTTCCTGTGTAGCTTGAAAGAATTAAATTACATAATTAAATTAATTAAAAATCAGCCAGGGATTTTTTAAACTTTTAAACTGCAGAAGATGGTCAGAGTATGGGGCACGGCCAGTAATAGGATTACAGGTATTCTGTGAACATGGCTGATTTTTACTTAATTTCAACAAATTATAATACACCATATGCTCAGAGGCACATGTTACCAAATTCTTTGAAGCTCCACAGGAAGTGGATTGGACTGTGAAAGACCAACCCAAATTGTGTTTGCATTTTGACAAATTTGTCAAAATATCTCAGACAGGAGGTCAGGTCTCCTGCTCCCCTGATGCATTTACTATAGCTGCCCAATTTCCCAGCTTTTTCAAGCTTGATAGAAATATCTGTTGGCTATAGGTATGTTCTTAAACTGCAAGGTTTTTTGCCTATTAGTGAATATATTTTATGGACATAAGATTATTTTCCCTGGCAGGCGACATGGAATTGTACATGACTCTTGGGACAAATCTAAGTTCTCCTTTATTTACTTGACAGAACATTTGCTCCAGTTTTGGCTTTTCCTTGAAGCAAATGGAGAATTTAAAACAAACGCACACACTGAACAACTGAGTCTCTCATTTCCTCCTCCTAAGGAGCAAAAGTGGTCTAGTCCTATGCAATCATGCCCATAGTCTCACAAACAAAACCCCCATCTGGGCTATGTATTTAAAGCTGTATCATACCATTTCAAATAGCCATGGCTCTCCCCCCCGAAGGATCCTGGGAACTATAGTTTTTTTTTTCCTTCACAGAGATAAAATTTCCAGTGGAGTTTAGCAATCGATCCCTCTTCCTAGGAGCTCTGAGAATTGTAGCTCTGTGAGGGGAATGGAGTCTTCTAAAAACTTTCTCAGGACATTTAACAAACTACAATTGCCAGCATCCTTTGGGGAAAGCTATGGCTATTTAAAGCAGTATGACACTGTATAGTGGAGATGGGGCTTAATTAGCAGGCTTTCATACTGTTTGCCATGTTTTCATATGAAAGCAGACAATAGTACAGAGGCCTATATATGGGCATTCACTGCACTTGTGTTTGAAAAATTATGTAAACCAGAGGGCACTGCCAAGCCCCACCCTCTTAAGGTTGCCATATTGCTTAGTTAGCTGGGTTTCACCCAGATTCTAGCCATGCTATCTGGTGCCTACTTAGCCCATTAGGTGGCCTGGATTCCCAGCTTTCATTTAAAACAAGTCTCTAGACCTTGTGGATCCAGAATTTTAAAGCAAAATGTGGAGGCAGTTTCCCGTCCATTTTGTGAGAGATCAGCCTATTCCCACCTTCCATTGTTCTAAGCCAATGAGGGAGACCACAGCTGTCCTGGGAAAATCAAGAATTTTAGTCTGCCTGCCTACTGCATATGCAGAATCTAGCAGTTTAGAAAACTGCATGTGCTCACTTGATCAACACATGCAGCTCCATTCCTTACCTATAGACTTTCTGGTTGAGTCACCAAGGAGAAGCAGCCTTAACCTCAACTGCCTCTGGGTCTCAGGGTATGTGTCTTAAGCGGTGAATGCAATGGGAGGTCTGCCTGCCATCATGGAGGATGGAGTAAAGGGGTATGAATCCACTAAAATGCTCCCTCCCTGAACAAATGGAAGATATGAAAGCAAGCATCTCTGTAGAAAAGGCTGCGGTATTAGCATTTGTATTTTTCGGCCCTGCCCCCACTCTGTTTAATGGTGCTTACCCCCAAGTAAAGTTGCGTTGGAATGCAGCCTCACTCCCCCTGTTGCCCGCAGAGCCTCTGTTCAGCAATTCAGAAAAGGCTAACAAGTATTTTTAATACATATCCTTCAAAAGGACTGGCAGGCAACTCCTCACCAAAGATCACTCTATTTCATTTCCTCCCCAGGTATGGATGCTTATGTGTTGGGTCAGGTCTGGTCAGTGCCTGGATGGGAGACCGCCTGGGAACCATATGTAAGCCGCCTTGGGTTTCATGAAAAAGAAAGGTGGGGTATAAATGTAATAAATAAATAAATAATGTGTGTGTGTACATATACACACACACAAGCACATATATACACAAGCATAGATATATGCAAAGACAGAGAGAGGAATGACTCCCCCCCCCCAAATCAATAGGTGCCCTGTCTAATGCTAGCATAAGCTTGTCAGTTCTCTAGAATTCACTGCATTTTTTATTTTATTTTTTTAAAAAGAGGTGCCAGCACTCGAAGTCTTTATTAAGTTCCAGCCTTTATCATAGAAGGCTGTGTTTCCCTGCTCACTGATCTGGTGTGTGAGAAAATCAGTATATTATAGACACTTCTAACATGCTCAGACTCTACTCTCTTTAGATAAGATGATTGACTGACCTGATAATATTGAAATCTTTATTTCTATCTGTGTTATAAGTTTTGGGGTGTGTCCATTTCACATTTCCTAATTGTTGTTACAGACCACCTCTCAGTCACAATATTGCTTTTAACTGATGCTTTGCTGGCTTTTTGTTTTATGCTGGATTTTTATACTGCTGCATTGACTTGCTTTATGTTTGTTACTATTTTGTGTTTTATTATGCCTTTGATTTTGATTATGTATTTTTGTTGTTTTTATTAGGTTTGTAAGCTGCCCTGACTTTTGTTTCTAACTGTGGAAGGGCAGGATGCAAATCCTGTTAATAAATAAATAATGCATAGTGTCGGAAATGAGAGTCTAGGTCGAATTTAGGGCTGAAAATAAAAAACTTTTTTTTAAAAAAAATCCTCACATCCTCCCCCAGTTTTTGGTGGTAATTACTAGGCAAAAAAAACACTACTGTACAATGCAACCATTAATGTGCTGAACTGGCAAAATTAGCAAATAATTTACATAATATGGAAATTAGCCCACCCAGATTTGTGGACTGGAATATGACAAGTGTACACTCTCTCTCATGAATCTTCTTTATTCCATGTACAGCCCTCCATGACTTAAAGGGCAAAGATTTGAAGCAGGGGCCCTCTTCCAGTCGTGCACAATCATGTAGGGAACCTCCATTAATAGAAGAGACTCCCCATTGCTGACCTCAGCCCTCAAACTTGTGGAGAGCTATACCCACAATAAAGTTGATGTGCCTGAGGTGTTGGGGATTGGCAATGCACCCCTATTTCACTTTATGATTGCTTATACACTAGTGTGGTTATCACCCAAATAGGGGTTTAGATCTGCACTGATTGTTCACATGTAAATACATGTGTGCAAAAGTAATACTTTGGGGGCAGGGAAGGGCAAAATATATCTTGCCTGTTTCTTGGCCACTGTTTAGGCACTAAACAGGCTTCCTTCAACAGCTGCTTCAATACTTTTTGGTGTCTTCTTTCTTTTTAGCTATGTGATCGTAGCCCATCAGGAATCACATACCCTCATGATAGCACCATATAGCCTATTGATGCTTCATGCCCTCATTCTCAATGGATATTGTCACCACAAATTGAAGCTCCGCTTCCAAAAGTGTGACATATGGAACACTTTTCACAGCTATGGAAAGGTTTTCTGAAAAGTCCCCCCCTTTTTTTCCCCTCTCCACCCTAGTTGAAAGTTGCTCTGAGTGTCCTGATTTTCCATGGTATGTAAACACATTTCTTTTGTTCTACTGTTGTCTTTGAACAAACAGTTTATTGTTGCATAAGGGGAAACCTGCTTGCCATCATCAGTGAATGTAGGGCGAGTGTTCACACCATGAACATCCATCCTTTGTTTAATTTCCTTCAACTCTCTGAAGAAACTACTTTTGTCTCTAACTACAATTACCCTTTAAACATTGCAGAGAAGAGATGGTTTGTTGTCAGTGGAAATGCAGCGATTCATTTTTGCTGCAAAAAGCTCCTGCGTGCCTCACAACAAACTATATCTGAGTGTGAGATGCGTATTTTGCCTACAAGTCAGGAACTTCAGATTGGCTGTGGCTCCATATTGAGGGCATTCTCCAGGCTTCTCCAACCTCCTAATTTTTTGGACTACAACTTCCATTATAGCTGACCATTGGCTACACTGGCTGGGGCTGATGGGTGTTGTCGTTCAAAACATCTCGAGGGTACTAGGATGGGCAAGAATGGCATACTCTGTGGGAAATGCAGGTTTGCCACTGCATAATGTGTGATTGCCTAATATATGTGAGATAGCCTAATACATTTTGGTGCTCAAGGCAGACAGTCACAATGACAACCCCTGTAGTGGTACAATAATAAAATTAAGAAAATGGCAATTTGCCTTTTCATAGAACCCCCAGATCTGTCGTTGGAGGTGAGCTATCACATCCTCCCCAATGGCAGGGGAGTGTGCAACTTGTAGAGTAGTATTGGCCATGGATGAAATAGCAATGTGTTTATTATGCAATTTGGTATAATTACACATTGCGCTGTAACTTCATATTTCAGAATTCCAGGGTGCTTTTCACCATAATTAACAAGATAAAAGACAATCCCGTCAAGAATGGCTGCATAACCCATGCCAGAGAAAATTATAGCATAATCTCTGTTTTTCAAAGATAGCAATAGACTTTAAAATATGCAGTGTGCTCACAGTAGCCAAAAATAAAACTGAAATGGAACAGCATCTGGAGTTTTAGGAAGGTGGGAGTAAATGGGATTGCCATGCACTGACAGTAGTTCTAAAAGCATGCAGCCAACTTTTCTGACACTACTTTGTTTGAATGAGAAAAGTCTCTGCAAAGATGAAATATGAGAAGAGGCATGAGGATAGAGAATAAAGTGTGTGTGCTGCAAAAAACAACGAGGGCTCTAGAGGTCTAGAAAAGACCTCTACCAAAGGGGCAAAATACATGTTAACATGCAGTGTGTGTGTGTGATAATTTATTGCAGATGTAGGGAACTTTTGGCCCTCCATATGTTGCAGAACTACAGCCCTTATCATCCCCAGCAAGTAAGGTCAATGGCAGGAGATGATGGGAGTTGTAGTTTAGCAACTTCTGGAGGGCCAAAGGCTCCCTGCATCTGATTTACTGGGATCGGAGCAGGCGTGAAGGGATTTTAACTCTTTCTTCCCTGCTGAAGTCCTGGGGAAAGTCACTTTTCTGAAGCTAGTGTTTGCATTGGGAACAAAAACCCCTCTGGCACCATTGAGGGATTTTCTCCATATGCAAATGCTAGTTTCAGAACAAGGTTTTTCTTCGGGACTGTATCAAGGGAAGAAGGGGTTAAAATCCATTCATGTCTGCTATGACAGTTGATCAGCCCTGTCTCCACAACTGCAATTTGTATTTTTATAAGATCTTGCCCTTTAGATGAAGAGGTGCGTCATGGGTGGTTTGGCCCAGAGATGCTTGGAAAGGTGGAACTGAAGTTGGGCGGATTGCCTCTTAAGAAGTAAATGGTGATTTTAGAGAAGGGTCGTATCTCAGTGGTAGAGCAGAAGGTCCCAGGTTCAATTCCTGGCATCTCCAGGTAGGGCCAAGAGAGACCCCAGTCTGAAACTCTGGAGAGATTGCCAGGCATTGTAGTCATTACTGAGCTAGATGGACCAATGGTCTGACTCAGTATAAGACAGTGTCCTGTGTCTCTGTGTGACTGATGTACTGGACTCTGGGCTTTGGATCTCAGCCACAGTGTTCTGCATGTGCACTGGGACACTTCAGCACCCTCCTTCAAGTGGCAGGATCCTATGTATCTTTAGAGCTGTCCTGAGGAACATAGACCCTCTGGAGCAGTACCATATGAGACCTCAGGGACAACTGCTGGAAGGGGAAATTGGCAACCATCATGTGTATACATGAGCCTCTCTGGATCCCAGCCTGTATCTGCTTATCCATGGCTCTTGCATTGGTGTTACATTTGAGCTGTGCTGGCTGGAACTATGCTGTGGAGTACATATGGGGAACATTCAAAATTAATGGTGTAAAAAAAAACACCCTGAAGTGGACATGTACTGATGTGTGAGCTGGTGTGGTGTACTGGATAGAATGTTGGGCTAGGATGTGGGAAATCAGGGTTCAAATCCCCACTGAACCACGAAGCTCACTGGGTGACTGTGCCCCATTACTGTCTCTCAGCCTAATCTACCTCACAGGATTGTTGTGAGGATAAAATGTGGATGGCAAGCATGTCATGTTAGTAAAATACTGTTTCATGAGTGGTTACATCATAGTCTGACCTCTTAGGAAAGAGCACTGAAAATCTGTTTTTTAAATATATATATATATCTACTTGTATATGTCTGAATGTGGAAAATGGGCGAGAAATTGGTTCAATCCACATTTTAATAAAAAAGGACTTGCATGCCTTACCATATGTTGCTTCCTGCCATTGCTTGTTAGAACTTTTTCCGCATGCACCCAACTTGTGCGGGAGTGATATGTGCTGCTTCATTGCCTGTACACTGATCTGTAATCAAAACATTCTCTAATAAAAAGATTAACCTGCTCAATTTGCACTTACCCAAATAATATGTGAACTGAAACACAACTAACTGTCAAGATTCTTACTTTTCTGAATTTTGAAATGTTGTTTTCAAACAAAAAAAACTGTACAGAAATAGCATATTTATCAGGAGGAAGCTGCACAAAAATGCATATAAATGAAAATAATAGTACAAAAATGCATTATATTAGGGAAATTTGCTTTAAAATGGACATATTAGAATTGTTCACAATGTGTGTGCGTTTCCGTGATGGCTTTGACAAAAAAAAAAAGTTCACAAACTGGTGCGGAGATGGGATGAACTGAATTTAAGAGTGGAAAAATAAGAAATTGGGCGGTATTCAGTGTAAGTCCTGCTCAGAGTAGACCCACTGAAGTTAATAGACATGACTAAGATTGATTAATTTCAGTGGGTCTACTATGAATAGAACTTAGTTTAATGTAGTTCACTGGCAGATACTTCTATCCTTAGTGGGGTAGTGGAGCTTGTCATTTTTTTGGCCAGCTGGTCTCTGTTGGCAGCATTCGTCATTCTGTGGTGGAGGAAGAGGGTATTTGTAAGGTGCCTTGTGTGAGCTGGGCACTTCAACTCATAGCTATAGCTATAGCGAGGTTTGAATGACTCAATCTCTTCCCCGCATCCTATCCCGCCACAGAATATAAGAAGCTTGTTGAATCACACTGAAATCTGTCTAGTCCAGCACCATCTAGTCCTCCGAGCTGAATATTTTCTACTTCACCAAAAAATGAACTCGCTGCAGAATGCTGAAATGGCAGGGGAGGGGGAGATAGGGAAGAAAGAGAATATCTGTGTGATTTTGCCGCTGTAGATGATGTAAAAATCAGAGAAGGCAAGCTCATAACTTGTGCAATTTAAAGCTTGACAGCCTCCAGGAATAAAAGAACATGGGGTGAAGTTATTTTTCAATTAAATTAGGCTTTACTGTTCTAATCCAGTAGAACAAGAGTGGCTATTTTTAGTAAATAACGTCATTTTATTAAGTAGCAGCCAACTCTAATGCAAATTCAAGTGGCTTTTTTATTGTTTTTTGTTTAAAGTACTACCCAGTTAAAGAAGCAGACATTTTCCTGATCCCATGGGTGGTACAAAATGGTGGATACTGTTCTTGGAAACAACAGAAAAAGTTGTTGGATTTCCCTCCCCTGAAACAAGAGAGAGAAAAACAAAATCTAGAATTCTACTGTGTTCCTAAAGAACAGATGTATCAGTTTTAGAGGTCTTACTTAAAAACTGGGATGAGTCCATTGCATAGTTGCATGATTTGGTTAAATAGATTTAAATGTGCAACCATACACACCTTTAATGGATTGGACAGGTCCATTCTGGAAGAAGATATGCATGGATGCATCTGGTGAGCTCTGGAGCTCCTCATGTGAGCCAGGGATTATTCTGTTTAGCCTCAGTTCTGTGCCCACAAAACAAATAGCTATAATGCAGCCTTTTTCAGAATACTGTAGCCGATTCTCTGTCCCATCTAGTTCAGTTTGCTTTCAGAGATTTTTTAAAATTATTTTCAAGGATGTGGATTGTACTGCCTGAATTTAGTATATTTTAGTCATATCATGGTTATTAATTTCATCTTGGCTATGAAATGTGTTGGAGGATGAAGACAAAAGTAATATAAAAGAAACTCCCAGTATCTCCCTGCACTCGCCTTCCTCCCACTTCTGCAGTTTGACTGAAGGATGCACATACCAGCTAACTTTTGGTAATCTTGTCTTTCCTTACATGCTTGAGTAGTTTTGTCCACCTTATTTGTAAAATGTTCATGCACTTTGTGTATTCATTTGCCACCTTACTTCCCCCCTTTTCTTTCAAAAGAGCAAATATATATGCAAAACTACTCTAGAGGTCTAGGGTGTGTATATGTAGGGAAGCTTTCTTGGTAACAGCATCACACACAGCCAATTTCTGCTTCAGACGTCTACCTGCCCCAGCACCCAGCCGTAGAGAAGAGAAAAGGTATATATGAACTGATCATGCTTATAAGTTGGACCTCCTGCTCTAAAAATGTTAGGTCTGTCTTCGTCCCAAGTAACCACACTATCCTTTGGGAGATCATTTTGTTCTGAGATTGATGAAAGAGCAGGGAGGTTGAGGTGGAAATGTCAATTTTCACTCTTTTGAGGGAGAATCAAAGGAAGCATCCTCCTCATGAATGCATTCCTCAAAGTTGCCTAGGAATTTTGGAAGATTCTTGTTCAATTCCCCCCCTCCCCCCCCAAAAAAAGTTTAATCCAGTAATTGATCCAGAAGCTTCTGTCTGGGTTTGGTTTTGTGAAACATACATACTTGATTGATCAAGGTGGATGGTAACTACTATTAAATTTGGATTTCCTGGATTTCTGCTTCATCAATGTCCAAATGAAGGACATGAAAATATATTTTGTGAGTTACTTTGGAGGGGGAAAATATACTGTTTTGGAACGCTATTTGAAGGGCTGCACACACAGTTGTGACATTCTCTCAAATGCTCTAAACACTTTTCTTAGTCACAGTTGTATTTAGTGAGGGTGCATAAGAGGCAAGGATGCCTGGCTGATGAAATTGGATTAGAAGAGGTGAAATGTTTTGCTGCTATTATTATTAGTGCACTGTTTCATATTTTATATGGATTCAGATTGGTTTTATACGCTGTTAGCTGCTGTGGTAAAGTAGTATACTTTGAATAGCAGCATGTTAAATTCATTAAATAAATGAATAATAAATTCTTCTCCCAACTTTTCTTCTTTCAAGTTTAAAGATAGACAACGATAATACTTAGAATTTGTTGTTCAAGTGTTCAAAATGCTACACATGCAGGATATTGGTGATCCTTATAACAACCCTAGAAGGTAGGTCAGTATTAATAGCCTTGAATTTAAGAAAGTGTGGAGGCTGAGAAACTAGTGCAGTCTTTCCAAACCTGGTGCACTGCTGACTGGGGCTGATGGGAATTGTAGCCCAAAACATGTGCAGGGCGCCAGGTTGGGGCGAGCTGCACTAGTGTTGTCTGAAACCACCTAAGTAAAACCACAACAAAGATAAGACCAGGGACTTCCTGGGTCACACTCATTGCAGCGTCAGTGTTATGCTGCAACTGCTTTTGATTGCTGGGGCGGGGGGAGCAGACAAGTTAGTCTGTTGCAACAAAAGCAAGGAACCCTGTTTTACCATTAAAACCTAACCAGTTTTCTGCACCATTGGCCACAATAAATCACAGTCTTCAGAGTGTCACAAGACTACTTTATTATTATTATTGTTAAATTTATTAGTCGCCCATCTGGCTGGTTATCCAGCCACTCTGGGCGACGTACAAAATAAAATGTACAAATACATTAAACATTAAAAATCTGAAGCAATAATAGTAAAACCTAGCCCACCCAAAAGCCTGCCTAAAGAGCCAGGTCTTCAAGGCTCGGCGGAAACTCATCATAGAAGGGGCATGGCGGAGATCATTTGAGAGGGAGTTCCACAGGGTGGGGGCCACAATTGAAAAAGCCCTCTCCTTATTCCTCACTTGTAACATTTAACTTAGATCAGTTAATTTAGGAATGGGAAGCCTTCATCTGGACGATGAAGTTGGATTCCAGCTCCCATCAGTCCCAGCCAGCACAGCCAGTGGTCAAGGGTGGTGGGAATTGGGATCTGGAACTCCACAGGTTTCCCTTCACTAACGTAGCTCTATAAAGTAGCCAGTAGCAGAGCTTTGCTTCCCTATTTTAAGGGTGCAGATGGAGATCTGTGCAGAAAGAAGTGCATTCTAGGAATCAAGAGTGAGGGTTAGGATGTATACATGTGGAACTGTTCAAACTCTTGTTTTTCAAGGCTCCCTGAAAGGGAACTCTGAGAGTTTAGCTCTGCTGGGCTGCCACCCACCAATGTCAGCATCTCTCTGACAGGTCCTGGCCTTTTATGGAGACCAGTCTGGTTCTTGCTTTTTGGTTTGAACCATCCTGTTAGTCACTAACATTAGAAGAGCCCTGTTGGATTGAGCCAAAGGGTTATCTAATCCAGCGTCCTGTTTCCCACTGTGACCAATTGGATATCTTTGATAGGAAGCCAACAGGCAGGACATGACCACAGTAGCACTATCCTGCTTGCTGTTTCTAGCAACTAGCATTCAGAAGCATTCTGTCTCCAACAGTGGATGCAGAACACAGCCATCAGGAATAGTTCATTGATAACCTTACCTTCCATAAATTTGTCTGATTCCCTTTCAAAGCTGTCCAAGTTGGCAGCCATCACTGCATCTTATGGTAGTGAATTCTATAGTTTAACCATGGGCTTGTAAGTGTTTGCTGCTCTTTCATTTCACTTTTACCCTTCGCACATTGTTCCTTGCTTTGACCCCTGCTCTAGTTTTTGATAACTAATTAAATCTCCTGTTCCTGCACTAGTACTGAGGGCTGATTCACATGGTCTGCGTGCATCTCAAATTGGGTTAACTTTCACTGCCAGCTCAGTTTGAATGTTCATGCAGAGAGAGGCGTGCCATGGGAACGTTGCCTGGGCATTCTGGGGCTCTAGAATGTCAATGGACCATTGTCACCTGGTTGCACACCAGTGCTCAAGGTGTTCCGGAGCCTGCACAGAGAGAACATGCAATGACTGGTCTAGGGGTGCAGCTTCAAACTGAGTTGAAAGTAAGAGTTAAAATCTAGTTTGAAATACACTCAAAGGTAGTGTGAGTCAGCCACAATCTAACTACTGATGGGTGGGACTGTGAGTTTAGCACACACTGAACCTATTTATGGCCAGATACCAATTTTGAAATGCTTTGACAAAAATTTGTTTGCAGTGGCACCTTTTCTCTGAGAGACTGTGGACTTCAATATTGATAAAACAAAACAAAATCTCTACATGGGTCCAAGAATGTCACTGGGAGCATTTGGGGTTTGCCACACTACTGGCCACACCTGGCTTCAGTGGGATCCCTCTTGATGGATGTCCACTTAATCCATTTTAGCTGTAACAAATTGTATCGAGTCATCTGCCCATTAAGAGACAACTCTGTGTTGCTTTCACCTAGTAAAAAGTAGCCATACTTTGACTTATTTATTTATTATTTGATTTATGTCCTGCGCTTCCTCCCCGCAGGACTTGAGAGTTTTGAAGGTTGACACTTGAGGAAAGCTTTGAGGGGTGGGAGATGTTGCCCTCCATGTCTTGCTGAGTTGCTAGCCATTTCGTTATTTCTCTCTCATTATTTTGGTTAACTTCTAGAGGAGTAGAATGAAATTATCCTAGCAAGAGAGACCTTGTGTCAGGGATCAGCATTGCTGGGACTTCGGCAGGGCCTTGAGGGCTGACTGAAGTCAGCCACCCATGCGGGATAGCTTGAGCATCAGTGAAGTGGAAGAACTACAGGAAAAACCAAGCCATACATGCTTGACTCCTCCCTCCAGCCTTTCACAAGACATTTATTTATGTAATTTAATTTTTATACCTCCCATAGCAAGGCTTAAGAAAGCATCCCTGCTGCACCAGTAATGGGGCCATCCCTTGTGTTGCAAGCTTGAGCCACCATCGCCATGTCAATGGAAGCATCGCTCCATGAAGCACATAGGACATGGGAAATGTGACCTCAGCTCTGAGAAATATGTTGTACTGTAGAGCAGGGATCACCAACGTGGCTTGCACAGTCAGCAATGTGCCTGCCTTCTATGGCTCCCACTGTTTTCCTTCAATGAGAGACTGTTTATTCATCCTGTTTGGGCTGGCTCAGCCCCTCTTTCATCGAACACACATACATGCACACACCATTTAAACATGCCCTGCCTTCATTTGAGAGCAAGCATTGCAAAGGCTGATAGGTGCCTTTTTCCATTTATGAAGGGGTTGATATGCGTATGGCCACACCGTTATGTTGTCCTGTATCTTTTTTCTTTTAGCTGTGGCAGCAATTTTGTGTGGAGTCATCCCCAACAGGTTTTATCAGCCTGTTCATCACAGAGTGATGTCAAGGCAAACGCTTCTGAGCTCTCCTCAACCATTGACCTAGTTTGCACAAAATACCAACCCATGGTTTATTCAACTGTGGTTTAATAAACCATGGCTTACTATTAAAGCCCTGCCTGAGGGCTTGAGTATGGTTTGTTTACTACCAGCAAACCACAATCTGCAGCTGTGGTGGTTTGTTGTTGGTTTACAAACCATGATTTGTTTTAACTATGGCTTGCTGTTACGTATGAGCCCAGTACCCTTGCTTAACCATGGTTTGCTTTGCCACCTCAATCCAAGCTACAAAAGCATGAGGCAAAAGCAACTAGAAAACAAATCAAACTTTGCAGAAGCAAGCCGAGGTTTGTTTGATAATCTGTGGCATCATCTTGTGGTTGGAAATGGACTGCTTTCAGATCGATCTCGATTTATGGAGACTCTATTAATAGGGTTTTCATGGTAAGCGGTATTCAGAGGTAGTTTACCATTGCCTTCCTCTGAGGCTGAGAGGCAGTGACTGGCCCAAGGTCACCCAGTGAGCTTCATGGCTGTGTGTGGATTTAAACCCTGGTCTCCCAGGTCATAATTCAACACTAACCACTACACCACACTAACGTGTGGTTTTTAGGCAGAGCCTAGCTTCTTTACACATGGTCAGGCCTTTCTCTTTATTCCAAAAAGCTCTGAGTTCAAGGTTCTCTTGTAGTTTTACTGCTGATTCCCATGAGGTTGGGACTATTTCAGTGCACTTTTGTTATCTCTTTATTTCATGTTTGATAGGATTATTTTCTTCTGTAAACTGTCTAGTGATTCTGTCACTGTCCAAAATGTAGGATATAAATAAAATAGCCTGGATAGAAATGAGCCCAAATAAGTCTGTGTAAATCAGCTCTGAATTTTGGCTCTTGAGCCCGGCATTCCTTGAAGCTAGGGTGGGAAACCTCTGGCCTTCCAGAGGCTGTTGAACTGTGACTCCCATTGCCCCTGACCATTGGCCATATACTGCCTGGAACGGATGGTTGTTGGAGTCCAACAACATCTGGAGGGCCACAGGTTTCCGCCCCACCTTAAACCATGCTGAACCCCAGAAGTTACTTTTCCTAAGTCTTCATGGCAACAGCATGAAGTAAGACAGCTTTGTCTGGTTGACAGTTTCTCCTCTTGAGTTCCTGTTGTTGTCTGTATTGAGCCTGAAACTCTTGAAATGCTAAACCAAAACCAGACCACTCTTTTTACTCTGGTACTATTGAATTCTAGCAAACATTACTTCTTTCTGGCAGGATGCCATGGATTGGTGAACAGGCCTAGCCGTATGTTACGTGTAATTATGAGGTTTATAATCTTGTTACTGCTCTTTAGATGCCCAGAAAAATCCAGCACAAATTCAGTAAATTGTATGTGCTTGAGCAGAAATCTTAAGACTTGGACCGATTTTATTTTGTGTTTTTGGCTGCACCTTTTCACCAGGGTAGGTGCAAACAGAACATGTTTAATTGGGTTTATGAAAACTGTATAACATGTATGGATTGTCTGTGAGCCTTGCAAATTGAAATGGCTCATAGTGGGAGTTCTGCAAAAGAAATGGGATGGAGGGAGAACAGTGATGTGTCATGCAATGGTTGGAGTACAAAACTATCGCTAGGTAGACTCAGGTTAAAATCCCCACTCAGCCACAAAGATCACTGGGTGACCTTGGGCTAATCATTATCTCTCAGCCAAATCTGCCCTTTAAGGTTGTTGTGAGGATAAAAATCATGTGTGTCACCGTGACCGCCTTGGAGGAAAGGTGAGAAATAAAGGGCTGTTTCTGATGCAGTGCTCTGGAAATTGGTCAGTCAGCGTAAGAATTTCGGCTTCACAACGGAACTTCCTCCCATTCCTCCCCTGTGCATCCCTTAAATGTGCTCTCAGGGTTCCCCCAACCCTCCAGAATAGATTTGGAGAGGTGCGCAGCGGGAGTAAAGTAGGAGAAAGTTCAGCTTTGCAAGTGGAAATACTTGGTTGGCTACTGTCAGGGCTTTTTTTGTGACAGTACTCACAAGGACAGAGGACAGACACCTTTTTTGAATGCCTATGCCAGCTATTTGGTAGTGGCACCTGTGGTATTTTTATTAAGGTATAAGTACCAACACCTCATTTATTTATTTTGTGCTAAAAAAAGCACTGGATACTTCTCCCACGTAAATGAAAATATGAATTTCCCATATGAACCTGTTAGTCAAATGAGATTTTATTTTGAAGCCTTTCTTCAAATGGCCCTATCTTTTGGAGGTTAAGCAGTAGGCTTGCAGAAAAAGGGGCCTTTACTGCAGCAGCACCTTTCTTGTAGAACTCTCTTTCCTTAGATGTGCTTGCCTGGGACCGTTTTTAATTTTTTTAAGTGCTGGGTAAAATCTGTCCTGCTTGCTGAGTCTTAATGCAGCCTTCCCCAGCCTGGTGTCCTCCAGATGTTTTGGACTACAACTCCCATCCCTGTGCTGTGCTGGGTGGGGCCGATGGGAGTTGTAGTGCAAAACATCTGGAGAGCACCAGCTTTGGGAATGCAGCTCTTTTAATGTTACTAAAGATCCTTGTTGAGACTGCTTTTATCTCTGTGTTTGCCTGGTGTATTTTGGGATTTTCTTATTTTTAATGTGTTTTTATCTAGTTACTTTTATTGGTTTTGGAAGCTTCCTTGAAGGCTTAAATTGGAAAAGTAAGACAAAAACTTAAGAGCATTAGAGGAGCCTGCTGCATCAAGCCAGTGGCCCATCTAATCCAGTATCCTGTTTGCACAGTGGCCACCAGATGCCTGTGGGAAGCACAAGAGCACTCTCCCCTCCTGTGGTTTCCAGCAAATGCCATTTGGAAGCATACTGCCTCTGACTGTGTTGCATATGGAGACTATGGCAGAGCATAGCCATTGATAGCCTTATCCTCCACTTCTTTTAACTTTTTAAAAAACACCGGCACATCTGCCATGTCTTCTTAAAAAACAAGTTACGTGAGATGTGATCCTGCATTTCTCAGTGTCCAGCATGGCCCAAGGATGCTAGGAGCATCTGGTGGTATTTTCTAGTGCTGTCCATACCTTATTTTGGTAGATTGTGTGACATCTTTATATCTTTCTTAACATCTTTCCTTTCTAGTGGAGAGGGAAAATGTGCAGAAAAGGACTTTCACTCGGTGGATAAATCTGCATTTGGAAAAGGTAAGCCTGCTAACAAATTAGTTGACCCAAATGTTTTGCTATTGTTGTTATGTACCTTCAAGTTGATTACGACTTATGGTGACCCTATAATAAATAATCTTCCCATGAGTTGGATTGCTCTGCCCTCTACTTAATTAGTAATGTACCCGCAACCACCAAATGATTGCTCTCAGCGGCTTCATATAGATATTAAATAGCATTAGGGATAAGATGGTACACTGCAGCACCCCACAGCACAACTGCAGGGGATGAAAGACAATCACCCAGTGCTACTCTCTGAACTCAGCCCTGTTGGACTGGAACCACAATAGCACAACGCTCCCAATTCCCATTCCACTGAGCCAGTCCAGGAGGATTTTGTTATTGTTGTTATGTGCATTCAAGTCAATTATGACTTATGGCGACCCTATGAATCAGCGACCTCCAATAGCATCTGTCTTGAACCACCCTGTTCAGACTTTGTAAGTTCAGGTCTGTGGCTTCCTTTATGGAATCAATCCATCTCTTGTTTGGCCTTCCTCTTTTTCTACTCCCTTCTGTTTCCCCCAGCATTATGGTCTTGTCTAGGGAATCATGTCTTTTCCATAGGAGGAATGCCATCATGCTGGATTATAGCTCGTCCTATCGTCCAAAGGCAAGAATGTTTCTGAAGTCAAGACTAGGGCGTCAGGCCCCTCCCACTCTCCAGTTCATTCTTGCCTTTCGTCCCTGCAAGATCTTTAGCTAGTGACTAGATAAGTTTTTTGTCTTTGTGTGATAGAGGGTGGAGTTTTGTGTATGTTGTTTCGTCTCGTTCCTTCCCTTTGTCTCATCCCTTACCACGGTTTGTGTGTTGTGTGTCAATTTCCTTGTCAATTTCTCGTTTTCCCGGGGGTGTGTTTTTTACTCCCAAACTACAGAGACCGCGGCTGCGGTCTCTTTCCTCAGCGGGGCCAGGAGCTGCGGCGGCAGCCTCCGCCCCCCCCTTTTTTGTTCTACCGATCCTCCTTTTGTGCCCTGACGATTAGGAGCCCGCGGCTGCGGCTTCTTTCGTACTTTATTTTCTCCGGTCCTTTTGCCATTTCCCCTTGTGCCTTGACGATCGGGAGCCTGCGGCTGCGGCACCCTTCGTCGTTCATTTTTACCGGCGGCGCTTCATTCGCCCATCAGGAGCCGATGTCTGCGGCTCTTTGCCTTCCCCTTTTTTAGCAACTTCTCTTGTTTGGGCTGCCTTGTCTCTCTCGATCATCTGCGGCGCTTGGTTCCTCACGGAGTCAGTCCCTTCAGCCCGCGGCTGCGGCTTGCCTGTTGGCCGATTCTCTTCGGCTTCGGGAAGTCCGCTAGCTGTCCTGCCTCCTTCATGAAGTCTTTTTCCAGGCTAATTTTTTCAGCCGCGATTACCTTCTTAGTCCCGTGGCTGTATTTCTACCGTGGGCGGTTCCATTTTTACAGTTAAAAATTTTTCCCACCTTGCTCATTTCTTCATACAACGGTTGTTGCTGGGCAAAGTATCCGTCATTTTTGTTCGAATTTTCCCGCTCTTTTTACGGGCGCCATTTTAGTGGCCGTTTTTTCCCGTCCCTTTTGAGAACCCACTAGTATTACAAAAGGGGATTTTTTCCTTCACGGGTTGGGGTTTGCAGAGCCCAGGTTCTTGTCAGCTCCCTCTGTGTGATCTGCTCCCTGTTTATGTGCTGCAGATAGGATTTTTACCTCTACATAAGTTCCTTTACCAACCCCATCTCTGAGGCTGACCCTGGCAACCACTGGGTTACTGTGGCTTTCTACAATCACTGCAACTACTGTGCACATGTGACTTTTCATCAAATTTACTAATACTGCCATAACAGTGCACCAGGCCACCTGTTAGTGCGCAAGACTATTGAAAATATACAAAGCTATTTGGACTATACTGTGCAAGTTGTGCAGTATCACCTTTCCTCCAAGTGTACATTCTGCCCCATCGTGACAGTGTACCTACCATCAGCCAGTGCATTCTGCCCCAGTCGTGTGCCGTGTACTGTGCATGTTCTAAGACTGTTCATAGCGTACATTCTGCCCCATCGTGGCAGTGTACTTTGCCATCTGCCAGTGCATTCTGCCCCAGTCGTGTGCCGTGTACTGTGCCTGCCCGGGTCTGTGCATTCTGCCCCAGTCGTGTGCCGTGTACAGCTACCCTTATTATCTATATGATGGCAGAACAGCCAGAGACAACCCAGGCAACCAAGCCGATACAACAGCCTGTGACAAACCAGATGACCAAGCCTAAACCTCCTAAGGCGGTCAAACATAAGCACTCTAAAGCGGTTGCCAAAACCAAACATCTTAGCCACAGCACAATCAAGCGGCACCGCTATGTCTCTGTTCCAGTGCCAGAGGACTCAAATCATGCACAGTTAACTACTCTCTTTCATTCTCCTGCGGCTTCCTCTGATGAGGAGGACTTTCCTGGATTTCCTGTACAGCCAATGTCCAGCCAACCCAGAGCTTGCTCTTCTTCACTACCTGTGGGGCCGTCTACAGTTCCGCCTATCCAAGAGCAACCATCTACATCTCCGGGACTACAGCTTTCCCACGAGTTCATTACACAACTTCAGGGCATGCTGTCCTTTTTTTCTCAGAGTCAATCATCTTCACAACCTCCCGCTATCCCTCAACACAGCGGGGTTCAAAGTGTACACAGTGAGACAAACCCATCAGGTTCTCCAGACCCATTTGACGTTACCAGGGGCAGGTTCGTTGATGACGCCTCTTTTGATGCATAGTCCGCATTCGCGCTGCAAGACCAAGCGGACGAGTGGAGTGACCATTCGGAACCAGAGCCAGAAACCTCCTATCGCCTCTTCGACTCTTCAGATTACCAGCCCCTGGCGCGCAGAGTCTTGAACGCCCTTGGTCTTCAATCCACTCCAACTGCAGCTTCCACTCCCGCTTTAAAAGGGGCCAGGGTCTTGAAATCCCCTACGCCAGCTGAAAACTTCCTCCCTGTCCCAGACCCCATCGCTAAACTGGCCAAGGACGAATGGTCCCACCCCTTACAGGCACGCCGATTTAATAACATTGCGGACAGACTTTATCCTTTGGCCCCGGACTTTTCTACCAGACTGGCTGTCCCTAACATCGACGAGCCTATTTCCAGTTTAGTTTCCAGGTCCCTCTTGCCGAGGGAAGGGGACTCTCATCTAAAGGATGCCACTGAACGGAGATTGGACTTTGCTTTACGTAAGACCCATGAGGCCATCGCCTTTTCCATGCGTGCATCCACATCTGCCTCTATTTTCACCAGGGCAGCGATGATGTGGTTAGACGACCTCATCGAGGACCACAATCCAGATCCTGCCTCCCTGCGCAGATCGCTACTAAAACTGCGTAAAACAGCTGCTTTTGTGGCCGACGCCACCTTGGACACGAATCAACTAGCAGCACGCGCCCTGGCGGCTCAGATCGTTGCCAGACGGACCCTCTGGCTTCGTCACTGGCAGGCTGACTCTACTGCCAGAGTTAATCTTTCACGAGCACCTTATGCAGGCTCATTACTTTTCGGGGAAGAGGCATTAAGGGCAGTGCTTGTCGACCCTAAGGACACTCGAAAGCCTGTCTTGGCCACCGTCAAAAACGTCGAGCACAGACCCTTTAGGCGTTTCGCTTCATATCGCACGTCTCAGCCCTTTCGGGGAACCCGGCCCGGGGGACGAGGCCGTGACTTCCCAGCATTTGACTTCCGCTCCACCAGAGGAGGCTGGAATAGACGTTTCCCCAGTAGAGGTCAGTACCAGGGCCGCAGAGGCTACTCAACGTCCTCATACAGGGGAGGGTCTCGCCAACGCAGACAATACTAAGGCAATACCAGTTGGGGGCAGATTGATTCTATTTGCCGAACTTTGGCTACCTCTGACTCAGGTCCCATGGATCAGAGACCTCTTTTGTTATGGATATGCAATTGAGTTTTGGGCAATACCTCCAAACAATTTTCATCCTTCCCCTTGTCCCAGGGCACTAGACAGGCGCTGCATCATGCAGACTGCAATACAGCACCTTTTGGACATAGAGGAGATAGAGCCAGTCCCCAATGCAGAGAGGTCGGAAGGGGTGTACTCCCTCCTATTTGCTGTGCCCAAACGCGATCTCTCATGGAGGGCGGTTTTGAACCTCAAGTTCATTAACCGTTTCGTAAAGTATCGCAGGTTCAAAATGGAATCCCTCCACTCCATTACAGACAGCCTGCAAGAAGGTGACTTCCTTGTCTCTATCGACCTAAAGGAAGCGTATCTCCATGTCCCTATTTGCACAGCCCACAGGAAATTCCTTCGTTTTGCCTTTGGCTCCCAGCACTTCCAATATCGAGCAATGCCGTTCGGACTCTCGTCTGCCCCGAGAGTATTTACCAAGGTGCTACTTACCCTAGTGGCTTACCTCAGGCTTCAAGGGGTCCATATCTACCCCTATCTGGACGATCTCCTAATACGCGCAAGGTCTAAGGAGCTTACTCATCGTCATCTAACACTCACGCTCCATATCTTACAGGCCCACGGCTGGCTAGTCAACTTCGACAAAAGCCATCTACAACCAACCCAACGCCTGCAGCATCTAGGGGCAATGTTAGACACACTGCAAGCGACTGTATTCCTGTCCCCAGATCGCATCACCGCTATCACAGACATCGCAAGGTCTCTGATGCACAAATCTTCTGCAGATGTCATGCTTCTAGCCAGGGCTCTCGGAATGTTGGTATCCACCATCCATATTGTGCCATGGGCTCGGGCACATACGCGCCAGCTACAGTGGGCCCTGTTGCCATTCCAACACGACATTGCCAACTCAAACCATCGAGCAATCCCCCTGAGTCCCACACTGCGCTTGTCTTTCCGCTGGTGGACAAGGGTACAACATCTCACCCAAGGCACTCCGTTCAGAGAACCCCACCGGACTGTCATTACCACCAATGCCAGTCTCCTGGGTTGGGGAGCCCACTGCAACTCCCAGTTCGTTCAGGGAGTTTGGAACACAGCAGAACAAACTCAAAACATCAACTGGCTCGAACTAAAGGCTGTCCACTTAGCTCTGCTTCATTTTCAGTCTCTCTTCCACTTGGACCATGTTCTCATTCGAACGGACAACACATGTGCCAAATCTCATTTAAACAGACAGGGAGGCACCAGGTCCAGACCTCTACAGAGCCTAGCTTCCATCATATTCGACTGGGCAGAACAACATCTGCAATCCCTCAAAGCAGAACATCTCAGAAGAATTTGGAATTTCACAGCAGACTGGCTCAGCAGACAACAAGTCTTTCCGGGAGAATGGAAACTTCATCCGACTGTGTTCCATCTTCTCCAGTGTCGATTCGGCCCCTTCTCAGTCGACCTCTTTGCTTCCAGTCGCAATTGCCAGCTACCCAGGTACTTCGCTCGATACCTGGACACGACAGCGGAAGCGGTGGATGCTCTGTCATTGCCGTGGCCGGAGGGACTATTATACGCCTTCCCTCCAATACCACTATTAGCCAAAACCTTGCAGAAGGTACGTCGCGAGAGGGCACAGCTGGTTCTGATAGCACCATATTGGCCCCGTCGACCGTGGTTCTCGGATCTCCTGGCACTGTCGGTGATGGATCCCTGGCCACTCCCAGTCAGGCCAGATCTCTTATCACAAGGCCCAGTATGGCATCAGGACCCCAAGTGGCTCAACCTAACAGCGTGGCATTTGAACGGGGACATTTGAGATCGGCCGGCCTGTCAGACGCTGTTATTGACATTATTTTGGCCTCGAGAAGACCATCCACCACTCGTATATATCAGCATACTTGGGTAGCATTCTCCAGGTGGTGTCAGTCTCAACACATCGATCCTTCCAAGGCTACAGTACAACAAGTGCTGCTATATCTTCATAGGGGCCTCATGTTGGGACTTAGACCCAACACATTACGTCGACATGCATCCACCCTGTCATCCATTCTTTCAGTATCTTCCACTGACGCCCCTATTGCCTCACATCCGTTTATCAAACGCTTCCTTAGAGGCACTGCTCTACGCTCGCCGGCTGTAGCTCACCGTTTTCCATCATGGAGTTTGTCAAAGGTTCTACAGGCCTTACAACGTCCTCCGTTTGAGCCACTCAGGACTGTGCCTTTACGTCTGTTGTCTTTCAAGGTCCTGTTCCTGATTGCGATTACATCGGCGAGAAGAGTCTCGGAACTGGGCGCATTGTCTTCTGCTCGCCACCTCTGTGTCTTTCACAAGGATTCTGTTGTGCTGAAAACTGATCCTTCATTCCGTCCCAAGGTCAATTCAGTTTTCCATTGCAACCAGGACATTGTTCTACCTTCATTTTGTCCGAATCCTACTCATCCGCTCGAGAAGGCTTGGCATTCGTTGGATGTTCGGAGGGCTCTCATGACCTACCTGTCCAGGACCCAGGATATACGACAGACTGAGTCTTTGTTTGTATCCTTTCATCCAAGGTCTATGGGGCATAAAGTAGCTAATTCCACCTTATCCCGCTGGTTGCGTGCATGTATTACCTTAGCCTATGAGTCCCTTAAGATTCCAGTTCCGCCTAGTATAACAGCTCATTCCACTAGATCAGCAGCCACTTCGGCTGCTTTTGCTACTAACGCTCCTGTTGCCGATATTTGTAGAGCTGCTGTTTGGTCTACTCCACACTCGTTCATAAGGCATTATAAAATAGATCGTTATGCCTCTGCCGATGCCTCATTTGGCAGAAGAGTTTTGCAACAGGTTCTTAATGACGAGTAGTATGTGGGTGGTCCCTCCCGGTTATGGGCTGCTTTGGTACATCCAGCATGATGGCATTCCTCCTATGGAAAATGGACCATTGGTCTCACCTGAAGGGTGATTTTCATAGGAGAATGCCATCATGACCCTCCCAGTTGGAGGATAACTACATAATTTTTGGGATGGTTTATATATTACAGTTCGTCATTATATTATATTATATTACATTAAATTTTAATTCTCTAGTGAAGTCAAGACTTCTATTACTGTTTTCGCTAGGTTAGAGTCAGATATTATTAATGTTACTATTATTATGTTATGTTCTTGCTGCTAGGCCCGTTGGCCTTTTTTCCTGGGAGGGGCCTGACGCCCTAGTCTTGACTTCAGAAACATTCTTGCCTTTGGACGATAGGACGAGCTATAATCCAGCATGATGGCATTCTCCTATGAAAATCACCCTTCAGGTGAGACCAAATGGTCCATTCTCATTATGTGTCCAAAGTATGATAACCTCAGTTTCATCATTTTAGCTTCTAGTGACAGTTCTGGTTTAATTTGTTCTAACACCCAATTATTTGTCTTTTTTGCAGTCCATGGTATGCGTAAAGCTCTCCTCCAACACCACATTTCAAATGAGTTGATTTTTCTTATATCCGCTTTTTTCACTGTCCAACTTTCACATCCATACATAGAGATTGGGAATACCATGGTCTGAATGATCCTGACTTTAGTGTTCAGTGATACATCTTTGCATTTGAGGACCTTTTCTAGTTTTCTCATAGCTGCCCTCCCCAGTCCTAGCCTTCTTCTGATTTCTTGACTATTGTCTCCATTTTATTTAATGACTGTTCTGAGGTATTGATAACCCTTGACAAGTTCAATGTCCTCATTGTCAACTTTAAAGTTACATAAATCTTCTGTTGTCATTACTTTAGTCTTTTTGACGTTCAGCTGTAGTCCTGGTTTTGTGCTTTCCTCTTTAACTTCAAATCATTACTGGTTTCTGCTAGTAGTATGGTATCGTCTGCATATCTTAAATTATTGATATTTCTCCCTCCAATTTTCACACCTTTCATCTTGGTCCAATCCTGCTTTTTGTATGATATGTTTTGTATATAGATTAAACAAATAGGATAATAAAATACACCCCTGTTTCACACCCTTTCTGATGGGGAACCAATCGATTTCTCTATATTCTGTCCTTACAGTAGCCTCTTGACCAGAGTATAGGGTGCACAGCAGGACAATCGGATGCAGTGGCACCCCCATTTCTTTTAAAGCATTCCATAGTTATTCATGATCCACACAATCAAAGGCTTTGCTGTAATCTATAAAGCACAGGGTGATTTCCTTCTGAAATTCCTTGGTCCGTTCCATTATCCAACGTATGCGATATGATCTCTGGTGCCTCTTCCCTTTCCAAATCCAGCTTGAACGGCTGGCATTTCTTGCTCCAAATATGGTAAGAGCCTTTGTTGTAGAATCTTGAGCATTACTTTACTTGCATGGGATACTAAGACAATAGTTCGATAATTACTGGATTCCCTGGGATCCCCTTTCTTTGGAATTGGGATATATATTGAATGCTTCCAGTCTGTGGGCCATTGTTTAGTTTTCTATATTTCTTGACAAATTTTTGTCAAAATTCTTCTTTTACAATGGCAAATGCAGAAGAAGAGGAATTGGAGAGATTTTATGCAGAAGTACAGGAGGAAATTGATCACACACCACAACAAGAAGTGCTGATAATCGTGCAGGACTGGAATGCAAAAGCAGAAAACAGAGAAGAACTAGGCATTATTGGGAAATGGGGCTTAGGAGACAGAAATGAAGCAGGAGAAAGACTCAAATGTTACAGTTCTATAAAACTGAAATTATTGAGAAGTGGGGTGTATTGATTGGAAAGCATACAGGGGATTATCTTTTTCTTTTAAGTATTTATTATCCGATAATGCATTTGCAGGCATTGGTCTGGGCGACCTTTGAGGTCACTTCTGGCTCATATGATTCTGTGAATGCCAAAGGTAATCTTGCTGTTTCCCTTTCGTCACAGTGCAGTCCCCCTCTAGAAGTGAAAGATTTGTTGGTTGATATTAAAGACGGCAAAATTTTGATGGCTTTACTGGAAGTTCTCTCTGGACAAAATCTGGTACGTATAAAACAAAAAGTGTTAACAGCCTATGGCATGACATTGTTCATTTTCCCCAAGTCAGGAAGACTGGTTCTTGGAAGAAAGCTTTATATAGGAGCAGGAGACTTCACCGTTTTCTGGCTCTCAGCTCAGCCCTGATCTTGGCAAGTGTTTGCAATGGCTTTCCCCTCCTTCTCTGCATATTATTATTTATTATTTATTTATTAAATTTATATACCGCCCGACTAGCGATAGCTGTCTGGGCGGTGAACATCAAAAATACAATAAAATTACACAATCTAATAGAACAAGTATATAAAAACTGTACAATATAAAATCAGATTACAACAGTTTAAAATTAAATTAAATTACATTAAAATGCCTCAGATAAGAGAAAGGTCTTAACTTGGCGCCGAAAAGATGGTAGGTGGGCAATTTGGTGGCGGCTGTGAAGGTCCTGTTTGACTTGGCTACTCCTGTGGCTGTGGGTGAGGGTCCTTGACCTGGCAGCTGATGGGGGGACCTCCGGTCCTTGGCCTGGGATGTCTGTATCCAGTAGCTCTTTGGGGTCAGTGGCAGTGTGAAGATCTGCAGGGGCTGGGGGGGGGGTCATGTTCCCCTGCTCCTCCTCTGAGGATACCTCCAGTTTTAGGTCTGGGCAGAGCTGAACTCACTGTTTTTCTGCATTTATGATAAAATTGAGCCTTTTCCATTCCAAGGACCACATCAGAAATGTACCTCAAGCCAGATAGCTGCGGCCAGTCTGTATGTTCAAGTTGCATGCAGTTCTCAGAAATTGCATGAATGCAGCAAGTGTTGGGGATTATGTTACAAAGGCGGCTTCATCTTTCTGATGCTTTCTTGCAAGAAAATGTGCTTAGAATTACATGCATTAGTTTGATTCAGCCAGAAGGATTAAAATGTAGCCGCTAATCTTACATTGTAATGTTACATTCCTTAATGGACAGAAAAGTGGAACAGAAATCTTTTAAAAATTTTGTAGCCCCTAAAGATTAGACACTTACTTAACAGAGATGAGAAAAAGATCAGAGAATCTCCTGTGTTTCTTGTTTTAAGCATCTCTGCCAGTTTACATGTAATGGTGATCAAACCAGGAAGTTACTCATTAAGTCAAGCATGCAAAGGAGAGATGGGAGGGGTTGGGGCACATAAGAAAAGGGCTCAGCCTTGATCCCTTCCCAGTTGGAAGATTGGAAATGGTGGTCTGAACTAAGATACCAGTTCTGTATATGTGGGTTACAGGAGGTAGAAGCCCTAATCAGCCTATCCAATGGTTCTGAAAGAGATTTCCTGTATTAGATAGGCGGATTAGAACTCTTCAGCTAATTTCACCTGAACGATGAAGACACATATTTATGTACAGAGTGGCCATGTTTGTTTATTGCCTCCAAGTAACTATGGTAGATTGTAAAAGCTGAGCTAAACACAGTGAAAGCTGCTTATTAAAATTAAAATTTTGTTTTAAGTTTTATTTATTTTTGTATCCGTTGTTGAAATTAGTTAATGTTCCCAGCTTTTATTAATTCATTGAACAATAAATTAAATGAAAGAATGCTGTTACTTCAGATGATTCATAGGAACTAACTTTGGAAGTTGCCTTACACCAAGTCAGACCATTGGTCCAGCTAGGTCAGCATTGTCTACACTGACTAGCACGTTTTCACACAGAGGTCTTTCCCAGCTCTACCTAGAGATTCTGGGGATTGAACTTGGGACAGCCCTTCCCCATTGTCAATATATAGATAATTTAAAAGCACTAATTGTCCTACTTACTTTTTTTAATCTGTTGTAGCTGCACGAGTACAAGCCCTCGACCCATCGTATTTTTCGACTGAACAATATTGCAAAAGCCCTCAAGTTCTTGGAGGACAGCAATGTAAGTAATTTGAAAGCTGTTGAATAATTTTTCACTTCTCCCAATATGAGCTGTAATAAGTTAAAAAGAAGTTGTGTGCCGAAATGAGAAATGTATAAGCTGAAGGAATTATGTTTTGTTTAACATTGTGTCTAAAAGGCTACATACAGTATGCAGAAGAAGAAGTAAAACTCTCTTGGTTCTTAAAAACAAAGATTACTTTTTAAATATCATAATGTAAAATGTTCAGCTGGATTAAAAGATCAAGAGGCTAATATTAAAAGAAAATAACAACAAATGCCTGTAATCAGCAACCTCTAAAGTGGCCACGCTGAAGTTGCTTTGAAGGTTAGTGACTTGAGTCATCTGATTTTTTTTCCCCCTTCCAAAAATATTTTCAGCAGCACGAGTTTTATATTTCTCTGTTGAATTTATAGGAAGAGCTCATTTGAACTTTGTTCTAATAAAGACGGAAATCTGGATGTTAGAAAAGATGTTAATCTGGATTTCTGCAAGGTTCTTAGAAGTTAATCTAGATTTCTGTTGGACATTGTGTAACTCTTGTGGTTGTGATGGGAAATCCCCACTCCACGCTTGTGTTGCATATTTACATGGGTGCATGAAGTGTGGAAGGAAGAACATAAGAAGATGCCTTACATCGAGTCAGACCATTGGTCCTTCTAGCCCAATAATGAGTGCACTGAATGGCAGCAGCACTTTAGGTATTCAGGCAGGGGACATTCTGAGCCCTACCTGGATATGCCAAGGATTGAACCTGAAACAGGTGCTCCACTAATGAGCTATAGCCCTTCCCCCTAAGCATGACTAACAACCAGTTTGCAATCTTATGGGAAGGAAGGGAAATGTATTAGATCCCCCTGTCAGGGCTGAGCTGTGGACAGCAACGTAAGGTAAGTCAGGAGCCAGAAATTAGCAGCCATGAAAACAGATGGTCAGAACTAATAAGCAGGCGGGGCCAGGGGGCAAGCCAGAACTAGTAGAACAAGTCAGGAGGACCGAAGGCCAAGACAAGAAGCAGAAGACCTGCTGGACCTCAAGAAGACCTTGTGGCTCAAGCAAAGCTCAGCTGGAAAAGGAATCCCTTTATAAGTGCAGAAAGATCCAGCTATGTGCCTGTGTGGTTGTAGACAGTCCAGAATTTGAAGTGGTTCACCACACGGGGCAGCCACGCACAGGTTCCAGCAGCTCCCGCCGTGAGATGTACATGCTTGCACGTGTCGATAGAATATGCACGGCTGTGTTTGCACATCACAGTATGTGAATCACACAGGCTAGGTTATCATCATACTCTATGACCCCAATTAAGAGCCACATGCCTGGGTGACCAGGAATGTCTTTACCTGCCATCTAAAAGTTGATTATGATAGCGCCAGGCATGTTTCCCTGGAGAGAGCATTCCACAGTTGGGAGCCACCACTGAAAAGACCTGTTCTCACGTTACGACCTTCTGCATCTCCATCAGAGGGGACACATGAAGAAGAGTCTCAGATGACAAATGCCAAATGGCCATAACGGCAAACTTTTTTAACATGTGAAAGTTGTTCTCACTCTCAATAAGGATTTATACAGGCACACTTTTCCCACTCTGCAGAAGTCTCCCTACTCCTACCTCCCCCCCCCAAAGAAAAGTCAAAGGAAAATATGCATTTTGCAGTCTTGTGCAATGATGGGCCCTCAAGAGTTATCTCACTGTTCTAGAGGAAAGTATGTTAGCTGTGTGCATGCAGTGTGAGATAATGTCAGCTTTTACCACAGGTGTCTTAAAAACAGACAGTAGGTTTTCATACTGTAAACACAGCATCATCGCCCTGGTCTTGTGCAAACATGCACTATTTAAAAATAACACAGAAGCTGGCATGTACTCTTGTTAGTTCTGCAAAGTCCTGGTCTGGGAATCTGGGTGTCTGCTAAATGGCTGCAAAGTGGCTGGAGAAGTGGGTGAATGGCAGCAGAGAAATGGAGATTGGGATGATCAACCTGCCTGCCATTTGCCCCTCTAGAGGAGCAAAAGAAACTGCCTTACATTGAGTCAGACCATTGGTCCATCCAGTTCACTATTGTCTGCAGTGACAGACAGCAACTCTTCAGGAGCTTGAGCAGGGGTCTCTTCTAGTCCTATCAGGAGATGCCAGGAATTGAACCTGGAGCCTTCTGCATGCAAAAGCAGATGCTCTGCCACTGAGCTAATATAAATTCCTCCCTACAAGCTGGGGTTCCATGTGTGTTTGCTAAATTGGGAGGGGTAATGGTAGGGGAGGGGCAGGAAGAAAATGGCAGATGGGTATCTTGGCACAAGTGCATTTTTCCTCTTAGAAGATAACCCATCTGTCTCTATCATTCTGTACTTAACAGTGAATAGAGTTTAGGAATCTAGAAAGCTGGCTTGTACCAAGTCAGACCAATGGTCCATCTAGCTCCACATTGTTGATGCCAGGGTAAGCAACATAGTACAATATTATTATTATTATTATTATTATTATTGGACTACAATTCCCATCAGCCCCAGCCACCATGCCAAATGGTCCAGGATGATGGGAGTTGTAGTCCAGTGACCTCTGAAAGGCACTATGTTGGCTATCCCTGATCTGCACTGTCAGCAGTTTCCCAGGATATCAGACAGGGGATATTCCTAGCCCTACCTGAAGATGCCAAGGATTGAACCTGGAATCTTCTGCATCCAAAGCAGATGCTCTGCCACTGAGCTACAGGCCATAACAGCCCTTTCCTGTAAATCAGCATCCAGCTTCACAGCAGTCTCTCAGTCAGTTATTTTCCTTGAACTTCTGCTCCAGTGTCCCTGGATTTTCCATGGGAGGTTGATGACATCACACTTCACATATGCATACTAATCCTGTTGCCAAGGGCCTTGGTATGTCATAGTGAGGTGCCTTGCCTTGCCTTAAGCTTATGTAAGGTTGAAACTTTCCTTAGCCACACTAAACTTTTTAAAGGCCAGATGGACTGATTTGGTATCTGTGTCCAGCCCCTTCTGAGGGTGTCCATAATCATATACATGTAAGTAATCAGGTGTGGTTGTGTGACCAGGCTTGCCAAGTCCTAATCCAGAGAGAGCTTCTGGGTCTTCAACAGCTGTGTGGCTAGGAGAAGCTTAGCACCCACTACTGTTACGTTATTAATATTGAAATGTTGTGTTATTAAATTGGTGTGTTTTAATTGATTGATAGCTTGTTTTATGATGACTTTAAATGTGATAATGTTTAGGTAATCAATTGGAGTTACAGTAGGGCCCTGCTAATACGGCGGTGGCAGCGGGGCGATCAGCTGTAGCGCGGGGAGCTCCAGCCACCGTGCTCCAGCTGACAGTGATCAGCTGGAGGGCGCAAGCTCCCCACACAACAGCTGATTGCTGTCAGCTGGAGCGCGGTGGCTGGAGCTCCCCCTGCTCCAGCTGATTGTGTGCTCCAGCTAATCAGCTGTAGCACACGAGCAGCTGGAGCGCAGGGGGCTCATGTGTTACAGCTGATTGCTCTCAGCTGGAGCTCCCCACGCTACAGCTGATCACACGATCAAGTATAGGGCGGGGAGCTCCCATGCTACAGCTGAGTAGGGCCCCACTTTCTGGCGTTTTTCACTTTTCAGCGGGGACCTGGAACGGAACCCCCCGTATGAGTGGGGCCCTACTGTATTGTTGGATTGTTATGTTTTGAAATGATTTGAAATGATTGTTATGTTTTTGAATTGATTGCTATTGATGTCGTCGTTTGCATTTTTGTAAGCCGCTTTGAACATATTTGTAGGGAAAAGTGGCATATAAATTCAAGAAATAAATAAATAATAATAATACTGGCAACTACCTCTGTAGCTGTTAGAAAAGCATGCTTTTCAGAGTCCCTTGAGCTTCCCATCTATAAGGCAATTTTTAATTCCAGCATAGCTTCCCATTGTGGAGAACTCTCACCCCCAGGCTGGTAGATAAGAGAAGAAGATAAGAGTGGAAGTGAGAGCTCCAGATCCTGCCTCTGCATGGCCCCGAATTTCTCCACGTTAATTTCTCATCTTCAGCATGGGAATAAGGGTGATCCACCACTTGTGTTTGTAGCAGGAATAAAACAAGATATGGATGGGTATATACTCTGCAAACTCTGAGTGCTACAGTGCGACAGAGATGCATTCTTACAAAAATCATGAGCCTAAAGGTCTTGCCCATGGGTAGTCAATGTGGTGCCCTCCAGATGTTGCTGAGCCATGACTCCCATCACCCCTCACCATTGACCATGCTCAGGCCAGCTGGCGGCCACATCGGGCACAGCCCAGAGGAGCCCCTCCTTATTCTAGAGCTGGGAGGGTGGAGCTCACGATCCACAGCAGCGTCAGGTCAGATTTACAGCCAGGGCACCACTGCTATGAGCACCCTTCCAGGCAGCACCCTCTCCGAAGCAGCTGGTGTGGGCTGAAATAGTCTCAGCAGCCCCACCTCCCAAGTTGCCATGTTATTGCGTGTGCATGCTAGTATGCTGACGCAGCAACGCTGGAAGTGGGGATGCTGGTCCTGTTTAAGCCTGTGCCAGCTGCTTCAGGGTGGGTGTTGGCGAGCATCACCAACTGGGCCTGTGGCAGCCTGGTGCCCAAGGACCCAGTCATGCCTGGTACTAGCCCTGCCATGCTGACTGGAGCACATGGGAGCTGTAGCCCAAAACATCTGGAGGGCACCATGTTGGCACCTCCTGGTTGAAGCCATGTCCTCCTTTCTGACCTTGCTTCTGAGGATTGATGCATCTTATTGGGACTGAAAATATTCTGAAGTTAAGCTACAGGTTAAAAGGTTTCCCTTTTAATCTCAGTCCAAACTCAAGAGTGAAAGGCAGTGAAGGAAAAGTTTTTCCATCCCCTTGACAGTGGAGAGTCAGCAGTTTAAATATTAAACCACAAAGAAAAACATGGAAAGGGACTGTCCTGTTGTGTAGTTATATAGAATTTGAAAAGAGATTGTGGCAGGTGGGGAGGTTCGATGTTATTACCATCATTTCGGAAACTACTGCAATGCAGGGCTCTAACAGAGTTGTTGGCAGCCTAGGGATTCCCTTCTTTCCTGCTCTGCCATTCTGCCCACAATGAATGAGCAAGTGTTTGTTTGAAGGAGCAACATATGCTAGCGTTTGGCATATGGAGTATAAACCTCAGCGTGGAAACCCTGGATCCTGACATGGCTTCAGAACGCCAACCTTGGTAACTTGATCATTCCTAAATAAGCCACAAGCACTTAAAAAGCCATGCAATAAAAAATGAAGAAGGCATTTGTAATGATGACTGAGCCTCCAAGGCATCATCTGCACTATACATTTAAAGCAGTATTATACCACTTCAAACAATCATGGTTTTCCCTAAAGAATCCTGGGAAATGTAGTTTGTTAAGAGTGCTGAGAGTGGTTAGGAGACTCCTATTTCGCTCACAGAGCTACAATTTCTAGAGTTCCCTGGCAAGAGGGATTGGTTGTTAAACCACTCTGGGAATTGCAGCTCTGTGAGGGGAATGGGGTCTTCTAATAACTACAGTTCCCAGGACTCTTTGGGGAAAGTTATGACTACTTAAAGTGGTATAATACTGGGCTCCTGCTGGGAGGAAGGGCGGGATATAAATAAAATAATAAATAAAATAAAATAAATATATAGTGCAGATAGGGCCAAGATAGCAGAGAGGTTTTTCTGTGCCAGGTTAGTATTGGAAGGGTATTCTGTACACTCTTCCTGGTGCTCACAAGCTCAGATGGCACTTCAGATGAATGATGACATGCCAGAAGGCTATCTACCAAGATAAACCTGATGAATCTAACTTCAATAGAACATTGACAGTTAATTAAAAAGTAGTAATGGGAGGCTACAGTTCGGCACCATGGGAGCTGTCCTGTGATGTTCTGCAGGGCTCCATCTTTAAACAATCTTGGTTTTCCCTAAAGAATCCTGGGAAATGTAGTTTGTTAAGGATGCTGAGAGTTGTTAGGAGACTCCTAACTATTTAACATGCTATTTGAACATCTGTATGAAGCCGCCGGGGGTTGTCATCAGGAGATTTGGAGTGAGGTGTCATCAATATGCAGATGACACTCAGCTCTGTTTCTCTGTTCTATCTGAACTAGGAGAGGCAGTTGAGGTGCTAGACAGTGATGGGCTGGATGTGGGCCAATAAATTGAGGCTGAATCCTGAAAAGACAGGTGTTACTTGTCCATAGTTCTCATGTCTGGGAGGTGGCTAGACGGCCTGTTCTGGATGGGGTTGCACTTCCCTTGAAGGAGCAGGTCCGCAGCTTGGGGGTTGTCGTGGATCCAACACTGTCACTGGATGCTCACGTGGTCTTAGTGGCTAGCAGTGCCTTTTTCCAGCTCCGGCTGGTTCGCCAGCTTCAGTCCCTTTTGGACAGGGATGACTTGGCCATAGTACTCCATGCCTTGGTAAATTCCAGATTGGATTATTGCAATGTGCTCTACATGGGGCTGCCCTTAAAGATGACCTGGAAACATCAACTGGTTCAAACTGCAGCAGCCAGGTTAGTGGATTGGGTTCCCTTTAGACCTCATATAACCCCTGTTTTAAAACAGCTGCATTAGTTGCCAGTTCGTTTCAGGGCCCAATTCAAGGTGCTTACACTAGTGTTTAAAACCCAAAATGACTTAGGTCTCAAATATCTGAAAGACCGCCTTCTTGCCTACACACCCTCTCAGGTGTTGAGATCAGCAGACGGGGCCCTTTTGGTAGTTCCGCCACCCTTGGAAGCTCAGGATGGTAGCGCAGGAGAGGGCATTCTCTGTGGCAGCCATTAAGTTGTGGAACTTCCTCCCCACTAAGGTGCCCATGGCTACTTCATTGTACAGTTTTAGGTGAATGCTGAAGATACATCTCTTTACCCTGGCCTTCTACGATACCTAAGATGTATATTTTTAGGACCCACCCTATAGTGTGATTTTAGGTTGTCTTTAATTGTTTTAAAGCCTTTGTTTTAAAATGGTTGTTTAAAATGGTTGTAACCCAGCCTGGGACCTTGGGGTGAAGGGCAGAGAATAAATGCTGGAGGAGGTTTTGAGCAAGACCTTTGCGGGGTGTAGCCTTGGAGGTAGGGGGGTTGGCCTGGGCAGAGTCCTGAGGGCCAGATAGAGAAGCCTGGAGGGTCACATTCAGACCCCAAGCCTGAGGTTCCCCAGCCCGGCCATAGAGAAAATGGTCCTATCTAAAGTGAGCCACTACACTGCGGCCACATCATGGGAACTAGCACCACAGATGGGAAACAAGCTCTCTGCTAAAGGCTACTGTGTTGTACAGCATGCAAGCCAAAGCCTCACCCAGCATAAGTGCAAAAGGCAGCTGTATGTCCCCTGGTCTTTAGATGTACATTCTGTGATTAGAATTGCACTCGAGTGAATTTGTCTACCTATTTTTAAGCATCTGTTAAAGCCTGCAACCCACTCTTCTGTAGGTAAAGCTGGTTAGCATTGATGCAGCTGAAATAGCAGATGGAAACTCTTCCATGGTCCTGGGCCTGATATGGAACATAATCCTGTTTTTTCAGGTAACAAACAAATGGTACTGTCATTGCATGTTAGCTTTTCCATTAAATCTTCCAGCTTCAACAGAATGCCGATTTGTATGTATAAAGGATAGGATTTAGATAGAGGTTTTTCTCCCGTGTGCCTACATTTTGTGTAGCTCTTTATTTTCCTGAAATTAGTGACACTGTAAATGTATGAACAACCTGGACAAACGGAAATGGATCAGATACCTAAGTCTCATTGCACCTTCTTCCCTTCCTGCCCCTCTGATATTCCTGATTGCCCTTGCAAGTGGATTTCTAATTTCTTGAGTCCAGCCTGACTTGTGTGGATGTGGCTCCCATCCAGATCCCAGATCAGAAGACCTTGTTTTCCATATTTGTGCTGAAAATGTATTAATGTTGCTTCGTACATTTTTAGCAACATTGGTCTTAAGACATGTGAACTGAAAACCCTGGCAATGAGACTTTAAAACCCTTAGATGCCCATCACTTTCATGTACTAAGATTGAATTTGACATGCATTCAACAAAATCTAGAAGCCTTGAAATGCCAAGAATTGGTACAAAACCAATAATCTCAGCATGCCTTCCATCATTCTAAAAACATCAGTGCGCATGTAACTCGTTCAATCTCTTAACCATGTTTAAGAGCAGACATTGGGCTAACATAATATGCACCCCTCCCCCCTGTGCAAATCATGGGGGAGGTATGCTGTGGAGAATCCTCCATTGCATCTGCAACTCTGCCAGCCAGGGCATGAAGTGGAGTGCCCTCCTTTTTTTGCTACACCAGCTTTAGACGGGTGGAGCTGAGAGGCCCAAATTGGGCTGCTCTCCAGGAAATGTTCAGTCTAGGATCCAGTGGATTCATGGCCAGCACAGCTCTGTCTCCACCCTGAGCCTGTAATGCCCTGTTTCAGGGTCCCCTGTTGGCTACCACATCTTGCCCGCCCTCTGCAAAGTCCTCTGCAGTGGCGTCTCCCTGCCCTTGCTGGAAGCAGCACTCCTGGGGGTGTAGGATTGTGCTCTAGGCTCATATTCAAACACGTTAGTGTTTTCTTTTACTATTGAGGGGAGGGGCAGATAATAAAATTGGTTAATGCCAGAATCAAACCATGTTCTTATTCCTCAAATGACAAGGTCGCCAGAGCAAAATTTCCACAGGCCAATTGTTTAGCAAACGTGGCACAGAAAAGGGCTCTTATGGAGCATGCTATCTTTACAGTGATGATACCACCTGTGTTACCAAGTCAGAGGCTGGCAGCTTAACATTTCTGAACAGGTACAGAGCTTGGAAAAGTTACTTTTTTGAACTACAACTCCCATCAGCCCAATCCAGTGGCCATGCTGGCTGGGGCTGACGGGAGTTGTAGTTCAAAAAAGTAACTTTTCCAAGTGTGCCATTATTGTGTGTGTGTGTGTGTGCTGTTTTTAGTTTGCTTTTATTATATTCTGTATATCGCCTTTATATATTTGGAAGGCAGTGAATAAATAACAATTATTTATCATCATCATAACAACACAATAATATTACAATCCTGATTAAAATTTTAAAAAGATCCTCCAGGGAAGTATTGGGAAGAACCACTTGTGAAGATGCAGGCCCTAGAACAGCCTTTCCCAACTAGTGTGCCTTCAGATGTTGCTGGACCACAATTTCCATCTTTCCTGCCATTGGCAATGCTGGCTGAGGCTGATGGGAGTTGTGGTCCAACAACATCTGGAGGCACACTGGTTGGGAAAGGCTACCCTAGAAGCTATGAATAGACACCTGAAAATCCAATGTGAGAGAAGTCAATGCTGATTCTGCTATCCACAGATGCAAAAAAAGAGAGGGGGGGGGAAATATGGATTCTCAATAGGGAGGTCCCCTCTATTGGAAGATATCGCACATGCTCCCATAGATTATGAACATTGCTGGAATTTTTGGAAATCGCTTGCTTGCTAGCTGCCAAATTTAAGGGGCACCTGACTGATACTGTGATTCAGTTCCAAAAGCAAAGAATGAAAAAGGGAAATAAAAATGCATGGCATGATTCATAGCAAACTGCTGTCTTTTGAATTGCTTCTTAGGATTGTGAAAAATGAAAGTAATTGAAATGCAGTGTGAATGTCATCCTGATAATGATGACGATCCTGATTTCAGGATTAAATCATTTTAATCCTAAAATCAGGCTTATTATGATGATACAATTTTAATAATTTTATTAGGACATTATTAAATAAAAATAATCCTGATTTTAGACTGTTACTACCATGCTGAATTCTTCATTTACATTAGGACCATAGGAAACTGCTTTATACCAAGTCAGACCACTGGTCCATCTAGCTAAGTACTGTCTACATAGATTAGCAATGGCTCTCCAGGGTTTCAGGCAGAGAGTCCTACCTGAAGTTGCCGGGGCTTGAACCCAGACCTTCTGTATGCAAGGCAGATGTTCTACCACTGAGCTACGGCCCTTCCCCTAATTATAATTATTTATTGTGTTTAGGAGACTTTTGCAGAGTGTATTGTTTGTGGCTCTGCATTAGTGGACAATGCTTTAGCTTGTGCAAATCAGGACACTTGGATTTTCACCAATCTATTTAAGTCCCCTGTCCCCCTCAAAAGTTGACAGTTGGAAATCCCTCCAGAACAGAATAAATAGAGGCATGCAGGGCTGTAGTATGTAAGAGGAATCAGCAGAAACTGAGCACCCCAGCTTGCACAATTTTTTGTGATTTCAACACCACCAAAAGATACAACCCTGCTCTGAAGGAACAAAAACTTGCTGTGTGCTATTCTTTTACTATATTGTACTTTCCCATTACTCAGAGAAGGTGTGGATTATATGATGTCATGCTTCTTAGAATGACCATGAGCAGTTGCGTTTTCACTTGTGATTTGGGATCTGGAATCCCACCTTACAAGAGGCTTCAAAATGTAAGGAAGGACACTGACATCTATGGGCCTACACTAGGCCTTGATTGCCCATGGGACAGCTCTATCAAAATGTGCCAAAGAGCTCCTAGCATATTTTTTTTTTAAAAAGCTTTTATAGTGTCATGTTGATTTCTGAAATCTCCTGGAATTTTTTGCTAAATGGCCAGAGATCAAATGGTGAATCCCCAAACAGTTTAAATTAGACACATATTAGTTGTTGTGCCAGATGTCTGGAAAGGGGGGGGAATGGGTGTAGGGAAAGGCAGTGGGATGAGAGGATGACTAAAATCAAAAGCATTAACATCATTCTAAATCTGCTTCAAAAACTGTGATATCTCAATGCAGGGGCATTGTTAGAGGAGGGGAGCCTCAGCCCCAGGTCTGTTGGGATGAACCCCAGATCTGTTGCCCTTCATGCTTTTTTTAAAACAAGAACAACACTTAATTATTATTTTTTTACTGTGCTTACAGGGCAATTGGGTACACTAGAAAAAGTACAGTGCTGGTGAAATCCCATTCACCTGCCATCCTAATTTGCTTAGGGGCACCTGTTTTAGTTTTAAGATGGACATCTTGGCTATAGACTGTAGGTGGGGTGGAGAGCCCAATCCACTTATAGTGTAGTGGGCCTTGAAAATCTTATTGGCACCACATAGCTCCTGACAGTCAGAAGTTCCCCTCTCCTCTGAAAGTCAGTCTAAATTTGCATAAACATATAAATTAGCATATGTAAATGTTACCCAAATTCATGTTGTGGGCCTGTGCCTTGAGTAAAGTTTGCAGTAATGCCTCTGCCTCTGTTTAAAGTCTCCCAGCCTCTTCGAAGGAATTTTAAAGCTCATGGGAGTTTACTAAGTGAAGAATCCAACCGCTCAAATTTAGTCGGAGTCAGTATGCCTCTGATTCTCAGTTGCAAGTGGAGAGAGTGCTGATGTACTCAGGTTCTGCTTGCAGGCTTCCCATAGACATCTGGCTGCCTACTTGAATATAGGATGCTGGGCTAGATGGGCCTTTGGTCTGATCCAGCAGGGCTTTGCTTTATGATCTAGATTTCAGTATCCTTCCAAACAGAACTGATGAAGGCATGATGATGATATATTCCTTCTGCTGGGAGGTTGATATATTCCTCCTGTTGATGATGATATATTCCTCCTGCTGGGAGGAAGGGCGAGATATAAATCAAATAATAAATAAACAAATAATAAATATTTGCTTCCACAACTGGAATTCAGCATCCCAAAACATGCGTTTTTGTTAAAACTGTTGCAGTTACCAGGTGGATGTCTTCCATCAAATAAACAAAATCCAACTTGAACCACTTAAAATGTTTTATTTCTCCTTCCTGCCCCAGAAGGCCAAATCCAAATGGCCGCACAGGCACCACTTAGCTCACAAACGTAGCCACGCAACTCCCATCCAAGAACTTTCTGAATGTACGCTGCTTAACAATGACAATGACAATGATCACATAGCTGGCAGTTTGTGGATTGTTCTTTTTTTAGTTAAACAGCAACCACACCCCAGATCAGGAGTGTAGCGGTGGGGGAGTGGGAAGGGGAAAAGGGAGTTTACCCTTTGCCTCTACCAAGATCCCGATCCAAATTCAACCTGCCATCTGCAGCTGCTATTTAGTAAACAAAGGACAATCGCACAAACCCCAACTGTGTGATTGTAGTTGCATCCAGATTGGTGCTCTAGATCCTTATATCAGGCATGAGGAACTTGTAGCCGAGCAACATCTGAAGGGCCACAACTCCCATCATCCCTGACCATTTTTTTTAATGTTGGCTGGGGCTGATGGAAGTTGGAGTCCAACAACATCTGGAAGGACACAGGTTCTCCCATCTCTGCCTTGAATAATTAAGGCCATCGAAGGCAGGAGCAATTTTCAGTTGGGAAGGTAACATAACATAAGAACATAAGAAGAGCCTGCTGGATCAGGCCAGTGGCCCATCTAGTCCAGCATCCTGTTCTCACAGTGGCCAACCAGGTGCCTGGGGGAAGCCCGCAAGCAGGACCCGAGTGCAAGAACACTCTCCCCTCCTGAGGCTTCCGGCAACTGGTTTTCAGAAGCATGCTGCCTCTGACTAGGGTGGCAGAGCACAGCCATCATGGCTAGTAGCCATTGATAGCCCTGTCCTCCATGAATTTGTCTAATCTTCTTTTAAAGCCATCCAAGCTGGTGGCCATTACTGCATCTTGTGGGAGCAAATTCCATAGTTTAACTATGCGCTGAGTAAAGAAGTACTTCCTTTTGTCTGTCCTGAATCTTCCAACATTCAGCTTCTTTGAATGTCCACGAGTTCTAGTATTATGAGAGGGAGAAGAACTTTTCTCTATCCACTTTCTCTTTTTTTTTTTTTCAATAATTTTTATTCAGATTTTCATAAAACATACAAGACAAAATCATAAAACATTCAAAGACAAAAAACAAAATCAAAAATAGTTAAACAAAAAGAAAAAAAGAAAAGAAGAAAAAAAAAAAAAAATAAAGAGTAAAATATTGACTTCCCATTTGTCAAAGATCAAATCAGTTATAAGTCTATAATATATAGCAATCCTGTCTCTTAAGTCATATTATAAAATCACTTTCCTCCAGTAGTTATCTTACTTAATCATCAAATCTCATAAACATTACTTTATTCTTTCCACAAAAAGTCAAAGAGGGGTTTCAATTCTTTAAGAAATATATCTATCAATTTTTTTTTTCCAGATAAGCATATCGATTAATCCATCTCATTACTAATTATGATAATCTTATTGTCATAACCATAGTCAAAATAAACATTTCAATTAATCCATCACATCAGAATCTGTTAGGTTCAGTAATTTCAGTAGCCATTGTTCTATTATCTCTATTAGTTCCATTTTCCATCTTCCATCTTCAGTAGTCTTGTTAAGTCCAGTAATTTCAATATCCAATCTTCCATTATCAGTATTCCATAATAATCTTGCTGTCAAAGCCATAGTCATATAATAAGAGTCTGATGGGAATTACCTCTATCCCAAATATTTTCTTGCCATCCATTCTGAATAAGTTGCTGAAATACTGCTGTAAAATCATATCTCTGTTCTTTTTTTCAAAATACACTGGGTCATCTCTTAAAAGTTTTTCCATTGTCACATGGCTGCAGTTAATTCCATAGATTTTCTCTATATTGGGCTCCATCACATCATTCCAGTCCAGAAGATAATCCATGCCATTGATAACTTTATCTCTAGAGTCTTCATTAATTTCTTCAGAGATAACATTGAGTTCCAAACAATAGATTTTATTTCTAAAGTCCATAGACTCCAAATCTTGTTCCTGTTCCACGTTTGTTCCAATCTCCGGGATCTCCTCTCTCACAGGGACCCCTATTCCAGTCTCCAGGGTCTCCTCTCTCACAGGGACCCCTATTCCAATCTCCGGGGTCTCCTCTCTCACAGGGACCCCTTCCAGGGTCACCTCTCTCACAGGGACCCTTATATCTTTAATCTCCTGCTTCATTTTACTCAATTCAATTTTCGTTATCTCAATCTCATTCATTATTCTCTGAAACATAGTTATTTCCAGATTCTCAGCCACTTTCTTAATTGCCATTTTAAAAGAAAAATATAGGAAAACCACTTCTTATTTCAGCAACAATTGGGTTAATACTCCAAACTTGGTGACATCACAGTATAAACAGAGCAGACAGCCTTATCTCTCCAATAGTTAAGTAAACAAAATGCAGTTCCCAGGATCGAAGCAATTAATGGCAATCGTCAAGAAACAGATTCGTCAAAATAAAATAGACCAAAAAGAGAGTAGTCTCAAAACAGTATAATATTTTTCAAAATAAAAATCTGGAATAGAAATCCCTCTTCTGTGTGTATCTTTAGAATGCAAATCCAGGACAGCTTTTTGCAACAAAAACAGAGATAAGCTATTAATTAGTGCGTAGCAGAGAGAAGTTACGGCTCCCCAGTGAGATGTCAAAAACCGATCAATCTGGCAAATCTCTTTTAAACAGCAACAATTTAAGTCAAGTAAAAGAAAAATATAGAAAGAAGGGTGCTTGCCTGTTAGTGCGTTCTCTCTTAGAAGATAAGATGAACGTTCGCTTTAACAGATAGAGCTTGCTGTTGAAAATCCGTCCCACCTTCGTCGGCTAGACCTCGTCCCATAAATTAATGAGATCTGGTCGTCCCAACAAAAATAGGCTTTGAGGTTAATCTCTTCGTTTCTCCCTACCCGGGAGAAGTTTAATCAGTCAAAAAAAAAGAAAAAACTGACTGATATATCTGAATAAGCTTCTTTTGAGGCAGGAGCCCGTCTCAAAAGCAGGCACAGGCTAAGTCACCCTTCCCGGAAGTCTCTCTATCCACTTTCTCAATGCCATGCATAATTTTATACACTTCTATCATGTCTCCTCTGACCCGCCTTTTCTCTAAACTAAAAAGCCCCAAATGCTGCAACCTTTCCTCGTAAGGGAGTCGCTCCATCCCCTTGATCATTCTGGTTGCCCTCTTCTGAACCTTTTCCAACTCTATAATATCCTTTCTGAGATGAGGCGACCAGAACTGTACACAGTATTCCAAATGCGGCCGCACCATAGATTTATACAACGGCATTATGATATCGGCTGTTTTATTTTCAATACCTTTCCTAATTATTGCTAGCATGGAATTTCCTTTTTCACAGCTGCCGCACACTGGGTCGACATTTTCATCGTGCTGTCCACCACAACCCCGAGGTCTCTCTCCTGGTCGGTCACCGCCAGTTCAGACGCCATGAGCGTATATGTGAAATTCAGATTTTTTGCTCCAATATGCATAATTTTACACTTGTTTATATTGAATTGCATTTGCCATTTTTCCGCCCATTCACTCAGTTTGGGTGGTTGGGAGCATGCAATCCTGCTGTCTACAGCTGTTTTTCAACCATCCTTTAGTGATCAGGATGTGAAGTGACACTGCCATGGGCTCTTAATACATTGGCAGTTCTGCATCCTATCTTGAAAATGAATTCCTAATACAAGTTTTATTAATGGGGGTCTTCTAGCACCACAGGACCAAGTGGCTGAGAAGCAAGAACTCATTCTTCTCCCCAGCATTACTGATCCATTTACCCCAAACTGTGTCCCATACCTTGTATCTGTTCCAAACACTGTTGTAGTTTTCTTCCTGCCATTTGATACCTTTCCACTGAGAGAATTGCTCTGCTGCATCCTAGCTAACTGTGCTTTTCATAGCTTATGAAGGAATCCATGTTGTATAGGAACTTTGATTGGTTAACCCATTAATTTGGTTACCCTTTTTTAGTCCACTTCCTCAGGGATAGCTCTGTTTGTTCCAACAAAAACAAGTGCTTACATCTAGAATTGCTGCCGGAGGAAGCAGCCCCTTGAAATTCTGCTCTGGAGCCTTTGAACAGTGGGAGGTTGCACAGCAATATGTGGGTGGGTGGGTGGGGGACTGGCAAAAATTGAAGCCTCCACTGCAGGATCAGAGTCCCTTCGATTCATGGAAAGGCAATTCAGGATCCAACCTAATGATTCTTGTAGCTCTTTAGAAACAAATATATTGTGGCCTAGCCCGCAAAAGTTTATGCCGCAGTAAATTTGTTAGTCCTGATAATCCCCTAAAGACTCTTTGCTGTTGTTGTTGTTACATCAGAACATAAGAAGAACCCTGCTGGATCAGACCAAAGGCCCATCCTGTGGTTACAGCATCCTATTAACCACAGTGGTCTACCCAAATGCCTATAGGAAGCCTGCAAGCAAGACAGTGCCACAAAACTGACCTTAAGAGATGTAGGGCAGATAGATTCCATCACAGGATCCTTGCCTAAGGGTGGCTACTCAATTAGCCCTTAGAGGAGGGATGAGGAACCTGTGACGCTCCTGATGGTGTGGGAGTCCAACTCCCATCAGCCCCAGCCAGCATGGTCAACAGTCAGGGATGATGGGAGTTGTAGTCCAACAACATCTTGGAAGCCATAGGTTCACTTCTCCTGCTTTAGAGGTGGTTGTGCATTTTTATTGTATGTGTTTGGAATTCAACCACCCATGCCACTGACTTGAGCCTTGCTGTTTGCTTCATCAAGGGGGCAAGTACTTTTTCAGATGGCATGTACCTGAGCCCCAAGTCAACGCATGGTTTCGTGCAGGACTAGCTGGCATGAAATGGCTTTTTGTGATGTGTGAAAGTAGCCGCTTGGCTGAAAAATGAAAAGGGTTGCTTATCCTCAAGGCAACATGACAGGATGATGGATTCTTTGTTCTGTTTTTCTGACCCTGACTGTTCCCTTTTTCTTTTTTCGTGACAGATTAAAGAACTTACAGGCAACCTCAAAAGGAACTCCTCCTCTTCCAGCCTGTCATCGGGGCCCAGTGGCCCTGATTCGGACACCTCTCATCCCAATACTCCTAATGTCGAGAGAAGCATGTCTGTCTCTGTGAAGGATCAGCGAAAAGCAATCAAGACCCTTTTAACCTGGGTCCAAAGGAAAACAAGAAAGTAAGTCGACTCTGTCTCTTTAAGGCATAGAAATCTCTCTTGCCACTGCAGCTGCAAATACCATTGCCGGTCAGATGGCAGAAAATTTCCATTAGTTATCTGTATGAAGAAATGCATAGGATGAAGTCAAAGGGAAATCTAGTGCAAGCGATAGAACAGGCTCTGTGGTTTTGCCTATATCAGCCAGGAGATTGGGCTTTGCAACTAGGTTTTTTTCCCCTCTGTCCCTTCCTATTACACAATTCTGTGTTTTGTGTCAGTACTAAAACCTTTCTCTCACTCTTCCCTGCAGAGTATGCTGCTGTATGCAGATCCACAGTTGTGTATGAAGACATGTGTAGGGCCAGCTCTATTATTAGGCAGAGGTTTTAAATTTTTGAGGTTTAATTTAATTTACACAAACACACACACACACTTTTTTGTCATTGTAAGCTGCTCTGAGACTTACATGGTGAAAACTGAGGTGTGATTTTTTAAAATTAATAAAGCGAGGCAACTGCTTCAGGCAGCAGCAAATCCTGGGAGGTAGCATAGGCAGTCTCCCAGGGGTTCATCTTGAGCCCCCTCGTCATACCTTTCTGTTGGAGGGCACAGCTGTGTGTGCCTGTCCTGCACTCCTGTAACCAGCATGTTGTCCTCAGGTGACTACCCATTGCCATTACTGAAGTTGCTGTGTCTTGGGCTGGCCCTAGATATGTGCATTTGTAATATAAGACTAGGTTTGCCACTAATTTAGCCTACAGTCTGGCCTTTGGCAATTATCTGAGAACACCTTTCTATGAAAGACTTCCTAATATGCACACATACTTCTCACAATAAAGAGGTTGGTGTTTGTCTTGTGGAAGTGGGCAGTGGCTAAGTAGCCAGTGGAGAGGCACTGTGCTCAGGTCCTGCTTGTGGGCTTCTCGTGGGCTCCTGGATGGCCACTGTGAATACAGGATGCTGGACTAGGTGGGCCAATGGCCTGATCCCACAGGCTATTCTTCTGGAGGCAAAGTCATCTTATGTGAAAGTGCTCCTGACAATCCAGTTGTATGGGCTCTCTCTTGTGGATGCTTAGGGTATGATGTGTTTTCCTAAAGCTGGGAAGTGTTTTCATTGCAATAATTTTCCATGTTACAAGAGTCTTGAACATGGCTCTCTCTGCATGTTTTGTGTATGGTATTTCACAACACCTCTCTCTGGTATTCCTGTCTTCAGGTATGGCGTTGCAGTTCAGGACTTCACCAGCAGTTGGCGAAGTGGCCTTGCTTTCTTGGCGGTAATCAAAGCAATAGATTCAAAACTGGTAGACATGGAGCAAGCTTTGGAGAAATCACCCCGGGAAAATTTAGAGGATGCATTTACTATAGCCCACGACCATCTGGGTATTCCAAGACTTCTGGAGCCAGAAGGTAACCTGTTCACTTTTGAATGTCTTCTGCATGTTGTTTGCATTGACAGGCTTATTAGGGTGGCCATGTGTCCTGTGTTAGTCCTCTATTTGAAGGAGTCCTCTGTTTGAAGTACTGGTTTAAAGATAAAGAACTCTAAGAAGAGGCACCAGGGGCTGCGGAGTTGCTCACCAGCAGATAGTACTTGGGCAGCAGACTGAGCAGATGCATGGTTCACTTAGACACTGTCTTCCCCTCTGGATCAAAAGCCCTTCTGCAGACAGTAGAGCTCCAGTGGATTCCATCCAATGATTTTCAGATTTTTGTACTGTGTAAACCAACACTTTCTTTAATGCTTTCCTACACTGCTCAGCTTCTTGCAAGACCAAGGACCATGATCACCAGTAGAAAGGGTCTAGAGCCGGGGTAGATAATGTGGCGTCCTCCAGATGTTCCTGGACTACAGCTACCATCATCCTTGATCATATTGGCTGGGGGCTGATCTGAGCTGGACTCCAACAACGTTTGGAAGACCACAGGTTCCCCACCCTTGTTTGAGAGAGAGAGAGAGAGAGAGAGAGAGAGAGAACAATCCATGCTCCCCATTAAACAAACCCTTCAGCAAGGAAATCACCAGAACAACACTGCTGTGTAGAGGTATGCCTCTGAATACCGGTTGCTGGGAATCACAAGTGGGAGAGTACTATTGCACTCACGTCCTGCTTGTGGGCTTCCCATAGTTATCTAGTTGGCCACTGTGAACAGGATACTAGACTAGATAGGCCTTGTGTCTGATCTAGCAGAGCTCTTCTTATGTAGGTATTCCCCAGGCCATGCTAGCTAGTAAAAAAAAAAACCTTCTGTTTGTGTCTTGAGAGGAATGCTAAAATATCATTATGGCCTTGTTTGCATATCAGGATAAGCCATAGTTTGTCTTAAACCATTGTTTAATCATGAGTGTGGCTTTCTGCTTCTATGTGAGTCCCTGTGTGGCTTCTCCCCCAATCCCAACAGCATCTATGCAGTTCAAAAAAGCCATCATACAACTTGCAATGTTGTCTGAACCCAGAGCGCTGTTTATTTCAAACAAACCACAAGTGGTAGCCAGAAATAAATCTAGCTATGCCATGGCAAGTTGGAACCACTTGGGGACCTCTGCTGCATGTGAGAGGTACAGTCACAATTAAATAATCGGTTAAGACAAACTCTAGCTTATCGCAGAGTGGTTTGGTTTGCACATTATCATTAAGAATATGATAAAAGGTAAAGGAACTTCTTTTTGACTTCTAAATTCAGGATCCTAAATAGAACCCGTTTCTGCAAGTATATTTTGATTCATAATCTCTTCTATAACTCTTCAGTAATGAGACAATATTTTTGTTTGTGTCATTTGTTCCCAGACATCACAGTCGAGTCACCTGATGATCAATCCATTGTGACCTACGTGGCCCAGTTTTTGGAGCACTTCCCAGAGATGGAAGGGGTATGTGTGTTGCTTCCCCTCACTTTTTGGACATTGCTTTCTGCTAGATGTAGATATCATTCTCAGTGATGACTGCCTTTCCACAGCTCCAGAGTTATGAGGAAGTTGGGTGATTGTTTGGCTGCTTTGTTGCCAAGGCAGCCAGATAGTCTTGGCCGTGCAGGGATAAACTGGTAACACTCCCTCCTGGCTGGTCTTACCTGCTCCAGAGCAGGAAAGGAGAGCAAGGAGTGGCATCCAGCAGTCCATGTTCCCCTCCCAGCCTCTCTGTCACAGGGGAGGGGGGTGGCAGCTCTAAACGTTGACTTAGCCAGCAAGGCCAGTCAGAAATTGGGGAGCTGCGAGTCAAGCATTGCATCTTTCTGGCCACCCTCCTTTATTTCAGTTAGAATATATTTACACCACTAGGTCACCCTAATTCCCAACAATGTGGATAGAATATAACAAAACCTAGTTCGTTTTCCTCAACTCCCTGCTCCCCCCCCTTAGAAAAATGACATAGTTCAAAAACACACAGTAAACGGTTATGGAAGTGTTGTTCTGTTGGTGTCTTGAATAAATAGTCTGGCTCTAGATCAGCAGTTTCTGAACTGTGTGCCTGTTATACCAGAGAGCTGAGAGATCTGCAGGTGTGTCATCAGAGATACATTAATTAAACACTCTTGTAACTCTTGGTAGGCTGTGCAATGCATCAGGTGGCTCAGTCTCTTCTGACCAATGCAGAGACACAGCAGAAACACTCTCCTCAGAGGAGACCAGCCATTCCATCTCTGTATGAGTCACTGCTCTGAGTTTGTCTCCTTACAGTTGGGAAGCAAGTATAAATTGACAACTCACAGAGATATAATGCCTACTCATTCATATACTAAAAGCAAGCCTTCGGGGGCATAATTTGTGTGCAGAGATCCACTAATAAACTGTGGCTTACCACCTGCAAGTACATCTGTTGCTCTGGCAAGAGCATAACCTGAAAAGACTTTCATTGGCCACTAGCCATAATGGCTATGCTGTGCCTCCACAGGCAGCGGCGGTGTGCTTCCACAGGATGTTGGAATAGGTAGGCCACTGGCCTGATCCAGCAGGCCCCTCTTGTGTTCTGAGGAGAGCCCCCACCCTTTTTCTGTGCCTGGAGAAGTGCACAGACTCTGAATGATGTGTGCTGGCTCTAGAAGGAAGAGAGAACGTCACAAGTTCTGTCTCATGTTGATCTGAGCATCAGAGACTTGGAGAGCCATGAGACTTCTTGCTGAGTATTTGCTTTATACAGATTTTAAAAATGTAGACACCCTGAGATAATGTGAATAGAAAAAAATGATAATTTGTCCTTTTTTTGCAGGCGGGGGGGGGGATAGCCTGAAGAAAAACTCCACATTTTCTTCCCATTTCAGCGCCTAATAATCAGAAGAATACTGCCTCTGAGTAAGGAGAGGGTGTTTTTAGAAGAAAAAGTATCCAGGTTACTTTCCAGTGGTTACCTGCAAACACCATTGTTGGCAGCCTGCTAGTTAATCACAGAATTTGCTTGGCTGGTACCTAATATTCATATATTGAGAGTGGTTATAATAATTTGCCTGGATGGGTGAAAGCAGGGCATAATTGTTTCAGCAACTGTCTTACAAAAAGTAATAATTTTTTAAATTTTTTAAATTGAATGTCATATAGGAAGATTTTTCAGATCCAGAGAAGGAACTTCCAGTTGAATCTACTTATGCCCATATCAAAGAGACTTTGGGGGAAGAAAATCAAGGGAAGGTTTTAATTCTGAATGAAAATGGGAAGCACGCATGTACTGCTCATCTTGACAGAAGCCAGTCTTCACCCACCAAAATCCATATTCCTGGTTTGCCCTTTGATCTGGAGAACCAGACTTTTCATATGGCAAACCAAGAGCTTAAGGACAATCTGCATCAGCCACTATCTGATCGTTCAGAGCCATTCACAGAGGAACCTCAGAGACCTAGCTCATTGCCAATAACAGAACCTGGTGTTCAGCTCAGTTCTGTTACTGACATTCTTGCCAATAATGTAAACGGGCCTGAAGGGAATCAGCTGAGCATGTGCAATTCACCAAACCAGAGTAATGACCTTCCACCAACTGTCCTTCTCTATCGCAAGCATTCCGTTGAACCTGTTGACTCTTTGGAACTGGACTCTGAAGAATTAAGCATGCAGAAGCCAACCAGTGAAACAAAAGAATCACCTGACAGAAAGGCTCGCTCCTTACCTTGCACCTCACATCCACCTAAAAATGTACCGGAACACCCGACAAAGGAACTTGAATATCCAATTCCAGCTGTTCATGAGGAAGAGACTGCACATAAATATATATTACAAATGTTGCACAAGGAAATATCTAAACTCCCAGAAAAGCATGACTATGTGACGCAAGCATCTGACATAAAGGAAGGGCATTCTGCTCTTCAGGAAACTGATGGGTCTGTTTTCAAGGATAATTCAGAGGTGTCTTGTCCATCAGAACGATTTCCTCCACCAGCTAGAAACACTCCCAAGAGCCTAGATATTACTAATGAAGATAGCTCCATCGCTGAAATGACACCAACCCCTTCTAAAGTTTCTGTCATTCCCCATGACCTCTTCTATTACCCACATTATGACGTTCCCATATCAGCAGTGTTGGATGCTTTTGCTACCCCTGACCCAGACCCAACCCTTTCAGAAAACAACAAGATCTGTGCCGAGCTTTTAGTAAGTTGTTTGGCGGAGAAAGAGTTGCTTAACCTAAACACAGAGAAGGACCTTCCAAAGGCAGGTGTACACCCCACTAAAGTGGCACCAACACACATGGATGATAAAAACCTGGAGAAGCAAAAAAAAGATGCTCATAGTCATACAAAGTCTTCCGTTAACAAGGCTGCTGTAGCGGGAAAGAGTGTGACGCCCAAAGCAAACAGCATGGATTCTACTCACCCAGAAGTCCCTGTGGTAAATTTTCTTTTTGCATTTACTTGCTTGTTTGAGCCAAATTGTTCCCCAATAACTTAACTTGCATTGGATGCCATCCAAATGAATACAGAGAAACTTACACTATGATTGGATGTTTTTCTGTTGGTACTGGTGGCTATCACTTGGTGCTGTACATGGATATAGTCTGTTAATGAAGGAATGGGAACCTATGGCCCTCCAGATATTGTCCCAGCAGCTCTAGCCAGCAATGTCTATTGGTCAGGGCTGATGGGAGTTGTAGTCCAGCAATGTCTGGAGGGCCGCGGGTGGTCCCATCCCTGCTTAATGGCTTACATGCTTAGAATTAAATATTTGGGACCAGACTCAGTGACTGGTCAAACGTGCAGTAACCAAATTGGATGGCTGTTGCTTCCATAGTTTTTCCCATGACAGTAAGAGAATTTGTCTTCTACCCATGTGACTTCTTTATGGTAGGAGTGGAAACTCCCATGTGGTAGAGAGGTGGGTGCTGCTGCTGCAGTTTAGACTGTAGCTTTTGAAGCAGTGCAGCATATGGTATAATATTTTATTTATTTATTATTGCATTTATACCCTGCCTTTCTTCCAAGGAGCTTGAGGTGGTGTGCATGTTTCTCCTTCTCTCCATTTTATCTTCACAACAGCCCTGTGAGGTAGTTAGGCTGAGAGGTAGTGACTGGCCCAAATTCACCCAGTGAGCTTCATGGCTGAGTGGGGATTTGACCCCTGGTCTCCCACATCCTAGTCCATCATTCTAACCACTACACCACACTGACCTGACTTGCTGGCCCTTAGAATAAGGCATGATATAAGCCTAAAATGATAGGCTAAGTTTGGGCTCCCTTCCCCAAACGGAGCCAACCTCTTAGAACAATGCACCAGGTCCAAGAGAAGTGAGATATTCAAGTGGGCAGAATCTACCAAGGTCTTCTGTGTGCCTTGTAATTACTGGTCCTGGTGATGTGCAGCTGTGTTTGCAGAAATGTTTGCTTTTGTTGGAAGAGTTCTAGAAAATTCAAAGTGTCATTACACAAATGACACAGTAGCGGGCAATGGGGTGGGGTGGCGGCCCTTACCTAACCTCTAGTCACCGGCGTCACTGCAGATTACTGGGAGGGACAAGTCAGCGGCACAGTGCAAATGCATTGCGGAGCCAATCTGGTTCTCCCGACAGTATATACGTCCCTGGCTGTCTCCTCGCCCCTGCCAGTAAGCTGCAGCAATGCTGGTGACGGGAGGTCAAGTAAGTGCCCCGCACTGCTGGCCACTACTGACACAAGCCCAGGTTTGCCATATAAGTGTACACTCAGCTGGGAGCTACAGCCAGTCCTGGCCTTTCTGATGAGTTTACTTTTATGATGCCCTTGATTTCAGACACCTGTCTGTCACAATTGCACTTTACACATTTCAGTATACACGTAAAAAATACTGAGTTGGATTCTCAGTTGGGTCTTACCTGTCCTGTTGATTTCAGTGAGGCCGAGATTCAACTAAATTAGTCTGGATCCATCCTGTTATGTGTAAAGCAACCATGAACCTGAAGACTTAGTGCCCTCGCTATCCCTGAAAGTGCCGCAGGCACCATTTGGCAGTGACACTGTGTATATTTGTTTAGGAAACAGTTACCAAAATGAGAAGATCAGCTTAAGTTTGGACAGCATGTTCTGTCCTCTTTTTCCAGCTTTTTGTTTTGGTATCAATAGAATCATACTTGTGTCCTGGTGCACTAAACACCCTTTGAGACAGGGGTAGTCAACATGGTGCCCCCCGATGTGTTTGGACTCCAATTCCCATCAGCTGCAGCCAGCATAGCTAATGGCTAGGAATGCTGGCAGTTGTAGGCCAGCAACATCTGTTGGTGGTGGTGGGGAATCACATTGACTACTTCTCCTCTGAGGTATGTGAGTGGATTGATTGATTGATAGATAGATAGACTGATAGATTGATAGATATCCCACCCTTCCTCCCAGCAGGAGTTCAGGGCGGCAAACAAAAGCACTAAAAACACTTTAAAACATCATAAAACACACTTTAAAATACATTAAAACAAAACAACTTTAAAAAAGCTTTGAAGACTTCTTAAAAAAAAGGTTTAAAAAGCATGTTTTTTTAAAAACATATTAAAAAGCAGTTTTAACACAGACGCAGACTGGGATAGGTCTCAACTTAAAAGGCTTGTTAAAAGAGGAAGGTCTGCAATAGGCACCGAAAAGATAACAGAGATGGCACTGTCTAATATTTAAGGGGAGGAAATTCCACAGGGTAGATGCCGCCACACTAAAGGTCCGTTTCTATGTTGTGCAGAATGGTCCTCCTGATAAGATGGTATCTGCAGGAGGCCCTCACCTGCAGAGCGCAGTGATCGACTGGGTATCTAAGGGATAAGACGGTCTTTCAGGTATCCTGATCCCAAGTTGTGTAAGGCTTTGTACACCAAAACTATAACCTTGAACTTGTCCCGGTAGCAAATGGGCAGCCAGTGCAATTCTTTCAGCAGCAGGGTGACATGTTGGCAATACCCTGCCCCAGTGAGCAGTCTTGCCACCGCATTTTGCACCAGCTGCAGCTTCCAGACCAACCACAAGGGAGGCCTCACATAGAGGGCATTACAGTAATCCAGCTTGAAGGTTACCAGTGCATGGACAACAGTGGTCAGGCTATCCCAGTCCATAAATCGCCACAGCTGTCTTACCAGCCGAAGCTGGCAAAAGGCACTCCTAGCCACTGAGGTCACCTGCGCCTTTAGTGATGAAGATGGATCTAGGAGCACCCCGAGACTACGGACATCCCCTTTCAGAGGGAGTAGCAGCACAACTGCCAAGGGGCCGAAACACAATCACCCAGTGCTATTCTCTGAAAACAACCATGAAGATAGATCGGAACCACTCTAAAACAGTGCCTCCAGTACCCATCTCACCAAGTTGGCCCAGAAGGATACCATGGTCAATGGTATCAAAAGCCGCTGAGAGATCAAGTAAGAATAACAGGGTTGCCCTCCCCCTGGCCCCCGATAAGGGTCATCCATCAGGGCGACCAAGGCTGATCCAGTCCCATAACCAGGCATGAACCCAGACTGGGATGGGTCAAGATAATCTGTTTCATCCAAGAGTACTTGCAATTGCTAAGCATGTGAAACTCCCTGCCCCAGAAAGTTGGATTGTTTACCGATTTTTCATTGCCATCTGAAGACTTTGCTTTTTCCAGCGAGATTTTAAGTTGTCTGCTGTACAGAGTTCTATTCGGTCCAGACGTATTCATGGGTATGTCAGTTTTAATGTTGTATTGTTGCCTTTTGTATTTTTGGTGACTTGTTTTATTTTGATGTTATTTGTTAGACATCTCTATTCCGTAGGGAGAAAGGAGGATAGAAATTCCTCCATGTAGCTATCTACCCATCTCTGTATCTATTTTGTTTTGATTTTGTTTGTTTGTTTGTTTGTTTTATTGATAGCCATTTTGAGAACTTCTGTTTTGCAGAGGAAAGACAGGATATAAATCTGCCTGCCTAGGTGTCTGTCTCTGTGTGTGTCTGTCTAAACAAATGAATGTGCTTTGGTAATAGGGAGGGAGGAGCTTCACGGTTAAATGTGTCGGGAGGGTCTTCATAAACTTGAGCAACATCTGGCTTTTAAAAACTGAATTAAGAAAATATTTTTACAGGTTATGATAGAGCAGTTTGATTCTGCGGCTGAAGAAAGAAAACCACCAGAAGAGAGGAGTAAAAAGAAAGAAAAACGGAAGAACAAGTCAATTTTCCAAGGAGAAAACATTCCAAGTCAAAAAGCTGGCTCTATCCGGCTACTAGATAAGCTAGAAGAAGAATCAGCAGACCATCAGGGGCTTTCAAGGTGATGATGATGAACTTTATTGCATATAGCCATAGGCCTTTGCATAGGGCTTTCCAAGGTGCTTTCTGTTTGTTTCTTTGGTTCTTAAACACAAAAACTCGTCTTGCCACTTTTCCTTGTCCAGTTTCCAGGCAAAGCTTATTTACCTGCTTTGTCTCATATCTTATTGAGTATTATTCTTGGCTGCAGCCCTGGATGGCCATAGCACAGGCAGGGGAAGAAGGGCTCAGGCAGACAGATGCATTCTGGAAGAGTGAAATCTCCAATACAGTCCCTGCTGCGTGTGCCCCTCCCTCTTACCCTGGCCCACTTCCCTATGGCTGTCTTGGACTGAAACTCTTGTCTTCTCAATAGAACCTTAATAGTGTAGCATCTCCAGCAGGCCTCTGTAGCTTGTGACCTGCCAAGCTAAATGAAGCCCAGCATCCTTGCCAGCTGTTCAACAATCAGAGAGTTTATCAAGCTCCTGGTGGTCTGCCATCCATGGCTAAAAGGCTGTGTTTGGCTTGATAGACCACACATCATGCAGTGCAGATCTACAATATGAGCTTGTTCTGTGTAATTTACTAATATGTCACTTTCCAAACTAAAGGAGAGCCCAGCAAATGTGATGTGAAATTGGCATGGGGACAGCCCTTATGTACATAGGAAGCTGCCTTTATATACTGGATCAGACCATTGGTCCATCTAGCTCACTGTTGTCCACACTGACTGGCAGTTGTTCTCCAGGGCTTCAAATCAGAGACATTCTCAACCCTCGTGGAGATGCTGGGAACTGAACCTGGGAGCTTCAGTCTGCAAAGCACATGCTCTGCCAGTGAGCTGTTGTCCTTGATCCATCTGTGCTTACTAGCGGAGGTTGATGTCTAGATGAGATATGCAGGCATACATTTCGTGCTGGCACCCACAGCCCTTTTATTAAGATAATAGTGCCAGCACCTCATTTTTTTTACCAAAAAAGAACTGTCTATTCCACGCCCCCACCATTTATTAATTAACTTCCTGTTTTTTGCCCTACTTAGCAGTCTTCCCTGGCCATCTAATATCCCCTGCCCACCATGGTACCATATCTGTTTCCTACTGTTTGCTTTGTAACTTCCCAGGAACTATTCTGGAGGTTCCTCATTTCATCCTATGGCCCTTGGTGCCACAACCTTTTCTTCATTAGCTCTACTCATTCTCATCATTTGGAGTGAAAGGGTTGTATCTAATTAAATTTTACTCAGAGTAGATTCATTGAAATTAATGGCCCTAACTTAGTCAAGCTCATTAATTTCAATGATTCTACTCTAAGGAGGACTAGCATTGAATATATCCCAATAGGAGCAGGTAACGGTAACTTGGGAGTTAGGCCAAGAGCTATGGATTGTCCACATTACTTACAAAGTTGGGCTGGAGCCATTAGATTGTGGTAAATGGGAACAATAGTTTCAGAGGAATTTGAGAACATGTTACCTGGATGATATGAGAGTCTGCATAACTGAAACTTGGGTGAGAAAGCATTCAGCATCTCCTGCACCTGAATATATTTCCAGTGATTTGTATCTTTACAGGATGTCTTTACAGGATGCCACAGGCCATCTTTCCAATCATGCTTCACTTATGCACTGATTCACTTAAACTTTTCAGGGTCAGCCACAGCGATCCCAACGTCGTTTGCCAAAGAAATATTTCAGATTCAACCAGTAAGGTAAATACATGAATTTTTTTGTTGGCAATTTGTATACACCCTCCTTATTCAAAATAAAGTCAGGTTAATATGGCTTTAAATAACTGTTCTGTTAACCAAGGAGATTTAGACAGTCAGTGATTGTTACCTTTTTTGTGGCAATCTATTTTCAGTTATCCTCAGTCAAGCTCTCTCTGGAACTGAACTGCATGCCGTACACCAACATCACCATGCGTTTGGCCAACCTGCTTATTTTAACCTTTTGCCAAAACTATTTCATTTTTATTGTCCACTTTTACATGCATTTCAGGGAGCAATGGAAGGGGGAAATCACTGTATACATGTGGATGTCCACATTAATTTTGGTCTACCCATTCTTCTATAAAGGTTTTCAGGATTTGGTACCAAATGTCATGACTATTGGCAGAGCAGCAAAACAGCACCAGTAGCTGAGCTGTATGTATGTGAATCTTTCCTGAAATAGCACACCTTTTCCTTTAGATAGAATCATAGTGAGACTTTAGACTTAGAAAAATAAGAAAGCTTAATTTGTTACAGGAAATACATACTTGATAGAAAATAGTTCCTAGTTCTAGCTAACTAAGTTGGAGAAGCAATGAGCCATGCTCTCTTCTGCTGGAGATAAAGACAAAGGAAAGATGTCTCCTCTCCCAAGGTCAGATGAATTAAGGAGGAGGAAGCAGAAAATGAGATCAGCAACCCTAAGAGAATATGTTTATACCTGAAGGAAGGTCAGCCTCAGGTTTGGTCAGAAAGAAAGTCTAGGAAGCATGGAGGTTCCTCTCTATCTAGTTTAACCTGTGCAAAACCACCAAAGCTGAGTTGCCTCCCAACTCTTCCAACAAGATGTTTATAACGGTGCCTATTGCCTTGCCCAGGAAGGGCATGCTTGAGACTGGGTGGTCCAGTATCTTGAGGTTATTTGAAGGCCGCACACATGTGGCACTGTCAACATGATGGGCAGGCTACACAGGTGCCAAGTGACCTTTACCCATATTTTTTTCACTGCCATTGGGTTCTGTGGTTGCCTTTCAGTGGACTCTGTTGTGTCCCTGTAGTGTGCACATGAAGGAAAATGCCCCTATGTGACAGTAAACTGCAACAAACTTGAAAACGCACAGTGTGTGCACTTGAAAAAAGCCTCAACACTTGAGAATGTGCAAATGGCTCTCTTGCTGTTCAGGGAGGAAAAAAATGCAGTTGGAACAATATTTTTTTAAAAATGGAAGCACTGCCTTTTTTACTTGATTTCTTTTCCCCTCAGAGAGTATGGCATAGTACAGCATCTCACTCCACAGAGAAGGCTTCTCAAATATCAAATGATCCAATCCCCCCCCCACTCATTCACTCTGATGTAGAAATAAGATATTGTTCCCATATTTAGATGCTCTCAATACTCTTCCAAATATGACTCATTAATTGGTGTTGCCAAGAAAGGAGAAATTAGTTTAGGGGTGGTATTCCTCCTCTGCAATGCGAAGGGAAAAAATATAGGGGTGTCAAGCCATGGAACTTTGTGTACACATCACAAGAGTAGCCAGGAATCCCATCCTCCCCCCCCCCACTTCATTTGGTCAGTGGGGATCTCTCAATCTCACCTGCTCCATTGATGACTCCATATTTGAATGCTGCAACACTACCAGGTCTGCCCTTAACCCAAAGATGTTAAAGACGCTTTTCTTTCCTTCCTCTGTAAGCTACACCAAGGGTTAGGGATCTCTTTTTTTTTTTAAACCCAAAGAGGTCCATTCCGCACAACGTAGGAAGCAGACTTTTAGTGTTGTGGTACCCTACCCTTTGGAATAAATAGAGACCTTATCCCAGTCTGTGTCTGTGCTGGAATTGCTTTTAAGATGTTTTTTAAAGCTTTTAAAAAATGTTTTAAAGATGTTCTGTTTTAATATATATTAAAATCTGTTTTTAAGATTTTTTGGAGGAAGGATGGGATATAATTTTTTTAAGGAGTATGATGATTATGATGATATTATGCCAGTTCCCCTAAGTTCCTGTCTGTGTCTTGGGGGGACTTTTTCCAGATATGAGAGCAACTATAATTGACTATATTCAAATTATCTGTTGCCATTTTTAATGGAAAAAGTTTTAGGTTCAATAACATTTTATAACAACCCTAGATTCTTAACCAGTTTAGAGTCTTAAGAACTGTGATTTTTGTGGCACTGCTGTGAGTTTTATTTATTGTTTTATCCTCTGCTGCTGGCTTCATACTGTATTTAGATTTTATTTTAATTATGTATGTAATTATTTTACATTTATTGTAAGTTGCCCAGAGAACTCTATTATTGGGTGGCATAGAAATACGGTAAATACATTTGTTATATCCACTGTTTTTACAGTCCAGGATATTTAACTATATTATTATTTGGATTTGAACATTTCAGGAATTTGGCAACACTGATGTTCAAGAGAGCCCAATCACAAATGAAAATGTGAGTCCCTCGGTCAGGTGGGTATTTTTCCTCCTTTTTTATTTATTTATTCCATTTGTATACCGCCCCATAGCCGAAGCTCTCGTGATCCTCACGGTGAAGACAGGCATGTATATTGACTATACACCTGTTTTACAGGGGATCAGCTCCACTCAGGAACTCTGAGGGCTTGCATTTGGTGCCACATTCAAATGGTGCCAAATGCAAGCCCCGCTTGCTAAAAAACTATCAGGAGTACATTTTATAGTTCAGAATGATTCTTTTGTGTCCACATCTTTACCTGTCCTACAACATCAGGTGTGGGGCAGGTGGCCATGACTTCTAAGAAAACAGTCTTGTGGATGAAGGTAGAACCCCTACTGGGCCTAACTTGGCCGATAGGCTGGAGGTTCCCCTTGCCTGCAGTAGAGCATGGGAACTAGTGGGATTATGCCCTAGTTATTATTCACTAATAGGCAAAAAACCTTGCGGTTTAAGAACATACCTATAGCCCACAGATCTTTCTATCAAACTTTAAAAAGCAGGGAATTGGGCAGCTATAGTGAATGCACCAGGGGAGCAGGAAACCTGACCTCCTCTCTGAGATATTGTACTGCCCTACAAAGTTGTCAAAATGCAAACACAATTTGGGTTGGTCTTTCACAGTCCAATCCACTTCCTGTGTAGCTTGGAAGAATTTGGTAACATGTGCCTCTGAGCATATGGTGAGTGGTGGCAACACCTGCTATCAGCCCAAATAATAGAAACAAGACATGTGCTGTGCTGATCTTGCTTTAATAGGGAGGAAGCAACATTATTAAGACAGTTGATATAGTTCAAATGGTCACTTTAAATATGTCTGATTTACTTTGCAATTTTAGTGAAGTTTCCTATAGGAAATCATTTTCTTTTGCTTCTATTTCTGTGAATATGTGAAGTACAGCAACACTTTGCAAAATTTACACTAAAAAACTCCAAAAATAATTGTGGAATAATGGCAATGACTATTCTGCAGAATAGTCTCCAGTGGACATCAGGAGTGTTTGAGTTTTGTACTGCCCTACAAAGTTGTCAAAATGCAAATACAATTTGAGTCTTTGCACAAGATAAAACAGCGGGAGGTGAAATATATTCTAGCAAAATTCTAGATGTGCTCTATGTCTTTAATTGACCGTGCCCACCTTGCCTTAAATGGGGTGGTTTAAACATAGCAGGATGAAAACGTGCATCCTCTTTTTTCCAACAGCTAGAGTCTTTGCTGAAGTAGCAACATATTGTAATCATTCTGACTTTATATCACTGTCTGAGACTTGCTAGGAGAGGCCCTGTTCCCCTCACAGAGCTTCAATCAGAGCAAGTGATTGTTAAACCACTCTGGCCACTGGAGCTCTGTCAGGGGAAAACGGTCTCCTCTCAGCATCATTCACAAATTACACTTCTCAGGATTCTTTGGGGGAAGCCATGACTGTCTAAAGTGAAATAAAGGTCTGGTGTGGGTGTGGCCCCCTGATGAGCCAAGCCCAGCAGCTGTGAGTCTGGCTTTTAGATCACTGACAGTTGGTTCTTACTGAGCATGCCTGACATCATTCAGTTCAATGCAAAAATCAGTTCGACTTTTTTTTAACTTTTAAACTGCAGACGATGAAGGTCAGAGTATGGGGCAAAGTCAGTAACAGGATTACAGGTACTCTGTGAACATGGCTAATTTTTAATGAATTTCAACAGATTACGAGAACTCTGACAGAAAAAAAGTCAAAAAGGAGTCTGGGGTTTTTTTCTGTCTTTTTAGACTTTGAACACTGATTCTTTCTGACTATTTTGTTTATCTCTATGAAAATTTAGAGGGTTGTTAAGCAATTCTTTCTGAGTTCAGGACTATATGCTTTGTAAAGTTTTGTTTTGAAATGAGCTCATGGGAAGCATCAGAATGGCATGGGAGGGTATTTTCAATTTAACATTGCAGAATGTGAAAAATCCACGCTATCTATAGTATACAGCCACTCTTGTGGTTGTACAATTTATTCCTTGCTACACTTTCCTTTCTGTTTCCTCCCTTCTGTTCCTCCCTGCACATGCACACAAACACCAAATCTAAATTTAGATTGATGCTAATCAGGGCAACCTGTCTCTTTGTGTGTTCTTTTGTAAAATGCCACGTGTTCTGGCACAATATAAATATTAGTAATTTTCACTTTATGTTTTTCCTACTCATTGCTGCATCTATGCATTTATTTATTTTAAACTTGAATAATTTGTACACCACCTTTTCCTGCCAAATGGCATTAAAGGCAACTTAACAAAATTTCCATTTTTTAAAAAAATGTAATTATCCTAATAGAAAACTGCCACCCAAATAAAAAAGTGCCATTGTACAATGAATAGTAGATAAAAGCAGCAACTGTAATTCAGCAACCTATAAACCATCCACACCCCAAACGAGGCACAGAAGGGAACCAAACTGAACGCTGCAATAAATTCAGCCACCGTAATTAACTACCGAAAGCTCCAATAACCAGGATTTGTGTTTCCTTGGAACCTTAGGGATAGTAATGAAGGTGCCAGTGCAGAAGCTGTGTGCTGGGGGGTGGGGTGGAGTCACTACACTAGTCTCTCCAGGAGGTGAACCACTGTTGTTTACCAAGAGGAAAAGGTGGCAGGAAGGTCAATGCGGTACAACTGCATCAGCGGGTACACCAGATTGGCACTTCTAGTGTGTTTGTACCATGCCAGTCTCTCCACTGCCTCTTCCCTCTCCCTCCTGATAAGCTATGGTGACCCACCTGCTGGGAAACCAGTGGAACAGCTCTGCCTTACTTGGTGGCTGGTTGTTTAGAAGGGAGTCCCACAGGTGGGCACAAGCAGAGAAAAGGCCCTCTGTCCAGTGGCTGCTCACAAACTCTGCGGGCAGGGTATGCAGAGATGGGCCTTCCGTGACTACCTACCTCAGCCCATCAGTGTGTGTACTTTCTTTCTTTTATCCTTTGCAGGAAGAGAAAAGACCCTGAAAAAAAAGAAGCTCCAGAGAAGGCTAGTCTGTCTAGCACCTCTTCACGGACAGACCAACCTGAGCTGTTTTACTTCATTGTTTTCCTCTGGGTGCTGGTCTATTGCTTATTGCTCCTTCCACAGCTGGTTAGCAGCCCACTTTGATCTCTGTGAGTTGAGTCAGAATAATAAAAGAAAGCGGCTTGATGTTTTTTGTTGATGTGCCCCCTAAATTTATTTCTTCAGGATATAGAAATGCCACCCATTTCCCGAGCTCAGAACTCTTCCTTTAACTCTGGTGGCCTGTTATATTACAGTTTCAGCGCATCTGACTTTGTATAAAATTATATATTTATATATATAGTTAGGTAGATATTATATATATATAGGGAGAGAGAGAGAATATTAAGACATTGTGTTAATGACTTAATACTCACAATTTTTGTATGTCTGTGCCTTGCTTTATAGGATGTTAAATAAAATGAATCTTTTAGGGGGAAATCCTGGATTTAGAATGTTCTAGTCTTCAGAAGAATAATTCTTGTACTTCTTATTTGTCTAGAGCCATGAAATCTGCCAAATAGATACATATGTATGTATGCCTTTCCAGTAGAAAGTTTTGACTGAAGAAATGTGTCCTTTCTCTATGAACTGAAACATAATGTAATTCTCCTAAATTTATTATCTAACACATGCAGCTAGAACCAAGCTAAGGCTGAAATCCAGTACCCACTTACCTGAGAGTAAGCATTGCTGAACTTACTAGACTTACTTTTGAGTAGACATGCTGTGGATTGCACTATAGTTTATGCTAGTGAAATCTGGAGTAGCTATAGAGGACTTGCTTCAGAAATATGTGATATAGCTCAGGATCCGATATACATGTGTATGTGAAGGAATGGCAAACAATGATCTAGGTTAGCGATGGGGAAATGTGGCTCTCCATATATTGTTGGACTCTGGTTAGGATGTCAGAGATTTCTGTTCAGAACAGGAGCAGAAATTGCCAATGTTCGCTTTTTTGTACCATGTCCTGAACAGAAATCAATCCAACGAACACGATCAATGTTGATGCTGCTGTTGTTTTCAGTCCGCAAAGATACATAATCATTTTTTTGCCATTTTCATTGTTTCCTTTTCGTTGAAATGAATTCCCTTTGCGTTGGAATGAATGGTGTGGAATAACATAATGTAATTAATTACGTAAAATTCTGCCATAGTGAACAGCAAAACGAGTAGTGTTTTGTTGGAAGCTGAACTGCAGTGGAACAGAAACTGTGCTGCATGCAGCAAACACAGGTCAGAACAGAAATGGATGCCTTTTTACATCCCTAACTCCATCAGCCAGTGACAGGGGCTTATGGGAGTTATAGTTTAGCAACATCTGGAGAGCCACAAGCTCCCCACCCTTGCTCTAGGCGAAAGTGAAGGAAGGACCCTGTATCATTTTAATTAGAAGTGTACAAAGAAATGTTGCTTGGAACCATAGCAGTGTCATGGGGGTTGATGGATGGGAGAGAGGACAAGCCATATGTTGAAATGAGACAATAGTGAGTGCTGTGTTTTATTGAACAAGACAGGAAAGGGTCAGTTGTTAGCTTGAGGCTGCCATGTTAGAATCAGTGAAACACTAAAGCCACGGTACTTTCAGCATAATCACTCAGCACCAGAGCTGCGCTATCAGGGCTGGTGTACTTATATAGTGGATTACAATGTGCTTCTGATACATGCCACTTGCTTTCCTTTCACACAACCTAAATTTGCTCCCTGTGCTAGGATGTCAGTCAGTATGGACCAAAATGACAACTGATGGGTGTGTGTGTGTTAAATAAACATTAGTCTTCCCAGAAGAAACTTAGAATGTGCCTATAGTGGGGATAAAAGCATAAGAAATGGTCTTCTGGATCAGACCTATGACCATTTTCTTCACCATTTGGTTTCCAACAGCAGCTAAGCAGATCTTTTTTAAAGATTAGAAATGGAGCCTGAAGGCAATGATCCTGTTTGCTCTGGGTATATGAGGTATAATAATAATAATAATAATAATAATAATAAATTTAATTTTTGTGTCGCCAATCTGGCCAAAACCACTCTAGGCGACGTACAACATTAAAATTCAACAATACAATATAGATACATAATAAAATACACTGCAGTCAACAATAACCATTTTAAAAAGCGGCAGTACAGGGCCGTCAATAGACAATTTTAAAACAATATAAAGAAATTAGCCCACCCCGGGGACCCCAAAGGCCTGTCCAAAGAGCCATGTTTTTAAGGCTCGGCGAAATGTATCTAGGGAAGGGGCATGGCGAAGATCGAACGGGAGGGAGTTCCAGAGAGTGGGGGCTGCCACTGAGAATGCCCTCTCTCTAGTCCCCACCAACCTAGCTGTTTTCGTTGGTGGGACGGAGAGAAGGCCCTGTGTGGCTGATCTGGTCAGGCGGCTTAGTTGGTGGTACTGGAGGTGCTCCTTCACGTAAACTGGGCCAAGACCATATAGGAACTTAAAGGTTAAGACCAACACCTTGAATTGGGCCCGGAAAACAACTGGAAGCCAATGTAGATGAAATAACACCGGCGTGATGTGATTACGGTGGCAGCTGTTTGTAAGCAGGCGTGCCGCCGCATTCTGCACCAATTGTAGTTTCCGGACCATTTTCAAGGGTAACCCCACATAGAGCGCATTGCAGTAGTCTAATCGAGAGGTGACCAGGGCATGTACCACCAGTGGGAGCTGATGAATAGGAAGGTAGGGTTGCAACCTCCGTATGAGGTGTAGCCTCCATGGACAGCTTGGAATCAAGAACAACCCTGAGGCTGCGGACCTGATCCTTCAGGGGTAATTTTACCCCATTAAGATTCAGGTCAGCAACACCCAACCTTCCCCTGTCACCCACAAGTAGCACCTCGGTCTTATCAGGATTGAGCTTCAGCCTGTTTCTTCCCATCCACCCACTCACGGATTCCAGGCACTTGGACAAGGTCTCTACAGCCAACTCCGGTGAAGATTTAAAGGAGAGATAGAGCTGCGTGTCATCAGCATATTGGTGACACCGCAGCCCAAAACCCCTGATGATAGCTCCCAGCGGTTTTACATAGATGTTAAATAGCATGGGAGAGAGGATAGAACCCTGTGGTACTCCACAAGTGAGGGGCCAAGGGTCTGAAACCTCATCTCCCAATGCTACCTGTTGATGCCTGTCAGAGAGAAAGGAACGGAACCACTGTAAAACAGTGCCTCCTATTCCTAATCCCTCCAGGCGATCTAACAGGATACCGTGGTCGACGGTATCAAAAGCCGCTGAGAGATCCAGGAGGACAAGAAAGGTGAATTCTCCCCTGTCTAGTGCCCTCCTCATATCATCTACCAGAGCGACCAAGGTTGTTTCAGTACCATGTCCAGTACCATGTCCAGTCCTGAAACCAGATTCCTCTGAATATGGAGTTTCCTTCCATTTAGCTGTTGTGACTAATTGCCATTGAGAGACCTACCCTCCATACACTTGCCTAATTCCCTTTTCTAAAAAAGCATGTAAGCCAGTTTTCCCCAGACTGGTGCCCAGCAGATGGTGTTGGACTCCCAATGGCTATCAGCCCCATCTAGCATGGCCCATGGTTGTAGTCCCAACAACATCTGGAGGACACCAGCTTGGGGAAGGCTTATCTAAACTGCAATGAAGTGATGCCAATGCATGCCTTTCCCTCAGCTTTTTCCTTGACCAATCTGTGAAACAACTAACACAAGATGCATCATCTTCCATTTTGTGGAGATAGTATTCATCACACCATTCCAGCTAGGCATCATATGCCTGGAATAATGCCAAGCTACTGCTTGGGAGGGTTAGACTCTCTTCCTTCTCCAGTCCTCAACCCCATTCTTTCCTTCCTGCCAATCAGCTGATCAGTTCAGTTTAGCTTCTTTTAGAAGAATGCGCACATAAGAGCCCTGCTGGATCACGGCAATGGCCCATCTAATCCAGCATTCTGTTCTCACAGTGGCCAACCAGATGTTGGATGCTTCCAGGATTTGAATTCCCTTTATTGAAAGTCACTTAAACTTCTTAATGTTCCATATCTGCTGTGGGTTGTACCTCGATCTCTTTCAATACAATACAGAGGATAGAATCTGTGCCATCTCTGTGCAACAGAATGAGCTGGTAGAATGGTCTGTACCACTTCAAACTACAGGTGGGAGGGTACCTTTTTTAATAATAATATAAAAACACCCCTTGATTTAAAAAAAAATCCAAATAGCAGGCAACCTTTCTCCCTGATGTGCTGCTGGTGGTTGTTGTTGCTATTGCTTTAGTTGCAGATTTTTTTTTAAAGAGAACATTTAAAAGTGATATCTCCTGTCTTCAGTCTGAAAGAGTACAGTCAACGTTACCACCTCATCTGTGTAGACGTGGCCTTAGAGATGCCATGGGGACATTTCTAAAAAGCCAAACAGCCTCTTGACAACCCAAACTCACCTAGTCTTGATTTCAGATGATCCAAACATCTTTGATGTCCCCAACGTGATTTGAACATGAGGGTTATGTTGTGCTTTTCTTAGTCCCATTAATTACAATTCTATTGCCTGTGCTGCACTCTGCAAATAACAACAGTCAAACCTGTCGAGTTTTCTTTCTGCATCAGATTAACTTGGCAGGAAAGGGCCTCCTTGGTATGACATAATTTTGGTTATTTTGCATGATGCACTTCTATTTTGGCAAGCATCTGAATCACAGAAAGAAATCATTCCCAAACTTTTCCCAAATCCTCCTAAACTTTTCCTAAAGCTGGGAAAATGTGTTATGGCTGCATCTGTATATATATATATATATATATATATATATATATATATATATATAAATATATAAATATATAAATCAAGTCATCTATAAAGAGCAGCACGACATCTCAGAAAACTTTCTATCACTGATTGATGCTACTGATAGTCTTCCAAACTGATTCCTCTGCCAGAAAAACAAAGGGCCACAAAGATGGCTCATTCATTCATTGGCGATCACTCGTGGCCGAGTAAGATTGTCTTCCAAGATTGCTTGGAAGACACCTGTATGTGAATTCATTTTATGTGGGGAGATCGGCGCACAACGATCAATACACAATCTTGGCAGAAAAAGGCTTTGATCCAATGGCATGGATACCATGATGATTGGAAGTCTTTTATCTGCTGCAGCCTTCATCCGCCTTCACAGCCGTTGTAACTATACATTGCTATCCTCTGCCGGTGAGGACTTCCTTGGATTGTTCTTTGTCTGGTTGCTCTCCCTCAACCTTACCGCCATGGGTGACCCTGCTGGGAGTACATGACTCCCGACGGCATCACTCACAGGGTTCATTGGAATGCACAAGCCCACTCACCACTACAAGGTGACAATCCAGCGAGGGGATGGAAAGATGGCTATATCATCATCATCATCCCATCCCAATGCTTTCCAACTATCCATTCAAGTGGCAGAGTGCTTAGATTAAGCCTGGCACAGTCTGCAGCTGCTGCTCCAAATATCACACAGTCGACAGATTATGCGGGTTAGCAATATTCTGTCTCTTGAACAGTGCTGGAATCTTTTATTTATGGAAAGGGGGGAATTGTTTGAGAGAAGTGAGCAGCTTGCCCATCCCCTTCAGCTCTTAGCCTGATTTGAGGACATTGTAGTGTGAGGCTAAGAAGGCATCATTATTTCCAGCTTTTGTAGCACACTTATAACCAGTGGTGGCTTCATGTCAGTGGAGCAATGGAATCAGCTCCTCTTTCAGGAAGCTGGCCAAGGTGCTTTAGCACCTTCAAAGTTTGGACTAAAACCCAGAGTGGATTCCATTGCCCCACTGACATGGAGCCACCAGTCACCACTGCTTATAACAGTGCCCTCTTGCAGCTGTGCCCACTTGCCCATTAACAGTGCAATCCTAAGCATGTTTACTCAGAATCAAGCCCTATTGTATTGTACAATAACGTCTGAGTTAATACAGCCACTCTCGTGGCTGTATAATATGCATAGGATTGTGCTATTAATCCCAACAACATTGATTTGAAGTCTTTAAATCTACCATCAACTTTTGGCTTATTCAGGTTTTTTTTCAGATGTATTTGTTTGTTTTTGAGCAGCGACAATCTGAACATGGTGTTACTGAGACAGAATAATTTATTTTTAAAGCACAAAAATAAACGAGCACATTATGTACTTCTGGTATGTTTTCCTGGTCAGTTCTTATACGCTGAATGTTTGCACTTAGTCTCCAAAAGTAGTTTTTTTAAAAAATGAAATGAAATGTTTTATGTAGAATAGGAACAAAAAGGAAAGGGGATGGGTTTTTTTGCAAAACCATTGATCTGTAGTAATAATTAAAAGAGGGTGCAATAGTGAACAGCTTGAAACTTTATTTTCTAATGCCTCAAATTTTCAAATAAAAAGATAGATTTTCTGTACTAAATTGATTTGTTGGTGTACTTTCGTCTGTAAAATACTGTGTAAATACTGAATATTTAAGAAGCCTGAACAGTTTTTCCAATCATTTTTGTCACAAGCTGACATAATTCGGCTTGTATTAGAAAAGAGGCAGACATGTATATACCAAACATAGTTCCACAGCTTAATCCATGGTTGGGGAACCTGTGGCCTTTCAGTTGTTGCTGGATTACAACTCCCATCATCCTTGACCAATTTTTTATTCTGGCTGGGGTTGATGGGACTTGGAGTTCCACAACAGCTGGAGGTCCACAGGTTCCATCTCTGCCTTAGTTCCTGCCTACTCTAACTGAGCATAACTACATTTAACTAAAATAAACAGATTTGTCCCTTTGTCCCACCACCTACATCTTTTCCCCACCTGTCTTCTGTTGTCTCCCGTGTGTTGAATTTTAGACTGTAAGCTCTTCAGGGCTGTAGCCTTTGTAAAGTGCCATACATGTTGGTGCTGGCACTATATAAATAATATTGGGAAGAATTGTATATTCTGATTACGTTTTTACATTCTTATGCAGCTGTAGCCATGCTCCCCAGCCATTATTGCCTTAAGAGGGAATAGAGGTTGGACAGGGCCGTGGGGTGGCACATTGTAGCCCTGTTCCCCAAAGCTTCACAATTCCTCTAGCTGCTTTGCATGTTTATAGTGAACATCTGCAGTGGGGTGCCTTATGCATCCATGGAGGCCACCTGCATGAGTGAGAACCCTGGGAGATCAGGTTTCCCATTTGTGCAGGGAGCTATTTGCTTTAAACATGCAAAGGAGACAGGTCTCAAGGCACAGCCCCACTCTATGTGGTCCTGCTTCCTATGTTTCCATGACAATGCCTGAAGAGGGCTTGTAATTTGCTCCAACTTAGCCATGGAGTCATTTTTTAAAATATTGTAAAGAATTTATAAACTTGGCCTTGTAATTCAGCTCCTGTTTCTATGAAGGTTTGCCTTATTGGCCCACTCAATAAGCAAAGGGCTCCTGTAGTTCCTCCTCATAGGATGAAGGGTACTTTTCAGAGGAGTTCCCAGCTTGGGTCACCTATAGGATCTCTATAACCCAAGTTGGTGCACAAGCCCCATGGTTTCTGCCTCTTCATTGCCATGCTTCAGTTTCAGTCTGATGGACAGGGAGTAAAAAAACCCCACAGGCCAAATCTCTCTCATAGCAGCTGGTCTATTAATTTTTCATCTGGATATTTGATATATTACAGACATAACTGGAGGTTTGCAGCAAAGATCAGTCAGGCTATTTCAAATTTAGGATGTGTAATTAAGACACCTTTCCCCCCCTACCTCAGTGCATCCCTTTCTCACCAACAATGGGCCTGCATGCCCACACCGCCAGCCATCTAACCTCCCATTTCCCAAATAACAGCCACCCTATTTTTAGCATTCCATGTCTTACTCTGTTCCTCCATCAGGTAGTGTTCATTAACCTTCTGTGACATCACAGCAACTCTGGGAGTGTCTGAAGGTGCTGAGAATATGCTTTGTTGCTAAAAGCTAAATGTCAGATTTATGGGAATGATATGTTTTAAAAATTTCCCTGTGTAAAATCAGATAAAAAACCTAGCATATCAGCAAAACAGACTAGTTTAGAAGCTGACATCCTACAGTTCTATTGGCAGGGGATTTTGAATGACAGGGAACATTTTAATGCTTGGTCCTCCATCTGCTTTTTTGAATGGAGCACTCTGGGAAGGGCTGTACCATGTGATGAATGTACACTTTGGCTCCTAAGCGGGGCAACAATAACATTAAAACCACATCCTCCTTCATACGGAAATCTTGTAATGCTGTGGCTGGACAGGCTTGGTGTAAAAAACCTTCAACCTATCATAGAGATTCAGTTCACTTATGCAGAGCAATTAACCCTTTGGGGTGTGGGTCTGGCAGCTGTTGCTAATCTGGAAGCAGATCTCATAGCCCTCCTGCATGGTTGACTGGCAGCTTGCCATCTTGCCTTGGGCTGCTGCTTGTCAGTCTGCAGTGCATGCTGCTATGGCAAGCTGAAAGGACAGGGCTGGGGGAACCTGTGGGGCCCTCTAGATGTTGCTGGGCTCCATCCCATTGTCCCTGATAATTGGCTGTCCTGACTTGGAGCTGATGGGAGCTGAAGTCCAGCAACAGCTGGAGGGCACCAAATTGGGAAAGAGTGTATCATCATAATCATAATCAACAACAAAATCAATCTACTATACCAACTGTTCCCTTCTTTAGCTGCCTGCACAAGCTAGCATATATTCATGACCTCCTCCCCATGTCCTTCTAACCAAGGTCCCATCTGCACTATATAGCCATCGCTGCCCCCAAACAATCCTGGGAACTATAGTTAAGGGTGCTGAGTGTTGTTAGGAGACCCCTCTTCCTCTCACAGGTCCAGTAGTGTAGTGACAAATTCAGAAGTGCAGGGTCCCTTCATAATAGTCATGCCACGTCCCCTCACAGCCATGTCCCCTGGGAAGAGGGGTTTATTGTTAAGCCACTGTGAGAACTGTAGCTCTGTGAGGGGAAGAGTGGTCCCCCAACAACTCTTGGCATCCTTAGCAAACTACGCTTGCCAGGATTCTTTGGGGAAAGTCAAGACTGTTAAAGTGGTATTCTACTGCTTTAAATGTATAGTGCAGATAGGGCCCAAGAGTATGCCAAATATTTATTATTTGATTGATATCCCGCCCTTCCTCCCACAAGGAGCTCAGGGCGGCAAACAGAAACACTAACAACACTTTAAAACATCATGAAAACAGACCTTAAAATACATTAAAACAAAACATTAAAAACAGTTTTTTAAAAAGGTTTAAAAACAGTTTTTAAAAAGGGTTAAAAACATATTATTAAACACATATTAACAAGCAATTCTAACACAGCCGCAGACTGCGATGGGTCTCAACCTAAAAGGCTTGTTGAAAGAGGAAAATCTTCAAAAGGTGCCAAAAAGATAGCAGAGATGGTGCCTGCCTAATATTTAAGGAGAGGGAATTCCACAGGGTAGGTGCTGCCACACTAAAGGTCCGTTTCCTATATTGTGCAGCAGCAGAATGAACCTCCTGATAAGATGGTATCTGCAGGAGGCCCTCACCTGCAGAGCGCAGTGATCGACTGGGTATCTAAGGGATAAGACGGTCTTTCAGGTATCCTGGTCCCAAGTTGTATAGGGCTTTGTACACCAAAACCAGAACCTTGAATTTGTCCCGGTAGCAAATGGGCAGCCAGTGCGATTCTTTCAGCAGCAGGGTGACATGTTGGCAATACCCTGCCCCAGTGAGCAGTCTCTCTGCCGCATTTTGCACCAGCTGCAGCTTCCGGACCAACCTCAAGGGCAGCTCCACATAGAGCGCATTACAGTAATCCAGCCTGGAGGTTACCAGCGCGTGGGCAACAGTGGTTGTCCCCTCCCCAAAATCTGTCCCCAAAAGCGGCTTTCCTATTATATATTTATTTAAGGGATTTACATGCCGCTTTTCAGGCAGAGCTCACAAAGTCTTACATAAGATGATATTACAAGTATTGAAAATGGAAAAGACAGTTTGTTCAAGAAGTTGTTATTGCTTCTTACTCCCTTCAGGGTAAGATGGTTCTGCTGCAGATGCCCCCATGGTGACAGTTGGGGGAAGGAAGGAGAGGCCACTATGGCAGCTAGATGGGGACAATTCTTCAGCTTCTTCTCTCCCCTCAGAGGAGACCTGTAACCAGGAAGGGAGGCTAGGGGAGCCCGCTCTCTAAGATTTTCCTGCCTCCCCCCCCCTATTTTTTTCCATAAAAATTAAATACATTTATTATGGGGGGGGAATTCTCTTCCCCCGCTACTTTTTTAGGTGCTTCCTCCCTGAACCGGCTATGGGCCTGCCTCAGAGCAAGATGGTTCTGCTGCAGATGCCCCTGTAGTGATAGGCAGATGAAAGCAGTCTGTGTCTGTACTATACTACTTCAGAAGAAATAAATCCCCACACATAGAAAAAAATGGTGTCAAAGTAGCAGGCTTCTTTTCCCTCACACCCTAGTTTCCTAATGCCAAAATCTCCTCCCTGCCCCTTCAGTGGAGGAGCATTCTATTCTTACCTCCCAGTCCAGTAATCTGTTTATAATTTCATTATGTGGTTTTGTGACATCTGTGCCTTTTAGTTATCAAATTGAAATGCCTAAATTAACAGAAACCTTTGGAACTCTGCAAGATTAGATCCCTTTACATGTGGCAAGTGTGAGAGGGGTTTGTACATAGAGTAAGGAATGGGACAGTGCCGGTGGCTCAATCCCTAATGTAACATTTTTATTTATTTATTAGATGTATAGCCCGCCCTTCCTCCCAGTAGGAGCCCAGGCCACCTTAGTCCCACATGTAACAGGTAGACATCTGAAGAGGAGCCCTACAAGTGACGAGCTGCTCATGCATAAGGGTTTGTTTGTTTATTAATTATTAAACTTGTATCCCACCCTTCCTCCCAGAAGGACCCTAGGGCGGCAAACAAAACACCAAAAACACTCTTAAAACATCTTAAAAACAAAAAACTTTAAAATATATTAAAACAAAACAACTTTAAAAACATATCAAAACAAAACATGTTTAAAAACATCTTTTTAAAAAAGCTATAAAAACATATTAAAAAGCAATTCCAACACAGAATCAGACTGGGATAAGGTCTCTACTTAAAAGGCTTGTTGAAAGAGACAGGTCTTCAGTAGGCACCAAAAAGATAACAGAGGTGGTGCCTGTCGAACATTTAAGGGGAATTCCAAAGGGTAGGTGCCACAACACTAAAGGTCCGCTTCCTATGTTGTGCGGAACAGACCTGATAAGATGGCATCTGCAGGAGGCCCTCACCTGCAGAGCCAGTGATCGGCTGGATATATAATGGGTAAGGCTATCTTTCAGGTATCCTGGTCCCAAGCTATATAGGGCTTTGTACACTAAAACCAGAACCTTGAACTTAAGACCATAGCTTGGTAGTAAAGCAACTGCCTTGCATGCAGAAGGTCCCAGGGTCAAATCTCTAGCATCTCCAGGTAGTGCTGGGAAAAGCTCCTGCGCCAAACCCTGCCAGTCAGTGTAGATCACTGAGGGAGAATATGAGGGAGAAGAAGGCTGCTACATGTTGGTCTCTAGATGTTGCTGGACTCCAGCTACCATCCGTCCCAGTTGGCATGGCCAATGGTCAAGAATGATAGGAGTTGTCATCTAGCAACATTTGAAGGTCACCACATTGGCTACCCCTGGTGTAGGCAATACTGAGTTAGATGGAATAATGGTCTGACTCAATATAACACATGCTTTCTACGTTCCTAATTGTGCAGGTACCTCCATCATGTGGAGCCCATCTCGATGTGTAAATGTTCAATGTGCAGACATGGGGGGGGCAGGGCTTGACTGGCCACACGATGCCAGAGACTTGGCGTTGCTGTGCTGCTTGCTCTATATGCCCCCAGTACTGCATGAAATAAGCTATTGTTTTGTATGGAAAAACCTGCCCTCCGGCATTTTAGAGAAAGCTGCATTCTCACATGGGAGCTCTTAAATATGGGGAGGGACTAGAGTGCATTTGTACAGCCACAGGTTTGTGCATGCTGCAAGTCCCAAGTTCAGTACTTGGAATCTGATACTGGGGGAAAAATTGGTTTGCAGGTGAAATGGAAGACCACTGCTGGAGATTAGGTTATATTATGTTAGATGGGCAAACTGGCTCACCTGCTATAAAGCCTATGTTTCTTACATTCTTTGCACAAAGTTGTCCCATCATCAATTCCTCGTAAACACTAGATGCCCTTTTTTTTGCTTTGCTTTCCAGCTCTAATCAGCCCAAGCTAACAAGAGGTACGTCACGTTCTTTCAAGGGATAAGATGTCTGTTGTACTTGCTTAACGTTCTGTGACATTTTAATCTTTTACAGACTTCTTGATATAGCTCAACGTTAGAATTTGTTTTGCTCTTTTTTGGAAGGAATTCCCGAAGTGGACATCTATGGGCCATAAATTCAGGCTGTCATTTTAAAATGAACGTTAACAAAGCAGAAGGCATTGACCTTTTGCAAAAGAGAGAATGTGAGGACGATAAAAAGAACAAGATAACCAACCTGCGCCTAGTTACTGTATTACTCTCAGCATGACTGCCAAATTCAGCCTGCAAGCCGGAACAAGCCCAATTAAAATGAATGAATCAAAGAATCTGTACCTTAGAGAGAACCTTCTCTCTTCCATTTTTGATATAAAAGTACACACATGCACCTGACAGTGTTAGGTAATTAAAACTTCCCAGAGTTTGCAGTTGGTGATCATGTGGTCCTCAGTGGGGTCAGTGCGGATGCCTAAACCACCCCCACCTCTGTGTGGATGCCCAAACGTCCCACCACTGTATGGTGAGCTGGGTGAGGGAGTATGATTATTATGGTCTGCACAGTCATGCCCTTATAAATTTAATTTTCCCTTCCCCATGAGCATCTGTGTATATGTGTGTGCACAAGCATGTGTGTGAACAGCCTAGGCCCCACCTACCACTGGCTCTAGCCACACCCACTGGCATGTGGTCACTGACAGCCCACCTACCACCACATGTGGTCCTTGGGGGCAAAAACCCACTCCTGCTTTGGAACAAATGTTGGGATATACTGCCTCCATTTGGGAAGATAATGTGGTCCTGCATGTTATCAGATTTCTATCTCTGTCCAACACCCTTTCTATTGTAAGAGAGAATTTTGCTGTTTCTTGAGCCAAATTGCTTTCCAGGTTGAGACATTTGTCCCAAGCTCTAGCAAACAGTACCATATTCTTTCCACATTGCTCCTATTCTTCCTTTCCTTATAGTAGACTTGGGGAACCTTTGGCCGTCCAGATGCTGCTGGACTACAACTCCCATCACCACTGACAATTAGCCATCCTGACTGGGGCTGATAGGAGTTGGACTTCAGCAACATGTGGAGAACCAAAGGATCCCCACCCCACCTTACAGCATCAGATTTTTCCATGATTATCTGAACTCCAGTTTGGTCAGCCTGCCATCTTTCTATCAGCTCCCTAGAGATTGTGCCCCCTTTTTTGCCATTCAGTTAATATGGAGTTGCAATTGCCTCAATTTTCATTGTCATCTCCAGGGGCACATCCAAGAATGTGTCCCAATGTTTTTCTTAGCATCCTGTATATTGCAGCAACACCATTTAAGTAGGTTAGCATTTTGGAATTTGTTTAGACTTGAGCAGGCTTCCCCAACCTGGTGCCCTCCATATATTTTGGACTGCAACTTCTAGCAACCTCAGCGGCATGGCCAATGATCAGGGATGGTGGGAGCTGCAGTCCACATCTGGAGGGCACCAGGTTGGAGAAAGCTATATTGGAGTAAAGTGGGATGCTGAATTCATGAAACAAACATGAATGCCTAGGCCAGCCTTTCCCAACTGGTGTACCTCCAGATATTGTTGGACCACAACTCCCATCAGCCTCAGCCATTGGCAATGCTGGCTGAGGCTGATGGGAGTTGTGGTCCAACAACATCTGGAGGCACACTGGTTGGGAAAGGCTGGCCTAGGCTGTATTCCAGAATGTGTTCCATCCAGATCTGAGGAACACAGAAAAGAAGAAAAATTTGGCTCTTGACTGCAGCTACCCTTGGCCTTTCAGCTACTATTATTATTGTTATTAAACAAATTTATAGACTGTTCCATGGCATAAAACAATTGAAGCACTGTACAAGATAAAAACAGAAAATCACAAGTTCTAAAACAATAAAATTCATTTAAGCAAACTCTAAAAACCATCCTTACAAATGACAAAAACAATAGAACAATTTTGTCAGATATACAATTATTCCATAAGAGAAAGCTGCCTTAAACAAAAATGTCTTCCATAGATGCCTAAACGTCAAAATACTACTCACCTGTCTAATTTCAGCTGATAATTGATTCCAGAGAGCGGGAAATGCAACACTAAACGTCCGGTTTCTAGTACAAGCTGAGTACACCTCTGGTACTATCAATGCCAATGACCATAATATTCTTCTGGGCCAGAACTGGCACCAACACTTGGTATCCATGTGCAGCTGCTAGAGCCTGGGCCCCCCTTTTAAAACAAATTCTGGCCTGACACACGAAGCAACACTGGCTAGTTGGATCTAGTGGCCATTTAAATTTCCCACAATGCCCAAGAGTGACTATGCAAGAAAGGAATGGGGAACTTGTGGCTCTCCAAACGTTTGTTGAACTACAATTTCCAGCAGCCCCAGCCAGCATGACCAATCGCCAGGAATGATGGGGAATTGTAATCCAAAAACATCTGGAGGTTCCCAGGTTCCCCATCCCCGATATGAGAGACATAGCAGAAAATTAAATAGCAGTTAGACCACTGGAGCTCTGTTGATGCCACCCTTTGTCTCCAGGTTAGACTGCCAGGGCCCACAGATGGAGGTGGCTCACCAGTGGATCTTTACCCTGGGACTCTTCAAACCTGCTTCCTTCCGCAGTGAAGCAGAAACAGCCGGAATACTGGAGAAACTTAGAGAATGCCCATCTCCATTTCATTCTTTTCTCTTTGAGTATGGGTCTATAAATCCTCCACTTTGGCCTTTATCTGAACTTCCGTTATACAATGATAAAGAATCTCTTTTGATGATAGCCTGTGAAGCACTTGTGTGGATTAGTTCTAGGATTGTATGTCCTCCCCCCCCCGCACCTCACTGCTGTACAGTATTTTACTTTAAAAAGACTCTCAAGAATGCAAAATTTGCTTGACCTAAGCAAACAGACCCACGTGTCCTGACCAACTCCCACAGCATACAGCCAAACAGCTGCTCCTCTTCCTCCACGATATAATTCTTCTTCCAGCCATGGAGTGCAGAATGATGCCCCTTGTATGAACTAGAGGTACTTTTAGCGATTAGTACCCAAGCATTGCAGAAGCAGCATGTTTAACTTCGGAACCATACAAAGAAGGGCTTTGGCAGTACCACCTGGTATAGCTCAAAGTGCTAGATAAAATATAGAGTAAGTCTTGTAATACCTTATCTGCAGACAAAACTATCATTACATCTGTGGTACAGATGGGAGGAAATGGGGGCATAGAGGCTCCTTTTCTGGTCTGGTCAGCGCTGGTTACGGCACATTTGCATCAAGACCTCTGATTCTTCCAGTGCTTCTTTGGAAGAACGTCTTGGGATTGCACACATTCCGTCTCCACTAATCTGGTGCCCCACCCAATGTTTTGGACTCTACTCCCATCAGCCCCAGCCACCATGGTCAATAGTCAGGGGTGATGGGAGTTGTAGTTTAAAAAAATATCTGGAGGAGGGCATCAGTTTGGGGAAGGCTTCTTGGGAACTCTTGTGGGACAGTAGGAGCTTCCTTAGAGTTGTGTAAGTACACTTAATTTTTGCCATTTTACCTAATTATGTGTGAGTTACTTGTGACCCACCAAGGCAAACACAATCCTCCAGTCATGTTTTGTGGCCTACTTGGCATTTCTGGGTCCAATATCAGGTGTTCATGCTAGTGTTTAAAGCCCTAAATGACTTAGGCCCCAAATATCTGAGAGTCCGCCTCTTTCCCTACAGACCCTCTTGGGTGTTAAGATCAGCAAAGGGGGCCTTCTTCATATTTCTGCCACCTTCAGAAGTTCGGGGTGGTGATGGCAGCCCCTAAGTTGTGGAATTCCCTCCTCACAGAGGTGTGCCTGGCACCTTCATGGTACAGTTTTCAGCACATGCTAAAGACGTAGCTCTTTACCCCAGCTTTTGGCACTTGAGATGTATATTTTCAAGACACACCCTATTCCTGTGATTATGATTTATTATTTATTTATTGAATTTATATCCTGCCCTTCCTCCCAGAAGGAGCATGCGCAGCAAAACAAAAACACTAAAACCACTCTAAAACATCTTAAAAACAAAAGACTTTAAAACATATTAAAACATCTTAAAAAAATAACTTAATTAAAAAAATATTTAAAAACCAATTTAATTCCAACACAGACGCAGACTATGATAAGGTCTCTACTAGCTTGTTGAAAAAGGAAGATGTTCAGTTGGTGCCGAAAAGATGGCTCCTGTCTAATATTTAAGCCAGTGATTCTCAAACAGTGTGCCGGGTGTAAGAAAAGTAGTTTTAACGTGGTTTTCCTTAAGGGAAAAACCCCCTATGAGACCCCAAAAATGGTCTCCTGTGGAAGACCCACGACAGAGACAAGTGTGAATCAATTTTAAAAGCTTTTATTTCGTACTTGCAAGGACGGGTGTCCTACCAGAAGGCAGACACACCCAACATGACATTGATACAGACTTTTATCCCCTAGCCCGACGCTATGATTCCCTCCCCTGCCTCCTGATTGGCCAGAGGCAGGGTTTACAATCTTATCCGAAGAACGCCTTAATGAAGTCCCATCCCTATTTAGATTTCTTATTACTTAATTCTACATTGCCCCATACCAATATTTATTATGTAAATATTAATTAAGCAGAATATCTTCAAAACACTCCCATTACGTCAAGCAAAGTAAAATTTCCCTATAATTCTGTCACGCGAAAATCCCCATTTTATTATTAAAACAGATTTTGACCGCAAACAGGTTTCATCTGTCTGTGTTCCAGATGGCCATCTTATCTTCTTCTATCTTTATGGGTGAAAAAACCCCTTCTACCTAGCAACGTCTTGCCTAAGGTCAATCTATGAAACAGTCATTTAAAACAATCTATTATTTAACTACTCCCCTTTACATCAAGCAAAGAAATAAAACCTCCTCTAAATTAGCCAAGCATGAATCCTTTATTTTAAAATTAAGTTTGTCTACAAAGCAAACAGAGCAGCTACAGCCTCATAGCTTGTGGTCGATCATATCCTGTTCAGAGAAAAAGCCCCTTTTCGTTTACTTGTCTTAGCTTCAGCTTCTATAAAATATCTACTGCAACCTATTACTTGAGTAATTATTTTGAACAATAAAATCACATATTTTATTTATCCTTAGAATATTCTGAAAAAGCAACATTTTATATACATTTCTCTCACGGGGCACACTGGTGCGCCACAAGAGGTGGCTAGGTGTGCCGCGAATATTATGAAAGTATATTATTAAGATATTTTTATTCATAGTTTAAAATATATTAATATATTTTTAATTTGGTACACGAAGTGCGGCAGAAAATTTTTATATCTTTTACAGTGCGGCGCAAACCAAAAAAGATTGAGAACCATTGATTTAAGCGGAGGGAATTCCAAAGTGTCAGTGCCACAGCACTAAAGGTCCACTTCCTATGTTGTGCAGAACGGACCTCCTGATTAGATAGTATCTGCAGGAGGCCACATCTGTGGAGCACAATGACTGAATGGGTATATAAGGGATAAGATGATCTTTCAGGTATCCTGGTCCCAAGCTGCATAGGGCTTTGTAAACAAAAACAAAAACTTTGAACTTGGTCCAGTAGCTAATGGGCCAATTTGTTTTAATTGCTTTTAATAATGAATTTTAGACTGCTGTAACCTGCCCTGGGTCCTGTTGGTGAAGGGCAGGTGGTGGTGGTGGTGGTGGTAGTAGTAGTAGTAGTAGTAATAGTAGTAGTAGTACTAATAGGGGGCATATCTTGATTTTTGCAGTCCCATACATCAACAGGAGCTGGACCTGATGGGCCACCGCACATGGTTAGTGGACTGAATTCCACTCAGCCGATCAAAAGCTGTGTAGTCTTATTTTATATATATCCATCCTCCACTATCTCTCCTCCCATCTCCTTTTTAAAATTCTCAGAGCACACATTTTTAAAGAGCCAGAAGTCTGTTTAAATAGGGCAGGACATGTGATGGAACCAACATTTAATTTAAAAGGTAAAGGTGTCCCCGCACTTATAGTGCGAGTCGTTTCCGACTCTTAGGGTGACGTCTTGTGACGTTTACTAGGCAGCCCATATATATGGGGTGGGATTGTCAGTTCTGTCCCCGGCCTTTCTTTACCCCCCAGCATATGCTGGGTACTCATTTTACTGACCACGGATGGATGGAAGGCTGAGTGGACCTTGACCCCTTTTACCTGAGATTTGACTTCCTCCTTTCGTTGGAATCGAACTCTGGCCATGAGCAGAGCTTCGGCTGCATTACCGCCGCTTACCACTCTGCGCCATGGAGGATCTAACATTTAATTTAGCAATATACAAACGACTATTCATAGCCTTTACTGAATCTGTACACTTAGGAGCACAGGAAGCTGCCTTATACCAAGTCAGACCACTGTTTCATCTAGCTCAGTATTGCCTACATCACCGGTCTGCAACTGGTGGTCAAGACCCACTACCAGGTCATAGACAGATCCATGGTGGGTCACAACAGCCGCACTACCACCGTACAAATATATGGTAAAAAAAAAAGGGTCTCCACCAGTGCTGAGGTAGCTGAGGGTCTCCAGATGTTCTTTAACGCCAAATCACACTACTCCCATCCAGCATGGCCATTGGTCAGGCCATTGTTGTAGTCCAACAACTGGAGGGCCACAGGCTTCCCACCCCTGGTCTACACTGACTGGCAGCAGCTTAGGTTTCAGGCAGAAGTCTTCTCTAATCTTACCTGGAGATGCCAGGGGGCAAACCTAAGGCCTTTTGTATGCAAAGCATGTGCTCTACCACCAAGTTTTATTTCTTGTTCTTCTATTTTTGTCTAACTAGAAAGCCAAATCTTTTACAACCTCTCTTTCACCTGAACAAGATGACTATGGCAGCGTATATGAAGTGTCTGAAGGCTAAACATTATATAAATGCTAAATGCTATTACTATAATCCTGTAGTAATGCATGGTTTTTTTAAAAGGATATTGGACCCTGGGCTTCAAACAATGTATCTTGAATAGAAAACAAATTCAGCTTAAAAGCTTTACATGACAAGACAGTCTAGTAACAAGACAGCCATATTTCCAGTCCTTTACCATTTCCTATGTAAGCTGTAGGTTGATATAAAATAATCAGATTTTTTTTACAGTTTAACAAAATCATTCTTCCCTTTACTAGCTAGCAACTCTTGACACTGAATAATTGAGATTGTTTAATGTTTACATGTGGCTCTTTTAACAGAGAAGTATGGAATGATGGAATAAAAAAACTGTTGCAGTTACTGGTGGGCCTGATTAGAACTATGGCTAGATTATTATTTTTTTCATTCTGTAGTTCTATGACATTTATGATCCAGCCTTGGATGAGACACTGGAATTTTAGAGGCCTCAAGACAGCTGAAGAGGGGAGAGACTGACAGTCATCTCATGAACCGAACGAAGGGAATGCTAAATACACAGTATAACGTGGTAGTTAGAAGCAGCTGTCAAATCCTTTCCAACCCCCACAAACTATCTCCTTTAGTTCACATATCTTTCACGTTGCCAGTGGTAGAAAAAACACCCACAAATCTAGGCATTTCTCCTGTAGACTTTTCATCAGTCCTTACACCTCCAGAGTTCTTTTCAGTTCAAAATTTTCACAGTATTTTTTGACCTCTCCATCTATCTATTTGGCACAAGCTTTTGTGGGCCACAATAGATCGGTTAGTCTTTATGGTGCCAAGAGATTCTTGGTTGGTTTTGGTACAAGGGGCTAATATTACTTATTGATCAATTGCATTTATATTCCACCTTTTCTCCAAAGAGCTCAATTTAATCCCCACAACAATCCTGTGAGATAGGTTAGGCTGAAAGGCAGTGACTGGCCCAGGTCTTCATGGCTGAGTGGGGATTTGAACCCTGGCCTCCCAGGTCCTAGTCCAACACTCTAATCACGACACCACACTGGCTCTCATTTGTCTACCTCTTTGAAGGATCTATCTGCCTGTCTATCTATTTTTTACAGCTGTCATGTCAGTAATTTTGGGAACCTCAAATTACTTGTTTCAGAGTAGTTCCATTCACATCAAATGCAAAACAGCCCACCTATGGATGTTTACTCACTGGGACAACTTACTTTCAACTAACTGCCTCTATCTCCTGAACATCAACAGAGACTATTGTTACAGTAATTTTGACATTCTACTATCAGGGTTTTTTTGGCACAGGTTACAACACTGCCAATATACTACAAGCCTTATTGATTGCAAATCATGGCTAAGCACTGCAGTCTAATTAAATTAGTTATGACTACTATGCTACATGGGAGAGCTTTTCAATGACTGAAAGTGCTCATAACCAGTGGTAAAGGAATAACATCATCTATATATAATTACTATATGTGACTTACTGTATCTGGCATTCACTTGTGTAAGGGAACATGCCTATGACTAGCACCTATGATTTTTGTGGCTGATATATCAAAAGGAAAGATGTTACTACTGTGTGTCAGGTAGTTATATTTTCCTTGTTCTTCTCTTCTGGAAATGTATATATCATCTCCCTGCTCACCTTGGACACCAACATCTAGTACTGGCATGGGGAACTGTGATCCTCCAGATGTCGGACACCTAACAACCATCAGCCCCAGCCAGCATGAACAATGATCAGGGATGAGAGTTGTGGTCTAGCAATATCTGGAGGGCCACAGGTTCCCCATTCCTGACCTAGTGTTGCCTGAGCATGGTGCTCACACACTTCTGGGGCTTCACTGTGGTTGCTGTAGGTCCATCAGGACAGACATGAGGAGATAACTTTATACATCAGTGTTTCTCCCTTTCCAGCTCCTCCAACAGCTCTGTTGCCAAGAGTTCAGAGAGCTAGGAGCCATCAATACCATTTGCCTGTCAAGGCCTACAAGACTCCCAAAGAGCATAAGTAAACTGTTGTGAAAACTTTTGGACTTCACCGATTGTACCCAATTATGACTTTGCACTAAAGGAAAGTGCTTCTGGTACAAACCGCCGTTAATGTTGTTGTTGCAGCTAGCTCCATCTAGTCTAATTCAGAGCACACTCCTTATCCATGTTTGCTCCAAAGTAATTCACACTGGGTTCAACTGAGCCTTCTTCGAGATAAGTGCGTATAGGATTGCAGCATCACAGCAGGATCCCCTTCATGGCTACTTAAGAAGCAAGTCTCGCCTAGTTCAACAGGACTTACTCTCATGTAGAGACGAATAGGACTGCAGCCTCAACCTTCATATTACGGCCTCCTCTATCCTTTTGGCCTGACTTCTCCACTGACGAGTTCTGGAAAGTCAAAAGCGTGCTTATTACACTGGGGGAGTAGTTACTTTCGGATGGGTTTCCCTAATGGCACCAATCCCTACATTTCTGCTTTCCCTGGAGGATTTGTCCAGGGTTGGAAGAAACATTTAAAAGCACCCTTGGGGGGGTAGTTTTCTTTCAGGGCCCCATAACGAAGTCTCCGAAATACAACGAGCCCTTTTGCTCCTAGAGACTCCCAAAGAAACGCTAGCTCTGAAAATCCCGGACCTACAGCCATAAACGCACGTGAATCTCTCCCCACCAAAGCCCCTCCTCTCCCTCTAGCAGCTTTCCTAGCCCGTTGCCGTCTTCTGCCACCCGATTGGTCCGTCTCTCCACCTTTAACCTCTCACCCAGCCCTCCTCTCCAATCGCGCCCGCTGTTTCATCTACTGAGTAAAACGGAGAGACGACACACATTTAGGCGAGCGTGTCTCTCGCGCGCGTCTGTGTTTGCTATGGCCGGAAGGTGGACGTGAAGGCGGCGGCGGCGGCGGCGGCGGCAGCAGCAGCAAAGACTACAACACCTCCTAATTCTCGGAACGCTTTTGCGCCAACAGCGTTGTCCCTGACCCTATCGGCGAAAGCGAGGGTGGAGCTTTTTGCGTAGGCAGGGGCGGGGAGGAGGCTTGTCCTAGTCGGCCCCAGGTGAATGGAGGAACCTGACAGTTAAGAGGCGGAGGAAGAGGCGAAGGCGAAATGGCGGTGGCGGCAGGAACCGTATCAGCATTAGCAATGGCGGTATAATGAGGCGACGCCTGTAGCCGGGGCAGCTCCAGGCTGGGTCCCGCCTGGCAGGTATGAGGCGCCGCCGGCCTTCCCTCTTCCTCCTTCTTCCTAAGCCCTAGTCTCCTTCCTTCCTTCCTTCCCTTCGCCCCGTGAGAAGTCCTGAGTTCTCCGGGTCGTCGTCGTTTCCAGTGGCCTGCCTTGGGGCCCAGCACCTGCTGGAGCTTACAAGGCTTACTTTTCTTTCCCCTGAGTGGAGTTGGACTGTCTCCACCATCCTCGGTTCGGGGAGCGCCGAGTGGGAGGGACGTGCGGAGGGGAAAGCCTTTGTCTTCCCCTCAGTACCGCTTTCTCTTTCTCTCTCGCCTTGGCAAGCAGGGCCGGGGCCTCCCCTCAAAGTTAACCCCCTCCGTTCAGTTCTTCCGACCTGAGGACGGAGCAGTTGGAGACACAAGGGGGGGGATCATTCAACACTTTTCTCTTTTTCTTAAAATGCCCCCCCCCGTCAATCGGGGGGGGGGCAAGGAAAAACCTGTTCATATAAACACATAAGGTTGTATCCAACTAAGATTCTTCTGAGTGGATCCATCAAAATTAATGGGCCTATGTGAATCGTGTCCATTAATTTCAGTGGGTGTGCTCCTGCGTATAACTAACGTTGGATACAACCTGTACACTTGCTAAGTTTTATTCAGTGATTTTAATATAGTACCCACACTATCGTTTCTGCCTGTAATCCATAGTAATAGGAGATACACTTCCAGTTTTTTGTTTTAAAAAATCATGATTATGCCAGGCTTGGATAAATTCCTCTGTGAGCTCACTGGGGAGTAATTCTCATTGGATTCAGTAAGGCTTTTTCTCCCTTTTTAAAAACAGCATAAGGATTGGGCTGCAGGATATGCTGTTATAGAGTGGGGAGGAATATGTAGCATTCGTGTGATCTTGGGGGCATCTCTTTTGGGCTGCTGCACTTTGTATAAAGAGAGTAGTTAGATGTGCTTTCCTGTCCCCCCCCCCGCCAATTTTGTGTGCCAAAACAGGGCAACAACATGGTAGAAGTTGGCATTCTGGAGCAGGTTCTTTCTTCCTTCTCCTTCCCCTGTACAGTACTTTAGGATTGCCATCTGCTAGACAGGGAGAGAACTAGTCAGCCTTCCTCTTTAGTTGCACAACAGAAATCAAGAGTGACAACAGATACATGTGTGTGTGTCCCGAGAAATAAGAGAGTCTCACTATAATGTAGGCTTACAGGGGCTTGAATTAAAGCAGTGACCATCAATCCATGTCCATGAGGCTGGAATAAATAAGAGTTGTCTGGTAACCCTGATTTGTCCTGTGCATGCTGCCTCACGTTGATTCCTTCTTTCTGTCTCTGGCATCACTGGGATTACAGGAGGGCTGTCTGTCTCACCCTTTTAAATTAATTCCATTTGCTTGGAAGAAATATATCTCCTCTCCTTATTCTCTCAAATTGCCACTGAGAAAAGACCTGGTGAATTTTATTCACTACTGCTTCTAATGTTGCCCTTATGGCTTCATGAGAAGATTGGAAGTATGATGGTTAACAAATCAGAAATATGAAGCAATTGTAAAAATACATTTACTGTTGTGATGTAAAACAAAATGCTTAGATAATATTTTGCTCATCTAGTATACTGTCTTTATGTTGAATTGAAATCCGAAATGGGTAGTGCTTTAAGAACCCTAAGCCTTCATGAAGTGTGCCAGTAACTTGATAGTGAGGAGAAGGTAGTGGTGGTGAGGGATGTTTTTATTGTATCATTCAAGCTTCAAGAAGCACCAAACAATATATCCTGGGTGTAGTCATCTTTGTAAGAAATGTTTCTTATATGTTATACTATGGTAGAGTGATCTTTTGAAAGGCCTGGACTATTTAAAGCAGAATTCTCTTAATGCTTTTGGAGTATTGTAAGAACACTAATCACATGATGGGAAAGTAGCATTTTATATTCCGGATCATCTCAGCCCATTTGAGTCTCAGCTCTGGTGTAGTGGTTAACTGTTGGACTATGACGTGGGAGACCAGGGTTCGAATCTCAACACAGCCATGAAGCTCACTGGGTGACCTTGGGCCAGTCACGGCGCTCAACCTCAGAGGAAGGCAATAGTAGACTGTGATGCATCCTTCCCTGGCTCTCCCTGTCAGGTTCCTACCTGCTCGTGGTTACTGCCTGTCTCTAGGCACCACCAGGGACTCCACCAGTCCGGACCGCACTCTCTTATGGTTTACCTATCCGCTCTAGCACAGATCTCAACAGATCCCCCTGCTAGGCAACCACCAGTAACGTCCCAATACTAGTATTCCCAGAGACTCTGAATACTGGTATTGTTGTTCTCTTCACCGCTGCCACCATTTGTTACAGTTCCCCTTCAGCCTTGGTCATTACCTTACCCTCCCTTCTGGTCTGTGAAACCCCAGCCAAGGATCAGGCCTTTGGTAAACCAAATTAAGTATTTATTACAGATAACAAAGCTAACAAGATTAACAAGATTTCTTCTTAAGGCACATAAGCATATGGTTTTACTCAATACTAATCCGAACTCCACCTCCCTCCTGGTAAACAACTCTCTAAACCCCACCAAGCAATCCACTCTTTCTCTTCTCCTCCCCAGATTCCACAATTTACCACCTCACATTCACCCAGATTTACCTGTCATCCTTTCATTTATACTGTCAGCCATTTTAAACATTCAGCCAATCATCAAGCATTCTATTGCCCATTCACTCCCCCTCCTCTTTCACTACTTACCATGTATACTCTAAACAACCAGCACTTACCATATATACATTAATATATAGGAACATCACATAGACCACCTCTGAATACCACTTACCATGAAAACCGTATTCATAGGGTCGCCCATAAGTCGGAATCGACCTGAAAGCAGTCCATTTTTCACTGGGAAAAAGCTAGCTGTCTTCATGCTCATTAGGCTTCAGGTTTGATAGTTTGCTATAGAACAATGATCCTACAGTTTATTCAGTAACATTTCATGAAGTTCTGTGTGCTTCTAGACAATAAAACAATTTTATCCTTGCTAAATGCACTGCTAACTGTACACTATGCATTCTTTACTACAGATAGCAGCTGTTCTTTTTGAAGGGTGTAAAGCTGGGGAAACTTCACCTGTTCACCACCTTAACAAAAGTGCCCACTGCTAATTCTGGGGAGAAATTAATTTTCTCATTAATCAGAATTCCTGACACCTGTTGCTGCTGCAAGACCTTTCCATTTTCACCCCTTCTCCCATAAGAATCTTTGCGCTATTGTTGCTGCTCTCCTGAATTTTTTCTCCGAAGGAAAAAAAGAGTGTGGTGGGCGAGTCAGTTTTGAGAACTAAAAATGACTCCTCTCAATTGTAACCTCCAGTGGCAACTTTCCCTTTCCTTACAAAAGAAAGAAGAACGTTGCAAGAAACTGCAATGCAGTCATGGGCAAACAGTGATCCTCCAGATGTTGTCAACTCCATTGTCCTTGACTATTGCGCATGCTAGCTGGGGCTGATGGAAATGGAGTCCAACAATATTCTGAAGGCCATAGGTTCCTTATTCCTGGTATAATGTGTAGGTTGGTCCTCAGAGTACAACTCTGCACCTTATCTTGAAGGGCTGGTTGTGCTGATTTGAAGAGGTTATAAATTTTCTTTTTGAGCAAACTGTCCAGAAGCCTACTTCCTATGCTGATGTAGTGCCCTGTAACTAGAACCTGCAACCCCCTAGCAGCCACTGTGTCTGAAATATAAGCTGCAGAGAAGTGGATGGATGTAATTGCTAGTGCTTGGAATTGGTGGAGGCGGAGAGGTACTGTCAGGACTATTGGCATTTAATAATCTGAAATATTTCCCACTGTATGTTTATATCCACCCTAGACTAAAATAAGCCTTTTAGCATTTACTGAAAATGTTACATTAAATGGAAATGGATTCTTAAGAAATTCTAAAAGCATCAAAGATCAGTTATGACACCACATCAATGTTAAGATTGTCAAAAGAATAATTGCTGAGGTGACTTTACATCCAGAATCTATTAGTCCTTTTGACTGGGTACCTAAATTAGAAAATTTGGGAGTAGTGTCAGTCTTTTTTTATTTTTAGAACATATATCCCACTTTTCTCCTGGAAGGAACTCAAGGTGACACATAATAAAAATAATAAAACTACTAGAAATACATTCGCAATGAAAGAATTCTGGGATAAATTTGCTATGGAGGGAATTTTCATTCCTGATCTCCCCCCCCCCAATGGTAGTACTTCTTAATAGGTACACATTTCCCTCTGCTTCAGTATTTGGACAGGGAATATCTTTCTGTGTCTTTCTTGAGTCGCACTTTTAAGGGTTATAGAACACTTGTCCTGTCTTGCAACTAAAAATTACTTTGTGGCTTGGACTGTTGTATCAGCAAAGGGAATTTCAGGCCCAATACTTGTTTGTGTATTTCCCCATCCAGATAAGGGATAGAAATTTCGAAGCCACTTCCTGTATATCTGGAAGCCTGTAGCCGGACTGAGGTGCATATTTTTGAAATATTGCCTAAGTCTGAGACCTTTATAAAATTTGGAATTCTGACCATCTTTCTGTTTTAGGTGTTGTGCAGCTATTTCTTCCTTGCTGATATGTTGCCACTACCCAAACTTCCTTTGTGTGCAGGATAGGGATTCCATAACACTTCAGGCAATATATCAAACATCTCTAAAATAAGTTAACATCCTGATATTTATAAAGTACCTGTGCTAATGTACTTTAGCATATTACTTGCCTTTATGATAATATTTTTAAAATTACTGTTATGCCCCTTGCTTAATATTTAGTCATGTGCCCTCAGCCTTTTCACATCTCATCAAAAGTTATCATAATATCTGCTAAGTACCTTGTACTTTACTGGTATTATTAAAATCTGTCCATTGCCTATGCCTTTATTTGAAAGGTTGATGAGGTGAGGCTGAACTGGGGAAACTTCGCCCTTGTCCTCCATTCTTGACTAGAGACAACTTCAGCTGGCCACCGCTTTTCCTGTAAAGAATGGCTCCCACTGTCATTCCTGCAGTTGCAGCTCCGGGGAAGGAAATCATGTGCAGCAGTTGCCCATTGATGCACTCAGTTCCTCATCCAGCTTAGGATGTGTATGAATACATTTGTGTCTGTTTTTGTATGATCTGTTGCTGAATTGGATGCGTGTTGTAAACTATCTCAGTTCTAGGACCCTTATAAAATTAGTAAGCCATTCTGCCTTGTTACTGAGGTTTTGTGCATTTCCCCCTTTTTGCTGGTATGTTGTGAAGTATAAAAACACAGTAGAATTAGATTAATATAATTCTAAGTCTGGCTACACCAAAGAAATAATTAAAATAAATAAAATAAAATGGTGCCTCAGAATGGCATATTACAATTGATGATACAAGTGTATTCTGATTGTTGATGCTACTATTTAAAAAGTGGTGGAAGAAATGGTAATCTAGTGAACATTACTTATCAAAACAGACTTTTTTTTAAGGTAGGGATGGGGAACCTGTGGCCCTCCAGATATTGCTGGTATAGCTGCCCGCCATCTTGGACCATTGGCCGTGCTGGCTGCGGCTGATGGAAACTGGAGTCCAACAACATCTGAAAGGGCCACAGGTTCCCGATTCTTGTTTTAAAAGGAAGTTAGACATTCCACACTATCCATAAATGGAAACAAGATTCATCTTGTCACACAGTGGATGGAACAATACATTATGGTGGATGTTTTTAATGATACTTGTATAGGAGGTGCAATCATGAATGCTAAGACAAGTTCATGAATTCTGGAGGTCATAGTCTAGAACCTGAAAAGGTTTCAGGGAGGTGATCAGATGGTCAGTGTTTCTGTATTAGCAGTATTCTTCAGATGTTTCTAAACTTGACTGACACTAGTTGAGTGGGTGATAACAATGAAAACTTGGGGGAAATGTGTTGAAACTAGTTCTAGATAGCTTAATTTAAGCAGTTTTTGTGTTCAAAATCCCACAACGGTATTTTGTAGTAGTAGTAGTAAAAAGTTATTGCATCCTGAAAAACTAGATGTGTTTTAAAAAAACCTTTTAATTTGTGTATAGAGAACTTCAATTGCTTTTGCATTTTAAGATATAATTTAAGGTTGTTATTGTTATGTGCCTTCAAGTCGATTACGACTTATGGCGACCCTATGAATCAGTGACCTCCAAGAGCATCCGTCATAAACCACCCTGTTCAGATCTTGTAAATTCAGGGCTGTGGCTTCCTATATGGAATCAATTCATCTCTTGTTTGGCCTTCCTCTTTTTCTACTCCCTTCTGTTTTCCAAGCATTACTGTCCTTTCTAGTGAATCATGTCTTCTCATGATGTGTCCAAAGTATGATAACTTCCATTTCATCATTTTAGCTTCTAGTGACAGTTCTGGTTTAATTTGTTCTAACACCCAATTATTTGTCTTTTTTGCAGTCCATGGTATGCGCAAAGCTCTCTTCCAACACCACGTTTCAAATGAGTCGATTTTTCTCTTATCAGCCTTTTTCACTGTCCAACTTTCACATTCATACATAGAGATTGGGAATACCGTGGTCTGAATGATCCTGACGTTGGTGTTCAGTGATACATCTTTGCATTAGAGGACCTTTTCTAGTTCTCTCATAGCAGCCCTCCCCAGTCCTAGCCTTCTTCTGATTTCTTGACTATTGTCTCCATTTTGGTTAATGACTGTGCCGAGGTATTGATAATCCTTGACAAGTTCAATGTCCTCATTGTCAACTTTAAAGTTACATAAATCTTCTGTTGTCATTACTTTAGTCTTTTTGATGTTCAGTCCTGCTCTTGTGCTTTCCTTTTTAACTTTCATCAGCATTCGTTTCAAATATTACTGGTTTCTGCTAGTAGTATGGTATCATCTGCATATCTTAAATTATTGATATTTCTCCCTCCAACTTTCACACCTCCTGCATCTTGGTCCAATCCCGCTTTCCATATGATATATTCTGCGTATAGATTAAATAAATAGGGTGATAAAATACACCCCTGTCTCATACCCTTTCCGATTGGGAACCAGTCGGTTTCTCCATATTCTGTCCTCTTGTCCAGAGTATAGGTTGCGCATCAGGGCCATCAGATGCTGTGGCACCCCATTTCTTTTAAAGCATTTCATAGTTTTTCATGATCTACACAATCAAAGGCTTTGTTGTAATCTATAAAGCACAGGGTGATTTTCTTCTGAAATTCCTTGGTCTGTTCCATTATCCAACGTATGTTTGCGATATGATCTCTGGTGCCTCTTCCCTTTCTAAATCCAGCTTGGATGTCTGGCATTTCTTGCTCCATATATGGTAAGAGCCTTTAAGTAGGTTTCATTATACTTAACACAAAGGTTTCTGTATTTTAAAGACTCAGTGCTTCCTGGAAGTAATCTAAGAAGCAACATGTAGCATTTAACTTCTGCAATATTCTTAGAGCATAGAATTTATTGTTGGATGAGCACACTAGGATGAAACTAGTAGCTACACAATTAAGAATGGATTCTTCAGTCATCCATTGAGGTCTTTCTTTTTAACTAGAGGTATTGTCTTTTTGCATTCTTCCCTGATAATGTCTCTGATTTCACTCCATAGTTCTTCTGGTTGTCTGTCAGTAAGTTTAAGCCTCAAATCCGTTCCTTATTTGATCTTTATATTCTTCTTACATGTTATTTAAATTTAAACTGGCATAGCCCTACCTATTTACTACAGAAATGGTATGGGCAGAGCTACAGCTGGGGCTGCTTTGGTTTTGCCTTGGTTCAAGCCAGGCAAGCAATCATCTGCAAATTTTTCAAGCTCTGATCTCTTCATTTTGTTTGCAGTGTGGGATAATCAATTCAATATTTGTAGTTCTACTGCCTAAACCAGGATGTGGAACCTGTGGTCCTCTAGACATTGTTGGACTTCTGAGTCCCATCATCCTTGACCATTAGCCATGGTGGCTGGGTATGATGGGAGGGAATCTAGCAACCATATGGAGGGTCACAGGTTCCCCATCCCTGCTTTAGAGGATAGGGTATAATAAAGTCATGGGGGAAAAGTGTGATGTAGCCCTACTCCCAGCCTATGACACAAGATATCTTACAATTTATGCAGAATTTCTGTCACAGAGTGGGGCTACACTCATTGACACCTAATGTACCTTTATCCTTTTTTTGACAGAAGAACCATCTGTATTGTGATGGCGTTGCATGCCACCTCTTGAACTGCGTCACAGCTGGGATAGGAAAATTAATAGTTCTGGCTGGATCTTTTGTTTGAGTAGTGTCCTAATCTGCTGGGTACTGTCCTAATCTGCTCCATGAACATCCACATCCCAAAGCAGCTGTTGATAATTGCCCCAATATTCTTCACTAGTAGTGAACTGCTTTTTTAAACTTCTGTGGATGAATTTTGCCTTGCTTTTTGTTAAATAAGCTATTTTTGTGGATTACACTGATTAGTACTATGCTTTTCAGAACATGATTTCACTTCTTGGAAGTGGCTATGGTGCACGGGAAACAGAAAAATTAAAAGAAAATGTAATTTTAACACCAATAAGTATTCTTTGATATCTGCAGCATTCTCATAGTGAAATGGGGAAAGGGGTGTTGATACAGTGCCTTGTTTTACAAGAGTGCACACAATTAGGTAATGACTATCTGTTTCTATGTATTGGGTTTTTTCTCAGTAGTTTCTCAGTATAAAGTGGTAGTTTTATTTGAAATTTACAAAAACATGGATGCATAACATAGTAAATATTAAGTTTCTTTAAGATTTCATTTTCATAGTTAAAGAAAGTGAAGAACCAACTGTAACTCTGATGTTAGTGAACAATTACTTTAGCAGATAAAATAGAAAATACGCATATATTTTGAGGCCCTTAAGTTGATATTTCAGACACTTGCTCTCTGCATCCTCGGCCATAACGGACGTATGAAGTTTAGATTTCAAAGGGTAATGTTCTGTTGCCCCAGAGCTAAATATCAAAATGCAAGAAAGCAGAGTACCACATGGCGTGGTTGGCTTTCATTAGAGTTTGTTAAAATGTACTGTTTTTCTATTGCCTTCTAGGATACCTAGGTTTGAAACAAAATTACAGGCTTGGAAACTCTGGAAAAGCTCAATATCAGCATTCAAGGTAGAAATAAAATGCTCTGAAATAATACTAAGGTGTGCTCCTTAATGTTTAAAAGCTAATTGGGTAGAAATTTTCATTAAATTTGGTTCCTTTTAATTATTCTCACTTTGTTTTAACTTTTAAAAATGATTTACAATCAGAATGCTATTTATTTCTGAACAGTTCATTAGGAGGAGGAAATTTTCTTTTATTCACTACATAAAAAGTAGAACATTGACTCTATTGTGGCTGCCAAAACCTCGATTTTATAAGTACAAGTATTTTTACATTTGAAATTTAGTTATGTGGCAGGATCATCTTAGTAAGTTCTGACAATGATAATTATTGAAAAATATCATCCAGAGTTTAGAAAATGATTATGTACATCATCTAGAATGGCTGGCAACCTTGCTGCTTTAGTCATCTTGAGAAGTATAAATATAGATTTTCTTACTTAGCCTGTTGAGTAAGTAGAAGTCATAATCCCTGGTGCTTTGTATATAAAAAAAAACTATCCTAGCAGGATGGTTTAGAGCTAATGGTTGTATTTATTTAGCTGTGATGGAGAATTACACTGGTTTATTTTTTGTTTGTTTAAAAATATATCCTACGTAAGATGTTTATTACATCCTCAAAACCAGCTTACAATGTCATTAAATTATACTGGTTTGGATCCAAATATGTAAAGTGTGAGTGAAGAGGCACTTCTCATGGTGGGAGGTGGGAGGGAAGATGTTGTGATTTACATCAACTCTCCTCTCCTGTGTGGGGAGAAGAGGGCAGGAAAACCTAATTCTGATAGTGATGCTTATGGTTGTTAGAATCTAAGCTAATTAGAGCTAAGCTTGAAATCCCTGCTGCTTTTTGAACAATTTCACCCCAGAGAGTGAAAATGACAAGGAGAGCAAATGTTTTATCTCCTTTAAGGTGGAAAATGAACTATGACTCCACAGCTTGTACCATGCTGCCTCCTAAAAGTCCTTGTCATGGTTTACCCTTCTGCATAGACCATATGTACGAGGTGGAGTAGAACAACACCTGACGTCAAACATGGAATGGTACCTACCTATAGAAAGAGATAAGGTGGCTGTTGCAGCTATTCTAGAGAAGGCAAACTGCAGCAAAATGGCCATTAAAATCAATCTGCCTCCCTTGAACAGTGCTTTGCACAGAGAGGTACAGGGATTCCCCCCAGCCAAACATGATTTATTCCCCCATCCACCCAGGAGAGACCGGCTGCTTTGGAACAAATTTTGTGCCCCCTGAATGGCACCATTTATTTCAATTCCGACCCCAATTCCCCAAAGCATTCTGTGTAACTTTAAATACAGTAGGTGACAACCAACATCTGTAAGTGTACTTCCCCTTCTTTGTTCCCCATACCTTATTCAATTTTATTAACACTTTGTGAGTTTATCGTTTTAATAACCAGGTTTTCTTTTGTTAATGAAGAAAAATATTTATTCTAGAATTTCGATTCTTCCAGCTTCTAGTTTTCAGGGATTTATGGTGTAACACAGTTAGTCACCTAGTTAACTTTCTTCACTTAGCTTTTGACAGGTCTGAGAAATCTAAAATTATTTTGGGTCATTATAGTTGCTTGCTGCATTCTCCCTACCCTTTGCTGCTCCTTGTACAGGAGTTTCCTGCTGTTCCCCCATCCCCTTTGTTGGCAGCCCACTCACAAACTGACATATTAGCTTGCAAGTACGGCTGGGCACATCTAAAGATGCATGTAACCAACTCTTCCCCATCTGTTTTAATAATTCAGATTTAATACTACAGTTTTAACATTTTATCAGGACTGTGGAGTCAGTACACCAAACCTTTGACTCCGACTCCTATTTTTCTACTGACTCCGACTCCACCCAAGATTGCTTCCAACTCCACAGCCCTGGAAAGCGCTGTAAATGTCTTTTTAAATTGGAAGCTCTCGTAGTAGCATTTGTATCACCTGAATATGCGCTGATCTTGGCATCACAGCATTTGTCTTCATCTTGGTCCTGTGTCGTACACTGACACACACAATGTTTTCCATCTTGAGTTATGGTGAAATGCTCAACTACAGCTGACTTCATGAGAAGCTTCTTTGACATTTTGAATTTATATTTTAAAAAAATTGTCAATCAAAATTTATTTTGAAGTCGGAGTCAGTACATTTCTTCCGACTCCACCCAAAATTGCTCACGACTCCAACTCCACAGGCCTGCATTTTATGTGCATCAGTTATCTAGGTACTATGCAATGCTGGTTCTATAGAGAAACAAGATATAGATTCAACTGCAGAAGTAGATTTCTTACACTTAATATTTTAACAGTATGTTATCTCTTATTCTTCACTGACAATTTTCTTCAATTGACTGAACAGGAGCTTCACAGCAATGTGATTAGCTTTGAAGCGGATATAATGGTGTCAACATGCAGTTCAGAAAACGTATACACAGAGGTCACAGAAACTAATACAGTAAGTCTGCGGTACCTAACAGGGCTAGAACTTCATATCATTATGAATATTCTGCTTAACACTGGCATTTCTAAAAAGTCATTTCTTTGGAAGAAAGCTTCAAATCTCATTGGTCAATTTGTCTTATGAGTAATTTTTTTTTTATGAGTAACAGTGGTAATGTTACAGCTTAAACCAACAACCACCAAAATTCTACTTTTACTAGAATTGCTGGGTATTGCTAGTAATCTTAAAATGAAACATTTTGAGTTTCTGAAATATTATATGTGTGTGAGAGAGAGAGGGAGAGGGGGGGAGCGAGAGCGTGCGCCAGTGTGGTGTAGTGGCTAAAGTGTTGGACTATGACCTGGGAGACCAGGGTTTGAATCTCCACATAACCATGAAGCTCACTGGGTGACCTTGGGCCAGTCACTGCCTCAGCCCCGGAGGAAGGCAATGGTAAACCCCCTCTGAATACTGCTTACCATGAAAATCCTATTCATAGGGTCGCCATAAGTCGGAATCGACTTGAAGGCAGTCCATTTCCATATATAGTGTTAAGTAAAGTACTTTAGTTTTAAATGTATATACCAAAATCTTGTGCATGTTAAAGTGGTGATAAAATTAAGTTTGATCACTGTGAATTATAACTACAAAATCAAAATGTGATTTCAAAGTATATTTGTACATGAAAACTTAAGGGACAAATTAAAACAAGAAAAATCATGAGGCAGCCATTTTAAATATACTATTAGAACATAACATTGAAAATGTTGAACAAAAGTATAAAGAAAGCAAATACTGGAGAGAGATCTAGTAAGGTGTTGAAATAAAGCCTGATATGAGTTGTAAAAATAAAACCTCATCTTCGTTCCTGTATACCACATTCTTGATGAGATTGTCAAGTGTCCTCACTTCTAAGAAAGATTTGGGTTTCCAACTTTTAGCAGTACTGGACTGATTGATTACATATGCAACTTTCCAGGAATTATTCAATCCAGCATAAATTTCAATACAACTTGTTTTTACCAGGTAGCATACCATCAAGTGGGTAGTAGCACCGCCTAGTGTCCAAAGGAAGGAATTCATGAGAGTCAAGACTTTAGCTGCTCCTTCCGGCTTGTCCCCATTCCCATTCCTGCCTTTTGTCCTAGGGAGATCTTTCAGCCAGAGCTCTTTTAGTGAGTCTGTTCCTTGTCATTGCTGTATCTTTTCTTTGCTTTCTTTTGTTCAGCATTTGTCCTTTTTAGTTATATATTATATTTTTTTTAAAGGGGGGCCTTTTTTCTTATGTTCCTTTTTCTGGGGGGGCTCTCTTCCCTGAGCAGAGAGGGCCTTTTTCAGGGGCCATTGGGGCCTTTTTCAGGGGCTGAGGTTTGTCTTGCTCCCTCTACCTTCCCTTCCCATCCCCACCTGTTTCTCAGAGCTTGCACCCGCGGCTCTGATCCTTGCCCGTCCTAGCCTTGTCTTCCCCATCCTTCAGAGCTCGCGGCTGCGGCTCCAGTCGTCTCCAGGGTTTGCTGCGGTGGCTCCTTCCCTGCCCAGCTGTCTTTTGTGGCAGCGGCTCCCTCCTTGCCTTCCTGCCCTTTGCGGTGGCGGCTCCCTTCAGAGCTTGCAGCTGTGGCTCTAATCATCCCTGGAACGCGTGGCAGCGGCTCCCTCTCCTGTCCGCCTACCCTTCACAGCAGCATCTCTCTCTCCCCTGCTTGCCTGCGTTGGCAGCTGTGGTGGCTTCCACCTACCTTTGGAGCTCTGGCTGCCGCTTCGCCCACCCTGCCTGTCATGTGGTGGCGGCGGTTCCGCTCCCTTGCCTTCCTCTCCCGCCCCACAGAGCTTGCGGAGGTGGCTTTGCTCCATTCGGCACTCTTCCCTCAGCGGTGGATTCCTTTTCGGAGCTTGCAAGCTGCAACTGCCCTCTCTCCTGCTCATACTCCGCTTGCCCAGAAGCTTGCGGCTGCAGCCCGCGTTTCTCCTCCACCTCGGGCAGACCTGATCATTGTTCCCGCTGCTGAGGGGGTTTCCACCATTATTTCCCCTTCTTCCACATAGGCTCAATAGAACTGCCATTTTGTGTTGCTGCTTTCCTGCTATTTTTCCTCCGTCTGCCATTTTGGTTAGCATTTTCCCGCTCTTTTCCCCCCCTCAGTCAGTGCCTATCTGTCCTTGGTCTCCTCCTGTTTTCTCCCCACCTTATACAAGGGGCAAGTACAGGATGGGAGGAAATAGAGAATAAAGGAAAGAAAGGAGGGTACAGAGAAGAAAGGGAGGACGTAATAAGGAACACATATATGAATAAGGTTTTGGCTGCTTTGAGGTCATACCCCTCCCCTCTACTACGTGCGTGTTCTACTGGCCTCACTCAATCCACCACACCCCTCTACCTGTGCATGTGTTGATTGGTTTTCCACTGCACCCTGCAGTCTGTGCATGTGTGATTGGACCTTGACTGCCTGGTACTGCTCCCCCTACTGTGTGCGTGCTTACCATGGTTGGGCCATCTTCAGCTGCACCTATGGAATTAATTACAGAGTCGCAGCCACTCATCGGTGATGTGCAGCCTCCAATCCCTCTGCAGCCACTGACAACCTGAGCCGTGTCTCAAGCCAAGTCATGTAAGCATAGGCCTTCCAAGCATGTTTCCTCCAAAGGGGCTAAGAAGTCACTTCTGTCTGCTAAACGGGTAGCTAACAGACAAGCTCGTTATATCAGTCTTCCATCTTCACGTGGGGCTTCCGTTGAGGGTTAGCAGAGCCTGGAAGCCCTTTTCCATTCACCTGCTGAGTCTTTGGAGGAGGAATTTGAAGGCTTTCCGGACCAGCCTCCGGTGGTGCAGCCTCACTAGAGGGTTCCCCTCTCACAGCCCTTGACCCCCGCACCTTTAACTTCGGCTGAGCAACTTGGGCCATCTGCAGCCTCAGTTGCCCTTGGATCTCGCCTCCCTTGCAGGGTCTTCTCCTGAACCAAGCTTTTCTCTCTCAATTCAGAGATGTGCTCCTTGGTTCCATCTCCTCTGAGATTCAAGGGCCTGCCCTCAGGTCTACACATCGACCACAACCTTCACCCTCTGAGGAATGTCCAGAACAACAATGGGCTTTGTCTCCTAATCCGTTTGACTTCTCCAGAGGCAGGGCCCAACATGCTCTAGAGGCAGATCCTCTTGATCCCTTCATCACTCCTGATGGAGAGGAAGCTGAGTGGAGCAGGGAGTCGGATGGAGAGGAGGATTGCTTGCATCGTCTGTTTGAGTCTTCAGACTGTCTTGCCTTGTTCTGCAAATCCTTGAGTACATTATGAACCCTCTTTGGCTCCAGTCAAGGGGGCTAAAAGTTCCCAAGTCTTCAGTTCATTCATTCCCAGTGCCTGACCCTCTCAACAAAATGGTGAACAAGGTATGGGGTCATCCTCTTTATGTATGTCGCATGACAGCATTTGGTAACAAGTTTCACTCACTAGATCCTGACTTCATGAACTTTCTGAAGGTTCCTGCAGTGGATTGGCCCATTTCCACTCTTGTTTCCATGTCTCTCCTTCCCAAGGAAGGCAATTCTCAATGCTCAAGAGATCCACCTGAGCAGAGACTGGACTTTGCTGTTCGAAAGAACCATAGCGCTTCGGCATATGCAGTTCGAGCTTCCTGTGTGGCATCTTTGATCATCAGAGCCTCAATGATGTTACTTGATGAGTTACTCGGCAATCGTCAGCTGGATCCAGCTAGACTTTGTCGGACATTGGTCAAGCTACACAAGGCCACAGCATTTGTGGCAGATGCAATGCTTGATGCAACACAATTTGCCTCTAGGGCTATGTCCACAGGTGTGGTAGCTTGTAGGACCCTTTGGCTATGTCACTAGGATGGTGACAACATTGCTCGTATCAACCTTTCCACGGCCTCCTATTCAGGCTCCTTCTCTTTTGGGGATGAGCCCCTCAAGGCTATGCTCATTGATCCCAAGAATAAGAGGAAGCCTGTGTTGGCCACTTCTAAATGAGTTGATTGCAGGGCTGTCCACAGATCGTCATCTTACCCATACCAGAAGTCCTTTTGGTCTTCGTGGCCTGCAGGTAGGGTCTGTGATTTTTGTTCCTCAAGAGGCTATTGGAGCAGACTAAGATGCTTCGGCCACACCCAGTATCAGTTCTCAGGATGCCAGAGGTGTACTCTGACCGTTGGTTGTGGAGGAAGTCAGCAACACTGGTACTGACACCATCCCAATAGGGGGCAGACGTCTCCACTTTGCCACAGCTTGGAGACTGTGACGTCCTTCCCCAGCACCACCAGTGAAGCTCTCACTTGTGGCTACCAGCAGACAGGAACGTCAGGTTTTCCTCTTACCCTTTTCAGCTCTAGCACAGATTCAACTAATCCCACTGCTAGGCAGCACTACCAGTCACTTTCTGTAACCCAAACTCCCAGAGACTTTGCCTAAGTCTCTCTATAGCTTGTTACTTTGTGACTGTGTGCCTATGCTGTTCCCAACCCCCTTGTATCTTTATATTTAAAGCATCCAACTCTGGGTTGCTCTTGATACGTGACTTGTTACAATCTCTCCCTTCACCGCTGCCACCATTAGATACAGTTTCTGTTCAGCCTTGGTAATTACCTTGCCCTCCCTTCTGGTCTGTATATTCCCCCAGCCAAGGATCAGGCCTTTGGTAAACAAAATAAGAATTTATTAAATATCAGAAATAACAAGATTACTTAAGGAATTTTACACAAGCGTATGGTTTCATCTATTCCTGTTTTGTACTTGACTTATTATTAATCAGAACTCCAACTCCCTCTTTCTCCACGCTCCTGACCTCCAACCTCTCTCTCAACCTCTCAAAGATACCACCTCAACCACAATCTCCCAGATTCAACTGCCATTCTTCCATTTATACTCCCAGCCATTCAAATGCTCAGCCAATCATCCAGCATTCTACTGCTCATGTACTCCCCTCTCCTCTTTCACTTCACTTACCATATGTCTTCTATATAAACAGCACTTACTATATTTACAATATAAGCAGGAACATCACAGAGACATGTTACAATGGATGCCTGGGTGCAAGAGACTAAGTCATGGTTACACTGTAGAATTTGGGGAGCTTCCTCCTCGAAGGTTCCTACCGTCCTCCCTCTCCCAAGAGGTGGGCAGTGATGACAGAGGCCATAAGCCACTTACTTTCTATAGCTGCTATAGAGCCAGTGAATCCCGCCGAATTTTACTCAGGTGTCTATTCTTTTCGCAGTGCCCAAAAAAGATCATTCAACGAGGGCAATCCTAGATCTCAAATTCCTCAACTCCTTTGTCAGGCGTTGGCATTTCAAGATGGAGTCTCTGGCATTGATTCTGGAGGTGCTTCACAAAAGAGACTTTTTGGCTTCTATCGATCTGAAGGAAGCCTACCTGCATGTTCGCATCCTGCCCATCCACCGAATTTTCCTGAGATTTGCTTACAACCAGGCTCACTTCCAGTAATGGCCCTTCCGTTGGTCTCTCATCAGCTGTATGGTTGCTCTGGTGGTTCACCTTTGGCTCCGGGGGATCCACATCTACCCCTACCTGGACAATCTCCTGGTATGGGCACCCTCCATGCCTCAGGCATCCCTCCAAGTATGTCTCACCCTCATCACCTGATTCTGTTGCAGCGTCTTCACCGTCTTGGCACCATATTGGACACAGCCCGTATGATGGTGTTTCTGTCCCCAGACAGGATAGCTGCCAGCATCCACACCGCTTGCCATCTCATGACAAGAAGGATGGAGGGTGTGATGCTTCTAGCTAAGGCCCTGGGACTCTTACTCTCCCTCATTCACATTTTCCGTTGGGCTCACTACCATACTTGACCACTCCAGTGGGCTCTGCAGTCTTTTCAGCTGGACATCACGAATTCCAGACACAGGAGAGTGCATCTCTGTCCTCCGCTGAGGTTGTCGTTTCGTTGGTGGACAGTGACCAAGAATCTACAGAAAAGAACTCCCTTCAGAGAACCTGTGAGGACTCTGATTACAACCGATGCCAGTCTCCTGGGATGGGGTGCCCATTGCAACTCCCTCTTTGTTCAAGGCCAGTGGACGGCTACCTAGCAACGTCTTAGCATAAACTTGCTGGAGTTGCGAGCAGTGTGTCTGGCTCTCCTCCAATTTCACCAAAAGTTGCATTTGACCAGTGTTCTCATTCAGACCAACAACGTCACTGTGAATGCACATTTGAACCTTCAGGGGGCAACATGGTCGAGGGGTCTCCAGGCGGAGTCGATTCTCATTTTCAATTAGGCCAAATGTCACCTTCATTCCTTGAGAGCGGAGCATCTCAGTGGCGACCTCAATATTACAATAGACTGGCCCAGCAGAAAACAGGTTCTTCCTTGGGAGTGGAAACTGCATCCCAGGATCTTCCTGCAGCTGCACCGTTGATTCAGTCCCTTTACAGTAGATCTCTTTGCCACCACTCAGAATGCTCAACTTCCAAGGTTCTTTGCCGGATATCATCAACAGGATGCCAAAGAGATCAATGCGTTCTGAATTTCTTGGCCAGGAGGGATACTCTGCCTTCTTTCCAGTTCCTTTCCTCTTAGGCAGCCTGGGCCCGCCCTACTGGGATTGCTTTGGTACATCCCACCTCATGGTATGCTACCTGGGGAAAATGGACCGTCAGTGTCACCTGAAAGGTGGCTCTCCCAGGTATCATACCATCAGGGTCCTCCCTGTTGAGGGGGGGCTGCCTACCTGTACTGGAGATAATTTTCATTACTGTTTAATAACTCTTCCACTTGTCTCAATTCGATAAAGTTTGTTTTACGTTACATTTACTGCATGGGTTATGAGTTAAGTTACTGCTAAGGCTGTTCTTACTGTTTGCTTTTTTCTTATTCGGAGTCAAGATGTGTATTATATTTGCTGGTCCTTTTATTATTGTCTGGCTGAGAGTGTTCTGTCTGAAAAGAGCTGTCTGGATCCAGTCTACCATTCGTTTGGAATGGAATGGGGTCAAGCCGGAAGGAGCTGCTGAAGTCTTGACTCTTGTGCATTTCTGCCTTTGGACACTAGGCAGTGCTACTACCTGCCTGATGGTATGATACCTGGGAAAACCACCTTTCAGGTGAGACCAACAGTCCATTTTCAATCCTCCACGTGTTCAATCCTCCATTGAGTTCAATGGGGCTATTGCTTCCAGATAAGTGTGTAGGACTGTAGACTGAAATACTTCCATAAGGCCTTGCTGGACCTAGCCTTTTAGTTCTTTTCTGTTGATAATATAGTTTTTATGTGTGGACTTTCCCATTCAAAATAAGTACTAAAAGCAGAAAACAGTATTTATAAGTTCACTTCATAATTAGGTGGTTATTTTTTGACATCAATAATAAAAATAATTGCTTATAGAATTCATAGCCTTTTAAAGTGCAATAATGGAGGATCTGCCCCCCAGCAGTCTTCAGGGAGAACTTAGTGAACCAATTGTTCTAAAGAGTTTCAGCTGGAGAGAACATTCCAGGTTTCATTTCATTTCATTTATTATGGTCAATGACCAGCAGTGAACATTCCAGTTTAAGTTTGGAGAATACCAAGGACAGGATTAACTCAGAATGGAAAGTATGCTCACTATTTGTGTTCTTCGTCATTTAGCTGTTCTGATGTACATGATATGGGGAAAGTGGGTACCATCTTGTTTGCTTGGTATAACTATGTTATACCAAGTTTGTCCGTTAGAAGTTTTCCATTACAAGTTTGTCCTCGTTTTCCAATCCTGGAGTGTGGAAATCACCTTGTAATTATTCACAGATTTTTCAGTTAAAAATTCTTTGATTTACTGTAAGAGCATAAGGAGGCAGGTATACAAAATTTGGCTTCAGTCATGAAGTATAGTTGAAAGTCATTAATTAATGGAATGTATACAGGATAAAGAGCTAATGTAATATAGTGGTGAATGAACAGTTATCTGCAAGGTTTCTAGTTTAATCTTATATTTGCCACTAAGGGGATAATTCAAACCCAAGATCCGCCGGAATGAGTGAGTTAAGACTTGGCAGATCTCCAGCTCAGCTGGCTGAACCCAACCCCAACTCAGTTGGAGATATGGTAGTGTAAGTCTCTCATCCCAGTTCACCTGGATTGGGCAGGGGGAGACTTCAACCTAATCCAAACATCGTTCAGCTCAAGTCACTTGATCTGGCAATCCGGTGGAATTTACATTGGCAAAAAGGATGATGTAAGTCAAACTCTCTTTTAAAGGCTCGTTTTCCCTCTGCCAGCCTTGGGGCAGCTCAGCTGGCAGTAACCTCGCTTCTGAATGGAGTTTGGAATGGGGTAACTTGTGCCAGTTTAAATTAAGCCAATGTAAATTCTGCTATGTTCCTAAAGTTAGGACAGATCTGGCTCACTAAGAGCACAATCAAACTGCTGTTTATGCTGGGCTGAGGGGAGTTGGATATGGTGGACCCTCCGGCAGAGCCGGCTGGGTCCCAACTCAGCCGGCTTATACTGGTGTAAGTCCATCAGCCTGGGTCAGCTGGAGGTCCTCCAGAGAAGCCCAGCCCAGCAGAAGGGGAGCCAGCAGAAGGCCTGCAAAAGGGTCATTCCAGGGGTGTTTCAGTGGAGGAGCCAAGGGGGAGACTTTACATGATATCCAGGTCCCATTTGGCTCTGTCCCAAGGCCCTCCGTCCTGGCAGCTGGTATGCCAGGAAAAGGAGTGGTGGAAAGGGAAAGGCATTTCTTTCTCTGCCAGCACAGCCAGTGTCCTCCCCTCCAAGATGCCTCCAAATGGCAGCCAGATATGGTCGCACTTTCCCCTGGCTTCACTCCTGCTGCCCTCCATCAAGATGGATTGCTCTTCCGGTGAACTTAGGCAAGCTACTGCCTCTCAATCTCAATGCCCTATTATGGGGACCTGTCTAATTTACACAGCTGTTGTAAGTAGTTATATAGCACTTGCAGTGATATGAAGCACTTTGAACACTGATGACACTATCCAAATACTCCTTTTATTCTATTACCATTATTATTGGCAGCATTTCTACATGTACTTAGCTAAATTTTATCATGCTTTTTTACTGAGTACAAAAGGACACTTAAGTTCCTAAAATGTCCCAACTTAACTTGAAATTAATCTCTAGAATGTGAATTGGGCCTGGTGCTCATGTTACTCTGGTGGTGAGAGCTGCTGCAGCAGCAGCTCTCCAGAAACTGGGTTAACGCTGATGTGATCTGGACAGAAGCTGTGGTGTGGGTTCTTGCCATATAGTCTGGGGCTTCTTGCTATCCCATGGCACTTAAAGGAGGTATGCTGTAGGGACACCAGTGTAGTTGGGGTGACAATGGATGAGATTCAGCATTATGCGAGCAAATTTCTACTTGGGTAATGGAGCTTCTCCTTCCTTTCTTCCCTTGCAGTCCCCCATTTGTCCCCCAAATCTGCTTGAAAGCAGATTTTAGTGGTGAGAAGAGAAGCCAGAAATCTTGGTGTATGTGGATTTCTTTTGTGCAAGTGGGTGGAAGTTATTGGATGTTACCAAGTAGAATTGGGCCTTGAATGGTGCCTCTAGTTTGCCCTTGAAGAATCTATTGACATATCTAAAATTTTACTGTTGCGCTAAAACCTGAATGGAGAATTCATCTTGTAAAATCTTTAATATTTTAAAAAGAATTCTGTAAGATATGATCGATAAATGGTTTTACTTCTCTTTTTCCTCTCCTCATAGTAAGCTGCGCTGAAACAAAAATGCAATGAAAGAAACACTGGATGAATGAATGAAAAGCCCTGCTTTGCAGTTCTTCAGCATGGCAGGACTACAACTCATGACCCCTGCTTCCTCACCAATGGGTCCTTTTTTTGGACTACCATGGCAGCAAGAAGCAATTCATGATAACATTTATACACCAAGAAAATACCAGGTACTAATGACAGTGCTAATATTTGTTAAGGAAAGTGAAAACCGGCTGCTTCCTGGAGACTGGCCATGAGACTGGTGTCCGTATTTTACCTGCATTTCCGTGAGAGTATCTATTAACCGTGGTTCATTCTTTCTCTTCCTTGCTAATACTAGAAGCAGAAAATATATCAGTACTAGCATCCTTGGCCTGCTGAAATAATTTCCTCTTAATTGTATGATTTATTATACAGCCACAAGAGTGGCTGTATACTATAGCCAGCGTGGAATTTTCAAGTTCCGTAATGTTAAATTGAAAAAAGCCCCCCGTGCCATTCTGATGCTTCCCATAAGCTCATTTCAAAACAAAACCTTACAAAACTTATATTCTTGAACTCAGAAATGCTTGCTTAACAACCCTCTCAATTTTCATGGTGATACACAAAACAGTCAGAGAGAATAGAGAGTTCAAAGTCTAAAAAGACAGAAAAAAAACCCAGAGCCCTTTTGGACTTTTTTCTCTCAGAGTTATAGATAGATATAACGCTATAGATAAGTTCTTAAACCACAAGGTTTTTTTGCCTGTTAGTGAATATATATAAGATGTGGCCGTTAGTTTGTCATGTAAAAATATAGCACAGAGACATTTGACTAAAGCGTTCACAATCTTTGCTTGTTTGTTACCTGATGCAAAACTTCTCTAGGCATTTAATATGCACACTTAAAGTTAACCATGAAGTTTAACAATAAACACTCTTCTCCCTGTCCCTCAAAAATGTGTATACTGGTTTCTAGAAAAGACAGCCTAATCCAGGATGTAAAACATAGGTATGACTATCAATTGTCTGCAAGGGATGGCTTGTTTTTATCATGGGCTGAATAAATTCCAGCTGCTTAGCTCCACTCCATTACCTCAGAAGGCCTCTGTGGGCTATGCTCCCTAGTAGACAGAAACCAAAAGGCAACACCTAGGATGAGGGCAGAAAATACCACCCAAATAATCATGTCATCGTAGGGATGTTTCTGTTCCTGATATCAGATTTAAGTATAATTTTTATTATGAAAGTCTTAAAACTGCTTTGAGAGCCTCTTGGGAATAAAAAGTGGGGCATAAACATTCTGAACAAATAAGAACTCAGTAAAATGTTCAGAACTGCATATTTTGAGAACCGTGTACATTTTAAAGTTTTCTTGGCAATCACAATTTTCTGAACATTTCACATGACTTCAGTTTGCAAAGGTTTGAATACTAAATATTTTTAGAGCTGATTTAGGCAGAGCATTTGTTGCTTATACTGTAACCTTTCTGCAATTACTCTGTGAGGATCTTAAGGTGCTGTTGCATGCTGCTCCCAGGATCACCCCTTGGAAACTTTACATGGCAGTTCATTGTAATGCAACTAGTACTCCTTAAGTGTTTACAGAATAATTTCAAAAGTTGTTTCACAGAGGCCAAATATTACAAAACGTTATTTTAGAATATATTTTTAAGGTAAAGAAGATGCTTTAGGTATGTAGTTCATTGACTTTCCTTGTATAATATGTCAGAGTGACATCTACATATTTGATGGTCTTTCAATGATTCAGCTGAAGTCTGTCTTTATGTAATTTTGGAGGGTTTTTTTTGAATAAAACATTTTGTATTTTCTAATACAGGTTGAACTGCTAGAAGCAGCTCTGGATCATAATACAATAGTCTGTTTAAACACTGGCTCAGGGAAGACGTTTATTGCAGTACTACTCATTAAAGAACTGTCTTATCAGATCAGGGGAGTTTTTAACAAAAATGGGAAAAGAACAGTATTCTTGGTCAACTCTGGTAAGGAAGTAATACACCTTTGTGTAAGGGATGTAAGGACTGGATAAATGTTCAATTTGTGCAATAAAATTAGTGGGCAAAACTAGCATTTCCAAGAAAACAATAACTAAAGTGAAATCACCATGACCTTTCTCAGGTGTTTTGTCAAAGTTCATATTTTGTTACTGGGAAGATGAGAAGCATTTGCAAGAAACAGATTAATTTACCTGAGTAAATTGGGTTTTCTTACTCTAGCTTTTGCACCGGTAGGCTGTTTCCAAACATGTGCCTGCTAGCACTGTCCAATTATAGTCTTCTGTTGTAAGCTAAAGAGTGGAATTGCAGTTGAATTTTCACACTATCAGGAGTATTGTGCCTTTTCTTTGTGCACATCCCACTGTATTCCATCCACATCAGTGGACATGACATAGCTGCTGTGGGTGGGACCATTTGAAGTTCCGCACACATTTGCTATAAATCATGTGGTAGGCACCATTTTTTGCCCCCTGTTTGTTTTTAATAAATCTTTTAATTAGTAGTAAAATGCTTCTCCAGTAATAATTTTCTTAAAAAATGAACGAGAAATAATGCTAGAGCCCCACAGTGCTGTACTGTTAATTTTGTATTGTGGTGTCAAAGTGATGTAGCACCGTACTACAATAATGCTACACCTATGGAGATTCTGCTTCTCTTTTGTTCTTCTGAAAGTCAAATGTTCTGTTTTTGAATAAAAGATGAAAAAATTATAGGGAAAACAAAGATGACAATGACTGGATGATGGCATTTTAGGGTTGTCCTGTATAACGTGAATGAATGAAGCATGGCAATCCTACACTAAATGCTTACTGTGGAAGCACCCCTAGTCTATACTGCAGTTGCATTTATGCTTGAGAGCCCATTTCAAAATAGTTACTTTGCTGCCTATATTTCACCTGTTCTTTCCTATATAGCGAATCAAGTTGCTCAGCAAGTGTCAACTATTAGGACTCATTCAGATCTTAAGGTGGGAGAGTATTCAAGTTTGGAAATAACGGAAGCATGGACAAAAGAGAAATGGAACCAAGAATTTGCTAAGTATCAGGTAAGGAGAATGAATATACCACAACTGTCCGTAAGTTATAAAATATTGTGAAGGTTTTCTGATTTCTAGCACGAATTGCAAAATAGACGATAGTGTCAATTCAGGGAAGCGTGTGGGAAGATCCAAGTATGCAATGGAGTTTTTTGTTTTGTTTGCACAATAGCTTTCCTGTGCCACAACAGATGCTGTTTCTGATCCTCTCCCATTCCCTGAATGAGAAGCAACTGTTGCCTGATCTTACTTTCCTCTGTGTGGCAAGCTGAGCCCAAGAAATACTGCTTTTTTTCATAGCCCTACTGCCAAAATCACAAAGGCTGCAGTTCTGTATTGATAGGGGATGAAGGAGTCGATCTAGCAGTTATCACTGAGACATGCTTGGGTGAGCTGGGAGGAGTGGATCTTATCCAGCTATCCCACCCAGCTCCTCAATGCAGCACTACTACAGAATGGAGAGTTGAGGTTGAGGTGTTGCTATGGTCCATAAATCTTTTGTCGTCTTGATCAGGAGACCTCTATATATAGGGCCTGGCCTTGAGAACCTGCACCCAGTGTCAGACCAAAGAGACTGGGGGTACTGCTTGTATACCACTCACCCAGACGCTCAGTGGTCACTGACTGAACTGACAGAGGCGGTCTCTGAGGTAGTGTTGGAGAACTCTAGGAATGTGGTCCTGGGAGACTTCATGGCAACAATGGGGCAGTCTTAAATGGTCATTGACCCATCTCCTAGTGCAGGGTGCACACTCTAGTTGAGTTTTTCTGCTTGTGGCAAGGCTGGTAGACTGGAAATAGAGGTGGATGGATTTCTGTGATCCCATTGTCATGGTCAGACCACTTTTTGGAGAACTTCGAGCTAATGGTACCAATTTCCCTTGCAAGGTAGGGTACTGGTTTGGATGGTCCACCTCCTTAGATTCTGATGTATTTGTGAATGCTCTTGAGGATTTTCTAGTGGATACAGCTAGCGATCCTGCTGAGGTCCTTGTTTCATTGTGCAACAGTGAGATGTGGAGGGCCATCGATACATTGCTCCTGAGCACTTTCTCACATGCTGTGAAGCACAATTGGCCCTCTGCTATACTGGGAAGCTACATAGTATGAAGCAGGCTGTATGACGGCTAGAGCACAGGTGGTGAAAGTCCCACTTTGAAGATGACAAAGCATGAGTTAGAACACATAACTATGTGTACTGGGTGGCAGTGAAAGCAGGAAAGAGGGCCTACTTCGCTGCTTACATCATGTCCCCATGTAATTGCCTAGCGGAGCTCCTCAGGATCATCCATAGGCGGTCGATACCTATATTGGTGGATCAAGCCTAGGAATCCTCTGTAATTGAGGACAAAGCTATTCATGTTCGTAGTGAACTTGACACCAGGATTGATGCAGCTCCAAGAGAGGTTTCCAATGCTCCATGAAGCCTTGTTTTGTGGCATCAGTTAAAATTTGTGCAGCTTGATGACATTGACAAGGTTCTTATGAGTATGTGCACAATGGTATGTCCTCCCAATAATTGCCCTTCATTGCTATTTAAAGCTGGGCAGGGGTGACTTGGGTGAGTCCAAGGTATGTGTTAACGACATGTGTTCTTGGGAACCTGAGTGTGTGAACTTGCCACCCACATGTCCCATGAAACACACCTCCTTGAGAGGAGGGGGATCTTTTGCTAGGGATAAAACAAGTGCGTTGCCCTGAAGTGTGTCTAAATGGTGCATGTATAACCCAAGAAATGCAGGTCCAAACCAGACTGATGCAAAGCTTTCTTTTATCGAGAGAAAAGAGAAGAATGGCATTACAAAATTACTGGGTGCGTGGCAGCATTAACCATTAATATCCTAACCCATTCATAACTTCAAACTAAAGAGATTAAAGGACCTATTACTATAAGGAGTGACAGGTAGGAGAGATTACCTGTCCTAGGCCCAGGAGTGGGCAGTTGAGTACAGCTGAAGCGATGTGGAAGAGCTCTGGCCCCAAAGCAGGAAAGATTCTGTTTGTCTCAAAGCGTGTGCTGAGACACAAAATCCCTTCCTGGTTTTTCTCTCTGCAGTCCTGTGTGGAGAGCGTTGTTACACGTGTTGGAGCTCAGATCACCATTACACTCCCTTTCTAGATTCAAGCCTCTTTTTTAAAAGACTTTTTCTCTCTCACCCCCCTGCAAAGGAGGGGTCTGGGTATGAGGTGACTGTGTGTGTGTCTGCGTTTCTAGATGACACTGAGAAACTCAGGCTACTTTCTAATGCTTGCTTGAACAATGGGATTATTCTGCTAAGCATGAGGGAAATTGCCAAGGAGGAGATAACGTGTATTCCAATTGCTCTTGGTTATTTTTGTTGCACACAGCGTGGCCTTGAGCTTTGCACAATACCTCAGGAACACATAACCAACAATACAAGGAGAGTGTGGGGTGGGAATTTTAGTCGGCAGGCTCCAGGGCCTTCAACCTCGTAATATATGGTGAATGTATCTTTGTGTGAGGAAGTAGTTTCTGCCAGCTTGAAGGAGGTGATAGTATAGCCACTCCTCAAAAAACTACACTGGACCTGATGGTATTTAACAACAACCACCCAGATCCAAACTACCCTTTTTGGCCAAGGTAATCAAAGGGTGTGGTGGTGCAGTTGCAGGCATTCTTGGAGGAAAGAGATTATCTAGACCCATTCCAGTTTGGGTTCAGACCTGGGTTTGGGATTGAATCAGCCTTGGTTGACCTTTATTGGGAAAGGGGAGGGTTGGAGGTGACCCTGCTGCTCCTGCTCAGTCTTTCATCAACGTTGGATACCATCAATCACGGTATCTTTCTGGATATCTACGAGACGTGGGTATTGGGCACACTATTCTGCAGTGGTTCCAGTTTTGTCTCCAGGGTTGGTTCTAGAAGAAGAAATGTCTGAGTGACTCAACAGAATAAAATACAAACGGATAAAATCAATTAAAAGCCAAATTCTAAAACAGCATATACAATTTCTAAAGTACTCATCCAGCAATACAATATGAAGAATAAGTCCTAGTCCACCCTGCTAAAAAAATGAGCACAACAGTAGAGAATAACTTAAATATCAAAAGTCTGGATAAATAATATTTTTAAACATAGCTCCTAAAAACTGACAAAGATGGTGCCAGACATGTTTCCCTTGGGAGAGCATTTCACAGACAGGAGCCACCACTGAAAATACCCATTCAAAAAATTTATACCCTGCTCTTCAGCAGGAAAAGCTCCAAGAGCAGCTTGCATGATGATGATATTTATTATATGATTATACATTCTTAATGTAATGTCTAGTTCAATCCTTAGACTAGATGGAGATGGAAATCTGTTGTAATTTTCAGTTGAGTGGCTTTTGGTGGAGTTACAAGGCGTGTTATTTAATGCTCGCTCATGAGTGAATGTCAATTGTTAAAGTCTGAATGTGTTATAGAGGGAAGAAGTAATGTTTAATTTTTATTAATGCTGACTAATTTTTTTAAATATAAAGTAAGTTTTACCTTGCATCTCTTCATATTTCAGGTTCTCGTTATGACCTGTTGTGTCGCTTTGAATGTTTTAAAAAATGACCATTTATCCCTGTCAAACATTAATCTTCTTATTTTTGATGAGTGCCATCTTGCAATCCAGGATCACCCCTATCAAGAAATTATGAAGGTAGGTTGTGACCCAGCTATATATCTTTAACTGCTGACATAGTGGATCGTTGCCGCCCTGGGCTCCTAGTGAGTGGAAGGGTGGGATATAAATAAAATAATAAATAAATAAAATAAATAAAAAGTAGGCAAATGGAATGGCTTGCATAATATGTGTTAATGCTTCACTTCCCTTGGCACCTGTTATTTCTGATCTGTTCTTTAGACTGACTTTCAGATTACTTTTCATTGGGGGAATGAATTTATTCAACCCCCCCTCCCGGCTCCTAGAAAAAGTGAACAGGCTACCATAGGCACAACTGGCTGAAGCATGTACTTTCCTATCCCTTTGCCATGCATTTCTATTCACGTGCAGACACTGGCTCATTCAACCTGCACCAAGCTTTCGTTCTCTGTATCTCACTCATTCTCATCCCAGATGCTTTCCATTGAGGAAATGGACAAATTCCCCCTCTTGTTAAAGATTGAGGTGAAAGGAGTGTACTCAAATGCTCAGCAAATGCTTCTATGTTGTTTGGAAAGGAATGGAGCCAGTGCAGTTCCCTCAGTGTGCCAAGGGTATTTGAACCTAAGGGAAAGCAACTGCATTTGGAAGTGCCCTTCGGCCACCACTGATTGTAATAATTGCCAGAGTCAGAAGTCTGCTCCATATTTCTGGAGGCTAATGAAGGTAGAAAGGAGCTTGATTAAATATACTCCATCAAGAAGGTCTAAAAGGGGAGTATTCATTGCTGTATTAAGTGTGGGCAGGCTTGAAACTATCCAGTGAGTGAGTTAGCAGAAAATTTGTGGTGACCTCTCATTGCCAAATGTTAAACAGAAAACTGCAGGAGAGCTTTCTGAATAGCCATTACATTGCACAAATAGCCTTACCCCTCATTCTGTAGAACTCCTGCGAAATGAGCGTTGAGCTTCCTCCTTTGGAAGCATGTGGTAGAGGGATAAAGTTACATTAATTTTCTTCTTTATAGGGTCACATGGCCTTGCCTCCTAAAGTGCTTCAAAGCTGCTACCCTACTACACTAACATGGAAGTTTATTGCTTAAAATGAAAATATTGTTATGTTTAAATATTAACGTATTAGAGCAGCCTTTCCCAACCAGTGTGCCTCCAGATGTTGTTGGACCACAACTCCCATCAGCCTCAGCCAGCATTGCCAATGGTCAGGAAGATGGGAGTTGTGGTCCAACAACATCTGGAGGCACACCGGTTGGGAAAGGCTGTATTAGAGGATCAGTTCCAATCCTAAATTTACCAGGTTTGTGTGTGTTAGGCAGGCAGTCTTTTTATTATTCTGGAGGAGTCCTGTAAACCTATTCTCTTCCACCCCTTTTTCCTGCAATTTTCCCCATGTTGGCAAAGGAGGTACAGGACTTCACTGAAATCAGTTTCTCCCTGGAATTGGGTATTTTCCCTGCTTAACAGCAACATTAGCAGCCTTGTGAATTATTCTGGTTTATTTTTCAGCTTTGTGAGAGTTGTCCATCATGCCCTCGAATCTTGGGATTAACAGCTTCCATTTTAAATGGGAAATGCGATCCAGCAGAATTAGAAGAGAAGATTCAGAAACTGGAGAACATTCTAAAGAGTAGTGCTGAAACAGCAACTGATTTAGTAGTTTTGGACAGGTATATTTTGATAATTTTGTACGAATGCCACTCATAAAAAATTATGTTGGATAACTTGAATTGATTTCTGCATCCTTAGCATTTTTGAAAAATAAAATAAATCTGAAATACGTCCTTTAAACCTATTTTGATAAAGTAAGGTCAACTTGAATTTTGTATCTTTCTTTGCAGCCTGTATAGCTTTTTAAAAAAAACTCTTTTTATATACATTCTCAACTGTTAAAAATATGGTTGACTTGCTTGTGTTTTTTTTTATGCTAAAGGTATACTTCTCAACCTTGTGAGATTGTGGTAGATTGTGGACCATATGCTGACAAAAGTGGGCTCTATGAAAGGTTGTTAACAGAGCTGGATGATGCACTTCGCTTTCTGAATGATTGTAACGTATCTGTACAGTGCAGAGAGAGAGATTCTACCTTGATTTCGAAACAGGTATGGATGCATAATTTATCATTGCTTAACTGCAGTGTGATTCAGACTGCTTCATAGAAACCTTCACTACATCTCTCCAGAAAAACTGCCTTTTTTCACTATGTATAATTATTTGTGCTTGTTAGTAGCCAGTCGGTTTGTCAAGTTAACATAAATTCCCAGTTACATCTCCAGATCAAACTTGAATACTTCGCTAAGTATGGGAAACAAAGTGCATTTCAGATAGTGTTTGTCAGGGTGCTCACTTCACTCTTGATACTAACTTGCTCTGTACCCCAAGAATTGTCCCTTTTGACCTTGTCTGAGATTCTTTTATGATACCTGAACAAATGAGCAGTAGAAACTCAGCAAGCCGTTTCCTAGGCCTACAAGCAGCTCATATTTGAAGGAGCAAAGTTAATTTAAATAATGACCTGATTCAGTCATGAGCGTGCGTTGTGAACTTGTACACTCCCAATCCACACTTCCGTCTGGGTGGTCCAATTCCCTCTTCATTTCTTTTTGGGGTAACTATAGTTTGCCATGACTTCTTAACTAGTCTGAAGCAATGACTTTCCAGTTCTGGTATGGAGGCATACAGTTGTTTATAGTAATGGTAACATGCCCAGTTTGAACATCAAGCTAATGACAACTAGTGCATAATATACTTGGATCATTCTGCTGGTATATCAATATTTTCACTTGCGTCACCCCATGATATTTCTGCAATATTAATTGCTTATGAAACTAGCAATTGTGAAAGCTATTTTTAACTAACGAAGTGAATACACAGAGAGCAGATATTGGAATATCTGTTGTTGTTATGTGCCTCCAAGTCGATTACAACTTATGGCGACCCTATGAATCAGTGACCTCCAAGAGCATCTGTCATGAACCACCCTGTTCAGATCTTGTAAGTTCAGGTCTGTGGCTTCCTTTATGGAATCAGTCCATCTCTTGTTTGGCCTTCCTCTTTTTCTACTTCCTTCTGTTTTTCCAAGCATTATTATCTTTTCTAATGAATGAATCGTGTCTTCTCATGATGTGTCCAAATTATGATAACCTCAGTTTCATCATTTTAGCTTCTAGTGATAGTTCTGGTTTAATTTGTTCTAACACCCAATTATTTGTCTTTTTTGCAGTCCATGGTATGCGTAAAGCTCTTCTCCAACACCAGATTTCAAATGAGTTGATATTTCTCTTATCAGCTTTTTTCACTGTCCAACTTTCACATCCATACATAGTGATCGGAAATACCATGGTCTGAATGATCCTGACTTTAGTGTTCAGTGATACATCTTTACATTTGAGGACCTTTTCTAGTTCTCTCACAGCTGTCCTCCCCAGTCCTAGCCTTCTTCTGATTTCTTGACTATTGTCTCCATTTTGGTTAATGACTGTGCCAAGGTATTGATAATCCTTGACAAGTTCAATGTCCTCATTGTCAACTGTAAAGTTGCATAAATCTTCTTGGAATATCTAGATGAACCCTGTTTGATGTGTCTTATTTGGAACTGCAAATAGAAATGCCCTTGGCAAAGTATCTGGTAAATTTTAATGTACAACTCTGCAATGGTCTGCCATGTTTCTGTATTAAACCTTTAGCATTCAGACTGTTTGATCATCTATCAAATTTCTGTGACTTATTTTAACCAGGATACTACACAGTTCAATTCAAAACCTGTTCCATATGTGTGTGTTGCCTCCTAAAATGATATTTATGAGAAACAGTAAGTCCTGTATATATCATTTGATTTTTTTTTCTTGAAACACAGTTTGAGAGCTCAGTGTCAGCTGTGTCAACTGCTACTGTGCTGTACTGAACTGATGAATTTAATTTGTTTGTAGATACTGTCAGACTGCCGAGCAGTGCTGCTTGTTCTGGGACCCTGGTGTGCCGATAAAGTAGCTGGGATGATGGTGAGAGAGCTACAGAAGTACATAAAACATGAGCAGGAAGAGCTGCACAGGAAATTTTTATTGTTTACAGATACTTTCCTAAGGAAAATACATGCACTCTGTGAAGAGCACTTCTCACCTGCCTCACTTGACCTGAAATTTGTAACCCCAAAAGTAATAAAACTGCTTGAAATTTTGCGTAAATATAAGCCCTATGAACGGCAGCAATTTGAAAGTGTTGAGTGGTATAATAATCGGAATCAGGATAATTATGTGTCCTGGAGTGATTCTGAAGATGAAGATGAAGATGAAGAAATAGAGGAGAAAGAGAAAACAGAAACTAATTTTCCTTCTCCCTTTACCAATATTTTATGTGGAATTATTTTTGTTGAAAGAAGATACACAGCAGTTGTTTTAAACAGGTATGATTTCTTAATAAAATGCCAAAATATTATTGGTTATGAAAGAACTAACTGAATGCTAATCTAGAATAACTGTTCAGGATTGATGTCTAAATAGTCAGACCTATCATTGGCATGAAAGGTGCTAATTTTTGCAAATCTCTAAACCACCCTTCACAAAAGGAGAAAAATGTGGTCAAAATATACACAAAATAATGTAAGGATGGTTAATAATTAGCAAATACTACTTCTAAAAATATTTATATGATTCATTGAAGCTGGGCTATGTAGAATATGCAGTTATCAGCTATTTAAAAGTTTGGGATAATTCTAATAGAATTCAGATATTTCTAACCACAAATATCAGGCATGTAAGCCTTACATTAATTATCATGTAAGGTGATAATATATAGAGTAATCAGAAAGAGGCAGTAGACATATGCATTATTTATATGGGAATATATAGATAAAAACGTCCTCCATTCTGTTTAAAAAATATCCTGAGTAGTGTTCTGTGTGGTCCCATTTTGTGTCTTCATAAAGCCAGAAACTAAAGGCTTGTTATAAAAAGGATACATAACAAAAACAGTAAAGAATGCATTACATTTACTTAAAACACATTTTTGTAGTCGAATTGTATATTAAGCTTTTAAAAATAATTGCATGGAAAATGATACCAATATTAAAATTTTATTTGCATGTAATTCACTGTAAAAACTGGTTTTATTTTATTGAAATGAGAAAGACTATAGGAAGTCTCCATTATGCTTTAAAAGAGTTTTACTCCAGAAGATCTTTGTTTTCCAATACTGAAATTTTCTTGTCCTTGAGCCACAGTCTCCATGTATCCTATAAATTTAAAGCAGTAACATACCATTTTAATCAGTTGTGGCTTCCCCCCCCCAAAAAAAAAATCCTGGGAACTACAGTTTTTTAAGGGTGCCAAGAGTTGTTAGGACACCCCCTATTTCACTCAGAGTTACAATTTTCAAAGTAGTTTAACAGTCAATCCCTCTTCCCAGGGAGGAAGTTGTAGCTGGAGGGGAAAGGAGGTTTCCTGACAACTCTCGGCACCCATAACAAACTACAGTTCCCAGTATACTTTGGGAGAAGCCATGACTGTTTAAAGTAGTATGATACTGCTTTAAATGTATAGGGTAGATGGGACCAAAGACCACTCTGGGGCAAAAAAGAAATACAAACTGTAGTGGATGGGGTGGTGGTGGTAAATTAGCCTTTTAACATCTGCCTTTCCAGCAATCGTTTCTTTTAAAATGCTTCTCAAGACATGAGGAGCCCTTATATACATGCATATATACAAAGCCATCTTACTAGCTGTCCAGCAAACCATGGACAATATGCATTCTGGTAATGCCAAATGAGAGAGGGGGAAATCCATTGCTGGCAGAGAGAACAAGAAAGGAAAACACTTGTAATTTCCTTGATTCTTCTGGCAAGGAAAAGAGAGGCACTAGTGTGAGTGAATGTACAGCAGCACTCTCGTTCATACAAATGTAGGCAAGAACAAGGCCTGGCCATGGCCATTTTTAAAGGTTGTTGGAATCGCAGGCCGCTTCGGGCATGAGGGATTTTAAAACATAATGATCTCTTGTAAAATAGGTAATGTGTAAACTAAGCCACAGAAGTAATTAAAATGTCTAAACCTAGGAGCAACTTACTAAGAAAGCATAGGGGTTTTCTGTCCTAGGGATTGCTTTTCTTAGATGTAAGAATCTTGCTTTAATGCATGGTGTTACATGGCCTCTGTCAATGTGTATTAGTTTGCCCATCAGTCTCTGCTAAATTAACCCTATTGGGACTTGGAACTCCATTTTATTTCATATAATTTCTGTAGTAGACTTTGGAACCATTGAGAATACATGAACTAGATGTTCTTCATGTTACCTTTTGTGCTTCAGGTATGAAGCATTTTTTGGCAGTGTCAGGTAGAACCACAGGAGAAATTTATTTTAGGAATTTTTAAAGAGAATGCCATCTGTGTTTGTATGTACTGGCAAGATAGCCAATTACCATGCCTTCATTGTCAGTATAGGATTTCAAACAGAAGATTAGCTTACATTTTCTCAACTATATGTGACTTCCAAAATGTGTATAATGTGTTTAGGTTGATAAAAGAAGCTGGCAAACAAGACCCAGAGCTGGCTTACATCAGCAGCAATTTTATAACTGGACATGGCATTGGAAAGAATCAGCCCCGTAGTAAACAGATGGAAGTAGAATTCCGAAAGCAGGAAGAGGTAACTTTAATGAAAATAATTGTCAAAAATGCTGTATAGTTTCTTGCATTTAAAACCTTTGCCAAGCCCAGGAAATTCCCCATCTCAAAAATTCTGCATAGTTGGTATTAATATATAGAAGAAACATGCTTTAGTTTCTGAAACCTGAATTTTTTAAAAAAAGTTCTCCAACCTCTTTAACACCCTTTTTTCTTTCTCTCTCCCCTATTATTGTTGTTGTTGTTTGATTGTACTAGGGTTGTTTTACTTCCTTGTTGGACATTGTGTCCTGTCATTCTATGTATGTGAAAAGTTTTACAATAAACATTAAAAAATATCATATTCTTGAAATGGGCTAAACCTTTTGTGTACGGTCATAACTATAATTTTACTGTTTATGAGCTATAATTTATGCAGAATGAAAAAGTTTCAATGATAACATTTAAGTTTCCACAAAGCCACTGTAAATGTCCTGATTCTGAAGTATTGATACAATATTAGTTCTTTGAGTGGGTGGGTGAATCAAAAAGCAGTGAAAACTGAGAGCCTTCGGGCTATGGGCGGTATATAAATCGAATAAAATAAATAAAAAATAAAAACTCAGTGGCTAGGAATGCCTTTTACCAGCTTCGGCTGGTGAGACAGCTGCGGCCGTTTCTGGACCGGGATAGCCTGACCGCTGTTGTCCATGCACTGGTAACCTCCAGGCTGAATTACTGTAATGCGTTCTATGTGGGGCTGCTCTTGAGGTTGGTCTGGAAGCTGCAGCTGGTGCAAAATGCGGCAGCAAGACTGCTCACTGGAGCAGGGTATCACCAACATGTCACCCCGCTGCTGAAAGAATTGCACTGGCTGCCCATTTGCTACCGGGCCAAGTTGAAGGTTCTAGTTTTGGTGTACAAAGCCCTATACAGCTCAGGACCAGGTTACCTGAAAGACCGTCTTATCCCTTACATACCCAGTCGTTCACTGCGCTCTGCAGGTGAGGGCCTCCTGCAGATACCATCTTATCTGGAGGTTCGTTCTGTACAATATAGGAAACGGACCTTTAGCGTGGCAGCACCTACCCTGTGGAACTCCCTCCCTTTGAATATTAGGCAGGCGCCATCTCTGCTTTCTTTTCGGCGCCTTTTGAAGACTTCTTTTTCAACAAGCCTTTTAAGTTGAGAGCTATCCCAGTCTGTCTCTGTAAGATTTGCTCAATATGTTTTTAGTAATGTTTTTAACCTTTTAAAAAAGTTTTTAACACTGTTTTGTCTTAATGTATTTTAAGATTTCTTTTTATGATGTTTTAAAGTGTTTTTAGTGCCTTATTTGCCGCCCTGGGCTCCTGCTGGGAGGAAGGGCGGGATAGAAAGTAAATAAATAAATAAATAAAACAACAGGCAGTGAGGTTTTCTAGAAAATATAATTGGCTTTAGTTCTAAGCTTGGGCAAAAGTGGCAGTCTGCTTTCATAGGTGGATCAATCTTGTTTTAAGAAGGAATAGAACAGTGCAACATCATGGAATACTTGGGTGCTGTGCCCATTTTCATGTATGAGCATAGTTGCTCTGTGATCTGATTTCCATTGCCTACATCAAAGATTTCTAAGCCAGTGGGTTTGCGTCAATGTGTAGTGCCTGTTTGGATCAGTTCAGCATGCTGTGTTATAAAACATGGCTAAAACTTACACACAGCTAGAACTTCCCACTCCCCCATGTGTATGCTGTGCTCTCCCCAAATCTGCTATGGAGGCTTTTGGGAACTCGAATAGATTTACAGGGCACGTGGGGTTAGGAGAGGGAAGTTCTGTTGCACAAGCTTAAATCCTTGGACTTAGTGCTACTTTGGATACAAACCTCTTTCATGTGGGTGAAGTCATTGCCCCCAGTAGCATCCCAGAAGGGAAGACACCACAGGGGTAATCCCTTGTGGTGCCCCCCTTGCCTCACTGTGCAGCCCATTGCCTCAGCATGACCAGCTTCTCTCTTTCCATCATAATCAACATTGTTCTATGAATCAAATCGACAGCAAATTAGTGTGTATATATATGTATATTATTAACTCTCTTAGAGGGTAGCTTCAGCCATAAAAGGGCAGGGAGTAAGATAATTGAAGTTTACCTCCCTTGTTCTTTCCTTGATAACCCAGATGCCACCACCTCTGTTGTTGTTGCTGCCAAGATGTTCCTTTGTCAGTGCCTGGCTTTCTCTCTGCCTGTCTTAAACAGGACACTGGATTTAAATTCATAAGATCTTAGTTCTGTATTTAGCTATGCCACTGGGTTTTTTTCTGGTCTCATGAAAGTAACTTATATGTCTGAATTCTGTACTGTAAACTGGAAGTGATTAACATTTGAAAATTAAATTGAAACCATTTAGATTTAATTTTAATGTTTAAATAAAACCCAGAGTTAGTTATTTAAAAGTTTTATAGCAATAACTCCTTTGCTTCACTATAGTAAAGTGTTCTAGAAACCAGTTCATTTTATGTGTAGTGGCTAAGATGCTCTTTCAAACCAAAGCTGGAATAGTATAGTGAGTAGAAGAATGGGCTATGATCTAGAATGGAAGGAGCCAACATAGTGTCTTACAGACGTTGTTGGACTAGAATTCCAATTAGCCCTAGCCAGCATGGTCATTCGTAAGGGATGATGGGAGTAATAATCCAATGACATCTGGAGGGTACGTCATTGGCTATCCCTGCTTTGGGAAATGCGTGGTTCAAATCTAACCTCAGCCACAAACTCAAATAAGCCTTAGAGGCTGGTCCATCAGCTGTATGGTGGAAAAAATACTGATTTGCATACAGATATGTTATAAGATTTACCATGTTGGCATAATGAGCTGAAAGTATTCAAATTCCACTTCTTTTCCTTCAAAATGACAGTAGAAGGAAAACTTGTTGGAGATCTGATTAAATTTTAGATATATTCTAAAATGCAGAGAGGCCACAGGTATAACAGATAAGTTGTACAAGAAGGCCGTAAAGATCATGCACAATAAACAGGAAAACTAAATCAAAAGAATGGTAGTAAGAAGGAAGTAGAATAATTAGTAAGATGTTTGTGTAACACTCCAAAATTATTTTCTGCTTATAACCTGTTATTACTAACTGATGACTTGTGGGCAGATTTGTAAACTTGAATTCTTGAATTTGGAAATATTTATTCAACATTTGTCAAGCTGATGATTTTCATAACTGATTGGTCTTAGAAATGTATCTTCTTGGTTACTTTTGTAGGTACTTAGAAAATTTCGAGCACACGAGACCAACTTGCTAATTGCAACTAGTATTGTAGAAGAGGGTGTTGACATACCAAAATGCAATTTGGTGGTTCGTTTTGATTTGCCCACAGAATACCGGTCCTATGTGCAGTCCAAAGGAAGAGCCAGGGCACCTATTTCAAATTACATCATGTTAGCAGATTCAGACAAAATTAAATGTTTTGAAGAAGATCTTAAAACCTACAAAGCAATTGAGAAGGTATGTAACAAAAAAACCTTTGCAGGAGCAGCAATAGAAATGGGGGAAGGGAAAAGTGACAACAGAGCCTAGGACCCAAAGAAGACATTCAGTTCTTAAAAGAAATATCGAGAACCAGAGATGGAGAAGATCTAGGTGCTGGAGACATGGGAATCCAGGCTTAATTGAAAATGACACCTTGACAAATGACAGGAGCAAGTGACTAGGCTGGAAGACTTGCATATCAACTGATGGAGGGCTTGGAGATCAGCCTTTTTTTCCAGGCTACTATATACATAGTAGCCTGGAAAAGGGGTGGCAGACTTTTCCCCCCCTTAGGCAAGTATATATGTTCACTTAAGACCCATTTCCTTTTTCACTGCATCCTGTATTAGTGTTCCAGGTTTTCTCTCTGTTAGACTGTACTGTTTGTCAGTGCTGTGTGTGATGAACAAGTGTGATGAACTGCCTCCTTTAAAAGGGGGAGGGGCTGAGAGTGGCTAGTCAGTTACTGGGGTTAGTAGTTCTTGGATGTGAGCTTGTTAAGGATTCTCAGAGGTTGTAATATCACAGCATGCCAGGGCTTAGCCATTGCTTCTTAATGCTGCTCTAGGTAGCTTCTGTCAGGGGCAGCTGTTGATGGTAACCCTCAATTCCCCTTCCTCTTATACTTAAATATTTAATACTAGTGGAAAGTGGAATTCTAAGAATCCAACAAAATCAGTGCAGTGTTAAAGTCAGTGGTTAAAAACAGTATGCTTTTGAAAGGTTCAGTCTGCCATCTTATTTCAAAAATCACATCCAGCTGTGCCCAAACATAGACAAGAAGCTGCTCCCTGATCTCAGGAACTATCATGTAAAATTTGGTTATGGTAACTTAAGAGGTGTCCAAATGTATAGGGAACAGACAGAAAGACAAACAACTTTCCAAAATATATGGTAGATCAGTGTGACCTGCATGGAATTATTTTGTCATTCTGTCATTTTTTTTAAGATCCTAAGGAACAAATGCTCAAAGTCTGTAGATACAAGTGAAACAGAAAATGAACCCATTATAGATGATGATGATATCTTTCCACCATATGTGTTAAGACCAGATGATGGCGGTCCAAGAGTGACAATAAACACTGCTATTGGGCACATTAATAGGTATGAAACCTATTGTTATTTCACTTTGGAGATAATGTGCTGAATTTCTAAGCCCCATGGTTGATATGGCATATGGCAACCTGCTTACTGGCTAATAATCTGAGGGAGACTGTCTTCAGGTTTGAGGCAATTGTCTGTTGTGGTTGTGCTATCGGTTCTCCACCTTCCAAGAATTAAGGCACTCAAATCATTACACAAATACTGATTTGTATCAATATTAGGATGTTGCAGGAAGAAAGTGTTCATGGTGCAGAAGAATATGTTTACGTTTTAAATCTTCTATAAGAAGCAGCAAATGTTCCATTAGCTGAAACCTCCCCCCTCAAGGGAGCAACTACTCATCGCAGTTACCAGTGCTTGTTTTGATACATCACATTAAATTAACTGAAACGTACAAGGATGAGGAAAAAACAGATGTGCAAGTGTTGTAGCATTAGAAACGAACCTGCTCTTGCCATGCAACCCTTCATTATGGCCTGCAAACATAAATAAATACTTACCCCTATATGTCTTGCATAGCAATCCAACCCCCCTTTGTACTGGGCTGGGATTAGGGCCAAAGCAAACAGGTGAAAGTGATGCTAGCAGGCTCAGCTGCCAAATAGCACCAAAATTGGGCTTTCTAGGAGTGGGCTTAGCTGGCCCTGCTGCCATCAGCCCTCACCTTCATCCCAGCCACCATACATGACAGGACTGTGGATGTCATAGTGGCCCTACCAGTCTTTAAAGCCCTGGGCTCAGGGGGAGTTTGATTGCTGCCTTACTCATAGGGGATTGTTTATTTCTGTAACATTTCCTGGTGTACAAATGCTTTAATCCTATTTTTTTGTAATGAAATGATACAGAGGGAGTCCAGTTTAATTCAGTCGTTAAAGCTTATGTAATCACTCCTACTACACACTAGCCTTTCCCTGCCCTTACGCCTGAAACCTCTTCGTTCCTTCACCAGTTCATTCCCAGTCAATAGCAGTATGGAACTACCAATTGTTCATCCTTATAAGCAATCCCCGCTGAGGACTCTGAGCTTCGATGTTATTACATAACTTGAAACAGAAACCTTATGAACTGTTGGTTCCTCCTTCTTGTACTAGGTGAAGTAACCCTCCCAAACCTCGTGGGAGGGCTTAAACCAGAAGAGGAGTGGTCATGTATTCTAGGCATGTCCGCTCAGTTCCTGACCTTTCATTGTTGAGCAGGAAGGTTTGAAAGGGATTTGTAAGTGTATTCAGCCTCTCCATGATCAGAAACCTTGCCGTGAGAGCCTGTGTGGTATAGTAGTTAAGAGAAGTGGACTGAGTTCAACAAAAAGGTCAGAAGTGGAGGGGGTGCACATGTGGGCACTCATTTCTCCTTCCCAGATTAAGTCTTACATTAGGGGTTCCCAAACCGTGGTCATAAGATTCATTCAGATGGCCCATGATGTGTCTGTAAAACTGCAGTTAAAAATCATACAGCATCTCGCATTACAATGGCTACACCAGGCAGAAGAATCATTAATTGGTCTACCAAGATACTCAGCAATTTTCAAGTGGTCCATGGGGGGAACCACTGCCCTGCACTTTATCGTAAATTCTTGAATAGCATGTCTCTTTAGATTGATTTGTTTATTAATCTTGTGTCAAATAGGTACTGTGCTAGACTGCCAAGTGACCCGTTTACTCATCTGGCTCCCAAGTGTAAAACTAGGGAACTCCCTGATAACACATTTTATTCAACTCTTTATCTGCCTATCAACTCTCCTCTTCGAGCATCAATTGTTGTAAGTATTTCAGTTTGTTTAGGTTAATTTATCTTTTGATCAGGTACCAAGTTCTACTTTTTCCATTGGCATTGGTTTATGATAAAGCTTACCTTGCTTGAGTGAATATTTTGCAACTAGATACTAGTGTACTCTGCTTCTGCTTGGCAGCCTGATCCCATGGATTTTCCATAAGCAGTGATTTATGTTGTCTCAGCTAAAACTCTCAAATGGGGCACAGCTGACTGCTCTAATCACTACAAAACATAGAGCCCAATTAAAATGTAGGAAGATCTTCCTTGCCTCTATCCGCACTAGGCTACAATATTAATACTTTGAATGGCAGAGCCGTTGAAGTGGTATAGGAAGTGCTAGGTTAGCCCCTGTTTCTTTTAGGAACTGTCTTAGCACAGAGCTTATGAGATGAGTAAAGGAAAATATCTTCCTTCATGTGCAGTATTTATTTGAAATATTCATCTGTGGTTTGGTATTTATTATACAATAAGATGCCATGTATCTTGCTTGCTGCAACATATGAAAAACTGTTACCAACTTATGTGGGTCATATAAATTTTATCTATTCGATTTAGAGCTATGTTTTTTAATGTTCTTTTTTAATTGTTTGTCATTTGCATAGAGGGTATGTTTTTGTGTGCATGCATGTTTATATGAGAACATATGATTCGTTAATGAGATTGGTTCAAATTTTATTTCTAGGGTCCTCCAATGAATTGTACAAGATTGGCAGAGAGAGTTGTTGCTCTTATTTGCTGTGAAAAATTGCATAAAATCGGTAAGCATCTATGAAAGCAAAGAGCCACTATTTGGTAACAAAAAACCTTAAAGGGGTACTGTCTTGAAATTTTGTGATATTCTATTGATTTGCTTGTCAATTCCTTCATATTTCTAATTATAGCAATTTTGGTCACAATTTCTTGGATTACAAATCTGCCCAACATATTTCAACTGATTGTAGAAAGCACAATAGGAATGTTGGAACACTTCGTCTAGAGTTTTTTTGCTGAAGATATAACTTTGTTGATCAGAGGGAAATATGATTTGGAGCCAGATGCATGTGAGTGGGAAGGCCACTTGTACAATGTGGGTTTCCCACCTTTCCTTAATGCAGCCTCCATTCCCCCCCCCCCCGTAACTCCAGAAGGCCGGATGTGAGCATAGGAAGCTGCCTCTTACTGAATCAGACCATCGGTCCATCTAGCTCAATATTGTCTGCATTGACTGGCAGCAGCTCTCCAGAGTTTGAGACAGGAGTCTCTCCCAGCCCTACTTGGAGATACCAGAGATTGAAGCTGGGACCTTCTGCAGGCAAGGCAGATGTTCTGCCACTGAGCAGCAGCCCCTCACCTAAGAGGTGTCTCAGCCTGATTTTTCCTATTCCCCCACACACACTGCAGCCCCCTTGTACTTCAGTTCATGCTGTTCTGGAGGCTCCTCAGGCCTTCTGTAGCTTTTTGAGAGTTTTGGGGTTGTAGTCAAGAGAATATGCCAGGTAAGCCCAGTTGCTCAAGTGAATTTTCAATGCAGGAAATTAAGTTCTCTGTCACTCTCAACAAAGATGATTATTTGTTATTCTTTTATGTCTACTTGGAAAGTCCGTTTTACCTACAATGCTTTAAACAGATGAGGAATTTTAGACCTGCCATTGGCAAGGAAAATAAGGTGCATTTGGAATTATTGCTAATACGTTGTTATTGAGGTCACCAAAATGCCACAGTTTCTCAATATTTTTGTTATAGGTCATATAAATGTTATTTTGTTGGATGGGTGGATACTTCCACAGTTCATCAAATACTATTGGAGTTATAACTTGTTCTTTATCAATATGTTTTAGGTGAACTGGATGATCACTTGATGCCTGTTGGGAAAGAGACAGTGAAATATGAGGAAGAACTTGATTTGCATGATGAAGAAGAAACCAGTGTTCCAGGAAGGCCAGGCTCTACAAAACGAAGGCAATGCTACCCTAAAGCTGTTAGTATAGTTCTGTGTCCTCACTATGTGTGATTGTGCTGTGAAGTGTTTAAGGTTCTTTTAACTTGCATGATGGAAGTGGTGATATAAATAGACACATGAATAGACTAACCCTGGGGTCCTACAGAAAGGTTATGCAAACAATAATTGTTTCCCAGAAAGTTTAAGGAAAGGAGTCTTGTTACCCTACCACAGAGTAATGGTAGTAGTTATGGTCATGATCACATAGGCTAAGACCTCAGACTCTTTCCCATTCAAATCTGAGGAATGTGTGTGGAGGAGAGATTGAGGGGAAAACCTAATTTCAAATAAAGTTTTGTCCTGTGGACGCTAATCTGACATGAAGGAAAACTGATGATTTTCACTCCTACCTACAAATGTGCAGTACTTGCTTTTCTTTCCTTTTTATGTTTAAACAGCACAGCAACAAAAGGTATGCTTCTACTTCATGTTCTTGCTTGTATGAGACAAGACATGGTTTGATGGCACATGATGCAGCATGATTACGGAACCTGAGCAGGTCTGGGACTAATGATTGCCTGAATGAAAGTCTGTCTGGGAAAATCTATATAAGCATTATTGAGCTCTCTGAAATAAAGGCAGGATATTCTAACAAAAAGAAAAATCATGCTGTATTGAAATGCAACATTATTGCCATCCACTTACAGATGGGCAAACTAGGCCAGGGAGATACAGGCAATATTTTGGATTCCAAGATGTTGCAAACTAATGGGAAACATGAGCTACTGGCTTTTCTACTTCACAGCCCCCTTCACTATCACATCTGAAATTACTTTGAGCTAACAGAAGGTAGGAGGTTGTGTTATACCAAGTCAAAGAAATAGAAGGATTCATGAAGGTCTTCTACTCCAAACTCTACTCCTTGCTCAATACAGGATCTGTCATGCAGGATGCAATTATATCATTCCTGACATATGATCATATAGGTTCTGCTTAAATATCTCTGGCAAAGAAGAGCTTGTCACCTCACAAGGCAATCTGTTCCACTGGAGACTGCTTCCTGTTAGGTTTATTCTAATGTTCAGCCAAAACTGGGTTCCCTGCAAGTCATTGGTCCATCAAACTTCTTATAGTGTATACCAGGTGTGGCCAGTGTGGTGCCCTCTAGATGGTGCTGGGCTGTTTTATTATTATTTATTACATTTGTATACCGCCCCATAACCGAAGCTCTCTGAGCGGTTTACAACAATTCTGGAACTGTAAGGGTAGAAATTATCCATGTTGTGAAGCAGAAATAACCAAACTTCTAGATTTGCTTGCACTCTGTAAACAGACTGAAATTTATTACTGTATCCTGATGTCTTTTCCCTTTTTAAAATACCGTATATTCCGGCGTATAAGACGACTGGGCGTATAAGACGACCCCCAACTTTTCCAGTTAAAATATAGAGTTTGGGATATACTCGCCGTATAAGACTACCCCTGCTTATGACATGCAGGTACTTAGCAGGAAAACTGTCACTTATAAACTTATAAATATTAATATTTGGATTGTCCAGTTGTTTTGTTTTTGTGCCTAGGAATTACCACCAAAAACTGGGGAAAGATGTGAGAAATCTTTTTTTTAAAAGCAACATTAAATGCCTAGACTCTAGTTTCCAACACTATGGAGTATTTATTGATTGATTAAGAGAATTTATATCCTGCCCTTTTGCTGTTAAAAACAGAGCTCAGCACAGCTTACAAATATAGTAAAAACAATAAAAATACACAATCAGAGAAAAACAAGCCAAAATGTTAGGAAAAGGAGTCTTTCACACCACATGCTCAGTTCTAAATACTGTTGCAGCAAGTTTTACAAGTTCCTCCAGTATTCCACTGGTGCAGGCACTCAGACGTTCAAAGTACTGTATGTTTCTTAGGTTTTATAAAAGCAGAGCTTTGCTTAACTCAAAATTTCTTCTCCCTTTGATAACCACATCTACACAGGTTCCACCTCCATACTCAAAATGAAACTGGGCCTGGAAGTGTACAACAACCCCACACATACCTTGCTAATTCGATTATCAATGCCAGGATGTCTGTCTTATCGACTACTCTCCTGCTCCCCCCCCACACACACACACACCAGGCATCATGAAAGACCCAGTCCTGGGCTCAGAAAGAAAATAAATATCTGGTCCTCTTCAAAGTATTGATAAGCCTCTTGTTTTAATTGAAATAATAATTATAAATTCTTGTTCTTATCACTAATGGGAGTTAATTATCTTGCATATGCTGCTGTTGCTTCTATGGCTGTAACAGAGTGAGGTTAAAGATAAGTGAAATGCAAATAGGAAAAAAAATACAGAAGGCAGTAACACTTTCCTAAATGTTATTTATTTTTTATTTTTATTTATTTAGTTTAATTTATATACCGCCCTAAGCCCGAAGGCTCTCTGGGCGGTGTACAAAAAGATAAAAACAAGCACAATATATAAATACAATAAATAATAAAAAACAAACAAACAAACAATAAAAGAACCAAACAACATCCAAACTACGGAAATGCTGTTTAAAATACACTTTAAAATGCCTGGGAGTATAAAAAGGTTTTCACCTGGCGCCGAAAAGATAGTAGCGTCGGCGCCAGGTGCACCTCATCAAGGAGACTGTTCCACAGTTCGGGGGCCACTACTGAAAAGGCCCTGGTTCTAGTCATCATCCTCCGAGCCTCTCGATGGGATGGTACTCGGAGGAGGGCCTTAGATGTTGAGCGTAGTGTACGGGTAGGTTCATATTGGGAGAGGCGTTCCACCAGGTATTGCGGTCCCATGCCGTGTAGGGCTTTATAGGTCAAAACCAGCACTTTGAATCTAGCCCGGAAACAAATAGGAAGCCAGTGCAGACGGGCCAGAACAGGTGTTATATGAGCGGACCTTCTGGTCCGCGTCAACAATCTGGCCGCGGCATTCTGGACTAGCTGTAGTTAACAGTCTTCAAGGGCAGCCCCACGTAGAGCGCGTTGCAGTAGTCCAATCTAGAAGTTACCAGAGCATGAACAACTGAAGCGAGGTCGTCACTGTCCAGATAGGGACGTAGCTGGGCTACCAATCGAAGATGGTAAAAAGCATTCCGTGCCACCGAGGCCACCTGGGCCTCAAGAGACAGGGAAGGATCTAAAAGAACTCCCAAGCTACGAACCTGTTCCTTCAAGGGGAGTGTAACCCCATCAAGAACAGGATGAACATCCACCATCTGAGCAGAGAAGGCACTCACCAACAGCGTCTCAGTCTTGTCTGGATTGAGCTTCAGTCTGTTAGCTCCCATCCAGTCCATTATCGCGGTCAGGCAACGGTTTAGCACGTTAACAGCCTCACCTGAGGAGGATGAAAAGGAGAAATAGAGCTGCGTGTCATCAGCGTACTGATGACAACGCAGCCCAAAACTCCTGATGACCGCACCCAGCGGCTTCATGTAGATGTTGAAAAGCATGGGGGACAGTACCAATCCCTGCGGAACTCCACAATGGAGAGTCCAGGGTATCGAGCAATGTTCCCCAAGCACTACCTTCTGGTGGCGACCCACCAAGTAGGAGCAGAGCCACTGCCAAGCAGTACCCCCAACTCCCAACTCTGTGAGTCTTCCCAGAAGGATACCATGGTCGATGGTATCAAAAGCAGCTGAGAGATCAAGGAGAATCAACAGAGTCACACTCCCCCTGTCCCTCTCCCGACAAAGGTCATCGTACAGCGCAACCAAGGCTGTTTCGGTACCAAACCCAGGCCTAAAACCGGATTGAAATGGATCAAGATAATCAGTGTCATCCAAGAGCCCCTGGAGCTGGCCGGCAACCACCCGTTCCAGTACCTTGCCCAAGAACGGAACATTCGCCACAGGTCTATAGTTGTTCAGTTTATCTGGGTCCAAAGAGGATTTCTTCAGGAGTGGTCTCACTACCGCCTCTTTTAGGCAGTCAGGGACCACTCCCTCTCTCAAAGAGGCGTTTATTATCTCCTTGGCCCAGCCGGCGGTTCCGGTCCTGGCAGCTTTCACCAGCCAAGAGGGGCAAGGGTCCAGAACAGATGTGGTCGCCCGCACCAGTCCAAGGATCTTGTCAACATCCTCAAGCTGTACCATACCATACCAACTACAACAAGATTCCTATAAGGCAAAAAACTAAGCATCTCACAACCAGTCAGGATTCCTAACCAAAAACCAAAAATAGGGTAAATGAAGGAATATTTATATAAGCATAACTATCAAATATATTTATTATTTACACAAACTGTAAAGATATTTATAGTGCAATCCTAAATTTATTTATTCAGAAGCAAGTCCCAGTGTATTCAATGGGGCTTACTCAAACAGGGACAGAAATGCAACCTCAAGTGATAAGCAACTTCATTCACACAACCCAAAATTCCGAATCATGCCACTTTACACTGTTTTGCAACTGTTTATACTTGTTTTTATGGTTATTGGATTTTAAATGGCTTTATTTCTTGTTGTGAGCTGCCTTGGTTTCCAACCCTACCTCACAGGGGTGTTGGAAAGACTCCATACACACACGCACACACTGCAGATGTATAAATACATACAGCCCATATAATAGTTTATTGTCAAACCAATTGGTCATTGCAGAAAAATCAGTATTAGTTTTTTAAAAATCAGTATTAGTTTCCTACAGAATAAAAACTGCAATACCTAAGTAAGCCCTGCCTACTTGCTTTAAAATAGGACTGGGGGGGGGAGCAGAAAGAGAACACAAACACAATTCTTTTTTACATTCACTCCAAAGTCCCATTGATTTTCAGCACATTCATAATCATGTCTACTCAAAAGTAATTCCTACTGAATTCAATAGGATTTACTCTGGACATATGGGATTAGCACTGTTTTTACCCCCAAAAGCAACTATTGGGAAGGTTTCCAAAACACTGCCCAGGATCTGACTCCTACACACAACAGGGGGAAAAACTGAAATGTATATACCTACCCAATTTATGAGATTTTCAGATAAACAGGAGGGGAAACCACCATTTTCTGGCCTCACAATGAAGTTTTGCAGACACTGCCACCAAACAAACACTTCACTGATTGGCTGAAATCCTGAACGGGCGGGGTTAAAGCTACGAAGTGCTATACAGTAGTTTAAAAAAAGATTTAACCGGGGGGGGGGGTGCCTGACGTTTGTATATATATCTCGAGAACCGCACCACCTAGAAACTTATTTTTTTTTTTAAATGAAAGCTGAGAATCCGGGCCACCTAAGGGGCTAGCCGGGCGCCAGGTGGCATGCTTAGAATCCAGGTAAAACCCGGCTATCCGGGCAATATGGCAACTCTAATAAGACGACACCCGGCGTATAAGACGACCCCCGACTTTGGAGAAGATTTTCAAGGGTTAAAAAGTCATCTTATACGCCGGAATATACGGTACTTGTGTACAAATATAATTTATAAGTAAAAACAACTCTGCATTGCTTTTATGCTTATTTAAGAAAACACTTGATTTTTAAAAAACACTTATGTGCACTATGTAGATTCCAGAATGTTTGACGGATAGTTATCCCAAACCTGACCAACCCTGTTACCTTTATGTAATTGGAATGGTATTAACTACCCCTCTACCTGATGAGCTCAACTTCAGGCGGCGAAAGCTATATCCTCCTGAGGATACTACAAGATGTTTTGGAATACTGACAGCCGAACCTATACCTCAGGTAAATAAATGTGTGCTTGTGCTCAGTCTAGTCTGGTTTGAGAAGTTCAAAATTTGGAGCAGGTCATTGTATCACATTGATTCATTCTAGTTCACTACTAAAAGTTGTATCAAAAATCCTTGCAGTGCATTATTTATCCTTTCAAATGTAGCATTTCAAAAAGTTCTTGCTACTGAAATCATGTGCCACAATCCAGAGCAGTAGCTCATCTTTTTGTATTTCTGTGGCTTCTTATGTCGCAATGCAATAGCTTTTGCAGTTGATAAAAATAGCTTGGAAACAGATAAGGTTGTTATGTCGAAATGGTTACAAAAAGCTTTGTCTGCTTCTTCCTCACTCTCACACAAATGTGTGTAGTCTTTAAAAACTCCCTCAGAGGAGATAAATGTGTTTAAATATGTTATATATAATGATGGGCTCAGTCAGTATTAATGTTTGGACTCAATCTTGTCAGAGCATGGCACTATTATCCTGTTTCCGTTTCTCTTCCAAAACTTGTGTACCTATATAAAGTGTAAGGGTACTGCAATAGTACCCATGTCATTCTCTTCAGTTGCACCAAATAATATTTTCTTAAAGTTAAAAGAAGGTATGATTATCTTCCCAAAGATTATTATTTGTGGGTTGTTACCTGTGAGTCACAGAAATCTGTTGGTTTGGATCCAGAGATTCCCTTATGCATGTAGAAGAAGTCTTAACACCTCATGCTAGACCATTGTACAAGAAAAGTGAAAATCCAAAATTAACTCTGTGCAAGAGGTGGTAAAGCTTACATAAACTCTTACACAAGTGTTTACAGAATAGTACTAGCTGCTTTTTGCATTTTGTTCCTAGTTCTATGAACTGAACCAATTGTATACCTTTGTACCTGATATTAGCACATTCTTCCCTCTGTTTCTGATCATGGCACGACCGTAAGGACTGGTTGACTGCAAGTATTGCATGTATTTTCATAAACAGAGCTATCTCACTTCTGTATGTGTTCAGCAATAGTTGAACCTTAGCAGCTAACCAGATATACCAACTTAGGTCATTGTTTTATTGGAACAATCTCATATTGACTTTGTTTTTATTTTCTGTACTCAGATTCCTCACTTTCCTGTGTACACCCGCTCGGGAGAAGTGACTATATCTATTGAGCTAAAGAAATCAGGTTTCACTTTATCTTTACAAATGCTTGAGTTGATCACAAGACTTCACCAGTACATTTTCTCTCACATTCTTCGGCTTGAGAAACCTGCACTAGAATTCAGACCCACCGATGCTGATTCAGCCTATTGTGTTCTACCTCTTAATGTTGGTGAGGAAAGTGCTGTTGTAAATATTAATGTTCTTTTACATACAGTGGGTTGGATCCAAAGGTGCCCATCTGAATGCAGAAAGGGTCTTCCTCTCATTGAAGGGGTATAGTGCAAAAAAAGTGAAAATAAATCTAGCTATGTTCTTTCACTTGCATTTATAACCAGAATCTTGAGACCTGCTGTATAACCTTCCTCTTACATCATTGGAGACACTCTTGTGCATATGTTTGTGGAACAATGCTAGTGGCTAACTTTTATTCATGGTTGTCGGAAGGCAGAGCTGGGGTCCCAATCCCGGGGAGCTGGATCCCGGAGAGTTGGGAGAAGAGTATTCGGATGGATGGCAGAGGGAAGGGGGAGGAACTTCCCCCCTTTGGAGCGAAGACGAAACAGAGGAACTGCCAGTGATAAGGTCGCTTAGCAACGGGGAGCCTGAGCCCTCCCTGGACATTCTCACGCCTCCCCCTCTTTCAGGCTCAGAGCAAGAGGGGAAAGAGGGAGGGCTGCTCACAGCCGAAAAGCGGGGAGGCAGTTTACCATCAGCCCCTCCCCTATCCCCCATCCTGGAATCGGAAACTTCAGAAGAGGAGGGGGTGATGCTTCCCCCCTCACCGCGCACACGCAGACAGCTGAAAAGACAGGAGAGAAGGGGGGGAAGGCGGGCTGTACCTGAGGGGCAGTTAAGGAGGAGCGAAAGATTGTGCGCCCGTTTGGCCCGTTCTTAAAGAACAGGTGGGAAGAAGTCCCTTGCTCTGTTAACTTTCTCCCAATGCCGCAGGACCTGTATCCCTGTATTGCTTCATGAGAAAACGCAGTCTTTGTTTGGACATTACCCTAATAAAACACGAATTAACTACAGCCGTTGGTCTGGTTCTGAGTCACATCCTGGGCCTGACAATGGTCCTTTGTATTCAATCAGTGGTTCTGTTTATGTTAGCTTTGTGGTTTAAGAGAAGGGCACTGGTCCTAGTTAGAATGGTATCAGAGGTATATAATACAGCAAGAGTAGCCAACATAGTACACTCTAGATGATGTAGATTACAACCTTCATTATCCCATTTGCTGGGGCTGATGGAGGTTGCAATCCAAAACATTTGGAGGGCACTATGTTGGTTACCCCTGTAATGCAGCAAGACTCCTATAACAACAGCAAATTTATGGAGATGTAAGACTTGTCTACGCTCTGGTAACCTCTAGGTTAGATTACTGCAATGTGTTATACACGGGGCTGCCTTTGAAGACTGTTCAGAAACTGCAACTGATGCAGAGCTCAACAGCCAGATTACTGACCAGGGCAAGGCAGTTGGAACACATGACACCAAATCTGACATGACTGCACTGGCTACCAATTAATTTCTGGGCCAAATGCAAAGTGCTGGTTTTGCCCAATAAAGCCTTATGCAGCTCAGGACCCCAATACATCAAGGACTGCCTCTCCTCACATGAACCAAGCCAGACCTGGTGTTCATCATCTGAGGCCCTTCTCCATGCTCCCTCTGTGTGAAGGATGGTGACATGAGAACGGGCCTTCTCAGTGGTGGCTCTTCACCTGGCGCCATCACCGTCTGTCTTTAGTCAGTTGGGGATAAGTTGGATTTTGTTTATACGTAATTTGAGTATTGTGTGATTATTTTATTTTGTTTTTATATCTGTTTTTGATTTAAGTCACTTTGAGTTTTCAGTTTGGAAAGAAAAGTGACTAATATAATTAATGATAATGATAAGACTTGATAGTTTTTGCTACAACAAATGGCTGATGTTTAAGAATATACGCTAAGAAAAAGATTCTCAGTTTTGACTGCTAAATCAAACAAAATCTTTCTTTCTTTCGAGTTGATGGCTCCAGTACTTTGGACATTGATTTTAAATTTATGGAAGATATTGAAAAATCTGAAGCACGTACAGGCATTCCCAGTACACAGTATACAAAAGAGACACCTTTTATTTTCAAATTAGAAGATTACCAGGATGCCGTTATCATTCCAAGGTGACTATCCTGTGAAATATAAACCTGTGTGTGTGTAATCAATATTTGTCAGTTGCTAATATTTCACAGGTGCAAACATAATTACTGATGCTCAGTCCTAGCTTACAGCAAGTGCTTTCCTGGTTGCTTGAAAAGATTTCATGTCAAAGTAAAAAAGAATTATTCTTCCTAAGCAAGATGTTATAAAACTTGCTTATTCCTAATAATTGTCTAAGGTTCCTATCGGTACCTATTTGGCTTTTGTAGTACAATAGTCAGCTTGCCTACTGGAAAGGAAAAACTGTCTCAAGTGCCATACAAAACCAATGTGTTATTTAAAATCTTTAATGTGACAGCATCCAGATTACTGGAAGCTTTGCTAGTAAAAAAAAAAAAAGGGGTTGTATCACATGTTACTCCTACCCAGAGTTGATTCATTGAAATAAGTCGACTTGCCTTTTGACTTCAATGGGTCTTCTCTGAGCAGGAATAACATTGGGTACAACTCATGGAATACTTCAAGTGTTCAGCAAAAATTGAAAGCAATGAAGATTCTCTGTTAAAGATTATAATGAGATTTAAAACAGGAATAAAAGCTAAAATATGTTTATGTCTACTCATGCTTTTAAAAATATGTGTTTTTTAAATGATACTTGCTTCCAATTCCAACAAACACAGTAGTCCAGATGAAAAGATCTAGGCAGTTGATCTGCACCTCATACTGGTTTGAAAACACCTTCTGCTGCAGTATCACATGGCAGACTCATTTTGAAAGAGAGGACACTTTAAAAATATTTTGAGATACAGAGACAGAGTGTCTGCATTTTTTAAAAAATCCCATTGGGCACAAGGTTCTGGATATGTCTAAAGTAGCTCTTTGTGTCCTGACCAATAATTATAGGATGTTTAACTGGCTATTTTGGTAAATCCAGCCAATGAGCTCAGCATTAATGGAGCTATTTTATATTTTGTTTTGGACTTGCATGTGGCTGCATGCTAGGACTCTAATGTCCAACTTTAGGACGTTTTTGGGAGCTTGTTCAGCAGAACATTTGACATTGCAACCCATATATCTACTCCTGTCTAGGTATCGAAATTTTGATCAGCCTCATCGATTTTATGTTGCTGATGTCTACACAGATCTTACTCCACTGAGCAAATTTCCTTCCCCAGAATATGAAACTTTTGCTGAATATTATAAAACCAAGTATAACCTTGACCTGACCAATCTCAACCAGCCATTGCTGGATGTGGACCACACATCTTCAAGGTAAAGAGGGTTTTGATACCTTACAATCAGTTCTAATTTGTATTGTTCAATACTGCAGCAGTTTATAAATATTATTTTTTTAGTTGTGTGGTTAATTTAAAAGTACATAGCTTAATTTTTTCAAATTAAGTAGTGATTTTAGATGTTGCTCCTCTAACTTTTAAAAAAACAATAGGTACTTATTTTTTTAGAAATAAAGTATCTTTCCCTCTATTTCCAATGTTGAAGCTGCAAGTGTCATTGCTTAAGTAGTCAAAATGAAACTCAAGGTTTGGAATCCCAAGATTTGAAAAAATACAGAATACTTCAGAAAAAGTGGCCACAGAATGCCAGCTGGGGCTGTGGGAGGTAGGTAGGGGGGTTGTGTGCATGAGAGAGAGAGAGAGAGAAAGATGGGAAGGGGAAAAGATGGAATGTCTGGAGTCCTGAACAGCAGCACTCCATTCTGCAACATTTTGTTGCAGGCCCCATTTGTTAACTAGAGTTGACATTGACCTAAAGTGAATTTGGAGGTTCCTGCTCAGGCGAAACATCTGGGGAATTTAAAGGGAAACAAAAATAAATATTTTACTAGTCTTACCTGGATTTAACATCTTTTAATCAAGCATTACTTTGCACTAAATGCAGAGTTGTCATACTGTGTCTACAGAATTGTACTCAAAGAGTGCTTATCAACGGTTCCTTCTCAAACTTGGGGGGAGGTAACGAGTGGAGTACTGCAGGGCTCAGTCCTGGGCCCAGTGTTCTTCAACATTTTTATTAATGACTTGGATAAGTAGGTGCTGCGAATGCTTATTAAATTTGCAAATTACACAAAATTGGGAGGGATACCTAATACCCTGGAAGACAGAAACAAAATTCAAAAGGATCTTGATAAGCTGGAGTGTTGAACTGAAATAATAGAATGAAATTGAACAGGGATAAATGCAAAGTTCTACACCTAGGAAAAAGAAACCACATACATAGTTATAAGATGGGGGATACTTGACTCAGCAATACAACATGCAAGAAGGATCTTGGAATTATTATTGATCACAAGCTGAATATGAGCCAACAGTGTGATGTGGCTGCAAAAAAAGCAAAAGCTGTTTTAGGCTGCATTAACAGATGTATAGTTTCCAAATCACGCAAAGTACTAGTACCCCTCTATCTGGCCGTGGTAGGCCTCATCTTGAGTACCGTGTCCAATTCTGGACACCACACTTTAAGAAGGATGCAGACAAACTTGAGCGGGTTCAGAGGAGGGCAATGAAGATGATTACTGGAATAGAAAGAAAGCCCCATGAGGAGAGACTGAAAGAACTGAGCTTGTTTACCCTCAAGAAGAGAAAACAGGAGAGATATGATAGCACTCTTGAAATACTTTCAAAGGGGTTACACAGAGGAGGGCCAGGATCTCTTCTCGATCATCTCAGAGTGCATGACACTGAATAATGGGCTCAAGTTATGGGAAGCCAGATTTTGATTGAACATCAGGAAAAACTTCTTAACTGTAACAGTAGCAGTACGACAATGGAACTAATTACCTAAGGATGTGTTGGACTAAAGCCATTCAAGGGGCAGCTGGACAGCCAGCTGTTAGGTATGCTTTAAGTTGGATTCCTGCATTGAGCAGGGGCTTGGACCCAATAACCTTATAGGCTCCTTCCAACTCTACTATGATTCTATGTTAAAGAACATTTTCTTTCTAGACTTAATCTTTTGACGCCTCGTCATTTGAATCAGAAGGGAAAAGCTCTTCCATTAAGCAGTGCTGAGAAGAGGAAAGCTAAGTGGGAAAGTCTGCAGAATAAGCAGGTAATGGAGAATTTCCCATTTTATGGTGCTCAGCGCCTCTTAATCTAAAACAGCGGTGGCTAACCATTTTTTGTCTGAGGGCTGTATTTCCTGTTTGTTGGGAGGATGAGCTGGGCTCCTGGGGGGTTGGAAGAAGATTCAGATGGCTGGCAGAGGGAGGAGGGAGGAACTCACCCTCTGTGGAGCGAAGCCGAAACAGAGGACATGCCAGAGATAGGGTCGCCTAGCAACGGGGAGCCTGAGAGCCTTGAAGTTTTAGAATCCCCCCCCCAGACATTCCCAGGCCCTCCCTTCTCCGCAGCTCAGAGCAAGAGGGAGGGCTGATCACAGCAGAAAGGCGGAGAGATGGTTTACCCTCAGCTCTTCCTTTATCACCCATAGTGGAATCGGACACTTAGAAGAGGAGGAGGTGATGCCTCCCCCCTCACCACGCACACGCAGACGGTTGAAAAGACAGGAGAGAAGGGGGGGAAGGCGGGCAGTACCTGAGGGGGAGTTAAGGAGGAGCGAAAGGTTGCGTGCCTGTTTAGCCCCTTCTTAAAGAACAGGCGGGAAGCAGCCCCTTGCTCTGTCAACTTTCTCCCAATGTCGCAGGACCTGTATCCTTGTATTGCTTCATGAGAAAGCGCAGTCTTTGTTTGGACATTACCCTAATAAAACACGAATTAACTACAACCTCTGGTCTGCTTCCTGAGTCACATCCTGGGCCTGACAGCTTGACAGAGCCACCTAAATCACCCTCAACGCTCTCTTCACTTGACCGGGACAAGATGTCAAAGGGAGCAGCGGGGGGGACGAACCCCACTTCTGAGACGGAAGAAGTGAAACTCTTGAGGACTAAGGTAGCTGATTTGCAGACGGATGTCCAAGCCCTGCTAGCAGCAGTCAAGGCGTTGAAGACGGATAATCAAACCTTGAAGGCCACGATAGACCAGATGCAAACAGCCCCTCCAGCTGCCGCAGTAAAGGTTCCCATTGGATTGCCCCCAAAATACGCGGGACAAAGTGATCAGTTGGCAACTTTCGTGGCTCAATGTGAGTTATATCTGGATGTCAGGCACACAGAATTTCCAGACGATGGGGCTAAAGTGGCCTTCGTGATTAGCCTCCTGGAGGGAGAAGCTGCAAAATGGGTGACTCCGTATCTCGTGAGAAAAGATACTGTCTTAAGAAGGTACAGAGGATTTATACAGGAGATGACCGAGATGTTCCAAGACCCGCAAAGGGCTGAAACAGTAGCGCGGCAACTAGGCGCTCTGAAGCAAGCTAAAGGGACTGTTTCCGAGTACACTAACGCTTTTAAAATTCTGTCCCAGGAAACGGGTTACAATGACGCCGCCCTGATGTTTATGTACCGGAGTGGATTAAATGCTGAAATCCTGGATGAGTTGGCCAGGACCTCCCCCCCCGCTTACCTACCAGGGCTCATCCGGCTATGCCTACAGATAGATCACCGGATGGAAGGAAGGCGCATGGAAAGGAAGCAGGAAGTCCCGAGATACTCAGCCTCGGCATCTTGCAGCAAGACCCTTCCCTCTGCAGGAATGGCAGGTAATGCAGCTGAGGGACAGGGAGGGGCTAGGCCAAGACTGTCGGAAGAAGAAAAGGAAAGACGCCGCCGAGAACGTTTATGCTTTTATTGTTCAAAGCCGGGCCACGTGGCCAGGGACTGTGGACTAAAAGGGGGGAAAGCTGAGCCGTCGGGAAACTAGAACACCCAGTCCACGTGCAGGCCGGTGGACTGGGGGCAGCGTTGTATAAAGGCCCCCCAACGATCCAACCTCCCTCAAAGGGGGTGTTGGTCTTGCCTATTCGGATTACAACTTCCAGAGGAGTGGTGTTTAATTCCACTGCCTTAATTGACAGTGGAGCCTCCACAAATTTTATTGATGCAAAGTTAGTCAAGCGTCATGGAATTTCCCGGTGGAAACTGAACGCTCCCCTAGCTGTGGAGACTATCGATGGGAGAGCCCTGAAGTCAGGACGGGTGACACAAGCCACGGAGGAAGTGAAACTTCAAATCCCCTGGCACGAAGAGTTCATTTCGCTATACGTGTCAGATCTCTCGAACTTTGAGGTGATTCTGGGAATGCCCTGGCTAGCAAAACATGAACCCAAAATAAGTTGGAAGGAGGCGGTGGTGTGGTTCACCTCACAGTATTGCCAGGAGAACTGTCAACCTGAAGGAATCAAGAACACCTTAGCGGGGGCAGTGCAAGAGATCGAGCAAGTGACCCTGCCGCCAAAGTATGAAGAATTCAAAGATGTGTTTGATGAAAAGGAGGCAGAGACTTTACCCCCCCACCGCCCTTACGACTGTGCGATTGATCTAGTGCCAGGAGCCAGCATTCCATCAGGGAGAATCTACTCTCTCACAGAGGTTGAGAGGGAGGCCTTGAAGGAATTCCTGGATAAAAACCTGAGGCGAGGATTCATACGCCCCTCACAATCCCCTGCTGGAGCGCCGCTATTGTTTGTTAAAAAGAAGGGGGGAAAACTCAGACCCTGTAACGACTATTGCGCATTGAACCAGATCACCATCCCCAACAGCTACCCGCTGCCCCTGATCTCAGAGTTGTTGGACCGACTGCGCTCTGCAAAAATCTTCACGAAGTTGGATTTGAGAGGAGCGTACAATCTGATCAGGATGAAGCAGGGAGATGAATGGAAAACAGGGTACTTGACCGCTTACGGACAGTATGAATACCTGGTCATGCCGTTCGGGCTTTGTGGAAGGCCAGGAATTTTTCAAAAATTCATGAACGACGTGTTTAGAGACTTGTTGGACACATATGTAATCTGTTACTTAGATGATATCCTGGTGTTCTCAAAGAACCAGGAAGACCACGACCAGCATGTGAAGACGGTGTTGCAGAGACTGAGAGAAAATCACCTGTATGCTAAATTAGAGAAATGTGGATTTGACCTCAAGTCTCTAGACTTCCTTGGATATCGAATCTCAGCGGAAGGCGTGGAGATGGACCCAGGGAAAGTAAGCTGTATATTGGACTGGGGCCAACCTGTCACCAAAAAGGATGTACAACGGTTTTTGGGGTTTGCCAATTATTACAGAAAGTTCATTCCAGGGTTTTCCAAATTGACAGCTCCTCTGACTGACTGCTTAAGGGGAAAGAAGAAGTTTCAATGGACAGAGAACGCCACCCAGGCCTTTGAGGAGCTGAAGAGAAGGTTCGCTTCCGAGCCCATTCTGCACTTTGCTGATCCGACCCGACCTTTCATCGTGGAAGCAGATGCTTCAGATTTTGCTATCGGGGGGGGGTCCTTCTGCAATTAGACCAAGAAGGAAAGGAGCTGCACCCCTGTGCGTACTTCTCTCGGAAGTTAAAGCCTGCAGAGAAGAATTACACAGTTTGGGAGAAGGAGCTGCTGGCCATCAAGGACTCTTTTGAAAACTGGAGACAATACCTAGAGGGGGCCCCTCATCAGATCGAAGTGCGCTCCGACCACAAGAACCTGGAAAGCCTCCAAACTGCCAGAAAGCTGAACCAGAGACAAATAAGATGGTCCCAGTTCTTCACCAGGTTTAACTTCAAGGTCACTTACCAAGCCCAAGCCAAAAACCAGAGAGCTGATGCCTTATCCAGACAGCCACAGTACAAAGAAAGTGAATCCGAGGACCAGCCTCAGTACGTGATCCCGCCAGAGAAATTAATGTTGGGATCATGCCAGTCTTCGTGGGAAGAGGAACTCAAAAAGGCACAACAAGAAGATGCAGACGTACTCAAATATGGGCAGGAGACGGGACAAAGTCAAGACTCAGAAGTAACTTTTCACTGGAGGAATGGACTATTATGGTTCAAAACAGCCAGATATGTGCCAGAAGGAGAATTAAGGCTCAGAATCCTGCGCCAGTGCCATGATTCCATCACAGCGGGACACTTTGGGATTTACAAGTCCATTCAGAACATGGCCAAGGACTTCTGGTGGCCTAAAATGCGTAGGGATATTGAAAGCTATGTAAAGTCCTGCTCTGTCTGTCTGCGGACAAAAACACAAACAGGGAAACCAGCAGGACTGTTACAACCGCTACCTGTCCCACATGAACCCTGGAAGGATCTCTCCATGGATTTTATAACTGATCTGCCCAAATCCCAAGGAATGACAGCCGTTTTAGTCGTGGTAGATCTACTCACCAAAATGGTGCATTTCCTCCCTTGTGCAGGGGCCTTAGAGGCTAAGGAAACGGCCAAGTTATTCATCAAAGAAGTCTACCGACTGCATGGGTTGCCAAACAGTGTAGTCTCAGACCGAGGAACTCAGTTCACAGCCAAATTTTGGAGAGCAATGTGGAGCAGTTGCAGACGGAATTAAAACTCTCCTCCGCCCATCACCCCCAGACAGATGGGCAAACGGAACGCTTGAACGCCGTTTTGGAAAGATATCTAAGAAGTTATGTGTCCTATCAACAGACTGACTGGGTATCTTATTTGCATTTTGCAGAGTTTGCCTACAACAATTCTCTACACTCCAGCACTCAACAAACCCCATTCTTCGCGAATTATGGATTCCATCCTAAAGTCTTTCCAAGCAGCTCAGAAGGAATGCTGGTGCCGGCAGCTGAGGACTTCCTAAAAGAATTGCAAGCGGTGCAACAAACACTGAAACAGCAGTTAAACGAAGCCAAAACAGAGTACAAACGAGTTGCTGACCTGCACAGGAAGGAGGGCCCCCCTCCTTCAACCGGGAGACCAGGTATGGCTGTCCACCCGTTTCCTCCAGATGCCGGGCAAATGTAGAAAATTACAAGACAAAAGGGTGGGTCCTTTCGAAATAGAAACTCAAATTAATCCCGTGGCGTACCGGCTGAAGCTACCTGACACGTTTAAAATACATCCTGTGTTCCATCGATCCCTCTTGACGAAAGCTGCCCCTCCCAGTGAGCTGCGGCCGGAGGAGCCTCCTGGATCCCCACTCCTGATAAATGAGCAGCTTGAGTTTGAAGTTGAGGAAATCTTGGATTCCAGGATCCGACGCCACAAGCTGCAGTATTTGATTCACTGGAAGGGCTATGGGGTGGCTGACATCATGGGAAAATGCAGATGATGTGCATGCTCCAGAGTTAGTAAAACTTTTCCATCAACGTTGTCCTCAACGCCCCAAACCAGACAGGGGGAGGGGGGCACAGCTTGAGAAGGGGGATGGTGTCGGGAGGATGAGCTGGGCTCCTGGGGGATTGGAAGAAGATTCAGATGGCTGGCAGAGGGAGGAGGGAGGAACTCACCCTTTGTGTAGCGAAGCCGAAACAGAGGACATGCCAGAGATAGGGTCGCCTAGCAACGGGGAGCCTGAGAGCCTTGAAGTTTTAGAATCCCCCCCAGACATTCCCAGGCCCTCCCTTCTCCGCAGCTCAGAGCAAGAGGGAGGGCTGATCACAGCAGAAAGGCGGAGAGATGGTTTACCCTCAGCTCTTCCTTTATCACCCATAGTGGAATCGGACACTTCAGAAGAGGAGGAGGTGATGCCTCCCCCCTCACCACGCACACGCAGACGGTTGAAAAGACAGGAGAGAAGGGGGGGAAGGCGGGCAGTACCTGAGGGGGAGTTAAGGAGGAGCGAAAGGTTGCGCGCCCGTTTAGCCCCTTCTTAAAGAACAGGCGGGAAGCAGCCCCTTGCTCTGTCAACTTTCTCCCAATGTCGCAGGACCTGTATCCTTGTATTGCTTCATGAGAAAGCGCAGTCTTTGTTTGGACATTACCCTAATAAAACACGAATTAACTACAACCTCTGGTCTGCTTCCTGAGTCATATCCTGGGCCTGACACTGTTGGAGGTTGAACGCACATACTTGCATACATACACACACATAAAAGACATATAAAGACAGGCAATCCTACTTAGATGAGCTGAGGAGATAAGTTATTGCCCACTCTAAGCTCATCAAATGTTCAATCTGATGATTGTGGGGTGGCGATCAGCAACCCCATCAGGGCACTGGGCTCCACCATTTCCTATTATGTTTTTTTTTAGAAGGGAGTCTGCTGTTGGCAAAATTATTTGGGTCTCGGGAGGAGCATAAAAGCTTGCTTGGGAGTCAGGCCTTCAAAATGAGGGTTGTCACCCCTGCTCTAAAATATCATACTTCAAAGGATTTTTTTTCTATTTTAAAGATTCTGGTTCCGGAACTCTGTGCTATACATCCTATTCCAGCTTCACTGTGGAGAAAAGCAGTTTGCCTTCCTAGCATTCTTTATCGTCTTCACTGCCTTTTGACAGCCGAGGAACTCAGATCCCAAACTGCCATTGATGCTGGTGTAGGAGTTAAATCGCTTCCTTCAGATTTCAGGTATTGAATTAGTGTAGATGATCTTTGTATCATTCTGTTAAACAGTGTTGAAATGCTGTATTTTCCACAGGAGGACTGCCATCAAGCGGGTAACATAGCTCCACCTATCGTCCAAAGGCAAGAATGTTTTGAAGTCAAGACTAGGAGCATCAGGCCCCTCCCACTCTCCAGTTCATTCTTGCCTTTCGTCCATGCAAGTTGGAGTATAAGATAGCGTAGATAAGTTCTGTTATTTAATTTAGTGTGTGTGGGACTGATTACCAAAGATGCACCTTTCATATGTAGGAAGAATCTTCTGCTCATAGAAGGGCTGCTGTTAACACCTTATGCTTACTGTGCTGTGCAAGCATTGAAGTTAAATTAAAACGTAATGTTCTTCCTGCACAAGTATGAGATCTGTTCTGTAGCCTGCCTATTATAGCACTGTGCAAACTCTGTGTGTGTGAAGGATTTTTACCCCACACTTCCACTAAAAAAAATTCCAGGCTGGCATACCAACATCATTGAAAATATATACAGTATAGGGCCCCGCTTATACGGCGGGTTAGGGACCAGGCCCCCGCCGTAAAGTGGAGATCACCGTAAAGCAGAACCCATTGACTATAATGGGCTGCGTTGCGCGAAAATGCCGTAAAATCACAAAATTGGCTTTAAAACGGGGAATTTCCCTGAATTGAAAGCCACTGCATCAGCGGAACGCACCGGTAAGCACCGGTATGCACCGGTATTCTTCTCTCAGACGTATAATATAAAAGGCATGGCAGAAAAGGAAAAAAGCAAATGTAAGCACTATTTTTTAATTGCACAATTCGTATAACAGTAGCACTTGGCATACGTATTTGAGGAAAAGCACTAGCAACTATTTTGTTCTGCTCATGATTCTTTGGATCCATTTTGTAATCTAACAACTATCAAAAATTGCCGCCATGGGCTCTTGCTGGGAGGAAGGGCGGAATATAAATCAAATAATAAAATAAATAAATAAATAAAAATAATTTGATATAAAATAAACTATTATACTGTGGCCACCACCAAGTGTGCTGAACTGTTAGTGCTACCTGTGCAGCAGGATCTTCATCTTTTAAATTCTACTAGGAGTGCCTCCATTCCTGTTCACAACATGACTTGGGACACAAGTTCCAAAAGCAGTTTTCAGTGCATCACGTTAGGGCTGTTGGGGTATGTGATGGGAGCACCAGCATTGTGGCCCTATGCCCATATATGTGTGCATATGATTAATCAGATAATTTATCTTACAGATATCCTAACCTGGATTTTGGGTGGAAAAAGTCTATTGACAGCAAATCCTTCATCTCTGCTTCTAACTCTTCTCTAGCAGAGAGTGAAAATTATTTTAAGCACAGCACAATTATAGTCCCTGAACATGCTGCATATCAAGGTGCTAATAAAACCTCTTCTGCAGATAAGCATGACCAAATGTCTGTGAACTACAGAACATTGATTGAGTCACCTAGTAAACTCCAAAATGATGTCTCAGTAGAACTGGCAACAGTTAATGGTGTTTCTTACAATAAGAATCTTGCCAACGGCAATTGTGACTTAACTAACCAAGACTTTTGCCAAGGAAATCAGCTAAATTATTGCAGGCAGGAAATACCTGTACAACCAACTACCTCATATCCTATTCAGAATTTATACAACAGTGAGAACCAGCTCAAGCCCAGCAATGAATGTACTCTGCTGAGTAATAAATATCTTGATGGAAATACTAACAAATCTACCTCAGATGGATGTCCCAGAATGGCAATGACCGCTAGTGCTTCTGATGCTTGTAATCTTTCAAAAGAAAGAATGGATTCTATAACAAGCCCTTCCAGTGGATACTCCTCAAAAACCCTTGGCCCAAACCCTGGTCTCATTCTTCAGGCTTTGACTCTCTCAAATGCTAGCGATGGATTTAACCTGGAGCGTCTTGAAATGCTTGGCGATTCATTTCTAAAGCATGCCATCACTACATATTTGTTTTGCACTTACCCTGATGCTCATGAGGGACGCCTGTCATATATGAGGAGCAAAAAAGTGAGTAGTATTTCCATGATCCAGAACTCTTAAAAAAATTATGTATACCTGATGGAAATTGATGGATAGCATTGTAACACTTTTTTCTTAAGCATTTCAGTCATTGGATTTATTTGTTAGTATATATTATGATGCTGTGATGAAGGGCCATAGCTCAGTGGTAGAACATCTGCCTTGCATGCAGAAGGTCCTGCATTCAATCGCCTTCATCTCCAGGAAGGCCTAGGAGAAACCCCTGCCTGAAATCCTGGAGAGCAGCTGGCAATCAGTGTAGACAATACTGAGCTAGGTGGACCAATAGATTGATTCTATAAGGCAGCTTCTGATGTTGCAGAACCAATGCTAGTATCAATTAATTGTTAATGGATTTCTAAAGGCAAGCAGATTTGCTTTCACTCAGAAGGGATGACTGAATATACCTGATATTCTATGCTGCTCAAAAGCTTGTTACATGAAGCAGTCATTAAACTAATTTGTTTGTGAGAGAAAGTCAGCTTCAAGGTATTTGAGGGTACTGCTGAAAGGTGATTCTTCTATTCTGAAAAATAGGAAGATTGATATAAGAAGAATGTTGCTGAATCAGTCCAAAAGCCCCCCAGTCCAGCATCCTGTTCTTACAGTGGCCAACCAGATGCCTGTGGATAACCACAAGCAGGACATGTGTACAGTAGCACTCGCCCCATTTCTGATTCCCAGCAACTGCTATTCAGAGGCATACTGACTCTGACCCTGGAGATAGAACACAGCTATCATGGCTAATAGCTATTGATAGTCTTTTCCTCCATGAATTTTATTAATCCTCCTTTAAAGCCATCCAAATTGGTGGCCATCGCATCTCGTGGAAGAGAATTCCATAGTTAAACTATGTGCAGTGTGAAGAAATACTTTCCTTTTGTCCTAAATCTTCCACCATTCAGCTTCATTGGATGGTCCTAGGTTTTAGGATTATTAGAGAGGGAGATATTTTTTATCTATCCAGTTGGTTTACACATAATCTCGACCATCTCCCTTACTCTCCCTTTTTTCTAAACGTAAAAAGCCTTGAAAGTACCCCTTCCTTGTGGGTAAGTTGCTTCATCCCCTTGATCATTCTGGTTGCCCTTTTCTGAACTTTGAATAAGGTTCCTGCATAAAACTCATTTTGAATTGAGTGAGGAACATGATTTGATTCCAACCAATAGAGATGACTTAGTGGATGAAATGGCAGTTACAGGAACTTCGGAGGAAAGTGACCACGTTATACTTGAGTCCCTGATTTTAAAAGAAACAAAAGCTGAGAGTAGCCATATGCATATCCTGGACTTCAGGAAAGCCAATTTTAATAAACTTAGAACAATGATCAATGAAATTCCATGGCAAGCAACCCTAATGAGAAAAGGAGTCCAAAATAGGTGGGAGTTTCTAAAAAAGGAAATTCTAAAGGTACAATTGCAAACAATTCCAACAAGGAAAACAGGTGGAAGAGCAGAAGAAGCCAATGTGGCTTCACCAAAAGCTTAGAGATGACCTGAAAATTTAAAAGTACACACATAGGAAGTGGAAGAAAGACCAGGCCACAAAGGAAGATTACACTCATGTAGCACAGAATTGCAGGGATGGCATCAGGAAAGCTAAAGGTGAGACGAGGAATGCTAATAGCAACCAAAAAGCTTTTTTTCAGGTACATCTATAATAAAAAAAACAGAAAAGAAATGATAGTTCAGCTACTCAATGATGGCAAAATGATAACAGATGACAAAGAAAAGGCAGCAGTGCTCAACTCCTGCTTTAGCTCAATCTTCTCCCAAAAGAGGGTTTACCCTCTTGCTAAACAATGAAGTACAAGTTGAAGGGGCAGGATTGCAGCTTGAAATTGATAGGCAAATGGTCAAGGAATACCTAATTTGAACGAGTTCAAATCTCCAGGGCCCTATGAACATCCTAGAGTAATGAAGGAACTGGCTGAAGATCTCTCAGAACCACTATTATCTTTGCGAAATCATGGAGGATGGGTGAAGTGCCAGATGACTGGAGGAGGGCTAATGTTGTCCCTGTCCTCAAAAAGGGCAAAAGGGAGGAACCTGGGAACTACAGACCAGTCATTCTGACATCAGTCCCTGGGAAAATTCTTGAGCAGATTATAAAGTGGTCAGTTTGTAACCAACACAGTGGTTTCTAGAAGCCAACGTGGATTTGTCAAGAGCAAATCCTTCCAGACTAATCTCATTATTTTGATCGGGCAACCCCCCAGGTATACAGTGGGAATGCTGTGGTCATAATATATCTCTACTGCAGCAAAACTTTTGACAAATTGCCCCACTATATTCTGAATGAATAGCTAAATGTGGGTTGTATGGAACAGGTGAATCCACAATTGGCTACGGAATCGTACCCAAAGAGTGCTTTTCAGTGGTTTCTTCTCAAAGTTGGGGGAGGTACACTAATGAGCTGGGTACTGCAGGGCTCAATTCTGGGCCCAGTCCTCTTCAGCATTTTTATGACTTGGATGAGGAGGTGCAAGGAATGCTTATCAAATATGCAGATGATACAAAATTGGATAGCTAATAATCTTGAAGACAAAAACAAAATTCGAACGGATCTTGATAGGCTGGAGCATTGGGCTGAAAACAATGAAATTTAACAGGAATAAGTTCAAAGCCATACACCAAGGAAAAAGGAACCAAATACACAGTTATAAGATGGGAGATACTTGGCTCAGCAAACCTGTATGTGAGAAGGATCTTGGAATTGTTGTTGATCACAAGCTGAATATGAGCCATGAATATGTGGCTGCAAAAAAGGCAAGTGCTATTTTAGCAGTACTAGTTCTCCTCTATTCAGCACTGGTTGGGCCTCATCTTGAGTACTGAGTACCCGGGAAGAGAAGACTGAGGGAAGATACAATATAGCACTTTTCAAGTATTTGAAAGGGTGTCACACAGAGGAGGTCCAGAATCTCTTCTCTATCATCCCAGAGTGCAGGATACAGTATAATGGGCTCACATTAAGGAAGCCAGATTTCGGCTAAACAACCAGAAAAACTTCCTGTTAGAGCAGTACAACCATGGAACCAATTACCTAGGGAGGTGGTGGGCTTTCCAACACTGGAAGCATTCAGGAGGCACCTGGACAGCCACCTGTCGGGTATGCTTTGATTTGGATTCTTGCTATGAGTAGGGCTTTCTAGGCCCCTTCCAACTCTGCTATTCTATGATTTTAGCAGAAGATACAATGCAAATATTGGTAGCATAGAAAGCTGCCCTATACCAAGTCAGACCACTGATTCATCTAGCTCAGTAATTTCTACACTGATAAGGCAGTGGCTCTCCAGGGGTTTAACAAAGCGGACCTTCCCAGTTATACCTGGATTGAACCCGGGACCTTCTGCTTGCACAGCAGATGCTCTGCCACTGATCTATGGTCCTTTCCCTTGAAGTCTGTCATTACAATACGGCATCAGGCTGGTAAATTTAACTGCTATTTTACTAAATCAGATTTTTTTTAGTCTACCCATTGCACAATAATGGTATGTGAAATTTCCCCCCTTAAACTTAATTGAGATATCATAGCATTAAGTTTTATACTGGAGAAAATAAAACCTAAATATTACCTGTTCTAGTGAATTTTGTGGATTCATGTTGCCAGCCATTTGTGGCTATATATGACTAGGGTTTTAATGGAAGAGCAGTGTTGTTTTGATCTAATTCCTTGGCTTTCCTTGCAGGAACTATACACTTTTTTTTATAAACCACGAGTAATGGGTTCCAATCCATAAAAGGTAAAGGTGTCCCCGCACTTGTAGTGCGAGTCATTTCCAACTCTTAGGGTGACGTCTTGCGACGTTTACTAGGCAGACCGTATATATGGGGTGGAATTGCCAGTTCCTTCCCCAGCCCAGTCCATATCTGAACATAATTTAACTGTGGGCTAAAACTTGTGCAATTATGGACTTTATTCAACATTTTGTGCTAGTACAAGGATTAGCAGTAGCCTAGCGCAAGGGGATTTCTGTCTTCTCTTCCCCCTGCATATGCCTCACGCTAGCCTCAAATCTGCTCCGGAAGGTTGGGGGAACTCTCAGAATAGATTTAGAGGACACAGAGGGGAGGGGAGGGAGAGATTGTTCTCTTGCTTAAGAAGAAATCTTTGTGCTGACAAAACCTTAGCCTTAGTGCTACATTGAGTACAACCCCATATATTTTTTAATTGCTGTGGTTTAGATATATGGGGGACAGATTTTGCCACACAACTAAGCTTATAACTTGAGTTTTTAAATCAAAGTTTATGTTTATATGTCTTCTCATAATTTTTGAATATTTATCTATAGATTATGTTAAATACTCTTTCTTAAAGGTCAGCAATTGTAACTTGTATCGTCTTGGAAAAAAGAAAGGGCTTCCTAGTCGCATGGTGGTATCTATTTTTGATCCACCTGTCAACTGGCTTCCTCCTGGTTACATAGTAAACCAAGACAAGAGTAATACAGACAAATGGGAAAAAGATGAAATGGTAAGCCTTTGTTGAAATGATTTTAAAATTAAATGACTGTGTATGAGCATATCATTACAAGTGAAATAGGGAAATGGGGCCTCTGCTTCTTATCATACTTCAGCAAAATATCACCTACTACATCTTTGTGTTTAGCTCCTCTTAAAACATTGCTTTAATTAATAAAAATAGGGAGGAAGGTGATGTTGGAGGACTTATGAAGGGCAGTTTGTGGAAATTGGTTTAGTAATAAAGTGAAAAAGAGCAGAAATACTTGCTGTGAAAATATACTGTTTATTTTCTTTTGCCTACTGTTGAGAAACTCGTCCCTCAAGAGCATTTATGTTTTTGCTGTGAATGAACATGAATATTCATTGGAAAAAAAGGGTTTTGATCTGGATGCCCTATTCACCTTGATGCTAGCACCAGACTTGGAGATTGACAAAGAGTTTCCAGTTCCTCTAGCTTCATGCGACTAGAAGAGCAATAGTGTCTGGGTTAGATATGTGTATAACACTGTTATGCAGTTTTTAGTGAACATCATGGCGGAGTGTTCTCTTTTGATATCCCACTCCACCCCGACTCCCATACTCTTGTTGTTATGTTGAATAAAACATGGCTCGGATTTAGCCCCAGCAATGGTTTAATGTAACATGAACTAAGATTCAGTCAAGATCCTCAGGTTCACATTCTCCCACCTCCTCTCAAGAGAAGCAGTGTTTTGACTCTTCACACAAATATGCATGCAAATATTTGTATGACTGCATCTTCAGACGTACAAGCTGTTTACTAAAATAAAGCAATTGTGCTCCCTTCCAAATAGAGATGGAAGAAAAGTTCTTAGTGTACATTTGTATTTTCATATACTTGGTTCATAGGTGACTTCTGTTATGTAGTGGCTGGTATGGTTATCCCAGAGTGTATACACATAAAGGAAATTTTCCAAACTTCCTAATATCTCAACCCACACAATTCTAGAATTCCTTACTACCCAACTTCCAGAATCTTTGGACTTGTATGCTGTTGCATGACTGAAGCAGATGTTTTAGTGATGCCAGATAAAGGTTCTGCTTGTAGTATTTTTGGGAAGGGATGTGATCTTGCTGACATTTTGCATTGGGATTGTTAACTCATTACCGTTCGTTATATCTTCATTAAGAATAAAAAGCTTTGAAATCTTAGATTTGAACTGATTATTTGTTTTGCTTTGCCAAAATTGTTACTGCATGGTGACGGTTATTGAGGTTCTGAAGCCTTTACTCAGCTTACTGTAAAACATTGGCACAGACGTTTGGACCATTCCAGATGCTGCTTTTACTAGGAATTATTTCACTGTCAAAGAATACTGACTGGTAAAAAGAATCCAACGCTAAATCACAAAAAAGATTGCTAGACTCTGCTACTTGGTGGGTGATTTAAAACTGAATAACATTCTTGTTTCTATTTATTTTTAAATATTTGTGTTCAGCAGTACAAAAAGGAAAAACCAATGATCCTTTGCTTTATTCTTTCACAGAAAGTCAAAATCTTGATTATAAAGAGCAAAGAATGCTTTCTTTGAGCTCAAAGAAGAATGAGCTCATCAATTTTCTGAAATGCATACTTTGACTACAAAGCCACCAGAGGGCACACTGAAAGACTATTAACATTTGTACTGTAGAATAGTTACTGTGGATACAGACTGCCACGTGAGCCATATATCATTTTGTTAATTTATCTAAAAGATATAGTCATAGATACAGATCTAGAAATCACAACCTTATCAACATTGGCAAAAATCAAAATTGCAAAACATTGGAAGCAATCTAGATCACCATTGCTCCTTGGTTGGGTTAATGGATTCTGGGATACCATCAATTTGATAAAAGTAACATACCGTATATTCCGGCGTATAAGACGACTGGGCGTATAAGACGACCCCCAACTTTTCCAGTATAGAGTTTGGGATATACTCGCCGTATAAGACTACCCCTGCTTATGACATGCAGGTACTTAGCAGGAAAACTGTCACTTATAAACTTATAAATATTAATATTTGGATTGTCCAGTTGTTTTGTTTTTGTGCCTAGGAATTACCACCAAAAACTGGGGAAAGATGTGAGAAATCTTTTTTTTAAAAGCAACATTAAATGCCTAGACTCTAGTTTCCAACACTATGGAGTATTTATTGATTGATTAAGAGAATTTATATCCTGCCCTTTTGCTGTTAAAAACAGAGCTCAGCACAGCTTACAAATATAGTAAAAACAATAAAAATACACAATCAGAGAAAAACAAGCCAAAATGTTAGGAAAAGGAGTCTTTCACACCACATGCTCAGTTCTAAATACTGTTGCAGCAAGTTTTACAAGTTCCTCCAGTATTCCACTGGTGCAGGCACTCAGACGTTCAAAGTACTGTATGTTTCTTAGGTTTTATAAAAGCAGAGCTTTGCTTAACTCAAAATTTCTTCTCCCTTTGATAACCACATCTACACAGGTTCCACCTCCATACTCAAAATGAAACTGGGCCTGGAAGTGTACAACAACCCCACACATACCTTGCTAATTCGATTATCAATGCCAGGATGTCTGTCTTATCGACTACTCTCCTGCTCCCCCCCCCACACACACACACCAGGCATCATGAAAGACCCAGTCCTGGGCTCAGAAAGAAAATAAATATCTGGTCCTCTTCAAAGTATTGATAAGCCTCTTGTTTTAATTGAAATAATAATTATAAATTCTTGTTCTTATCACTAATGGGAGTTAATTATCTTGCATATGCTGCTGTTGCTTCTATGGCTGTAACAGAGTGAGGTTAAAGATAAGTGAAATGCAAATAGGAAAAAAAATACAGAAGGCAGTAACACTTTCCTAAATGTAATACCATACGAACCACAACAAGATTCCTATAAGGCAAAAAACTAAGCATCTCACAACCAGTCAGGATTCCTAACCAAAAACCAAAAATATGATAAATGAAGAAATATTTATATAAGCATGACTATCAAATATATTTATTATTTACACAAACTGTAAAGATATTTATAGTGCAATCCTAAATTTATTTATTCAGAAGCAAGTCCCAGCGCATTCAATGGGGCTTACTCAAACAGGGACAGAAATGCAACCTCAAGTGATAAGCAACTTCATTCACACAACCCAAAATTCCGAATCATGCCACTTTACACTGTTTTGCAACTGTTTATACTTGTTTTTATGGTTATTGGATTTTAAATGGCTTTATTTCTTGTTGTGAGCTGCCTTGGTTTCCAACCCTACCTCACAGGGGTGTTGGAAAGACTCCATACACACACGCACACACTGCAGATGTATAAATACATACAGCCCATATAATAGTTTATTGTCAAACCAATTGGTCATTGCAGAAAAATCAGTATTAGTTTTTTAAAAATCAGTATTAGTTTCCTACAGAATAAAAACTGCAATACCTAAGTAAGCCCTGCCTACTTGCTTTAAAATAGGACTGGGGGGGGGGCAGAAAGAGAACACAAACACAATTCTATTTTACATTCACTCCAAAGTCCCATTGATTTTCAGCACATTCATAATCATGTCTACTCAAAAGTAATTCCTACTGAATTCAATAGGATTTACTCTGGACATATGGGATTAGAACTGTTTTTACCCCCAAAAGCAACTATTGGGAAGGTTTTCAAAACACTGCCCAGGATCTGACTCCTACACATAACGGGGAAAAACTGAAATGTATATACCTACCCAATTTATGAGATTTTCAGATAAACAGGAGGGGAAACCACCATTTTCTGGCCTCGCAATGAAGTTTTGCAGACACTGCCACCAAACAAACACTTCACTGATTGGCTGAAATCCTGAACGGGCGGGGTTAAAGCTACGAAGTGCTATACAGTAGTTTAAAAAAAGATTTAACCGGGGGGGGGTGCCTGACGTTTTTATATATATCTCGAGAACCGCACCACCTAGAAACTTAATTTTTTTTAAAATGAAAGCTGAGAATCCGGGCCACCTAAGGGGCTAGCCGGGCGCCGGGTGGCATGCTTAGAATCTGGGTAAAACCCGGCTATCCGGGCAATATGGCAACCCTAATAAGACGACACCCGGCGTATTAGACGACACCCGACTTTGGAGAAGATTTTCAAGGGTTAAAAAGTCATCTTATACGCCGGAATATACGGTACTACCTAAGAGAGAAAAATGGACAATAAAACATATATAAAGAACTGGACACTCTGTATCGTGTTTTGGAATCAAATGTATTTGAGAATAAGTATCCTTACAAATTATTTTCTTTGCTGTGATTTATTTAATATATGTACACATATGTAAATATATTTATACATTTGGGTAATTTTTTTATTAATTGTTGTTGCTATTAGTGGTGGTGGTATTATGATTACCACTAAAGTTACCTTGTTTGCTTTATTCTTGCTTTTTACCCAAAAATGCTTCGTTTTGTTTTATATTTTTAATTTACAATAAAGATTATTTCAGACAGACTTGTTATTGTGGAGTAAAACATTCCAAATATTTTGGCTTCAAAACAGAATAATTATATGCTTCTCTCAAAATACAATGGTTTTAATGATATAACTCTCACATATAACACATGTATATTTTATAATACAGCTTGTCTTTTATAATCCCTTAGCAGTATATAGGCTGTTACAGAAAGGAAGGGCACACAAGTTGGGAGGGGGGCATAAAGTGGTGGTGGGAAATGATCCTGCCAACACAGTGAACCAACATGGAATTGTATGGATAAAAGAAGCACCAGTAGGCCCTAGTTGCGTGGGTAGAATTATTGCAGGTATTCCCCAAACAAAAAGGGAAGAAGCTGTCTTGCAGCAGTCTTGTACATCCACTTGCCCTCCCTACAATAAAATAAATCTGAGAACAATGTATAGAATATGAAATAATAGGATAACACTTAGCACTAAATATTAATAGTAATCATTTTAGTTTATCCAAGCTGGTGGCTATCATCACATCTTGTAGCAATATATTCATGTAAAAATAGGTTAGTCAGGAAATACTTCCTTTGACTTTAAATTTACTTATGGTCAATTTCATTGGGTAACCAGTGGAATTCTGTTAGGCAGAAGAGAAAATTGTTTATATCAACTTGTCTCGTTCCAGTTTTAATGATTTTATAAACTTCTGTCATGCTCCCTTTAGTCACTTTTTTCTAAACATAAACTAAAAAAACTTGTTCACCTCAACCTATCCATGATGCTGCTTTGATCATTTTGGTTGCATGTTCCTGAAGTTCTGTTGAGATTGGGCAACAAGAACTGTGTATTGAGGGTAGCCAACGTGATGCCCTGATGATGTGGGCTACAGCTCGCATCAGTCCCCCATGCTGAGTGGTCAGGCAACATCGGGTTACTCTGGTATATAGAATCTTCCAAATGTGACTGTGCTATTAATATTTCAATGGAAATGGACTGCCTTCAAGTCAATTCGAATGTATGGTGACCCTATGAATAGGGTTTTCATGGTAAGCGATATTCAGAGGGGGTTTACCATTGCCTTCCTCTGAGGCTGAGAGGCAGTGACTGGCCCAAGGTCACCCAGTGAGCTTCATGGCTGTGTGGGGATTTGAACCCTGATCTCCCAGGTCGTACTCCAACACTTTAACCTTTCAATAGTAATAGTCTAATTTTCATGCCTTTACTTAATGAACTCTAACGTGAATTTTTTTTACTACCTCTTCTTTATACATCGATATCTTCTTCACTGAGCTGTTGTTGTTACGTGCCTTAAAGTTGATTACGACTTATGGCGACCCTATGAATCAGCGACCTCCAAGAGCATCTGTCATGAACCACCCTGTTCAGATCTTGTAAGTTCAGGTCTGTGGCTTCGTTTATGGAATCAATCCCTTGTTTGATCTTCCTCTTTTTCTACTGTCTTCTGTTTTTGCCAGCATTATTGTCTTTGCTAGCAAATCATGTCTTCTCATTATGTGTCCAAAGTATCAGTTTCATCATTTTAGCTTCTAGTGACAGTTCTGGTTTAAAACACCCAATTATTTGTCGTCTTTGCAGTCCATGGTATGCACAAAGCTGTCCTCCAACACCACCTTTCAAATGAGTTGATTTTTCTCTTATCCACTTTTTAAACTGTCCAACTTTCACATCTATACATAGAGATCGGAAATACCGTGGTCTGAATGATCCTGACTTTAGTGTTCAGTGATACATCTTTGCATTTGAGGACCTTTTTTAGTTCTGTCATAGCTGCCCTCCCCAGTCCTACCTTCTTCTGATTTCTTGCCTATTGTCTCCATTTTGGTTAATCACTGTGCCAAGATACTGATAATCCTTGACAAGTTCAATGTTCTCGTTGTCAACTTTAAAGTCACATAAATCTTCTGTTGTCATTACTTTAGTCTTTTTGACGTTCAGCTGTAGTCCTGCTTTTGCACTTTTCTCTTTAACTTTCATCAGCATTCATTTCAAATCATTACTAGTTTCTGCAACTAGTATGGTATCGTCTGTATATCTTAAATTATTGATCTCTCGCTCCAATTTTCACACCACCTTCATCTTAATCCAATCCCATTTTCTGTATATGTTCTGCTTATAGATTAAACAAATAGGGTGATAAAATACACCCCTGTCTCACACCCTTTCCGATTGGGAACCAATCAGTTTCTCCATATTCTGTCCATCATGATTCTAGTATTTCTTTCCTAGCTACAGCCAGTGGCGGTCCTATTATGTGAAGGTAGGGTTATTTGCTGCAATAAATGAATCACTTTCCTCTTGGAACTTGACTTCCCATTCTCCAACTTGGAAGGTCCTTTTGGAACTGTTCAGTTACCTTGGGTTTTCATGTCCTGCATAATTTCATATCCTGCATATCCACAAATGTGACTATCTCACTTCACACTCATGACTCCAGATAATTAATGAGCAAGTTAAAATAGCACCAACAATAATACGGATCCTTGTGGAAAACCACTGCTTCTCTCCACTGTGAAAACTATTTATTCCTGTTCTTTAACCAGTTCCTGGTCCATATGAAGACCTGTCCTCTTACTCCATGACTGTCAATATAGTCAGGATCCTATGATGAGGGAGTTTGTTGAAAGCTTTTCTCAGAGCTTGGAAGTAACTCGTTAGAAGTAAAGCAAAGCTCCTCTTACCAGCTGAGAGACCAGAGCAGAGCCAAATGCAGGGCTTCAGGGTGGCAGGCAGACGTTGCAGCAGGTCCTAAAGAGCTGCTGCTTTGTTTCCTGCCCTTCCTTTTCCTAACAAGCAGAATGCATCTTCGTCTTGTGAGGAAGATATTCCCTGGAAGCTCTTTTGTGTAAATCCTTCTCCCCATGGCAAATTCAGAGTTCCAAACAGGCACTTGTTAAAAATGACTGTGTAGCTGACTTACAGTACAATATATACCAGTCTACTCAGAAGTAAGTCTCTTTATGTTTAATGCAGCTTATTCCCAGGTAAATCAAATTGGGTATAGGTTTGCACTAATTGGGCAACATGAGGACCGGATGAAGATGTACCAATTTGCAGGGGGGGGGATATAACCCTTATAGTACAAAGATGCATCAATCTGGTTAAGGCAAGTAAAATTTTATGCATGTAATACAAGGACTAACCTGCAATCCAGTCCCATTGAGTTTAATGGGACTTATTCTCAGGCAAGTGTGTATTGAGTACACACTTACCTGGGAGTAAGTCCCATTGAACCCAATAAAGCTTACTTCTGAGTAGACATGGACTGCAGCCTTGGTTTCCTTCCCCCCCCCATTTTAATTCTGCCTTCTGTATCTTCACAACAGCCCTGTGAGGTAGGTTAGGCTGAGAGTTAGGGACTGGCCCAAGGCAATAAATAAGCAAAAACAATGATGAGTAAAAATTTAAAATGTGAAAATGCTCATGCTCAGAGTATTTTTGTCGCTCTTTGACAATGCTTTGTGTGTGGGTTTTCATGTCTACTGTCTCATAACTTCTTTTTGCCTGAGAATGTCGTATTTCTTACTGTTACAGATGTTCTTTTTTTAAAAAAAATTGCCCAAATTCTGTGATGTTTATTTTTTTAACTTGAGTTCTTTGCACGGTTTAGGGGTGGCATTGCAGGAGATCAGGCTCTTATGGACAGCTGTGGGGCAGGTAGAAATTAAATGGAGTAAGCCTTTTTTGTATGGAAATACAATTATGGGGAAAGTTTCACCTGTTAACATTCTATCTGTCAGACATCTTATTACTTGTGTGTGCCCCCCTCCCCAGATTTATTTTTGATTTGTGAATGCCATGACCATTGCCATTCCCTCCCCCCGTTTATCTTTGCAACAACCCTGTGAGGTAGCTTAGGCTGAGACAATATATGTACATAAGCAGCAGTTGGTAGTTGTAGTTGGTACAGCATTAATAAAGTATAGCCCCTGAAATGTATTCTGGTAGAGTCCAGTCCTATATATGTCTGCTCCAAATTAAGCCTCATTGGGTTAAATGGATAAGTATATAGGATTGCAGATTAATTTTTACCTCTGAAAGGAACGCACTGTCAGACATAGAATTTAAGAGACATACTTTTCTGGATGTGTTTGAAACGGGTAGGTGGGAAGAGAGTTGGGTCTTCAACATAGTGCCCTCCAGATGTTATTGGACTACAACTCCCATCAGTCTCAGATAACTTAATGATGCTGAAGTTGGTTCCTAGTTCCCAGTACAAGTTCACAGCTACAATAACTCCAAGCCAAAGTTAACATGTCTCTGAACCCCAAAATATATGTTGGAGTACCCCATATCATATATCGCTGTGATCTGGGGACTCTCCCCGTCAAGAATAACAACAAATTTATTCAGTCAAAATTATCAGGCTTCTGAAATGCTCATAAATGCATAATGATGTCATAAAATCATAAAAAATAAGTAACTGGGTGTGCCCACATGATAGTCTGTTCTGGGCCAGGACAACTCATACACCCCAGGCAAGGGGAGGGTATCTTGTACAAGATGCCAGTGTGTCCTGCCTGGCCCAGAGCTTTTGCTGGGTGCAGGGCAGGGATAAGGGTATATATGTACAACCCAAAGCGACAAAAATATGCAGAAAACAATAAGAAACTTGGGGGTGCCCACTCAAAAATATGCACTGTGCCAGGCAGTAGTGTAGTGGCAAATTCAGAAGTGCAAGTTCCCTTCATGACAGTATCAGCCACAGCCAGACCCCCCTCCCCCCTTATTTTGCTCCTGGGTTTAGAATGAGGTCCTTGTTAATGCCTTCTCCCATAACAACTGATGTCCCTAGGAGACAATCAGTATGAAAGGGGAGAGTATTAGCTACTGAAAAGAGTCTTCTCAGTGGGTGACTCACTTCTTTTCACTCTGATTGGCTCCAATCAGCAGGAAAGGACAAGGAAGCATATTAGAAGACTCTTCTCAGTGGCTAACACACTCCCATTTCATGCCGGTCAGCTCATATGATTCTAGAGACATAAGGAACCCTGCTCCCAAAAAAGAAAGGGGCAACTTACTAGACAACTACACCCCTGCTGCCAGGACAAATCATACATCCCAGGAAGGGGGAGGGTGGCCTCTACAAGATGCCAGTACTTCCCACCTGGCCTATACTTTCTGCTGGGTGCAGGGTGCCCATAAGGTCATCTGTGCAGAACTTAAATAATGAAGAGTAAGTAGAGAAAAATATGTAATTTGGGGTGACCACTCCAAAATCTGCTGTGGGCCATGAAACATTCACCTGAGCAAAGGAGTGTCCTCAACAAGATGCCACTGCATCCTGCCTGGAATGGATTTTCTTGTGGACACGCGAAACAGATATATGCATCTATGCGCAGCAAGCAATGTAGAACGTATATAATGAGCTGCAGGTTCCCATCCCGAAACATGCTTTGGGCACTATAAGTCATACTTCCATGCATGCAGGAGAGGGTTCCTACCCAGTTTAGAGCTTCTTTTGTATGTATGTATGTTACAGACAAGGGCATATATGTATTAGAAAAATAGAGAATATGTAGAGGAAAGAAAATAAATGAGAGTGCTCATCCTAAAAGATGATTTGGGGCACCACATATAATACTTTTATGCATCTGGGAGAGTGTGTTCTATGAGATGCCATCCATGCATACTTTAGGGTGTCATCTATGAAATTACATCTTCTTCAAGAAATCATTGTTTGTTGACCCTGCCGCAAGTCCTTCTGTCACCAACATCAATGGCTTTTAAAAATAATAATTGAGCTATAACAGAGTAACAGGGAAGACCAATACAATTTTTTTTAAAATCCACATAGATTGTAAGCACTGGCATAGCATAGAGGACAACCTATCATTTTCTGGGGTGTCTGATTTATCTTGGCCCAGACAAGATTTTGTGGTGAACACCCCCAGATATTTATTCTTTGCTTTTTGTCTCTTTTGGTTGTGCATATATGCCCTTATCCCTGCCCTGCACCCAGCAAATGTTGTGGGCCAGGCAGGACGTACTAGCATCTTGTAGAGGACACCCTCTTTCTTGAGGTGTATGAGTTGTCCTGGCCCATAGCAGATTTTGTCTGATGTGCTCTTTGAGCGTCCTGTTCTTTTGAGACATAACAGAAATGTATTGTAAAAGCAGCATTTCAAATGTAAAATTTGATTTCAAGTGAATTATATGTGTGTTGGGGTATTTATTATTTATTTATTTGTTATCTTTATTTATACCCTGCCCTTTTTCCAGTGGAACTCAGGGCGGCTTACAACATAAATACATATGATTAAAACATTCAAAATTCTACATTAAAATAAGATTAAACCATTAGCAAGATTAAAACATTTAACATCCACTTAAAGTAAATAAAACAAATTAAAATAGTGCAATTAAGCAATAGACAATGCAGCAACCTCTCAATGAATTGTCCTAACCACCTTTAGTATCACCATTGCTGGAGGTGGGGTAGGAGGATGTGAGATTCTGTTATTCTTACAGATAAAAAAAATTATTCTACTACCCTCTGTATGTGTGTTCTTGTTTTTAATGTTGTTTTAGGCTACTTAGATGTGCAGCAGCCAAGGCCAGCACCTTGTAGGCACCCTGTAGGCATTTTTTTTAAAAAGTAGCTAAAATGTAATTGTAGCGATTAAAAGTAAAGTAATCAGTTACTTTCAAAGCAATTGTAATTGTAATGGCAACTGCTGCTTTTTGGGGCCATGTAACTGTAATTTATTACCTTTTAAAAGTAATCTTCCAAGCCCTGGCTTTTCTTAATGGGTGAAATCTAACATTGCTCAGATCACCCAACCACCCAGAGCACATTTTGGAAGCACACGACAAGTTGCAGGTTGCAGGGAGGAGAAATCCCATTGTGCAAGCAGAAGTTTGTTCCGCTGATTCATAGGCACCTCCGTTTTCTCTTTTTGCCCTACTCTGAAAATTAGAATTAGGAAATGTTTATATCAATGTGGCTTCTTTCTGTTTGGATGTATTTCTGTATTACCTTAGTTTTCTTTGTAGATTTGAATACAGTATCATTCTTGTCGTACTTCATAGTTGAAGAATAACATTTTGGCAGAACTGCATCAGAAATGTTATCTATGAAGACTAAAAAATTCCTAATTTGTTCTGATTTTTTTCCAAATATAATTTGTATCTGAAAACTAAAACCTTCATCAAACCTACAGCCTTTACCAAATTCCTAGCCCAGTGTTTCAGTACTATCCAAGTAATTGTTTACATCAGTGTCAACCCTTGCTTAAAATGTTTTGTCTACAGCTCTTGCATCTGTTTATAGGTATAATTTAACAATTGTCTAAACTGGTTTCATTCATGCTGAGCAAATTGGTTTCTCACTGATCTGCAACAAGCTATATTTACTAATGTGAAAAAATGACATTTTTCTGCTTAAACACAGTATAATTACAGTAGTCCAGGATAACAGAGATTTCTGTTTTCTCACTGAAACAATTTGTTACTAAACAGATTTTAATATTGCAACACTGGTGTGACAATATATGATTTAAAACATGACGGGGGATTCTATAAATTTTGTGCTGGTTGTGTCACTTGAATGCACACAGGAGCCTTTTTTGAAACTTATTTTATTTATTTATTTATTTGTTTGTTTTTATTACGTTTTAGTGCTTTTGTTTGCCGCCCTGGGCTCCTGCTGGGAGCAAGGGCGGGATATAAATGTTGTATTATTATTATTATCATTATTATTAATATTAATATTATTATTAATATTATTATTTGATTTATATCCCGCCCTTCCTCCCAGCAGGAGCCCAGGGCGCCAAACTTCTGTTCAGTAGTTGTTCATACAATTCATTTTACTGCCTTCCTTTATGTGCTTAAGTACATAAGTAATTCTGATGGTGGTGTTAAATTTATGTTTCCTCTTTGTGCATACAGATACATTCCTATAGTTTTAAATGCTGTAAGCCAGGGATGGGGAACCACTTTCAGCCCAAGGGCCAGATCCACACCTGGCCAACCTTCTGGTGGCAACATTCTAATGGTGGGTGAGACCAAATAAGAATTTTATGCATTTGGCATACATTTTACCTAATTTACATTCTCATCTGTCTTATTCTTAAATGGGATTATACATAAAATATGTAAAATGTATGTAAAATACATAAAATTTTAAACGTAGTCCCAGGAAAATACAGAAAATGATTGGTAGGTAATGTCAAATGATGTCACATGGTTAATAGTTGGGTGGAGTTTGCTAGAAATGGCCTTGTAGGCTATTTATTTATTTATTACATATATATCCCGCCCTTCCTCCCATCAGGAGCCCAGTGCCTGGAGGGGCCTGGCAGGCTGAAATAATTCAGTGGGCTGGAGGTTTTCCACCACTGCTGTAAATCACAATGGGAAGAAGACACTGTGTTTTGAATAGACTAAAAAATACTTAAATTTTGAATAGGCAACAGATCTAAAATGCTCAATGTAACAATATAGTTTCCACTGTCAATTTAAAAGTGGGCAGAGACAAGGACATGCACTCCTGTCTTTGGAGGCTAATTGATAATCTGGATGTCATAGTGTAAAATATCCTATTTTCTGTACACACTTGCCACCCTTCTCAGTGACTACGCAACATGTAGGAGGACATGGAAGTGGAATGGAGTTCTCTGACAGGTTCATAGGAGGTGAGGGTGAGAAGAGGAAGGTGCTTGAGATATCCTGGTCCAGCCGTTTAGGTCTGTAAAGGTCAAAACCAGCAGCTTATCCCATCCAACTACATTGGTAATCAATGCAGTTGGTCTGGGTAGGTCTGATCTGATATCCTGGCCCCAGACATAAGCTTGGTAGCTTCCAGATTGAACCTATTGAACTTTCCAAACTGTTCAAGGGCAGCCACAGAAAAAAGCACACCTGAAGATACCTAGAGCAGCAGTTCCCAAGCTTCCCCCCCCGATCACTTGAAAATTGTTGAGGCTCTTGGCAGACCACTTAATTATTTTTCTGCCTGTTATAGCATAGGATTATAAGCATTCTTCACAGGCACGACACCTTCCACCTGGTTGAAGCTCATGGACCATTGGTGGTCAGTAGACCACAGTTTGGGAACCGCTATTCTAGAACAGTCTTTTTCGCAGTCCATGGTATGCGCAAAGGTCTCCTCCAATACCACATTTCAGATGAGTTGACTTTTATCTGCTTTTTTCACTGTCCAACTTTCACATCCATACATAGATATTGGGGATACCATGGTCTGAATGATCCTGACTTTAGTATTCAGTGATACATCTTTGCATTTGAGGACCTTTTCGAGTTCTCTTATAGCTGCCCTCCCCAGTCCTAGCCTTCTTCTGATTTCTTGACTATTGTCACCATTTTGGTTAATGACTGTGCCAAGGTATTGATAATCCTTGACAAGTTCAATGTCCTCGTTGTCAACTTTAAAGTTACATAAATTTTCTGCTCTCATTACTTAAGTCTTCCTGACGTTCAGCTGTAGTCCTGCTTTGGTGCTTTCGTCTTTAACTTTTATCACCATTCATTTCAAATTGTTACTGGTTTCTGCTAAGAGTATGGTATCGTCTGCATATCTTAAATTATTGATATTTGTTCCTCCAGTTTTCATACCTCCTTCATCTTGGTCAAATCCTGCTTTCTGTATATGTTCTGCATATAGATTAAACAAGTAGGGTGATAAAATACACCCCTGTCTCACACCCTTTTTGATGGGGAACCAATCAGTTTCTCCATATTCTGTCCTTACAGTAGCCTCTTGTGCAGAGTATAGGGTGCGCACCAGGACAATCAGATGCTGTGGCACCCCCATTTCTTTTAAGGCATTCCATAGTTTTTCATGATCTACACAGTCAAAGGCTTTGCTGTAATCTATAAAGCACAAGGTGATTTACTTCTGAAATTCCTGCTCCGTTCCATTATCGAATGTATGTTTGTGATATGATCTCTGGTGCCTCTTCCCTTTCTAAATCCAGCTTGGACATCTGGCATTTTTCGCTCCATATATGGTAAGAGCCTTTGTTGTAGAATCTTGAGCATTACTTTACTTGCATGGCAATAGTTCGATAATTACTGCATTCCTTGGGATCCCCTTTGGAATTGGGATATATATTGAACATTTCCAGTCTGTGAGCCATTGTTTAGTTTTCCATATTTGTTGCCAAATGTTTGTCAAACTTTGGACAGATTCAGTCTCAGTAGCTTATAGCAACTATATTGGTATGCCATCTGTTCCTGGCGATTTGTTTCTTCCAAGTATTTTAGGAGCAGCTTTCAACTCACATTCTAAAATTTCTGGTTCTTCATCATACGGTTCCTCCATGAATGAATCTGTCATCCTGGCATCTCTTTTGTAGAGTTCCTCCATGTATTACGTCCATCTTCCTTTTATTTCATCTCAGTCAGTCAGTGTGTTCCCCTGTTGATTATTCAACATCCCTACCATTGGTTTAAATTTCCCTTTAATTTCTCTAATCTTTTGGAATAAGGCTCTTGTTCTACCGTTTTTGTTGTCCTTTTCTATTTCTATACAATAACCATTATAATAGTTCTCTTTGTCCCTACGTACTAGTCACTGTATTGTTGCATTTAGGGTTCTAACCGTGTTCCTGTCTCCTTTTGCTTTTGCTTTCCTTCTCCCTCTAACCATTTTAAGAGTTTCTTCAGTTATCCATTGAGGTCTTTTTCTATTTTTAACTAGAGGTATCTAAAGACAAATAATTGGGGGTTAGAACACATTAAACCAGAACTATCACTAGAAGCTAAAGTGATGAAACTGAGGTTATCATACTTTGGACATATAATGAGAAGACATGATTCACTAGAAAGGACGATAATGCTGGGAAAAACAGAAGGGAGTAAAAAAGAGGAAGGCCAAACAAGAGATGGATTGATTCCATAAAGGAAGCCACAGACCTGAACTTACAAGATCTGGACTGATTCATAGGGTCGTAATTGACTTGAAGGCACATAACAACAACAATTCTAGAGCAGTATTCTTCAACCTTGGGTCTCCAGATCTTGTTGAACTACAGCCCTAGACTTCAGCTAAGCTGGCTAGGGCCAATGGGCGTTGTCGTCCAAAAACATTTGGGCATCCAAGGCAGGCTGATGCTGTTCTAGAGCATGCATGACTGAGAGTATGACCATTTTCTTCAGCAAGAGAGTCTAGCTTGTGTAGCAGATGAAATTGGTATAAGGCATTCCCAGCCACTCTCCTCAGCCAAGCATCCAGGAGTAGCCTGAATGCGAAAGAGGCTATACATCTCCACCTCCATCATTAGATCCAGCTGTCTTATCTGGATGGAGTTCCACTTTATTCAGCTTTACCCAATCGAAATCTGCCCCCAGTCACTAATTCAGAATTTCCACTGCTTCCCTTTGATCTTACAATGAAAAAAAGAAAAGGATATAGTGGGGTGTCATTGGCATACTGATGACTTCAAGGTGAAGTCACTCAACTGTTCTGTTTAGATGTTAATAGTTTTTATTTATTTATTAGATTTATTAGTCGCCCATCTGGCTGGTTGTCCAGCCACTCTGGGTGACGTACCGAATAAAAACATACAGATACATTAAAACATTAAAATCTCAATAATATAAAAAACCTAAAAGCCTGTCTGAAGAGCCAGGTCTTCAAGGCCCGGCGGAAGCTCATCATAGCGGGGGCGTGACGGAGATTGTTTGGGAGGGAATTCACAGAGTGGGAGCCCCAATAGAAAAAGCCCTCTCCCTAGTCCTCACCAGTCTAGCTGTTTTAACTGGTGGGATAGAGAGGAGGCCTTTTGAGGCTGATCTTGTTGCGCGGCATCCTTGATGAGGCTGGAGACGCTCTTTCAGATAAACTGGCTGAGACTGTATAGGGTTTTAAAGGTCAAAACCAACACTTTGAATTGGACCCGGAAAATAACCGGCAACCAGTGCAACTCCTTCAACCCTGATGTGATCTCGCCAGCGGCTGCCTTTGTTCAGGTGAGCTGCCGCATTCTGTACCAGTTGCAGCTTCCGGACCATTTTCAAGGGTAACCCCATATTTTGGGGTCAAGATGGAATCCAGCAGCTCACCAAACAGTAAAGTTTTGGGGTTGAACAGCAACCCCTTGTGCCACATTCTGAGACTTTTTTCCAGAAAGGATGAGAACACCTGTGAAACATTGTCTCCAATACCTAGCATTGTGGCTAGGTGACCTGGGCATCTACAGTTCTTTGACAGCATTAATAATAATGTATTTGAATCCAACTTGGTTAGTAAAAGACAAAAGACATTACTATAGTTAATACTATTCACAGCTATTTTCTTACGAAGTTGTGAAATTACTTGTGTGAAAGCTTAACTTGGTGGTCCTTCATGTTTTATTTTTCTACTTTCAGACAAAAGAGGGGTTGATGTCTAATGGAAAACTTGATGATGATTATGACGATGATGACGACGACGACTTGATGTGGCGGGTACCCAAGGAGGAAGCTGACTTTGAGGATGACTTTTTGGAATATGATCAGGAGCATATCAAATTTATTGACAATATGTTAATGGGCTCTGGAGCATTTGTCAAGAAAATATCTCTCTCCCCATTGTCACCCACCGATAACAGTTATGAATGGAAAGCACCCAAAAAATCAACCTTGACTAATGTTCAGTTTTCATCAGATTTTGATGATTTTGATTATAGCTCATGGGATGCAATGTGCTATCTAGACCCTAGCAAGGCTGTCGAAGAGGATGACTTTGTAGTAGGTTTTTGGAATCCATCGGAGGAAAACTGTGGTATTGATGCTGGAAAACAGTCCATCTCCTATGACTTGCATACAGAACAGTGCATTGCTGACAAAAGCATTGCAGACTGTGTGGAAGCCCTTCTGGGCTGCTATCTGACCAGCTGTGGTGAAAGAGCTGCCCAGCTTTTCCTCTGTTCACTGGGACTGAAAGTACTTCCGGTTATTAAGAAAAGTGATTGGGAGAGTGCTCTGTATTCCTACAGAGACCACGTCAACAGCCAACAAAAACATCCTTCAGCAAACTGTGTTTCTGCCTCTCTAGCCAATCAAGAGTCTTCTCTGTATAAAGACTTGATGTATGGCTGTTTAAAGATTCCGCCAAGATGTATGTTTGATCATCCAGATGCTGAGAGAACTTTACATCATCTTATATCTGGCTTTGAAAACTTTGAGAAGAAAATTAGCTACAGTTTTAAGAACAAGGCTTATCTACTTCAAGCATTTACTCATGCCTCCTATCATTACAACACCATTACCGGTAAGTCATGTGAAAATCCGTTTTTGTCTTAAGCTTGCATATATGAAGAAATTCAGATTATTTAAGTGGAATGTTAATTGTATTGCTGTCTGTTTTCTGCCAATCCCTTAACCCTTGTGTGTGAAGATTGTTACCAGCGGTTGGAATTCCTGGGAGATGCAATTTTGGACTACCTCATAACCAAGCACCTTTATGAAGACCCACGGCAGCACTCTCCCGGAGTTCTAACAGATCTGCGATCTGCTCTTGTTAACAACACCATCTTTGCCTCATTGGCTGTAAAGTACGACTACCACAAATACTTCAAAGCTGTCTCCCCTGAGCTGTTTCATGTTATTGATGACTTTGTACAGTTTCAGATGGAAAAAAATGAAATGCAAGGAATGGATTCTGAGGTTAGTGGTGTTGGTAAATAGTTTTGGTGTGTGTTGAAGCCTATTTTAGTGAGAGTTTATTATATAAAGTTTGTATTAAAGAATTTAAACATCTAACACAAGTCAGCAAGATCAGGTAGAGGCATTCTATTAAATACGAGATTATGAACAGCAACTAGTTATTCGATTCTTACTCCTTTCTAAATTCTGTGCCATATACAAGCAGAGGCCTTCCTAACACTACTTCAGAAAATTTCTAAACTGTTGACCCTATGGCTAGGGCTCCCTGATGTATTCTATATTAATATATATATATATAGTCAAGCAGTCCAGATTCTGTGCCAATCAAAACAGGATTCTGATACCCATGTAAATTACATAACAGGAGCACATTTACACCATCTCTGTTTTAATTAATGTCACAATTATTTTGCAAATAATTCTAGTTTTTACATTTGGGGGAGTCGGGAGGAATTATGCAGGGCACTGAAACCGGCTCCCACTTACTCTGAAGTCTTATTCGGTCATTTCTCTGGCTTCTGAGATTTTACTTAACCACTTCTTCATAACTGTAAGGGTTGATTGCTTGCTTTAAGAAAAGAAAGCCAATCTCAGCTTAAATAGCACACATAGGAGAGACTAAATGGGGACATACTGTAGGAGGCATTTCCTAGAACACTGTGTTGCACCACTGTTCTTGTGTTACTGGAGAAACTTATCAGCTTGGGTTATAGCTCCACCTTGTGATTGTAGGCAGGAAAGACGAGTTGAGGGAAATAAGTCGCTCCCAGCATTCCCCAGTTCACTTTCCTGCCTCCATCAAACTGGTTGCATTCTGCCTTTGCTCCTCTTTTTCGTTTGTTTTCTTCTTCTTTTGACTATCATTGGTTCTCTTCTAAAGCCTTTCTTCCTCCCTTTTATCCTGCTATACTGTTCCAGTGATTCTCCAAAAAACCCACAACCCTCTTTCCCGCCTTAAGCTTTCTCTGCTTGCTACTCCTGTCTCAGCCTTGTTTGTGGGAGGGGGGAGGAATGAAGCCATTGTCCCTTCTCTTCTCATATGACTAGCCTTTTTCCACCTGAGTCCACTGTGCCTTTGTGTCAGGCGCATGTATTGCACTCCACTTGCCTCTTTTACCTCAGCTGGGTCTGCAGTAATGGCATCCAGCAGTCATTCACCAGAGGCATCCACAGCTGCCACATTCCCTGCAGCCTGCAAGGCCAAGCAGAAGCGCAGACATTTGGAGCCTTCCTATGGCAAAAACCAAGCCTTGGGGGCAAAAAAGCTGTGTACCTTGGAGCCTTCTCTCTCACGTTGTGAACAGCAAGTATTTACTTACAGCTGCGAAGCACAAAAGGAGAGGGGTGCCTTTCTCCCTGTCATGGAGATATGGGGGGCCAAGTTTATTTATTTATTTATTTTATTACATTTTTAGACCGCCCTATAGCAATAAGCTCCCAGGGCGGTGTACAGCATAATAAAACAGGTTAAAATACAAGTGGATGTAAATACAATACACAATAAAACATAATTAAAAATTTCCAATTTTAAATTCAAATTTTAAAATTTTTAAAATGCCTGGGCGAAGAGGTAGGTCTTTACCTGGCGCCGAAAAGATAACAAAGAAGGCGCCAGGCGTATCTCATCAGGGAGGGCGTTCCATAGTTCGGGGGCCACCACTGAGAAGGCCCTAGCTCTAGTTATCGTTCTCCGTGCCTCCCTATGCGTTGGGACACGGAGAAGGGCCTTCGACGTCGAGCGCAGCGACCGGGTAGGTACATAGCGGGAGAGGCGTTCCGCCAGGTATTGCGGTCCGATGCCGTTAAGGGCTTTATAGGTAAGAACCAACACTTTGAATCTGGCCCGGAAACATACTGGTAGCCAGTGCAGCTGGGCCAGGACAAGTGTTATATGATCAATTTTTTTTGTCCCAGTAAGAACTCTGGCCGCAGGAAATGGGGTGTGTTCAGCAACAGTGGTCTCCATCTACTCATTCTTCTGGAGAGGAGGACTTTCTGGGCTTTCTGGAGTCTCCTCCACTAGCTTAACAGACCTTTCCAGCCTTTTCAGAAGTCAGATAGCCTCCAATCCATACTCAGGGCTCTAATGACACTAGCCAAGAGTTCCTTCCCAATGCCAACATACTGAGGCAAATTAAAGAAGCCCCAATGGGAGAATTATCTGCAGAGTTAAGGGCTGCCCGTTCCCCTTCTCCTGCTTCTGTAGCATAATACAATGTGACTCGTGGTTCTGCAGACCCTGGTGTGCCTTCCTCATCGCAGGCCAGATCTCCTAGACAGTTGCGGGCACACGCTAATTGCTCTAACAATAGGCAAGCCTCTACTTCCACAGAACATGTCTCTACCTCTTTTTCTCCTGACCCCTTTGCTTTGGATAGGGGTACAACCAGGGTCATCTCCTTCAGGGATGACCAGGTCACCCTTTCTATAAATGTAGATTCTCTTGATCCCTTTGTAGATCCTGGGTCGGAGGAAGGGGGGATGAAGTGAGGGCTGCATGGGGGAAGAGCGCACGCCCCATTTCCTGTTCCATTACTCTTACTTTGCTCCATTGCTGCACAGAGCATTAACCACTCTGGAACTTAATTCTCCTCCTATTGACCTGCCTCCAGCCCAGTCTAAATGCAAGGCGGTGCTACTGGAACCAAAAGCCTTGGTCAAATGTATTCCTATACCTAACTCCTTTATGACCTGGACTCTGAATTCAGACTTACTGAAAATTCCAGCCATTGATCATCCTGTTTCGGCTCTCATAGCCAAAAATGTCCTGCAAAAGATGGAGATGCTCAGCTCAAATATCCTAATGAGAGGCGCCTGGATTATGTCATATGTAGAGCGCATGAAGCCACAGCTTTCGCCATGCATGCATCCTGTGCTACTTCTGTCTTCACCTTAGTTTGGCTGGATCACTTAATTGACAATCCCAACTAGGATCTGGGTCATCTATACAAAACCATGTTGCAAATTTCTAGGACAGTAGCCTACATGGCAGATGCAAATCTGGATGCCACTTGGTTTGCAGCCAGATTCCTTGTAGCAGATGTGGTGACCAGGAGGACCTTACGGCTAAAGCACTGGGATGCAAACACCACCTCAAGAGTCTTCATTTCCACGGCTCCTTATACAAGAGGAAATCTCTTTCGTGAAGAGACATTGAAAGATGTTCTGGTGGAATCGTGGGATAAGAGAAAGGTTTTCGTCTCCTCACACTGAAATCACAGGCTATTTCCTTGCAGGCACTCATCATACCAACAAAGTGATGCCTTTCATGGTTCCCATGTACCATCAAGATACAAGGATACCAAACCAATCAGAGGCAACTAGAACAGATCCTGCTTCTCTCCATGTTTTCAGCAAAACTCCAAGCCCTCCACCTCCAGTGAGGGTGGATGGAATCAGTAATCACAATGGCACCATAGTCTCACAAGTCAGTGGTAGACTACAGCACTTTTTTCCAGCCTGGGAGTCTTCAACACTGACAAATGGGATCTCAACACCATCCTTCAGGGCTACAAATTGGAACTCTGCGCCCAGCCACTCTTCCAACTTCTCCCTTCTCAAGTTTCCAACTCTCGGGAGAAGAGGGACATCATTCAGAATGCTATCCTTCATCTGCTCTCCATGGCAGCCATCAAGCTGGTGTCTCCAGACAAGTCTTTCTTCATCGTCTACTCAGTATTCTACAAGGTCTCAAAGAAGGATCGAAATGCCTGGAGAGCCATTCTTGACCTCAAATTTCTGAACCAATGGGCCGTGTATAAGAAGTTCAGGATGGAAACATTGGCCTCCATCAGGAAAGTCCTTCATCCTCAAGACTTCCTCATGTCAATAGACCTCAGGTAGGCTTATCTTCATGTATGCATTTATTCTGACCATCGGAAATTCCTTTGATTTTTCTACAATGGCCAGCATTTTCAGTTTCAGGCCCTTCCCTTCAGGTTGGCCTCAGCCCCAAAGGCATTTACAAAAATAATGGTTGCCCTGGTGGTGCATCTCTGGATGATTTACTGATTCGCTCCCTGTTCAGACAGAGAGCTTATTGAGGTCTATAGCTTACCTTGGCTTGCCTACAAGATCACAGCTTTCTAGTGAATTTTCAAAAAAGCCAACTAAGTCCAATTCAGACCTTGGGTAATCTGGGGGCCTTCCTGGACACTACCAAAGGAACAATCTCACTTTCACACGACAGAATTCAAATCATCAGATTGGCGGCCCTTCTCCTATCATGCTCTACATATGCAGTTCTCATTTTCTAGCAAGGGTTCTGGGCCTCCTGATATCAGCCTCACAAGTGATGCCATGGGCCAGGCACCATCCTCTCAAGTTACAGTGGTCTTTCCTACCTTATCAGGATGCCATTGCTGCCAAGTGGCATCTCCAGATTCGTATGTCTCCAGACCTCCAGAAAGCAATGACCTGGTGGACCAGCCTCCACCACCTGCAGAAGGGTCGTCCTTTCAGAGATCCAACACAGGTCTCCCTCACTACAGGTGCAAGTCTCCTAGGGTGGGGTGCCCCCTGCCAAGGCCATTTTGTACAAGGTCACTGGTCTATGGTCAAAAGAATGATGAATATCACCTTGCTCGAGCTCAGGGCTGCACAAAGAATCATAGAATCATAGAATAGTAGAGTTGGAAGGGGCCTACAAGGCCACTGAGTCCAACGCCCTGCAGTTCTTTGTACCTCAACTGCATCTCTCCCATGTTCTTATCTCCCATCATCTACTGTTGAAGAGATTTCTTGGGGGAGGCAACTCTTAAATGTTCTCCTACAGTGCATAGATACCCATCTTGGAATCTCCATAAGGTTTTCAGGGCTTATAGAAGCCACCCTTAGAGCCCCTCAGTAAGGTTTCCCTTAGACCTCTGTCACTGCAAGTGCTTTTTCTCATGGTGATAACATAACTGCCTGTAGGATTTCAGAATTAAATGCATTGTCAGTGGCTAAACACCTTTGTATTTTTCATTCAGTTAGAGTGATCCTCCATACGGACCCCTTCTTTCACCCTGAGCTTCTGACTATATTTCATAGGCAGCAAGAGTTATTTTTTCTCACCTTGCGCCCTAATCCTACCCACCCCCTTGAATGAATGTGGCATTTGCCTTTATGTAAGGAAAGCCCTCAAAGTTTACATTTCTAGAACAAAAGCCCTTAGACAAATGGACTCTCTCTTTATCTCTGTCCACCCAGCCTCATTGGGAAAGAGGGTCACCTCCTCTACACCCTCGAGGTGGATTAGGGCGTGTATAGCACTTGCCTATGAGATACAGCAATTGCCCACCCTGACTAGAATTATAGCTCATTCTATAAGAGTTCCTGCCATCTCTGCAGGTCTGTCAGCCAATGCTTCATTGGATGAGATCTGCAGAACGGCCACTTGGGCATCGCCCAGTTCATTCACCAAGCACTATAAAATTAATACATACACCTCAGCAGAAGCTGCTTTTGGCCAAAGGGTCCTACAGCATGTTCTCACTGTTTGATGGACAGCCTTTTCCATATGTTCCTACATGGGAAGCTCTAGTCTAGATCATCCCAAGCTGATAAGTTTCTCCAGCAACACAAGAAAGAACTGTCGGTTCCCTACCTGAAAGGTAGTTCTGTGTTGCTGGACAGAAGCTCGTTAGCCCCACCTTTGTGTCTGTCCTTCCTTTTTCTTGTTTATCCAATGTTTTCTCATGTGAGTCTAGCATAAAGGGAAGTAGGTTGTTGTCCTCCACCATTGCATGGTTGTTTTTCCTTTAACTTATTCGAGCTTGGTGAGGACGCGAACTGAGGAATGCTGGAAGCGACCTACTTCCCTCAATTCGTCTTTCCTACCTACAACCACAAGGTGGAGTTATAACCAAGTTGATGAGTTTCCGTCCAGCAACACAGAACTACCTTTCAGGTAGGGAACCAACGGTTCTTTTTGCAAACTCTGATGACTGAGGGAAGAAACAGGGCTCTTCAGCCCTAAGGATCCTTCTATGTGGGAAAGATGATGTCCTTTCTGTTTGATTTGAGTAATGGCTAACTAGTTCAATGACATCTGAAGTCAAATTGATCTATCTGTTTGGATAGATGTCTGAATTGTTATCACTGATGGTTTAACATTGATTGCTTCAGACTTTGTTCAGTCCATTCTTGCTTATCCAGAGTTCAAATAACCAAAAAACAAGCTGGTGAAAGTTAGAAGTTCAAAGTGAGTAGCTTTATTTAAATTGAAACTTTGCAACAATTGTATAAGGCAACTTTGCTTTTTTTAGCTCCGAAGATCTGAAGAAGATGAAGAAAAAGAAGAAGACATAGAAGTACCAAAGGCTATGGGGGATATATTTGAGTCTCTTGCTGGTGCCATTTACATGGATAGTGAAATGTCTCTGGAAATGGTTTGGCAAGTGTACTATCCAATGATGAGGCCGTTAATAGGTAACATAAGAGCTTTCACAAGAAATATTCAGTAATTCATTGTTTGTTCTTAAGAGGGTTTAAAAACATAATTTTTAAATCACAGAAAAATTCTCTGCAAATGTGCCCCGTTCCCCAGTACGAGAGCTGCTGGAGATGGAGCCAGAGACAGCTAAATTTAGGTAAGAATTCATCTGCTGCATATTTCTATACAGTATTCCTGAGGTTAAACACCATACAATGGATTATAATGTAATAATTTTGATGGTGTACTCTTCTAGAGAAGAAATCTCACAGTAGTGAACATCAAACTACACTTTTGCTTCCATTTGAAGTACATGAATAATTTTGGTTCCTTCCACCCACTGGATATCTGTGTGTATGCACATTGTCTCTGCCTACTTCATGCATCTAATGAAGTAAGCTGTTGTTTCTATAACAGGACTGTTTATGGTTATTCTTTTGGAATGGATTCCACTTTGAATATCTTGGTTGTAATTCATATATATATATTTTCCCCTATTTTTCTCTCCCCCCCCCCAAATTCATGCAGTCCTGCAGAAAGAACCTATGATGGAAAGGTCAGAGTAACTGTGGAAGTTGTAGGAAAGGGAAAGTTCAAAGGTGTTGGAAGGAGTTATCGGATCGCCAAATCTGCAGCAGCAAGAAGAGCTCTACGAAGCCTCAAAGCAAATCAACCTCAGGTTCCAAATAGCTGAGACACCTCTTTAAAAAAAGAAGTAAAATGTTGAGAGGAACAAATTGAAAACAGCATTTAAAGTTTGATAACAAATAGCTAACAACATCTAACATGTACACATACTTTTGGAACTAAATGTAGTAATAGGGGGGTTTTGCGCAAACACAATCTTGTCTTCTTTCCTCACTTCTGCTTTGTTTAATCACAAGAGTGCTTTATTGATGACATTTAGCAAGTGTTCAAAATAATTGTTGTCAGGTATCTTTGGTTTACTTTGTCAGTGCAGCTTTGCTTAGTGTTTAAAGGCCAGGGAGCTTATGCTTATTTGCAGTTACTAGATTTATATCTATATCTATATATATAGTAATCTTGAAATTCCTCAAATCTGTGCACTAGTGCCAGTCACAAAGCAGTTTATAAACTGTACTGGATGATTTGGTGTAAGGATTAAGTGTGCCAGTATTGTCCTTGTTCTTTCCATGTCATCTTTGCATTAAGATGGCATTCCCAATCATTATTGCACTTATTTGTTAGGGACAGGTTTTTAACTGAAATGTTTGGCATCTGATAAAATTTAAAATTGATGCCACATAGTCTTGCATTAAAAGGTTCTTGCCTTAAAAGTACATAAGCCCTCACTAATGCAACCTTTCATTTCTGAACTCTTGGAGCAAATTGTATTACATTCCCTTCACATTTAGAATGCATTTTACAATGATAAAGCTCCATATTTACAGTAAAACATGTTACTTTGGCTGTGACCTAACTTACTACAGGACTGTAATAGAAATTGTATTCATATATATGTAGTGACGTTATTTTTAACAATTCAGAGAAAATGGTTAGTACAGACTTTATTTGATATTGCAGACAAAAAAAGTCTCTCGCTAATTTCCATTGCTACAAAGACTGAGCACAGTCCATCACTCTTGTATAACCTCCTTTCACTTCAAAGGACTTGTGCAAGAGATTTTCTTGGTGGATAGCAGGCATTGTTTCCTGTATTGGAACTTTGTAATAATAGTTAATTGCACAGTGCAAACTGTTGCTTTAAAAAGAACTTTTGATATATCACACCTAAAATATGCTGCAGGTTTTATATTGGATACATATTTAACAAATAGAGCACCTTTAAGAGTGATTTCCACATAAATTTCTTACTGTACTTTTCAGAATTGCATGCATATTTCACCTACCAAAGCTGTGCTGTTAAAATGCCATGGAAGTTGTTATGTGAGAGAAACTGCCATACTTTGATACATCTGTGATTTAGGTCCTTTACCACAGAATAACTAGCTCATTATTGTTTCAGTTGATATGAAAGCATACTTTTTGGGCTATGCCTAAATTTCTTTAGATATTTGTAGGCACCCTTCACTTAAATACCTCAGTTCTTGTTCTTTTGTGTCTTTTCCCTTTTGCATGCATTTTTGTTTGTTTTGGTGCTATGTGTATGTATTATGCTTGAAATTTTAATTTTTGCACTGTAACTATAATACCTCTTAATTTTACCTTGTTAAAAAGCTGTGGGTCGTCTTGTACTCCCACCAATATCAATAGAGGTTTGCTGCAATTTTACCCCATTAATTATGCTTGAAGTTTGGGAGAGAGCTGAGCAAGGTTTTTAATGTTTTCCAGCACAGTGGTCTGCTCTTGATGCTGTTTTATGTGTTAAATTACAGATAATACTGTGTTCTGTTTTTAAAGACCCCCTTCCCCTACACATGTGCATTCAAAATTTAAAGAAAACATCTGGTTTACCTTTGCAAAAGAGAAGAATCGTACTTTAGTGACAGAAGACATTAAGCTTTTCTGAAATACAGAATTTGGTTTTAACAAATTTCTTCTTTAGGCTTCTAATAATAACAGTGAAACATTTTGTTTTTGTGACTTCAGTCACAATGAGCAAGTAAAATATCATGGAAGGATGAAAAGGCATGATCCTGTGCAAGGGTGAACTGCACACGTCTCAAAATTTCTTAGTTTTTCACTGCAGCCCTCACGCACTGATAAAGAAGCAAACCTCTTTTTCAGTACGAACAGTGGCAGTTCTCTTCAGCTTCGATATGAGCAGCTGCTGTAAAAATGTCAAAGAAAACTCACTACATGCATAATATTCCCCAAATACAGCTTTTGATTGTGACTTTCGTTACAACATTTAGGTAAGGGTATAGTTCTCAAGTCCCTAATTTGACATACTGTAAAAGTATTCGTACACCCAGATTTTTAACATGACCTTTCAGCGCTAAAGTGGATTGAGCATTGCTGTCTAAGTTCTCTTCATGCAAGAATAAGCCTGCTTAGGTAGTTTATGAATGAACACTGTTGAATCTACAATTGTAGCCCAAAGTGAGGATTTTGCAACTCTAGTAATGAATGTTTCTAATGTTGATAATTTTCTCTGCTGATGCCCAGGTCATCCTTTAAAAACTCACAAGGTTCATAGTTCAAAAAAGTTCATGTATTATCCCAATAAGATTTTTTTTAAAATGCCATATGTAAAATCAAAACCAGTCTTGTGAGATCGATAGTAAACAGTTCAGATAAATGTTGGATAATTTCAAAGGTTAAGTTGGCAATAGGATATGATAATTACTCTCTAATCAGAAGTATTCAATGCCTCCCTGTTGCATCAAGCTAATGAACTGAAAATATTGAGTAGGGGGCCAATTGTAAATGTAGGTCCTGCTGCTGTTTATGCGTTTGTGTTTAATGCCACAACTTTTTTGCTGTATGATTGAATTCAGATATTTCATAATACTGTTAGAATGCAAAAACGCACAGTTTCCATGCTGTACAACTTCTTTACCTTTTTTTAAGTACAATTGGGGTATTGGAAAATATATGCTATTAAGACCTAGGTCTGATCATTTGAAGGTTAGAATCAAAATCCCTTGACATGCTACAAGCATGAGAGGAAATGGACGGTTGCAAGCCTGTCTTCACATTGTGCCAGAGACTCCTCATGTAGACAGCAGAGGAGTTAATTGGCATGAACCTAATTTTGGAATTTCATGTGTGTGTTCTGTTACACTGTATTACTTAGACAGTCCTTCTAACTGTGCTGCATTTTAATTTTTGTTATGGCTCGGTTTTGTGCTGTTCTGTTCATGTAGCACAAATAAGCATTGCACATGGTACCATGCTTTACCTCATTCCAAGGAGAAATAAGCTTAATTAGAGGAATAAATGTGGTTCGGGCCTTGCTGCTGCTTTGATTTACTGAATTTGAAAAATATCATTAGAATGCCTGAAGTGTTGTCACTTAAATTGCACAATTGAAATAGGCCATCTGTTTGCTTTTTGTCTGTGACATTTCCTGTATCGTAAGGATTTAAAACTATTGGCCAGGATTCAGAGAGCCCCTTGCACTATTGGAAGGCACTTCTGCAAGTGGAGGGAGGGGTATTCTCCAATTTCCAATGAATCTTCCCCTAGCTGCAGCTACCAACACTCATCCCATACCTTTCTGGAAGATCTTCCCAGAGATGGGAAACCTGTGGCCTCCAGATGTTGCAGAACTACAGTTACCATCATCTTTGACTACTGGTCATGCTGCTTGGGGCTGATGGGAGTTGGAGTCCAGCAACATTTGGAGGACCTCTGGTTGCCCCTACCCTAACCCACAGACATATCTTTTCAGTGGATACAAGAAGTACAACAGAGGTGAGAGATCCACACTGCACAAGCAGAACTCTGCTGAGCTATTCTCTGGGTCCCATCCATTGTCTTTTATGCCATTCTTTTACTATTTTGAGAAACAATTGAAATTTAAAATGGCCTCTTTATAACTCCTTTTGCCCTACCTTGCTGTAATTTCATTGAACATGCATACATAGTGTCAATTAAATCTCTGCATTTTGGATGTGAAGGAATCTATAGGTATCTAGTCTAGTGCAGAGGACAGGGGTTTTGTTTTGTATAATACTGAATGTGGGATCTGCTATTACCACTCTGAGAAGTCCTGTAAAAGGTAAGACCACAAGTGCAAGTGGCATAAACTGCTAGCCCCAAAGTCACAGTCTTTTCAAACTGAAAAATAGTCATTTGACCATATTTGAGCCTTATGCTGTTCTCCTCCATTCCTCAATGAATGTAATAGAATTTGTTGTATGTGACTAATGAAAGAGAGATTGAACCTAGTACAGTGTTGGGCTATTAATGACAAATATTTTCACTTTCAGTAAGCTAAGGTGTGTTAATATTTGTACAAATATGTCTTTAAATCCTTAAGATTTCACAATGATAAAATGTAACCGAAACCTAAGTTTTCACCAGCAGACATTTGATAACAGATATCCATAGGAGTCAGGTAGAAAACAAAGGGTTGTATCCAGACTGTTAGTTCCCATTGAAACCAATGGGACATGTTCCACTATGTCATGACTAGCTTGACCCATTGATTTCAGTGGGACCCAAGTTCAACTAACTTAGTCTGGATCCAACCCGAAAACCGTTGCAACTTCATGCAAAAGTAACTCAACATTAATCTATCAGTCTTACTTCCTAAGTCTTTTTATAGCTTCCCCTCTTGTGTATTTTTAATTTGGATAACCACCACAGACTGTTTAAACTGATATAATAGATGAACTCAGTTTACTACAGCAGCAAGTTATCTAGACAAACAAAAGTTGAACAAGCATTGAAAATTGCAGGCTTTTTTATTGTAAACAGTTTGACTGTAAAGATGGTTAAAATCAAATAGAATGAATAACATAATTTGATGGACAATAAAATATTTCCCATCACATGCTGCAGCTGTCTAAGGGACATAAAATGTAATTCATTCATACTGTAATCATGCTGCAGAAATTTGCAGTCTGCACCTTATGGATCACAATTACCTTTAATAGATTTTTGTAATAATTGTAGCTAAATATATCTCCAATAAAGTTATGGTCTGTTCATTTTTGTGTTTTCTTTTTTCTTAAAGCCTTGTATAATGCGTGTTAATTCAGTAATGATAACATTAATATGAATATTGATTACATTTTAGCTTGTCCTTCCTCCAAGTAGCCCAGGGCAGCATACATAAATTCTCCGTCTCCTCCATTTTATCCTCACAACACCCTTGTGATGTAGGTTAGACTGAGAGCAGACTGAATGTAGTGGGGGTTAGTCATAATCAGGCATTAATCACTACAGTTCCAGACACAGAGTCTTCTAAATGTGATTGTCTGCATTCATTGGTTTGAAAGCTGGGGGAATTGGGAGACCTATTTTCAAATATTTGCAAAATGTATTTGGAATTATAGCATGTCACTCCCAAATATTATCAACCCATATAGTTTTAAAAACAGTTAATTATATTTGTTGCTCTTAAGCATTACCAATATGTGAGTGAAAAGTGAGTAGCTGAGTGATCAAGGTGGCTTTCTTGCACTCCAAAACTGCACATGATAAATTTATGGGCTTTTACCCAGCAGACTATAGCAACAATAAGAAGAAAACATCAGTGAGTTCTTCTAAAAAATCAGGAAAATTAAGTGTTACATATAATATGCACTGCAAAATTATTAGATGTTACTTTCTTCACTTTGAAAAACACAACCCAAAGTAGTTTGAGCTGAAGGACCGTCCTTAGATGTAAAAAGTCTGTAGCATGGAACGATTCCATGCTGGGCAAATCAGTGTGGAAAGTGCTTTCATCTCCAGCCACGCACAGGGAGATGATTACAGGAGCTACTCTTTCAGAGAGTACATTCTCTTCCAGGAGCAGTCAATCTCATATCAATGAGGTGTCTTCTGACAGACATCTCATCCACCCTCATATTTGTTGGGGGTAGGGATGAAGGCACCACTTACTTCAGGATCCTTGAGGATTGATTCAGGATCAGGTGCCCTGTACATTTCAAGGAAGCCAGTTCTATAACTTACTTCCTCATTGAGTGACTGGACTGAAAGGTAGGAAAAAAGCTATTGCTATCCTGCAGCTAGCCAGCCCTACCTATGTCTACAAGCAAATGGATTTTTTTTTAACAAAAAGATCACTGAGCATATACTGGCCCTAACAGGTTGGAACTAATTATATCTCCCCTATACCTTTTCTTGTTTCTAGAGGCAGGCAAGAAAGAATTTAGGAATGAAGCTATACTCCTCAAAAGCCTTTTATCACAGTAGAAGAGCAGTGCTTTTGTGTGCTGATTCCGTGGCCTGCTTGCTTCAGTTGCTTTGGGAGGGCCTCATGCAGATGGATAGAGTTATGGGGAAAATGTGCGTTACCCACATGCAGCTGCAATCTAATTAAAATGACTGCTGCGTGTTCCTTGCAGTACTATCCACCTTGGGAAGGCCTGTTCTCATCCCTCAGTAGCAAAAATGAGTGTTATGGTTCTGTCTGTTCCACACCTTTCACTGATGCTTCCAAGTATCATCTGGGTTTATTTAATTAACCATGGCAACTTACCAATAAGGTGAACAAATATAGAACTGAAGCACCTAGCTTTAAAGTATTCAGGCTGTCTCCAAAGTATCTTCAGTGCATGCAATGGAACTTCTTTCATGCCCTCAAAATCAGCTCTGGGGGGAGCCCCCTCTGGTGCAGATTTTGGGGGTGCACTGGGAGAAGTCCTTTTGTGTGTGCTGCAGTGTTGGATACAACTCTGGATGCTTAAAAAAAAAAAGGGACTGCTAGCAAAAATGGCAAGCATATGCCAAGTTCCCCTCTCCTATAACACCCAGCACAACCTACTCTTGTATCTTGCCATCATTACAATTTGCATTTCCATGCCCTGTCAGAAGCAGCTAATGATGTTGAGCGTGGAGTAGGAAAATGTACATTATAATGAAACTAGATATAATAGAGGGGGAAACTCATTATATTACCCTTTTTGGTAGTACTCCTTTCTGTGTGTGCATGGTGTTCTTCACCCTGCCCCAACTAGTATTCCATTGTCTCATGCTAGGGATCCCTGTTTTGGTACATTTCAGTGATTCATACCTGCAAGAGAGGAAAATGTACAAGCTTATGTTTACAGCAGAGATGGGTAACCTGCGGCTTTCCAGATGTTGGGATTACAGCTCCCATGTTGTTGTTATGTGCCTTCAAGTCGATTATGACTTATGGCGACCCTATGAATCAGTGACCTCCAAGAGCATCTGTCATGAACCACCCTGCTCAGATCTTGTAAGTTCAGGGCTGTGGCTTCCTTTATGGAATCAATCCATCTCTTGTTTGGCCTTCCTCTTTTTCTACTCCCTGCTGTTTTCCCCAGCATTATTGTCTTTTCTAGTGAATCGTGTCTTCTCATGATCGTGTCCAAAGTATAATAACCTCAGTTTCATCATTTTAGCTTCTAGTGACAGTTCTGTTTTAATTTGATCTAACACCCAATTATTTGTCTTTTCTGCAGTCCATGGTATGCTCAAAGCTCCCATAAACCCTGGTTATTGGCCATACTGGCTGGGACTGATGGGAGTTGTAGTCCAGCATCACCTGGAGGGCCACAAGTTCTCCATCTCTAGTTTACAGATTTATCCTCTCTACACATGTCTGATGCACACTATCCTGGAGCATATTCTCAAAGTGTGGGAAAGTTTGGTGGAGCTTTATCTTAATGATGTGCTTTGGATTACCCTCTGGCAATCTGGAGTATGTTTTCTTAGCATCCTGTCCTGCATCCATTCAGTGTTGGAAGTCTGAACTATTCCATTCCCCACTAGAGCCACATCAGGGTGTCCCAAGACATTTTGCCCAGACCAGATGGAGGCCTTTCCCATTCCATCAACAGAAGATGACCAGACTTGTGGCTGAAGTTTACTTCAACACTGGTAATTGGACAGTGCCTTCCATCACACCTGAGGCAGCTGGCTAGCTTAGGAAGTGCAGGGGAGCCCAAATGGCACACCCAGCCCTGTCCTCTTAATATTTCACCACTGGTTCTGTCCCCCAAATCTGCAGCCTGAGGCACCTGACTCATTCTGCCTAATAGCAGAGCTGACCATGAGCCATACAGACACATAGGAAGCTGCCTTGTATATGTCAATTTGTCCAACTAGCCAGGTTCTCAGGCAGAGATTTTGCCTGTTACTTGTTACTGGATTCTTATACTAGAGATGCTAGACCTTCTATATACAAAGTGTGTGCTCTACCACTGAACTATGGTTATTCTTTCCACTGGTCCATTTCAATTATTATTGCTTGAATGCTCTGTTGCTGCATGCGATTTGAAGAGGTCGCACTGTGTATGGGAAAAAAAGATATATACTATTAAATCAATGAAGCTTCATTCATCATAGGTGATGAATTCTGATTCTGTTCACTTTGAATCTGCAGTTTATGCCACTGAGTTACTGCAGTTTGCAGTTACTGTTTTAGCTGGAATTTGTTCACTAACGGTATATAATGATCCTTAATGTAACAAATTAGAAGGCTGTGTGGAGAAATTCTGCAGAAGTCTTATTCTTTATCCCCCAGCTTTTAAATGTACAGTTTCTATTTTAAAGCAGCAAATCTCAGGTCTGCATTTTACAGCTATGGGCCCAGTCCCCAGATGCTCTCACACCATAAAAAGCTGTGCATGTGTTGCTGGCCATGAGAATCTCTCCTGCGGAACAAATGGTGGTGAGAGTCAACTTTGACAGAGGGGTGGGGGAGGAGCCTAGCACAGTGGCTCCATTTCTCAGACATGATGAGAGCTCACAAAGCTAGATTTGAGCACTGGATTTGAGAGTGCTTATGTGGCCCCTTTTGTGGTAGCCTGTGTCAGTCTCACCACAAATACCTTCCTTTGGGGTAGGTGTTCAAATCCTTCAGAAATGAGTGCCATAAAAAAGACTGGCTAGGATTAACAGATGAATAGATTTTATTCAGGGGAGAATGAAAAACAAATGTCAAGCTATGTTTATTGATTAGGGCCGTGTGACTTATGGCACGGACTCTTTGCAGAGAAACCTTCAGTACAGGTGATCTCTCTTAGACTTATTCCTAACTTAAGCACACCATGTTTTCTCCCCTTCTCTGGCCCAGGCCCGCTAACTGCTTTAGTTGACAAATCCCAACTTTCCACCTTCCAGAAGACTTCCTCTCCCTCTTTATTTTACTCCATTTATGACTCGCCTAATACAAAATATTCCCTAGGCGACATACTTCAATATTTCATTCTCCAACCAATTCACCCACCCCTGTAGTCACACTCCAAAACACAGATCATTACACCTACAGCCTTTCTGGACCCATGTATATCTTGCGTCCCTAAATTCAGCTTACTTTCTGCACTTCATAGGCCTTGTCTGCACTACACATTTAAAGCAGCAGCATGCCATTTTAAACAGCCATGGCTTTCCCCAAAGAATCCTAGGAAGGGTAGCTTGTGAAGGCTTCTGAGAGTTGTTAGGAGATTCCTTTTCATCTTGCACAGCAACAATTCCCAGAGTTCCCTGGGAAGAAAGACTGACTGACAAACCACTTTTTTAAAAGTTGGCACCCCCTAATGGAAAAAATAGAGATAGCAACATACTGAGGCCAGCTTCCAGAGACTGTCCCTGATAAAGAGGACTTTATAAATAGAACAATGAGGTCTTTGAGTTGGACCTTGGTTGTGCTGCCACCCACTTCATGGCAAGCACTGCCCAGGCAGATCTGTTGGGAAGACATTGTTTTGCATCCTTCTACTAGGCAGATTGAGGCAGCTGTGGTGGTCAGAGGTGGTAGCCCCCACCCTAACCATTCCTCTCTGGTAGAGGACAGAGATGTTTGTGCTGCGCAGCCTGCCCTGTGTCTCTCTAAGGTAGTCTGCTGCCCTTGGTTGTGGCAGAGGATGTCGTCCCATTGCCTGTTATGAGGGAAGATTCAAGTTCCTGTCCAGTTGACTTCTGTACACGGAATGGGGTACGATGCGCTATCTTGTCCTTTGCCTCAGGCTGCAAAATGACCTCAGCTGGCCTTGTGTGTTGAGGTTTATTTAGAACTGGGGATGGCATATTATAGGACAGTTACATTTTTCGAATATGCGTAACCGAAAGAAACAGCATCTACTTGATATTTTAATTCACAGCAGTTAGGCTACTGCAAAGTAAATCAAAACAGTCCGTAGCAACTGGAGTGCAGCATTCATCAAGGGGTTAGAGGTGTGCTTGAAGGACTTGCCAATGGTCCTTGGAACAAGACCAGGGGCATTTACCAATGTGGTTTTACCTGCCAAATGGGGAAAGGTAATTATGGGTGTTAATCTTTTAATGTTTTAATTATAAATGTTTTATCTTTTAATATTTTAATGGAATTGTTTTACTGGGTATTTTAATGATGAATTGTTATATTTTCATGCTTGTGTAATTGTTTTCTATACTTGTAAACCACTAAGAGTGCAATACAAACCCAAGTTCCACAAGGATGGGCGCATTTGGAATAGTTGGATCTTGGGCTGTCCCAGCTCAGACAGTGGAACTTAACTAGGCGGAACTTACACCAGGGTAAGTCCCCCCAAAAAGGGTGCTCTGGGGGTTGGATGGGGCAAGAGGAGACTTACACCTATTCCAAACCTCTTTCATCTCAGTCACATGACCTGGAAACCTGGTAAATCTTACGCCGGCAAAAAGTGTGGTGCAAATCAAACTCTATTTTAAAGTATTGTTTTCCCTCCACTAGGCTTGGGTAGGCTCAGCCAGCAGTACCCCCACTCCTAAACAGAGTGTGGAACAGGGGTAACTTACACCAGCTTAATTTAAGCCACCATAAGTTCCACCGGCTTTCTGTGTTTAGGATTGCTCTGTTAGAAGCCTATTTGGGCACTACATGGTATATCAATAAATAAAATAAAAAGTGTAATGGGAAAGATAAAGCTAAGACCATGTCACCAGTATGGGCCATACAGGAGCAGTAGTGCATTTATTAAATATCTTACCAGTTGGCAAATATGTGCACAACCAGCAGGGGGACCCGCATACTGGACTCATCTAGGGCTTACTTCATAGTGCAGGACTGGTGAAGTTGTGGCTCTCCAAGGTGTTGTTGGACTTCAACTCCCATCATCTTTGACCATTGGCAGTGCTGCCCACGGCAGATGGGAGTTGGGGATCTAACAATATCTGGAGGGCCACAGGTTCTCCACCTCTGTTGTAGAGGGTATGACAGGATCCTGAAGGATATGCCTTTTAAAAACAAAGAATTGTAGGCACTCACTTGAAATTGTGGAGAAGGTGAAAGGCCAGGATTAGAGGTCATTTAAGTCCTTGATTCGGAGATGCTGCTTTTGCCATTGGAAGGAAAAGATGCTTGCTGCTCCAGCATAATTACAAATCCAGGGAAGCACAAGGGACATCCATCTTCTTTAATGGCACTTGATTGTCATCAACTAGCCTGTCCTGCCATTAGGTGACATGTGCTTGGACACCTTTAGCCTGAGGTTTTTAATTTTGTGCAACACATTCTCCAAAAAAAAAACACCCCAGAAAGTAAGGTTGGGGTTTACACAAAGCCAGAGAATGACATGAAAAGTTTTAACTTAAGCAGCAAAATAGAAAGGCTAATCTTATTTAAAAGTAATATGTGTTTCTTGATTGAGTGCCCAGATACACTCAACTGGGACATTTTAGTGGAATCGGTTCTAAGCTGTTACACTGAGTTATACAGAGTAAGGTTTCCTGAGCTCACGTTGCCAGACCTGAAATACTCTTGTGGCTGTATTTAATAAAGAAACGAAAGTCTTGGGGTAAGGGGATATGATTTTTTATGACAGAAGGAATGCAAATAACTTTTAGTCTCGTTGCCTAGACCGGGTTGGGTCTGATTTGATGGAGTTTAATAATGACTTATAACCTGTGCTGACAATGTGCAGGCCCCTGCAACGTCATTTAACTCATTTATTCTGCTTGCTGTAAAAACAAAGAGATGGCAAATAAATATATGGAAAGTTCATTGTTTGTCAGAGGGCCCAAGCCAAAAGTTTTCAGTGACCTTTTAAAATATAGTCCCCTGCTAGTACTAAAATGTCTGTCACTCAACACACACACTTGCACGCTTTGGCCTTTTAACCCGTGCATCTTGTTTTTCTCTCTTTCAACTGGTTGTATGAATTTCAAATCAGCTGCAACTCTTTAAGCCCCCCTCCCCATTTTCCTTTTTTGCATTGGAGGATTACTGTAAATTGCAGCCTGACAATTACAATGTACAGCGCACTGGAGAGTTATTAATGGATAGGCCTACTGATGGCCTTTCAGCACAAACTTGCGCCTGGTATTCCTCACTCCTAATTGGATCCAGGGCTTGAGGCCTAGGTGGATGAGGCAGGGGAGAGCCATGGGAGGGGCGAGTTGGTGTCATCCGCTGAGCTCCACTTTATCAGAGGAAGGTATCAATTGATCATAGATAGCTCCTATTGGCAACGTCAAAATCTCTAATTCACCTTCGTCCTAATGACTTGTATTGGCTTAAGCAGCTCCATTATTTGACAGAGTTCGCCTCAGCTGACAAAGCCCTGCAGGTGGTTTTAATAGAAGATTTCGATTGCGAGAGATTGTACTAAAGACAGAGCAGCAGTTCAACAGACACAATAGAGGCTAGTAAAAGACTTTAAAAAAAAAAGTTAAGCCTGTTTTACAATACTCCTAGAGAATGCTAATAAGACTAGAACTGAAGTTAACCACAACTTGCATTCACTTGGCACTTTTTTGCGACTCTTTTTTTAAAAAACATTACAAATCCTGCACAGAGCTTTTCTCTTGGGTTTCAATATTTATTTTAAGCAATGAATTATGCAGGGGCATAAATTATGGTTGACAAATGTAAACTGGAGTGGGATGGGGGTGCAGTGAGATAATGGCCCTCTCCCCTCCCCCACTTTTCATCCCTGTGGTATGGACCAATCTGGTGGATGAATGGTGCAAACAATCCAAGACATTAAGAAACCATTCCAGCATAGTGAGGAGAGAGAAGAATGACCTTGACATAAACCCTATTCAGGCGTTTGGGTAAATGCGGTCAGGCTTAAGGTGGGGAGGGATCAGACAAGGAGGCCCCACCTCTAACCTCACTGTGTGCATTGGCTACGCTTCCCAAACCATGATAATGCAGGCATTTACCTGAACATGGTTAGAATCTCCCATCAGAACTGTAGCATCAATGTTTCCCCCCCACCCGCACTGCCCGCCACCACCCACCTTAGCGAGCAGGCAAGGCGGCAGCAACAGCCTGGCTGGGGTGGAGGCCAGCCAGTGTGCTGTGTGGCATTTGTCCAGGGGAGGCAGAGGTAGTGTGGGGCAACAGCAGCCTGGATGGGGGGGGCAGTGTACAGCCTAGCCGCACTATGCAGCAGCACCATTTGTCCGGGGCAGTGGAGGAGGAGGAGGAACAGGTGAGGCAAGTGGATTGGTGATGGGAGGTGCATAGGAGGGTGGGAGGTGCCTGGAAGGGTGGGTGGGGGAGTTGTGGGGTGGTGGTGGTGTAGTGCCAAATATCTCCAGAAGACATCTTGATGTGAGGGCTGAGGAAGGTTAGTTTGGCATGCCCCATTTCCTCCCCCATAATTCTTGCTTCGAGACCCCTGATTTATGGGGTGCTTAGAGCCAGTGTGGCTTAGGGGTTAGAGTGTGGGACTGTGACCTGGGAGACCAGGGTTTGAATCCCCACATAGCCATGAAGTTCCACTGCCTCTCAGCCTCAGAGGAAAGCAATGGTAAACCACTTCTGAATACCGCTTACCATGAAAACCCTATTCATAGGGTCGCCATAAGTTGGAATCAACTTGAAGGCAGTCCATTTCCATTTTTATTGCTTTTGCACACTGTCATTGTGTAGTATTGGAGAGCTCAAAGTACAGGCTTTCTGACATTGTTTTCAACAAGCCAAGAAAGAAGTTTATCACTCTGCCTATGTTCAAAAGCAGGGCTTGGGAAAAGTTGTTCAATTATCCAAAACAATCTAGATGAGCTCGTCTCACATCCCTGCTTGCCCAGGTGGGCTTCTTTAGGGCTTTCCCAAGCTGAGAAGGGACAATGAGCTTAATTGGTTTGCAGATGTTCTCATCCTGCTTATGTAAACAAGGGTCAGAGAAAGACTCCTGTTAATCAAAATAAAGTAGCTATGCCTATGGAGGGAGGGCAGAGTGAAAAAGCTGGGAATGAGTGTCACAGCTGTATTCCCAGTCCAGGTTGTAGCAAATTCAGGCTCAGAAGAGATAAACCAAAGTCACCTGTGTAAGAACCCGGCAGCCTGGGTGCTGGGAAGATAATGATCTCATAGGTATAAGGTACCCCCTCCCAGAGTGCCTTTTTGGTATAAATAGAAGACCCCTAGATTGGGGAGATAAGCCTCAACATCAGCTTGAAGCCTCAAGATTCTCTAAAGAAGAGAAACCAGCTTGAATAGATAAGGAGCCGCAACTCCTCCCAGACAAGAGATCTCATGCTGCTGCTGTTCAAAGACTTCCAGCTCACAGAGCAAATGTAAGTGAAACAGGGGTGGAGGTCCAGTAGCTTGGCAGCTTAGAGTGGGTGCATTCATTAGTTAGACTGCTTTGATCCCTGTTTTCTTTACTACCTACAACTCAATGTAAACATCATTATAGCCAGCCAGCCAAGACTGTTTAGCTTCATTTTAATAAATTAGTTAACCTTTTCACCACCATTGTGTTCATTGCCTTCTGAAATGTCAACCTAATTTGTCTCTTGCCTGCTCTGACCATGTATGTGGCAATACAGTTGGTGAGTGGAGCAAGTAGGGGGTGAGGTTGGCAACCGGGGGGTTGGCAAGTGGAGCAAGCAGGAGGGCAAGTCCCACAGTTGAAAAAAAATCTCGCCATGAGGCAGCTACATGGAGGGACTATCTATTTAAAACTGCCCTCATCCGCTTACCTCCCTTCCAAATAGGCCCGAATTAAAAAAGATAATAATAAATTAACATTTTTTGAAAGATAACTGAAATGAAAAGGCAGAGTTCTCAAAATGGAGGGGAGAAAATTGCCTCCGAGGATTGTTTTGAGGTTGCTCTCGCACTCAGGCAGTGTGGGTGCCAGACTGCACAGCTTTGAAAGGAACGTTTCAAATGGATTTTAAAAGCAGTAATTTCAAAATTAAAAATATATTTGGGCATGATGGGAGTTGTCACTCATGAACTAAGGACCACCTGGACTCCCTATGTTCCATCTCGATCACTGGAATCTTCTGATGGAGCACTTTTGGTGGTTCCCCATGCCCCTGAGTTTTGGTTGGCCTCCACCAGGGACCAAGCCTTTAGTGTGGCAGGTCCTGCCCTGTGGAACTCCCTACCAACAAAGGTTCGGCTTCTTTCTTTCAGGTGTCTCTTGAAAACCAAACTTTTAACATGTTTATTCTTCCAACCAATGCAGTATTTCTTGATGCTTTTATTATTGTTCTTATTGGTTTTTAATTTTTTGTATGTTGTAAGCCACCTTTATGTACTTTTCTGAAGGTGTGGTTTATAAATACTTAAATAAATAAATAAATAAAATTGTGACATCACAGGTACAGTCTTCCAATAGACGTCCATGCTGTACACACAATCATGCTGCACACGAGACTTGCAATAATAATTGTGGTACAATATGGAAGGAGTAAGGATGGGGGGGGAATTCAATCTAGTTCACTTTTAAAGCCAAATTTATCAAATTCGCACATTCCAAAACAATATGAGAACCAAAACATAGCCATTCTTTGAAATTTAAACATATCCACATTTTGTGGTGCAGTTTTCCAACCAAATAGTGTTTTAAAAACCTTAGCAGAAAGTTATATTAGCAGAAAGTGTGCATCAAAATGAATATATTAGTGAAAATAACATACAAAAAAGCATTATATTAGGATGGTTTGCAAAACCTAGAGACAAAAACGTGTTTATGGGTAAAAATTTGCATTAAAATGCTGAAAAATTTCCATGTGGATTTAAAAAAAAATAATAGCAAATTGCTGCAGAAATATGGAGAAATGAATTTAAGACTGGAAAAATGAGAAATTGAGAAAACAGAAATTGACAGATCCTTCCATCTCTAGGGTGGAGGGAAATCTCTCTCCATAGTGTGGTTGGAATGCTGGAAAAGTTATACTTCTGCAACAGAAGCACAAATCTTGGGGGAAATGTGCAGATCAGCTGTGACAAACGAGCAACAACTGTCCAATGTGCTGTACTACAAACTGATTGTCTAGAAAGGCCCTTAGCCATGGCTAAGCCATGGTAGAGTAAGCCATTGCTTGTTTCACCACTGGAACTAATGAGGATTGTGAGGTTATGCTGTAAATTCACTTCACTACAAGCAATCGGTGTCTTGCCTTGTTTTTGTTTATTTCTTTGTAATGTCATTAGCCTCTGAAGACTCCGCTGTCTTGCCAGTTCAGATCCAATTGTGTGATGGAGGAAAGTAGCCACAAACATCCTTGCTCTAGGGCAGAGACACATCATAGATACAGAAATGTTTTGTGGTTCAGAGACCAGAGTACCTGCCCACATAAGACATAACAGCAAAGACAGTGACTACAGGTTACTGTCTGAGCATATGTACCACCCACTTACATTACAGATGTTTTCTTCAAAGTACACTCAGTTGAATGAAATCAAGAGGGAAGTCAACCCCTTAGTGGTACACCACATGCTTTGCATGCAGAAGGTCCTTGGTTCAGTCTCTGGAATTTCCAGGCAAAAGGTGATGTGAACAAACTCTGTCCCTAGTGCAGGGATAACCAGCATGGTGCATTTCTGATGTTGGTGGCCTGCCATTCTCATCAGTCCCAGCCAGCATGGCCAACAGCTTGAACCCTGGAAAGACAAAGGCACTGTGGGCAGGTTGTTTCCCCGTCCAGGAGATTAGCCAGTTGCCTGTTCTGGACCAGGGTTGAACCCCCTCTGAAATAACTGGTTCCTAGTTTGGGGGTGCTCCTGCATCCATTCCTGTCACTTGAGGCTCCTGTAGCCTCTGTGACTATGAGTGCCTTTTACCAGCTATGGCTATTCTTAAACAGGGATGGCCTGGCCACCATGATTCATGTTTTGGTAACCTCTAGACTTGATTATTGCAAAGCACGCTATGGAGCACAACCCTTGGGTTTGGTCTGGAGGCAGTTACCAGGCCACGTCCAAGGTTCTTGTATTAATTTAAAAGGCCCTTAACAGCTTGGGTCCAGGATACTTTTAGGACCACCCAATACCTTATATCCTTGCCTAGTCAGTAAGGTCACTGGGAGAGTTTCTGTTAGTGGTCCCCCATGGCCCAGATACATGGCTCATATCCACTAGGAGCCTCTGTTCAGTATTGTGTGGCTGACTCTGTGGAACTCCCTCTCAGATGAGATCAGACAGCCCTGTTGAACTTCAGGCACTTGACAAAGACTTTCCTGTTCCAGCAGGCAGTAAGTATGTTGTATTATGTCTACTTTATGTTTTTACATGTGGTTTTTATTGTTTAAAACACGATTTTACTTGATGGATGCATTGTTTTATTGATTATTCTGTAAACCGCTTTGTGACCATTTAAGGTGAAAAGCAGTCTATAAATAGAGGAAATAAATAAACACACATCTGGGGGACATCACACCAGGAGTGTTATTAGGAGACTGAGGCCTAGGTCTTTTACAATGGATTTCCCGCCTCCCCCCTTTTAAAACTTTTTAAAAACTTTGCTTATAGGGTATTTGGTCACACTGCTGGTGAGACCCCACTCATCTATAAATATAAATCAGCATATGCAAATTTTATGTAGATTTGTTTCATGATAAGCTGATAGTAGCTAGTAGCACCCTGCATGATGTTGGCTGCCCTGTCCTAGAGAGCTGCTATCAGTCAGAGCTGACAGTGGACTAGATAGATACGCTGCCCATTTGCTACCGGGCCAAGTTCAAGTTTCTAGTTTTGGTGTACAAAGCCCTATACAGCTCAGGACCAGGATACCTGAAAGGCCGTCTTACCCCTTATATACCCAGTCGATCACTGCGCTCTGCAGGTGAGGGCCTCCTGCAGATACCATCTTATCAGGAGGTTCATTCTGCACAATATAGGAAAAGGACCTTTAGTGTGGCTGCACCTACCCTGTGGAATTCCCTCCCCTTAAATATTAGGTAAGCGCCATCTCTATCTTTTCGGCGTCTTTTGAAGACTTTCCTCTTTCAACAAGCCTTTTAAGTTGAGACCTATCCGAGTCTGTGTCTGTCTTAGAATTGCTTTTAATATGTTTTCTTTAATAATGTGTTTAACCCTTTTTTAAAAGATGTTTTTAAAGCTTTTTCTTTTTAAAAAAAATATTTTAGCGTTGTTTTGTTTGAATGTATTTTAAGGTCTTTTTATGATGTTTTGAAGTGTTTTTAGCGTTTCTGTTTGCTGCCCTGGGCTCCTGCTGGGAGGAAGGGCAGGATATAAATCAAATAAGTAAAAATAAATAAATAGGCTGATCTGGCATAAGGCATCTTTCTATGTGCCACAATGCAGGGATGCTGTCCCGGGAGCCCATTCACATCAGCACTCAAGGCCAGCAAAGTTGGCAAGAGTAGATAGGAACATAGGAAGCTGCCTTATACCAGATCAGAACACGGGTCCACCTAGCTCAGTACTGTCTATACTGTCTGGCAGTGGCTCTCCAGGTTTCAGACAGGAAGTCTCTCCCAACCCTACCTGGAGACACAGGATGTTGATCCCGGAACCTTCTGGTGGAGAAGGCAAAAGCAGAAAACTGGAGATTTGCCCATGGCATAATAAATTATGGATGCACTGAGCTACAACTCTACTATTGCTTATAGTAGTACCCCAGTTCATGAATCCTCCAGGAACAAAGCTCTTTTTAAGGAAGGCTTTTTTAAAGGTGAAACTGATGAGTTTTGCTTTGCTATGGATAAGCTTTCAAGCCTGTGCCTTTGCTTTAAGGTGAAGCTGTCCAGCCTGTGCCTTTGCTTTCCTATCAATAAACTGATAAGCCTGGGCCTTTGCTTTGCTAGGGTGAAATTGACAAGCCTGTGTTTTTGCTTTGCACTAAAGAGATCTTTTGCTTTCTCCCAGGGCTGGGCAGGGAAGGATCAAATACGATTCAGAGGAGGAGAAGGAGAGGAGGGGGAAGAAGTGGAAGTGGGAATGGGTGGTTGCTGGGTAGGCACCCATTAAAGCTCCTGTTGACGCTGTGCCCCACCATCTATGAGCGGGTATAGGAACCTATCCTTGTTCTTTCCGTGTTATTCCTACTTCTGGTACCAAAGTTTCTGTTAAAGAAGTAATGGAATGCATCTACTTTCTTAACTGAGGTATTACTGTAAGTGGCAGCACTATTTGTCATCATTATTAGTAGAGTGTCCATATTTTCTCCAATGAAAATGTATTCTTTGGGTCAGGTTTGTTTGTCTAATGTTAGATCACTCCAGTGCATTTACTTCTGCTCCAGACCTACCCATTAGAGAGGAAATGAATGGCAATACATAATGCTATTTTATCATTTCAGTTTTTAGCCTACTTTTCTATACCAGGCATCTCAGGTGGCTCAAAAGAATAAAAACAGAATCACAATAAAATATAATCTAATTGGCAAAATCAGAAGAAAACATCTACCAATAAGCGAATAAAAATGAGAGCAAATCACAGGCAGCAGCCAATTAAAACAAAGACTATCCTCTGAGACAGACTACAGACTTACTAAGCGAAAGACCTGTCTAAACAAACAAATCCTCATCTGTTGGAGACAGGCAATGAAAGAGGGGGTTAAACAGGCGTCTCTCAGAAGAGAATTCCAGATTCTGGGTGTAGCCACTGAGAAGGCCCATGTTGGTGGGATGCAGAGAAGGTCTCAATACCCTGGCAGGTTCATATTGGAGGTGACCTTTCAGCTAACCTGGTCATAGGAACAAAGGGGAAAAAAACACCAAGTGGTGATCAAAAAATAAGAGACTGGCTGTGGTGCTATGTAGGAGAGTTTGACGCATTTGGCAATGTGTTCAGCGAGAGGCTTCGGCAAAGGATTTTTACTGCTTGGACAGAGCAAAGGAAATATACAGCTCCACAGCTCCTGAGGAGGAGATATATTCTCCGAAACGCACAGAGCACTACAATAAATCATTACATAGCAGCAGAGCCAGTCTCTTCTTTTTTGATCACCTAAACTGTTCATAGCCGTATCTGCATAATCCTGTGAACGCTTACTCTGAAGTAAGTCTCGCTGTTCTCTGGGGCTTCCTCCCAGGTATTAATGTATAAGATTGCAACCCAAAGGTTGTAACTAATGCTTTCAACTGTGCATGGACACTGGAAGCCAACTGGAAGTTTATTTATTTATTTATTCAGTTTATATACCGCCCCATAGCCGAAGCTCTCTGGGCGGTTTACAACAGACAAGACATCTGACATACAATTAATGAAGCTGCTGCGACTAGTAATGGATAAATCTGACCACTTTGGTTTCTCATTTTCCCAGTCTTAAGTTCAGTTCACTGCATTTCCACATCAGTTTGCTTCAAAAAAGAAAAAAGTCCTCATGAAAATTTGTCAGCATTTTAGTTTGCATTTCTCTTAATACACATTTTTGTGTGCAGTTCCCCACCCCCCAATATAATGCCATTTTGCATGTTATGTTCATGAATATATGTGTGTTTATGCACATTCTCCCCTAATATTTTGGTAATTTTGGTATACATTCTTTTGGGTGAAGAATTGAACTGAATCTCCTCATTCAAGGAAGTGTGAATTCTGAAGCATAGCTGTGTTTGGGTTCGTATATCATTTTGGGAACTGCAAATTTTGCCACCCTGGGCTCCTGCTGGGAGGAAGGGCAGGATATAAACAAATAACAAATAAATAATAAAATAAAATAAAATAGGTAGGTTCACATTAAAATGCAAACTGCACCAAATTTCTACCCTGTCTCTAGTTGTAAACAGGGGACTCTTGGAAGTAAGTCTCACCGAATTCCAGTGGATGCACTCCCAAGTAAGGGGGCATATATGCACAGTTTATGCTTCCTCCCTGCCTGGTGAGTCAGGTGTTCTTTCCTAGTTGCTTCTCACTCAGATGAACAAGCTATTTTGTTTTTTCCCCTCTAGAAGAGAGGATTAAACAACAACAACCCAGCACTCAGGAGCGCTCTGAACATTATTCAGAGATGGAAGCACTATTACTAGAATAGAATTCAACTGGAGATGCCAACAGTACATGAACAAGGAGGAAGAGACGAGAGAGACATGAGTTGCTTTCAGACAAGGGGCTGATTGCGTTAGTTTAATGGATGAAAATGGTAGCACTTCTGTCCCGATTTCTAACATTCCTTTCCCACTGCAGTACCTGTTGTGTTAAGGAACAGTAGCTTTTTCAACCGATATACCGGCATTTCGCACAAATGTCTTTCACAGGCTGCAATGAACAATGTCTCATTTTAGTCCCTCACCTGCTATACACATGTGCACTGTAGTTTCCCACTGTGTAGGAAGTCTTAAGATCTTGTCCTGTAGCCGCAATCCCTCTCCCTTTAGCATCTGAGTTTTTCTTTTTTGTAGTTGTATAGACACAGGGGAGTGTGTGGGAAATGCTGCTTGCTACCCGTGCCTATGCCGGAATACTGGTACAATTTTTGTCGGGCAAATTTTTGTTTAAAGGTGCACCTAAAGGAAGGAATGCACTGCATGCTGGGATGCCTGTCATGTGAGCAGCTGCAGCCAGCAAAAATCTCCCATGATTTTCTGGGTTCTCAAGCTTGCAAACGGATTGTTTCTGGTACCATTTATCATGAAAATTTGTGCAAAACTTGCACTATATTCTTACAGAATTCCAGAACTAGCTTGTATGTCATGTGAAAGTTCAAATATAATGTGCAAACGATCAGGTAAGAAATCGTCAGAATAATGGAATAAAGTGCAGTGTAAAAGCAGCCATATAACTTAGAAGAAAGCAACAATCCATATTATACTATATATATATATAGTGGATATTATACATCAAGGACAAAGGCTTTCTTGCAGATAATTATTGTGCTTCCCAGGTCAAATACAGACATCTGGTGCCCTACTTTAGTTCTTTCATTAGCTTTAGAAAATCCATTTGATTTTACGAAACTCCAAGGCTCTCAAGCTTCCTAAGTACTGACCTAAAGACTACAGGGAATACTGGAAAATACAACATGATATTACAGAGAGGAAACAGTATTGCACTGTGTAATAAAGGCATGACATGCAAAAGTGCTGCTTGGTGAGTGTTATTTACAGGTCTGGCTCCAGTCACATGACACTGTCCAGACTTCTTAAAGGGGTTAGAACCCTGCCATGTGACAGCACCTGAGTATCCACCACCTTTAATGACAGCTGTAAGAATAGTGACAGATTAGACTGCAGCATATCCTGAAGGATTCATTGCAAATGGATCAGCTCTTGAGCCTCCTAAGAGCCATTAGTGATGGGTTCTTGTTGAACTCCGTAAGAAGAGCACAGTGTGTGCAATTGTTCAGTCATGAATTGTGTCTTCATATGTATAACATACACAGGCAAAAGAACAATTCTGGCTGTGCATCATATTACTGTCTGGAGGGCAATCATTTGTCTGTCCACTTTGCCCTCATCGAAAGAACTCTGTGTGAGAAATATGACAAATTGGCCCCATGGCAGAGTCTGGAAAGAGCGCAATGCTGATCAATCCCAGAGCGCACAAACAAAAGGGCAAGAAGCAAATAAGGATCCTTGGGGATTGGTAGCCTTTCAGACAGGATAAAACACCTGAGAAATATTGAGTTAGGATTAATGTCCCTCAAAAACTCTTGTCTTGTCAAAAATAATGAAGTCCATGTCAGCAGAGCACATGGAGATAAAACAGGCATATATTCCATCAGTGGATCTCCAGGCTGTATCACAGATGAATGGAATCTTGCTGAACCAAGTTACCTACCGAAGGTTTGGTTCTTTTCAAATCCTCTTTACCACCAACCCAAAGCACTGCCATGATCAAGCAATCACTAAACAAGCAACAGCAACTCTTTCAGTGTCAAACCAAAGTTCATATGTTAAATTTAAAAATGACTCCACCTTATAAGAGTGTAGAAACATAAGTGTCTTCCTGGATCTGACCAACTGGACATCTAGACCAGCCTTCCCCAACCTGGTTCCTTCCAGATGTTGTTGGACTCCAGCTCCCATCAGTTCCAGGCAGGTATGGCTCAGTTGTCAGGGATGATAGGAAATGTACCCCAGCAACATCTGGAGGGCACCAGGTTGGGGAAGCTTGATCTAGGTCAACATCCTGTTCCCTACAGTGGCCAACCAGTTGCCTCCACTAAGCTCACAAGCATGGCATGATGTGGACAATAGCCCACTTGCGTTGTTGCTCCACAGTAATTGGTATTTAGGAGCATGGTGCTCTCAACCTGGAAGTTCTCTATAACCATCATGACTTAATAGCTATTGGTTATTACCGCATCTTGTGGGAGAAAGTTTCATTAAAGAATTGGAATTGGAAATGGACTGCCTTCAAGTCGATTCCGACTTATGGAGACCCTATGAATAGGGTTTTCATGGTAAGCGATACTCAGAAGTGGTTTACCATTGCCTTCCTCCGAGGCTGAGAGGCAGTGACTGGTCCAAAGTCACCCAGTGAGCTTCATGGCTATGTGGGGATTTGAACTCTAGTCTCCTAGGTTGCAGTGTACCCTATAAATAAATACCTCCTCCTCTTATATCTCCTGCAGTCATCAGTTTCATTGGATTATCCCAAATTCCATTGCTGTGGTTTTGTTTTGTTTTGTTTTACTAAATTTTATATCCCGCCCTTCCTCCCAAAAGGAATCCAGGGCAGCAAACAAAAACACTAAAAACATCTTTAAAAAATAAATCTTTAAAACATTTTTTTAAAAATCTCAAAACAATTCCAACACAGCCACAGACTGGGATAAGGGCTCTGCTTAAAAGGCTTGTTGAAAGGGAAGGTCTTCAGCTGGCGCCAAAAAGATAACAGAGATGGTGCCTGTCTAATATTTAAGGGGAGGGAATTCCAAAGGGTAGGTGTCACTACACTAAAGGTCCATTTCCTATGTTGTGCAGAACGGAATTCCTGATAAGATGATATCTGCAGGAGGCCCTCACCTGCAGAGCGCAGTGATTGATTGGGAATACAAGGGGTAAGATGAAATTTCAGGTATTATGAGCAAGAGTCTCTCTATCCACTTTCTCCACCCCAGGTATAAACCATTATTATGTGTGTCCTCCCACCCCGCTTGTTGTCTTTTAAAATGGAAAATAGGTGTAGTTTGATTCTGAAATGGCCTGCCACTCAATTACTGGGTGGCAGCATTCTGCATCAGCTGCAACTTCCAAACAGTCTTCAAGGACTGCTCCACATAAAGCACACTGCAGTAACGTAAGTACAAGGTTACCAGGGTGTGTGGATCAGTGTAGCTGGAAACAAGCATTCCTAATCACTGAGACCACTCGAGCTTCCAGTGGAGATGGATCTAGGAGTATCCCCAGATTCTTCAAGGGACTGCAAAGCCATCCAATTCAGGCTGTCTACTTACTTCCTGGACTGAGAAACCATCCACCAGCAAAGTTTAAATCTTGTTGGGATTCAGCATCAATTTTTGGCCCTCATCCAGCCCTTTATCACTTCCAGACACCAGTCAAGCACTTCTACAGTCTCACTGGATTCCAATGGAATGGAAAGACAAAAAGGTGTCATTAGTGTACTGATGGCACCTCTGGTCTCTCTCATTGGCAGAATAACGAATAAATGATAAATCGGCAGCAGCAGCACTGTGTCTGCTCAACATCTATTTGTTTATTACATTCTTTATCCTGTCCTTCTACCAAGTTGCTCAGGGCAACATACCTGGTTCTCTGCCCTTTATCCTCACAATAACTGTGGTTAAGAGAGTTACTAGTCCAAGGTGACTTGGACTTCTGATCTGGGCGGTTTAGAGTCTATAAGAGGGAGAATTATACCTGATCTTAGGGAGTGATAAAATGGACAACGTAACAGAACATGTGCATTCGTCTCAATTTCTCCAGATCCACATGGGCACAGACGCTCTTGATAGGGTATATTATTATATCTTCCGTCTAGCAGCGATGAGGGTAGGACATTATGATGCATTCTAGTAAACGCTTTCCGATATTTTGGAATTGTGAGGTCCGATATATACGACATCGGTTTTAAAAAGCTTAAATTATATCTTTGTTTTTTAATTAGCATTAGCTGATGTTGGACGTCAATATCACTTAGGCGCTGTCTAATATTAGATCGAGCGGCCAGTAAACCTAATTCGTTAATTGCTTGAATAGAGAAGCCAAGCTTTTTTACTCTGTTTTGTATGTTGTTTGCCCAGGTCGATTCACAATTGTCCTTTAGAATATGGGGAGCTAGGTCTATCGGTTCAAACATTAGTTTTAACCACATATTGATTCTGGACCACCATACTCTAGCTGCGATGGTTTGTACACCCAACTCAAGTCTTAGTACACAGTTGGGAACACATTTTGGGACCACCATAATTGTTCTCAGGAAATTATTCTGAACTGTTTCTAGTTCAGATAGATTGTCATTGGAGTCCACTTGGGACCCAAAAGTAAGCTGCGGAATAATTTTTGCGTTGAAAATTTTCAATGCAGGTTTGATAGATTGTCCTCCTTTGGTGTAAAAGAAGGTTGTTAATGCTTTCGATGTTTTCTTTGCGTTAATCATCGCAAGTTTGTTATGTAGCTGAAAGCTGCCTGATGATTGAAAGGTTATTCCTAGATATTTAAAGGAATTAACTTGTTCAATGGCGTTGCCATTAATTACCCAACGGTGCATAGATCTTTTTTTAGTGAAGGTCATTATTTTTGTCTTTTGATAATTTATATTCAGCTTCTCCGACGAGCAATATGCAGATAGTTGTGACATTAGTTGTTTTAAGCCTATTGGGGTCTTAGAAATAAGAACCATATCATCGGCATAATGAAGGATGTTTCTTGGGATCTTTGCTAAGATCGGCGAGTGAGAAGATATGGAAGCTATTTTATATACTACATCATTAATGTAGATGTTAAACAATAGGGGTGCCAAAAGGCAGCCCTGTTTAAGACCTTTAAATGTTGGAATTGGGTTTGTGAGGTAGCCCTTGTTGTTAGTTCTTACTTGAAGAGAGGTGTTATGATGGAGTTCTTGAATCAGTAAGAGTAATCTCTTGTCTATCTTTAACTTAGTTAGTTTTACCCACAATCTGGCTCTGTCCACTGAATCAAAAGCATTCTTTAAATCAATGAATGCAGTGTATAAAGCTCCGTCTGGCCTATTCGCATATTTTTGTACTAAATGGTGTAAAATCAAAGCTTGATCTAATACTGATCGATTAGGACGAAAACCTGCCTGTTCGGGGGCTAATATATAATTTTGATCCATCCATGTGGTCAGCTTAGAGTAGAGGTGGGCTGTATATAATTTACTTATAATGTTAAGGAGGCTTATTGGCCTATAATTGGCCGGATTGGATTGTGGACCTTTCTTATAGATTGGGATGACTATTGCAGCACCCCAGTCCTTAGGTATCTTCATTGAATGGTCGATGTATGAAAAAAAGGCTGCCAGAATAGGAGCCCAGCATTTTGCGTTTGTTTTGAAAACCTCAGAGGGAATGTTATCAGGGCTGGGAGCTTTATTTGGTCTTAATTGTGCTATCAGCTTTAAGATTTCATCTTCAGCTACTGGAGGCCAAGAAGGTACCTCATTTAGAGGATGTTGGTTCGGAGCTGGCATATCGTCATTTGCTTGGTAGAAATTTAAAAAGTAACTCTCCCAATCTGTAGATGGAATTACACAGTTTATTTTAAGACTAGATTTTGGCCACTGATGGGCAATTAAGCTCCAAAAAACATTAGAATTTTTCAATTTGACAGCCATTAATATTCGTTGCCATATTTCTGCTGTTTCTATTTCTTTTTTCTTCTTTATCAGGGTTTTATATTTCTTTTTTGCTTCACAGTATGTTTGCAAGAGAGTCAGGGATCTACTATTTTTATACCTATGATATAGATCGACCAAATCATTATGTGAATCTCTACATTCCTTGTCGAACCATGGTTTGGATTTATGGGCAACCCCATTAGTTGTAGCATTTCGATTTTGTTGAATAATTGTTTGTATAATTCCCATCAAATTTTGGAAATCCTGGAGTGGTTCAGACAAGGAGAAGGGGGATAAAAGAAGAACCCTTATAGCCTGTAATTCGGGGGAATTTAAACTGTTTGTTATAGCTTTTTCTATCTTGGGCCGCCATCTAATCTTCTCAGCACGAATGTCCACTTTTCCGTCTGGAAATGTGTTTTGTTTTAGATGTATAGAATTATCGTTATGATTTAGTAGAAAAGATATTGGGGAGTGATCACTCTCAGGGCGGTTCATAATTCGATAATTTTCAACTAAATGGAATAATTCTTCAGAAACAAAAACTAGATCTATGGTGGAGGAGCCTCTAACAGAAAAATAGGTAAGTTCACCTTCTGTATCACCATTTGAACGACCATTTAGTAAAACAAGATTAAGTTTAGTAGTCAAGGTCATTAGGCAAAAGCCAGCATAAGTTATTCGTTCATCCTTTGATTTTCTAGATGGGATGTTTTGTTCACTTTTGAATGTTGGAGATGGCTGATGATATTTAGTATAAAGAGACAGATCAGATGATCCGATCCTGGCGTTAAAATCGCCAGCTATAATCATCAGCATTTCTGGATAAATTGAGGTCAGATTTATTAATTCGAGTTCTAATAACTCCAATTGGATTTTAGTCGTTTTTTTGTCTCTGGATGGAGGGAGATAGACGTTGACCATTATTAGAGAAAAAATTGGGAATCTTAAAACGATGGCTAATGCCAATTTATTTAGGATGTGTTGCCTTATGAACTTGACTCTGAGTGAAGTTGCAATATAAATGGTAAGACCTCCACTAGGGCGTCCACCCTTATCATTTGTAGATGCGGCGCTAAAATAAGGTGTATAGCCTTCTAGACTGATTTCTTCCACCGCCCAGGTTTCTTGTAATAAAATAAAATCATGCTTGCACAAGAAATTTCTTATGTATTCATCGTTTATCTTGGTTTTCCACCCCTCAATGTTCCAGGATACTATCTTTAATTTGTTCATTAATGGACTATTATTGAGTCAAATATCAGAAGATGTTAAATGATTCGTTTGCAAGGTTACATGAGTCAGTGTAGATGTCTTAGCTGATGATGGTAAATGAATTTCGTGTCGATTATTTATTTCTTGTTCTGGTAGTATTAAGTTAGTCTGAGAGTTTGACTCTACCAGAGGCTTTAGTAAAGGATGTTGACTACCAGGATTTCTTTTATTTTCCAGGGTTGTGATTAATTTTTTCAGTCTGCCAAGAATCTCAAGTTGTGACTTCCAGTCAAGTTCGCCGTATGAATCCATGAGGAGCAATTCTTCAGGTAAGTAATGATGGTTCTGTATTAAATTTATTACCTGATTTGTATCAGTCTCTGTTTGATTGTCTGGATATTCTGTTTGTGATGATAGTGTCTCATTTGCCAAATGTTCAGGTAATTTTTGCAGCGGATCTAGATGATTCTTATAGAGAGATTGCAGAGACAGGGAGGAATCAACTTCTGCGTAAAGTCGTGAAGGAGAAGCATGGTTTTCGAATACTCTCGTGATCCATATTGTATGCTTTGAAAGTTGTGATCTTTTTCGATATATTAAATTTGATGTATTGGGTTCAGAGAACAAAATTATTGCTCTGGAGTTTACGTAGTTGTAGAATAAGTAGTTGATATCTTCAATTTCATCAGATGTAAGATTAATATGGAGAAATCTTTTTATTAGTCTGCAGAAATGATGCTTGCGTTCGTTTAAATTCAGCATACCCTTGGGTTTCGGAAAGTTTATAAACGCCAATTTATTTTTATTTAAGACTAGATTCATTTTTTGGATATATTAAATTTTTATCCTTTTCTATTTCATGATTTTTTTGTAAGTTCTTTTGGGAAGTGGACCTTAGTGGTTGTTGGGTTTTATCTTCAGATGGCTCTAATTCGGGTGTAGGGTCAATTGATATAGAGGGCTTTGTTCTTGTAGTTAGTTGGGTTGAATGCTCGATAGCTTTGGATTTCTTATTTTTTCTCTTTCTCTTTCGTTTTTTCCCTTTCTTTTTTTTTCTCAGATTGTTGACATGGAGGGTCTATTAGTTTAAAAAGCTTTCGAAAATTCATTTGTGATTTGGATTTGGTTTGAGGTTTTCTTTTGCTACATTTCATGCGATGATCTTGATGATGTTGTTTAGTTTTGGAGCGTTTCTTAATGTAATATTTGATCTCCATGGGCATAGTTTGCGTTGATTGGGATACAAAATCAGGGTTTCCATTATTCTCACATTTGTTGTTTTCTTGTTTCATTATACAATTTGTTAATGTGGTAAGTAATGAAATAGATTCGGCAACGAAATTTGATATTTGAGTTAAAGATTGCGTTACTGCAGAGGTCCATGCTTTGTTTGTAATTAAGTCCTTGCACGATGAAGTCTGTGAAGTATCGGCATTTCCAAAGTTAGGGGAGCTATCCCTTAAAATAAGACTAAGAAGATCATCTTGTTGCATTATAGAGGCATGTGGGTTGTAGGTATATAGGGCTTCGTCCAGTGGATTTGGCTCGGGCCTAGCTTCCTTGAAGAGGTTTAGTGGATGGTGTACCTTTAAATTTGTCGGCTCAGCTGAAGTTTCATTTAAGGAGGATTCTAATGGAGGCATGGAACTGTATGAGATCTCATTTAATGAATTCTGTTTCAGGTTGACTTCTTCTAAATGTAAGGAATTCTTTAAGGCTTCTATTGCTTGAAGCTCTTGCGCAAGATTTAGTATTCCATTTTCAGGGGCTTTACCTGTAAAAAGGTCTATATTACTTAATGTCCAGTCATTTATTTTATAGTCTCTCTCTACTGGAGCATTAAAGTTGAATTCTATTTCTTGTTTTGATGTTTCTTTTGTATTGTAGAATTGTGTTATTTTTAGTTGCGTTTGTTTGGGATTCATTGCATTGTTTGTACGTACTGATGAGAGCTCTTCATTAGGTGAAATACCTAAGTTTTTATAGGCTGTTCTGGTAAGAACCATTGTTTACTTCCAGTTCTTTAAACCGTAATCTGATCTTTAACGGGAATAGTGATCAAACTGGGTTTATTACAGCTTCCAAGTAGAAATTGCTAAAGATATTGGTATTAGTTCAAAGGGGAAGTTTGTTATCGTTGTTCCTTTAAAATCTGGGTGTTGTCAGTGAGTAGCTACCAGATAAACTTTTTCAGTCTTAATTGCTTTGTTACTTTCTTGATTTCCCCGGCACGTTTGCCCTCAATTATAAGTCCATTAAGAGCGGGTAAAGGGATGTTGATATAATAATTCTTTTTATCTTTAGCTTGTTGGTTTTTGTTTATAGTAGTTCCCGGAGTCGGCATAAGATAGAGCCTCTAGTCAATTAAAATTCTTGTATCAAGGTTATCTCTGTAGATTATGAGCGATGTAGGTTAAAAGTCTCTGGTTTAAAATGGATATCAGTTTTAAAAATTGAAAGTTTGAAAGCTAAACTCACATATAAATTAGAAGGTTGAAGGAGCGTGAGAGTACTGCTGCTGTAGCTTAGATCGCCATCTTGGAATCCCTAAGACCCCCTAATAATAAATAAATAAGAAGAGTCTTCTCAGTGGCTGACTCAGCTCCTTTCATTCTGATTGGCTTCAAACAGAAGAAAAGGACAATGAAGCATGTTAGAAGATTCTTCTTAGTGACTAACACACTCCCCTTTCATACTGATGGCTCATAAGATGCTGGAAACATAGGTACTCTGCTGGAACCCTGCTCCCCCAAAAGTAAGGGGTCTAAGACCCTGGATGACTACACCCTTATCTGACTTCCAAAACCTTGCCCACAGTAATTAGCTTGCCTTGTCCATCTTGCCTTCAGGTGATCAAATCCCACTGACTTATATATCAGGGATCAATACTGCATGTGATATAAACACACTCTGAATACAACTCCACAAATGCAATATTGCTTCTTCAATAAGGTGTGCCAAGCTGTGGAAAATGCTATGCTTCCTTTCAAAATTTCCATCATATCAGATGTTCAGGCCCTTCAGATGTTGCTGGACTCCCATAAGAGACGCTTGGAGGATGGCAACAAGGGAGAGGGCCTTTTCAGTGATGGCCCCCAAATTATGGAATTATCTCCCCAATGAAGTTTGCCTGGAGCCTACATTGTTATCTTTTTGGCGCCAGATCAAGACTTCCCTTTTCTCCCAGGCATTCTAATAGCATGTGCTGAGCTCTGACCCCAGGTCTTTTAACTTGTTTATCTGTGCTTCATGGTTTTTAAACTTTGTATGCTTTTAAAATTGTTTATTTGTTTTAATGTTCAATGCTTTTCATTTTTCTAAACTGCCCAGACAGCTTTGGCTATGGGGTAGTATATAAATGTAATAAATAAATAAGCCCCAGCCAGCATGGTCAATGGTCAGAGATTATAGCAGTTGTAGCCCAGCAACATCTGGAGGACCACAAGTTCCTTGCCGCTAATAGAACCATCTTGCCCTGAGGAGAGAGGAGAAGAAAGGAGCTGAGGAATTGTCCCCATCCAGCTGCCATAGCAGCCTCTCCCTCCTTCTCTCAACAGTCACCATGGGGGCATCTGCAGCAGAACCATCTTGCCCTGATGGGAATGCGAAGAAGCAATAACAGCTTCTTGAATAAACAAGCTGTCTTTTCCATTTTTTGTAACTTTAAAAAAAATTAAAATCAATACTTATTGCTGTAATAATCTTATGTAAACTGCTTTGTGAGGTCCACCTGAAAAGCCATATACAAATGCCTTAGGCTGCAATCCGGTACACACTTCTGGGAGTATAGCCCACTGAACGCAGAGTTTACTTCTGGGTACACATGTATTGGATTGCAGCCTTAAATAAATAAATGATATAAAATACTACTTCATATAGAACCCAACCTTTTCTAATGGTAGTTTGTAAAGGGCTGGCTTTTAAATATATACTGTATATAAATTTTATTCTCATTATGCTTCTAAAGACCACCTTGGGTTCTTACAGAAAATAATTACACATTTCACAACAGGAGGAGGAAAGAAGTGCTGTACTTCATAATACATCTGTCATAGTGCGTTGAATAATCTTGAGATTTTCTAATTCATTTATTTTTTACTATGGTTTGGACATATTGAAGTAATACCATAATCTCATTGTCCTGTGTTGTTACTGCTCTCTATAAACACTCGTTACCATATGAAGACTGAGAAATGTTTACAGAACAGAGAAATAAAAACAAGTGGATTTACTGTTTTGCAGAAATTGGAAACAGGGCCCAAATGCTCCTCCGACGGTTTGTGCTCATAATTTGCTGATGGAAATAGACAGCTCAGACATGAGAGAGGAAGGGGGGGGGAAAGAGCTCTCCCCGCCTCCCACAACAAACATCTCTTTCAAGGAAAATGTAAGACGCACGTAGGACTAAGGTTCTGCAGCCAGATGCCCCTGCAAATAGCACGGGGAAAGGGAATTGCTCTAAATCAGGAGGGCAGCCCTCCCTCCGTGCCTCTCCGGCTGGCACGGAACTCGCCTTAGGCCATGCACACTCCCCTGCCATATCGGCTGCTGGCATGCTTTGCCTGCTCCCTGAGGGTTTTTGCTTGATTGGTATATGCCCTTGAACTCCTTGCTTGGATGGAGGATTGGGAGGGGTGTGTGTAGAACCTAGATTACTGTACAAAGGTAACCATTACACAGAGCTTGGAAAAGTTACTTTTTTGAACTACAACTCCCATCAGCCCAATCCAGTGGCCATGCTGGCTGGGGCTGATGGGAGTTGTAGTTCAAAAAATGTAACTTTTCCAAACTCTGCCGTTACATTCGTTGCTCCGCCCACTTTTGCTTCTGGCCCCACACAGCCCTGGCAGGCGGCCCCTGGAAGATTTCCCTGAAGCAAATGTGGCCCTTGGGATGAAAAATGTTCCCTGCCCCTGCTCTAGATGAATTCAGTGTTTCAGAATACTCCGTTTATATGTTATCAGCAATGCCTCTTAGCACTGATTGTCGGGAACCGCATGTTGCCTTCACAAGAATATAGAAAGCTGCTTTACACCAAGTCAGATAATTAGTCCATTTGGCTCAGTATTGTCAACACTGACAAAGGCAACAGTTTTCCAGGGGTTCAGGCTGGAGTCTTTCTCAGCCCTCCCTAGAGAAACCAAGGATCGAACCTGTGGCCTTGTGCGTGCAAAGCCCGGGCTATGCCTCTGAGCTGTGGCCCTTCATGTCCTGCTTGTGGGCTTCCTAGAGCAGTGGTTCCCAAGCTTTTTTCCCCCCGACAGACCACTTCAAAATTGCTGATGGTCTTGGCAGGCCACTTCATGATCTCCCTGTCTGTTGTTGCAGTTGTAATGTGCTGTTCTAGGTGCTGTATGGCTTTTAATTGTATTTTTATTGCTGCTTTTACTATTATATAACTATTTTACTATTTTTTTGTATTACAGTTTGCATTCCACAGAACTCAAACAGTAACACAATAAAACAATATAAGAAATAAAAGAAGTGATAAAATACAATTAAAAACAATATGAGTATTTAATGCAGACATACCGCAGGGCACCTAAATTATTGTTGTTGTTATAAATATTTATATCCCGCCCTTCTGTCCTATAATAGGGCACTCAGGGCGGCTTACAATAAAATTGCACACATACATAATAAGATTGTACATATATATCCACAGTTTGGGAACTCCTGTCCTAGAGGCATCTGGCTGGCCAATGTGGGGAATGGGATGCTGAGCTCAATGGACCTTTGGCCTGATCCTCACACTTTGGTGAAAACTCTCAAATGTCATGATTCATTTTGACAGTCAAAATTGTAAACTCTTCATGTTGTTTTCAAAGAAATCAGATGCAACTCCCATTTTTGAAACTCCCAGGTTTCAAAATAGAGATTTCACCATGATAAAACTAAATCTTCATTAGCCCATATCTAATGACTCCAGTTTGAGCAGTGAAGTGAACAAGGCAACCCTTCCTAATTCCACAGAGCTTTGAAATGGGATGTTAATTTCTGTCATGGATGTTTTCCGCTAGCGTCTAGTTTATAAGTTGCACTTTTTCTCTATCCATATCGACAAGACTTTTGTCATGAATGGTGCCAGCACACCGTGGTTCTTCATGGTACTCTGGTCCTAAACTGTTCAGGGTTTTTCCTGCATAATCCTATGAATGCTTACGAAGAAGTAAGTTTCACTGTTCAACAGAGCTTACTCCCAAGTAAGTATGTATAGGGTTGCAGCCTCAGGGTAATAACCAGTGCTTTCATCTGTGCCTGGAAACAAATTGGAAGTCAATGAAGCTGTTCATAGAATGGGTGAATCCGTCAGTTTTGGTTTCTCTCAGTTTCTCATTGTTTGAGACTTAAGTTTAGTTTGCAACACTTCCACATTAGTTTGCAGATTTTTTTAAAGTCTTTATGAAAATCCATTAGCATTTTACTGAACATTTCTCTTAATTTACACATTTTTGTATACAATTTTGCTAACACACATTTTTTGCAAGCAGTTTTCTGTAATATAATGCAGTTTTGTATGTTATTTCCCTGAACACATACGCATTTTTATTCACACTTTCCTCTAATATACACTTTTGCATGCACTTTGAGGTTTGGGAGCTGTGTTGTAAAATTCGAAGAGCACATTTTGAAGAATAGGTTCATAAACTAGGTAGGTTCACCAAATTTCTCCCCCATCCATACATATAGGAATAGGAATAAACCAGTTGGCTCTTGCCATATATGGAGCAAGAAATGCCAGACGTCCAAGCTGGAAGGGAAGAGACGTCAGAGATCATATCGCAATCATACGTTGGATAATGGAACGGACCAAGGAATTTCAGAAGGAAATCATCCTGTCCTTTATAGATTACAGCAAAGCGTTTGACTGTGTAGATCAGCCTTTCCCAACCAGTGTGCCTCCAGATGTAGTTGGACCACAACTCCCATCAGCCTCAGCCAGCATTGCCAATGGTCAGGAAAGATGGGAATTGTAGTCCAACAACATCTGGAGGCACACTAGTTGGGAAAGGCTGGTGTAGATCATGAAAAACTATGGAATGCTCTAAAAGAAATGGGGGTGCCACAACATCTGATTGTCCTGATGCGCAACCTATACTCTGGATAAGAGGCTACTGTAAGGACAGAATATGGAGAAACCGATTGGTTCCCCATCGGAAAGGATGTGAGACAGGGGTGTATTTTGTGACCCTATTTATTTAATCTATATGCAGAACATATCAAACAGAAAATGGGATTGGACCAAGATGAAGGAGGTGTGAAAATTGGAGGGAGAAGTATCAATAATTTAAGATATGCAGACGATACCATACTACTAGCAGAAACCAGTACAATAGGACCCCGCTTTCCGATGCTTCACTTCTTGGCGCTTCGCTAATGCGGCGGTTTTGAATTGTATCCATGTTCCATATGTTCAGCGCTTGTTCCATTTTTTCGGTGATTTTGCAGTATGACACAAAGAGCTTGGAAAAGAGAAACGCTGAGTGCACAAATTGATGGTGCTTGACACCCTGAGCATGTAGTCAGAGTTTGGAAACATTCCTTTTTTAAACTACAGTTGGGCTGATGGGAGTTGTAGTTGAAACAAGGAACGTTTCCAAGTTTTGACGATGCGGTCAGCAGTTGAGTCTGAGAAGGGCATCTAGCGCCATTTTATTGTCGAGGGAGGTGGCGGAGGGCGAGAGAGTGGGCGAGTGAGCAAACAGGCAGGGGGGAGAGCAAGTGGGCAAGGGGGGATGGGTGTGGGAGGCGGCGGAGAGAGAGAGAGAGCGAACAGGTGGGGGAGGGTGAGCAGGCAAAGGGGATGAACGAGGGAGGTGGCAGAGAGCAAGCAAGCAAACAGGCAGGTGGGAGAGTGAGCGGCAATGGGGGACGAGTGAGGGAGGTGGCGGAGAGCGAGCGAGCAAACAGGCAGGGAGGAGAGCGAGTAGGCAAGGGGGCACGAGCAAGGGAGGCGGCAGAGAGCGAGCAAGTGAACAGACAGGGGAGGGGGAGCGGGCAAGGGGGGATGAGCGAGGGAGGTGATGGAGAGTGAGAGAGTGTGTGAGCAAACAGGCAGGGGGGGAGCAAGTGGGCAAGGGGGATGATTGAGGGAGATGGTGGAGAGCAAGTGAGCGAACAGGCAGGGGGAGGGCAAGCGGGCAAGGGGGGGACAAGTGAGGGAGGTGGCGGAGAGCAAGCAAGCAAACAGGCAGGGGGGAGAGCGAGCAGGCAAGGGGGGATGAGCGAGGGAGGCGGCAGAGAGTGGGCGAGCGAACAGGCAAGGGGGAGAGTGAGTGGGCAAGGGGGGATGAGCGAAGGAGGCAGCAAAGAGTGAGTGAGTGAACAGGCAGGGGGAGGGGGAGCGGGCAAGGGGGGACGAGTGAGGGAGGTGGTGGAGGGTGAGCAAGCACATGAGCAAACAGGCAGAGGGGACAGCAAGCAGGCAAATGGGGATGAGCGAGGGAGGGGGCAGACAGCGAGTGAGAGAACAGGCAGGGGGAGGGCAAGAGGGAAGGGGGGACGAGCGCACGTGAGCAAATAGGTGGGGGGAGAGCGAGCGGGCAAGGAAGGCAGCAGAGGGCGAGCGAGCAGGCGCGGGTGGGCAGGCTCCCTCCCTGCAATCCACGGCAGGGAGCCTGCCATGGAAGGGGAGCACTAGTCCCCCACCATAATGAGGGCGAGTGAGTGAGCAAGCAGGGGGAAGAGGGCGATGGATGGAAAAGCGGAACATTGATCAGCTGTTGCGGGGAAGCTTCAGGGGCCAAGCGCTGTCAGCTGGAACTCCCCACACTACAGCTGATTGATGTTCCGCTTTTCAGCAGTTTTCGCTTTACAGCGGGGACTGGTCCCTAACCTGCTGTATACGTGGGGCCCTATTGTTATGATTTAAGATGAATGCTGATGAAAGTTATAGAGGAAAGCACAAAAGCAGGATTACAGCTGAACGTCAAAAACACTAAATTAATGACAACAGAAGATTTATGAAACTTTAAAGTTGACAATGAGGACATTGAACTTGTCAAGGATTATCAATACCTTGGCACAGTCATTAACAAAACGGAGATAATAGTCAAAAAATCAGAAGAAGGCTAGGACTGGGGAGGGCAGCTGTGAGAGAACTAGAAAAGGTCCTCAAATGCAAAGATGTATCACTGAACACTAAAGTCAGGATCATTTAGATGGTATTCCCGATCTCTGTGTACGGATATGAAAGTTGGACAGTGAAAAAAGCAGATAAGAAAAAAATCAACTCATTTGAAATGTGGTGATGGAGGAGAGTTTTGCGCATACCTGTCCTGCCCAGAGTGCAAGACATGAGATGGAGGCGAGACTGGTATTAATTCTTGTTTTATTAGAGTAACGGTTACATCAAAGGCAGTGCGCTTCATAGACTTTATGCTAACTCACTACTATCCCTGACTAAGCTAGCTAGGCATACTCTGCAGTGTGTGAAGAAAGTTGACTCAGCACCCTAATCAGTTGCCTTAAGTAGGGAAGGTCTTCGCCCGTAATCTCTGACTCCTCCGAAGTTTCACCTTCTGACTGACCCTCTTCTCGCGGCATCTCACGTGGGGTGAGGGGGGGCGAGCCTCCACGGGCTCATCTGACAGTACAGGCTTGATAGGTGACGGTGCGGCTTCAGGAGGCAGGGAAGCGTTTGAAGTTCCAGGAGGGGTGTCCTGAGGAGGTGAAGTTGGCATGCACACCAGGTCATCTCCCAATGGCTTTGTTGGGGCGTCTGTAGGAGGAGTGAGATCTGCTTCGGCGGGAGAGCTGTCTGTGGGAACTGGCAGACTGTCAACTACACCCTCTCCCTCATTGTCCTTGACAGCCTCTACATCCCCTCCCTCATTATCCTCGAAAGCTTCATCTGCCTCTGATTCCTCTTTCTGCTCTAACTGTGGAAGCTGGGGCTTGGCCGCCTCCCCTCCCTGACGCTCCTGGGAGAGCTGGGGCTCAACAATACCATGGACTGCGAAAAAGAGAAATAATTGGGTGTTAGAACAAATTAAACCAGAACTACCATTACAAGCTAAAATGATGAAACTGAGGTTATCATACTTTGGATACATAATGTGAAGACATGATTCACTAGAAAAGACAATAATGCTGGGAAAAACAGAAGGGAGTAGAAAAAGAGGAAGGTCAAACAAGAGATGGATTAATTCCATAAAGGAAGCCAGAGATCTGATCTTACAAGATCTGAACAGAGTGGTTCACGACAGATGCTATTGGAGGTCGCTGATTCATAGGGTCGCCATAAGTTGTAGTCTACTTGAAGGCACATAACAACCACCACCACGCCAGAGCTTGGAAAAGTTACTTTTTTGAACTACAACTCCCATCAGCCCAATTCAGTGGCCATGCTGGTGGGGCTGCTGGGAGTTGTAGTTCAAAAAAGTAACTTTTCCAAGCTCTGCCACCACCTCAAGTGGCATAGGCAGCAGATGTCTGTAGCCCTTCAGGTTAGGGATGGAAAGAGCTGCCAATTTTGGTTCTCTCAGTTTCTCATTTTTCCAATCTTAAATGCAGTTCTCCACATTTCTGCAGCAAATAGGAATTGATTCGAATAAACACATTTTTGGTAGGCAGTTTTGACTACTGCACACATTTTTACAAGCAATTTCTCATCATGCAATGCATGATTGTTTGTTATCTTCACTAATATATTCATTTTCATGCACATTTCCCCCTAATATATGCATTTTTTGTAAACATTGTGTGGTTGGCAAACTGCACTGCAAAATTTGAGTAAGTACGAATTTCAGTGGATGGCTTTCGGTTTTCATATTGTTTCCAAAAGTGAGAATTTGCTAGATTTGGCTTGAGATGTGAACTGAATTTAATTTCTCCCCTCATCCCTACGTCAGGTAGAAGTAGGCAGGCCTATAGACCTGGATTGACACAGACTGAGGCCTGCCGTCCTACCTGCCTCTCACACGCTCCCTTAATAGGGTAGAGACAAATCAGCCTGACCGCCAACTACTGTAATGATACAAACCAAAGTGTTATGTGAGTGCATGCGTAGAGGGAATCAGTTCTGTGGAGTTGAAATCATTTTAAGAACACTTGTGATAAGAATTGAGATATCCTATGGCATCGTTTTGTAAAGTCTACCGTAACAAATATTATATGCTGTCAAAAGTAAAATTGAAAGCAAAACAGCAAAGAAAAAGAAAGATGAAAGAAAAAAGGATGGGCTAAGCCCCAAGGAATGTTGCTTGAAGGAAATGCTGCAGAGAACTGGAAAAGATGAAAATGTGGATTTGAACCATCCTGAACTGCAAATCACCTTAGCACAACAAATCTACTTAAAACAACAATGGACTTTAGTAGTTAGGCAAGTGATGGGAAAATGCATTGAAAAGTGAGAGATGAGTGAATGATTAATGGGAGGCATAGAAACACCACACAACCAAATCAGGATGAATGTTCATTGTTAAGAACATAAGAACATAAGAAGAGCCTGCTGGATCAGGCCAGCGGCCCATCTAGTCCAGCATCCTGTTCTCACAGTGGCCAACCAGGTGCCTGGGGGAAGCCCGCAAGCAGGACCCGAGTGCAAGAACACTCTCCCCTCCTGAGGCTTCCGGCAACTGGTTTTCAGAAGCATGCTGCCTCTGACTAGGGTGGCAGAGCACAGCCATCATGGCTAGTAGCCATTGATAGCCCTGTCCTCCATGAATTTGTCTAATCTTCTTTTAAAGCCGTCCAAGCTGGTGGCCATTACTGCATCTTGTGGGAGCAAATTCCATAGTTTAACTATGCGCTGAGTAAAGAAGTACTTCCTTTTGTCTGTCCTGAAGTACTTCCTTTTGTCTGTCCTGAAATGTCTCTGAAAACAAATCAGTACAAATGATCATTAAAGACCAGACAATGTCTAACCTCTCTATAAGATTTGTGCATGCAAATCAGGACGAATACTTAATAAACAGGTTGTCTGGAAGAGCCCAACATGAGCTGGATAAAAGCTTTTCAGAACTCCTCATCCACATATTCCTAGGCTTTTGCTTGCCATGTGCTTGCAATATGCTTGCATCTTATTCAATTTTGACCTCTTTAATAGCTGTGATTCTTTTCCTAACCCTTCTATGTTGTTAAGGGGGAAAAAGTGATTTCTGTATAATGAATGCTTGCCAAATTGATTTTTGGCATCTTTAGTAATGCGGTTGGATGTATTAAGCAATTTGTGCTAAAAAGAGGCATATGACAGGATGACTTGCAAATTACAGAGAAGCCAACAAATGTGTCAAATGATTCCTGGTTCCTTCTGAATAAACAGGTATTGGCTGTGTTTACTGCTTCACTCGAAAGGACAATAACTTAAAAATCTGGGACATAAGCAGCAGAATTACGTTCTTTTCAAAAGAGGCCACACTATTGTATGTTTATATTTATATATAGCAAGTAAATTCTTTGGATCAGACTGTAATAGGAAACATTTGCAGATTGTTTCTTGGGGAAAAAATGTAATAAATCTTTTGGTTAACCCTTAAAAATCCTGAATGTCTATCCACACATTTTTATCTCTGCCAACCACATTTGACCTACAAATTATCAGCTGCTTTTAGAATGGAAGCATGGTATAAAATAGAAAGCGGAAGGGAAGCGGCATTCCATTACAGGGGCAGGGCCGCAGCTCAGTGATGGAGCATCTGTTTTACATGCAGAAGGTAGGACTGGGACTAGAGAGAGCCCTGTTTGAAACCCTGGAAAGTCAGTGTAGACAGTCAGTATAGACAATACTGAGATAGATGGACAACTGGTCTGACAGCTTCCTATGTTCCTATAAGAAGAGCTTTTCCTCCCTCTTTTTTTTCTTAAAAAGAGAAACAGGAAGTTCCTGTATACCGTGTCGGAATGTTTGTCCATCTAGCCAGCACTGTCTAGTCTCCAGGCAGGAGTGGAGAACATGATATGCTCCAGACGTTTTGGACTCCAGCTCCCTTCAGCTCCAGTCAGCAAGCCAACAGTCAAAGATGACAGGAGTTGTAGTCCAGCAACACCTGAAGAGAAGAAAAGCCTTGCTGGATCAGGCCAGAGACCTATCTAGTCAAGCATTCTCTTCCTACAGTGGCCAACCAGTTGCCTGTGGGAAGTTCACAAGCAGAACCTGAGTCCAACAGAGCTCTCCCCATTTGTGATCCCCAGCAACTGATATTCAGAGTAGGGATAGACAAGAGTTTCTATCAGTTCGCGTTTCAAGCTGCATTTATCATATTTGCACTTTCTGAAACAACGTGATGACTGAAACACAGCCATCCTTCAAAATTTGCACTTACTTGAATTTTGCAATGCAGTTCACCCACCAAACAATGTTTACGAAAATGCTTATGTTAGGGGAAAGTGTGCATGCTTCAAAAACATGTACATTAATCAAAACTCCCTACCAAAATATGTTTATTGGTAGAAATTTGCACTAAAATGCTGGAGAATTTTCATGATGATTTAAAAAGGCAACGCAAATTGCTGCAGAAACGTGGCGAACTGAATTTAAGATTGGAAACATTAGAAACTGAGAGAACCGAAAGGGACTGATCTTTCCATCCCTAATTCAGAGGCATACTGCCTCCATCGGTGGAGAAAGAGCACAGCGATCACGGCTAGCAGCCATTGATAACTTTCACCCTCCATGAAACTAAAGAGCAAAATGTTCCCCACTCTGGCTCCAGGATCTAAGGTTGGAGGTCGTTCCCATCACCTGCTTCCTGGTCCTTTTAAGCGAATGATATTGTGGGGGGGGAGGTGAAAAATCGAGGAGAGGGGCAATGGAGTATCCTGGAAGAGGGCACATCAGGCTGGCTGAACAGAAGCACTCTACACTGCAACATTTTGCTGCAGTTCCCAGTGTTCATGTTGTCTCTTTGAAGTTCTATTATACAATGTCATGGGAGGAAAAGAGTATTCAACCCAAAGCATTTCAGTGGACAACCTAGGTTTCAGGCAGAGAAAGGGACCAAACGGTATAGTATCTCTACCAGTAACCAGCTGCATACAACAGCTTTTCGTGAACAAATATCAAGTAGTCCTAGCCTGCAGTCCGGTGATTAAAGGGACCTATATCCAAAGGGGAAAAGTCAGGAGAAATCAAAGTGGGAGAAATGAAGAAAAATGCATAAAACCCCAACAAGTGTAGGTTTCATAGTGGAATATCAAAGGAATATTGAAATAGAAGAATATCATATACCAATACTTGGGGTATTTTATGTTTTGCATTTACCGGCTTATTTTTCAGTCTTGCAAAACCCTCTGCCCTTAAGCCTTACAATGTACATTTTATTGGGTTTAAAGAAAACAGACTGGGAATCTGGGTCAATAACATCTCCCCTGCCACCCTATAGATGTTACTGTATAGCAAAAGGAAAATTTAAGAATGTTTGATGTGCTGCTTATTACCAGCTATTTAACATGATAGGGGAGTAGCTAGCTGGGGACCTAGTTCATGAGAGAGCTGGTTTGTGAGAAGTATTCCTTTATGTAGGCAATGACATGATTAGCTGCTTGAAGGTGAGCTTGGGAAGTAAGAGAAATCTACGCAGATGCTTTGTGACCAGCTAAAATGATGCTTTGGTATCCCTTGGCTCTTTGGGACTTAAGTTTGCTAAGTCCATTATCAGATGGTGGCAGGTAGGCTGGCCCTGTGTCCTCCTTTGAAGGTCACAATCCTCGCTTTAAAGGGCTGTCCAAGGACAGTCCTCTCTCTGAAGAAGTGTCTGGTCTAAGTCCAATGTGAAGAAAAAGAACCATACAGAAGACGGGTGAGCAGGGGGCTTGGAGTTACCCATCATCCGAAATGGACAGCAGATTGAACAGGCACACAGGTCACCGGGTGGCCACAGTCTTCCTCACTCTGAAGGGATGCACTGTGTATCTATTGAAATTTAATTATTTCTAAATGTGCCTCTGTACAGATCAATTAGCATATGCAAATCCATGTTTATCCTCTTTTTTCATGATGCATTGCTTCTCTTTTTTTGGTGACTCATAAGTGGCCACCCTAGCAGAAGTTGATTGGCAGTAGACCCAGGACAGGTTCTTTTTTCCTTCACACAGCATGTCACTAATTTATGGGATTCACTGCCACAAGATGTGCTGACAGCGGCTGGCTTGGATGGATTTAAAAGGGAATTAGACAAATTAATGGAGCTGGGGAAGTCTCTCAGTGGCTCTTTGATATGGTGAATATATGGAACCTCCATGTTCAGAGACAGTATACCATTAAATACCAATTGCAGGGGAACAATAACAAGAGGGGGCTATTGCCCTCAAGCCCTACCTTGTGGGTTTCCCAAAGAAATCTGTCTGGCCATTGTAGGAAGCAGAATGTTAAACTATAGGCCTTTGCTCTCATCCAGCCGGGCTATGAATGGTCATTCATGCATTGCTGTTGAAGGTTTTGTAGCAATAAGCATAGGTCTAACAAGCCTAAAGTCTGTGGTAGCTCAGCAGTTGAGCCTCTGCTTTGCGTGCAAAAGCTCCTCTCCAGGTAGGGCGGAGCATGTCCCCTTCCTGAAACATTGGATAGTTGCTGCGTCAGTGTAGATGCTATTGAGCTAGATGGTCCAATGGTCTGGCTTGGTAGAAGGCAGCTTCCTATGTGCCCTATGTGTCGATTCCAACCGTGTGCTTTTTGCTCATGTCTCTGGTTAGTAGTTTTTGTGGCTCTAGTAAATAAACAAGATCAAACAAGCTTGAAGTTTGCTCACCCCTTCTACAATGAAATGGTGATACTGAAAGAAAAATTCTTATTTAGAGTTTAAATGTAAGACCCAGTAGTGTGTAGTGGTTAGAACAGCCTTCCCCAACCTGGTGCCCTCCACATGTTGTCAGACTACAACTCCTGTCATCCCTGCTCACTGGCCATGTTGGCTGGGGATTATGGGAGCCATAGTCCAAAATATCTGGAGGGCTCCAGGTGGGGACAAGCTGAGATACATTTGGACTAAGCCAGGGGAGACCTGGCTTCAAATCCACAATGAGCCATTGAACTCACTGGGTGACCTCAGTCTAACCTACCTTACAGGGTTGTGTTGAAGATAAAGCAGGGATGAGGTGAAGAATCATGTATGCTACTCTCAGCTCCTTGAAGGAAGGGTGCAATAAATATGTAATAAAATTAATAAAATAATTTCACTGCAAGCTATTTTGTTTTTAAGCATTCCAATCTTTGGTTAGTTAATTCTTTTAATGATTCTGATTTTTTTAAAAAAAGCTGATGGGCATGCACATTCTGACAACTTAAAGCTAAGTATACATTCCTGCAGCCACCATTGAATATACATTTTGTGCAAATTGAGAAAATAACATGGTGTGTGTAATTTCATCAGACCGGAGGGATCAGTCTAAGATTCGCATCTGAAGATTAAATGGTGCAATTACTGTGGCAGACCATCTTTCTGGAATCTCTTCAGTCAAAAGACCAGGCAAACCATAATTGAGGATTCTAGTGGAATATCGATGTAACAAAAATGTTCTCGACCACTGAGATGACATCATCTTTATTTCAAAAGATCCCATGTTGTTCACTCCCAAAGCCAGAGAAACCACAGCTTGCTTTTTATGTCGTAGAGATCAGTGACATTGTACAGATGAGCAAAAACACAAACAAAACACAATTAGGGCTTATAAGGATTAGTATGTATATACATCTGTGCTTACTTGCACACCCAGAAGGAGAAGGAAAAGGCTTAGTGGTTTGAACTTCAGTTTAGACTCTGGAGAGCCACTACTTCAAGTTATTATCAGTGAAGAAAATTCAGCCACTCTTTCTTCTAAGCTAGGGTTGTGAAGGGGCGGCTATATAATTACAGGTATTCAAGTACATTAAAAGAACACTGCTGGATCAGATCAAAGTTCAGCATCCTGATTGTCACAGTGGTCAAGTATAGCCAGGTGCTTATGCGAAGTCCACAAGCAGGACTCAAGAGCAGTCACCCCCTTCCATCTGTTGTTTCCCAGCAGCATTATTTAGCTGTTAATCCATCACCCCCTATTCGAATTAGACCAGAGTAGTCCACACTAGGGATGGCCAAAAATTTCAATTCAGTTTGCATTTGAAGCTGAATCTATCAAATTTGCACTTTCCGGGACAATAGGAGAGCTGAAACACAGCCATCCTTCAAAAGTCGCACTCGTTTGAATTATGTGATGCAGTTCGCCAACCAATGTTTACAAAAATGCATATATGAGGGGAAAGAATATATGAGAGAAAATAACATGCAAAAAGCATTATGTGTACATTAGTCAAAACTGCCTACAAAGATGTGTTTATTAGGAGAAGTTCGCACTAAAATGCTAGACAATAGAGGAGTTTTTAAAAAATCGCAAATTGCTGCAGAACTGTGGAAAACTGAATTTAAGATTGTACAAAATGAGAAACTGAGAGAACCAAAATGGACAAATCTCTCCATCCCTTGTCCACACCTGTGTGTATTTGAATATGTACATGAGGAGCAACTTTGGCCTTTCCCCTTCATAAAAGGTAGGTGTTCCCTTTTATGTATGACCCTGTCTTCTGATGTGTTGATTCTATTATGCCAATGTAGTGCTGACAGGGCATACCCACAGGGAGCTGCATGAGCACCTTTTTAAAAAATCCCCATTCAAGAAGTGTGAAAAAGCACACTGGCAATTGTAAATTTGCTTGTGCGGTTTTCCAGTTTTGTGCAAATCTCCTCACACCCTGCTTTGAAATGAAAGCAATTGTAAATTCTCAGCACACATTTTTCGGATTGCTGCTCAATATATCTGGTGTAGAAACGTTTAATATTTATTTATTATTTACTTTCTATCCCGCCCTTCCTCTCAGCAGAAGCCCAGGGCGGCAAACAAAACCCCAAAAACACTTTAAAACATCATCATAAAAACAGGTCTTAAAACACATTAAAACAAAACAGCGTTAAAAACATTTTTTAAAAGAACAACTTTAAAAAAGGGTTAAAAACATTATTAAACAACATATTAAGCAATTCTAACACAGACGCAGACTGGGATAGGTCTCAACCTAAAAGGCTTGTTGAAAGAGGAAAGTCTTCAAAAGGCACCGAAAAGATACCCGAGATGGCGCCTGCTTAATATTCAAAGGGAGGGAATTCCACAGGGTAGGTGCTGCCACACTAAAGGTCTGTTTCCTATGTTGTGCAGAACAGACCTCCTGATAAGATGGTATCTGCAGGAGGCCCTCACCTGCAGAGCGCAGAGATCGACTGGGTATATAAGGGGTAAGACGGTCTTTCAGGTATCCTGGTCCCAAGCTGTATAGGGCTTTGTACACCAAAACTAGAACCTTGAATATGGTTTGCTTGTGCAGTGTTCTGGTTTTGTGCAAATCTCAGGGATCAAAAGGGAAAAAAACTCAGCTAGGAAGTGCACCAGAAATAGTTATGAGTACAGCTGGAAAAGAAATGAAAGCACTGAGGAAGGAGTGGGCATTGAAGCAGGAATAGCAACCCTACCCTGAGTGGAACGGTTTGGAGCCTGATTCCCCCCAATTTATTGGATTATTTTTGTATCAGGTAAACCTGAATTTACAGGGGGAAAGCATCGAGATTATTTGAGGATAACATCATATGGATTACACAAATTAAATGGGAATGTCAACAACTGTAAACACACAGTATGCGCAAATGTGGACAAGCCCATTCTGCCTTTGAAGTGGAGGTAACAGACACCCATTCTGACTAATAGCTGAATTCCCCTTTAGAGTCATCTAGGGCTGCATGTACACCATGGGGAGGCATTAAATGTTTGTGCTAATGCAAGGATTAGTGCTAGCACAAGGGAATTCCCCTCCATCTCCAAATCTGCTCCAGAGGGCTGGGGGGAAGTCCCAGAACAGATTTAGGGGGCATGCAGGGGGAGGATGGGGAAGACTGTTCCATCACACAAGGAGAAATCCTTGCACTGGTGGAATCTTAGCCTTAGCGCTACATTGAATACAACCCCATACATTTAAATTGCATGTGCACACACACACACAAACACACTCTCTCATAATGATCAGTAACATGGGACTTGCCTTTCCCCTAGTTTGGTGAAATCCTTTTGGAACCCTTCACCGCTGTGAATCATTTGATGTCATCTGCAGACTCAGTGACCTCATTGTTAACCCCTAAACTCCAGGGCATTTGTGAACAAGTTAAAAAGCACCTTCACTTCTTACATTTCCACATTGTGAGAACTGTCAATTTCTTCCTGCTCTCTGCTTTCTGCTTTTTAACCAGTTATTGAATCTTTAAGAGGACATCTTAATTGTGACTGCTAATTTGCTTGGGAACGGTTGATAAGAAATGTTGTCAAAAGCTTTTTGAAAGTCCAAGTACACAATACAGCAGCCTCAAGTAAATGTAAAAATATCAGTGTTACCACGGTCTTTCTTGTAGGAAAATTGTTAAGGTCTGGTACAAATAAAACAATCCCATTCTGCTTAAGAGATCTGGAGCAAACTCTCCTTCCAAACCCACCCACCAAGGCAGGCACCAAATGGCGGCCAGGTTGTGCCCTGGCTGAGGGGCCCTGTGGCTTAGAGGGGCCCCTGAAGGGTCCCTCTTTAGGGTTGGAGGGTGGCGCTCCCATTCTGTGATCTGTGGCATCAGGTCCTGCAAATCGACCCTGCCACATACCATGGAGAGGGTGCTCCCAGGAACCCCTCCAATACAAACAGTGGGGGTTCAACAAGCCCGCCCACTCCACCTACCTCTCCCATCAGTGTGAATGCATGTGTGCGCATGCCTGCCATCACCCAAAATGGCAGTGGGGGCTTCCCTAAGGGGCTGATGAACCTGCCACCATCTTGGTTGATGGCAGGCATCATGACATGAGAGGTAAGTGGGGGGTGCAGGAGGGCTTATTAGCCCCGTGCTACCTTTTTGGGAGGGTGTTGGGCTACACTGCCACAGGCCTGGGGCAGACTGGTGTCCAAGGGCCCAGTCATGCCTGGAGCTGGCCCTGCCTCCCACCTTCACATCAGTTTCCCTACACTTTCCCCAATGGCCTTAACCATGGTTAAAGGTTATATCTTGCAATAAAACATTCTGGTAACTGGAGAGGGTCTGAGGGTGAAGCCTAGGGTGGGCCCAGTGTTGAAATAATAAGCAGAGCACAGCAATCCCTTGCAAGTTTGGGGGCAGCGTTTTGTGATTTTTTTGTTAAGGCCCAGCAGTTTTGACAGGAGGAAAAAATGACTATGTCCTTGGTTTTCTGGCAATTGGTCCAAAAGCAAAAAAAACCCTTTTGTTCATTCACCCACCTGTGGTTAGTTGGCAACCCTAATCTGTACTTACCTTGACCATGGTAACAGTAATCAAATTCTGTTGTGACCAGGATTTGAAATCAGCATTTGAAACTGGCCTGCAGATTGTGGTTAAGAGGGAACCTAGTTAGCATTCACCATGGTTACAGTCAGTCAGATGTAACCCTAAACCATGGTTAATCCCATTAGAAGAATCAGGAGTAGAATTTGGATGTGAGAGCAGAGAGGCTGGGAAAGGGAGTGTGAAATGCTGTGGCCTGTTCCTGATCTCTTAATCATAATTAAAGACAGCGACTTTTATGTTTGTTCTGGACAAAAGTGTGCATGTCATACCTGCACATCCATCAGGGAGCCCTAGTCCAATCAGGATTCCCTGACACACATATCCATGTATGTAAAGCTATGGATGTGTCATCCATGCATTATGTGCTTGCTCCAGAAAACATCAATGTAACACCAACCAGGGTACCTACAGCACTCGTGTCTGCCTTCCTCCCACAGCATGGAAATGTTCTTATATATTATTTTATGTAGGTAATTGTCCTAAATTCATATCCAAACTAGAACTGAAGAGGAAACCTGGAATTTGTCATCAAAACGTCTAATCAGCTGGCCTGTAATACAAATAATCAGCTCCATATATAATGTGCTAATGTAACTCCTATGGGTTATTGGTTTGGTCCAGTGGGTGAAGAAACCTTAAGGAAAGATCGTACTTGGGAGTTTGAGACTAGCAAATATGAGGGCTGAAGAGAAAAGGAGCTGTTATTGCCAGGGAGTAAGGATTAGGCCCTTGTCACCTTGAATTAGGTAATGGGGTTTTAAATTATGTATGTAAAATGGAATGGAGTAAATTCTTTCTTTCTTTTTTTAGTAATAATTAAAAAGAACATAACACAATATATGCCAACAGAATATATCATATGTCTTCATAACATAATAATCCCCAAAGTCCTATGCATCCAGCAAGGTATCAATGAAGAAGTTGCTTGTAGAAGGTCCAGGAGAGAAAGTTCAGAAGTTTACATAAGAACATAAGAAGAGCCTGCTGGATCAGGCCAGTGGCCCATCTAGTCCAGCATCCTGTTCTCACAGTGGCCAACCAGGTGCCTGGGGGAAGCCCGCAAGCAGAACCCGAGTGCAAGAACACTCTCCCCTCCTGAGGCTTCCGGCAACTGGTTTTCAGAAGCATGCTGCCTCTGACTAGGGTGGCACAGCACAGCCATCACGGCTAGTAGCCATTGATAGCCCTGTCCTCCATGAATTTGTCTAATCTTCTTTTAAAGCCATCCAAGCTGGTGGCCATTACTGCATCTTGTGGGAGCAAATTCCATAGTTTAACTATGCGCTGACTAAAGAAGTACTTCCTTTTGTCTGACCTGAATCTTCCAACATTCAGCTTCTTTGAATGTCCACGAGTTCTACCATTATGAGAGAGGGAGAAGAACTTTTCTCTATCCACTTTCTCAATGCCATGCATAATTTTATACACTTCTATCATGTCTCCTCTGACCCGCCTTTTCTCTAAACTAAAAAGCCCCAAATGCTGCAACCTTTCCTCGTAAGGGAGTCGCTCCATCCCCTTGATCATTCTGGTTGCCCTCTTCTGAACCTTTTCCAACTCTAGAATATCCTTTTTGAGATGAGGCGACCAGAACTGTACACAGTATTCCAAATGCGGCCGCACCATAGATTTATACAACGGCATTATGATATCGGCTGTTTTATTTTCAATACCTTTCCTAATTATTGCTAGCATGGAATTTGCCTTTTTCACAGCTGCTGCACACTGGGTCGACATTTTCATTGTGCTGTCCACTACAACCCTGAGGTCTCTCTCCTGGTCGGTCACCGCCAGTTCAGACCCCATGAGCGTATATGTGAAATTAAGATTTTTTGCTCCAATATGCATAATTTTACACTTGTTTATATTGAATTGCATTTGCCATTTTTCCACCCATTCACTCAGTTTGGAGAGGTCTTTTTGGAGCTCTTCGCAATCCCTTTTTGTTTTAACAACCCTGAACAATTTAGTATCGTCAGCAAACTTGGCCACTTCACTGCTCACTCCTAATTCTAGGTCATTAATGAACAAGTTGAAAAGTACAGGTCCCAATACTGATCCTTGAGGGACTCCACTTCCTACAGCCCTCCATTGGGAGAACTGTCCGTTGATTCCTACTCTCTGCTTTCTGCTTCTTAACCAATTCCTTATCCACAAGAGGACCTCTTCTCTTATTCCATGACTGCTAAGCTTCCTCAGAAGTCTTTGGTAAGGTACCTTGTCAAAAGTTTCCCATACACAATCTTAAAGTCCTAAATAAAATATAAAATGAATTCAAATACATAAAGCCACAAAAAAAGAAAGAATTTACTCTTCCATTCCCTTTTACATACATAATCTAAAACCCCATTGCCTAATTCAAGGTGAAGAGGGCCTAATCCTTACTCCCTGGCAATAACAGCTCCTTTCTCTTCAGCCCTCACGTTTGCTAGTCTCAAACTCCCAAGTACGATCCTTCCTTAAGGTTTCTCCACCCACTGGACCAAACCAATAACCCATAGGGGTTACACTGACATTGTGATATATTTGTAATTAAAAACAAGATTTGTCATGAGTTCATTTCTGGCATTACTAAGCATAGGAAGCGGCCTTTTGCAGAGTCAGAGCTGATGATCCATCAAGCTGAGGATTATCCACACTGAGTGACAGTGGCTCTCTAGGGTTTCAGACAGAGTCCTTTCCAGCCCTATGTGAAGACACCAGAGATTGAATGTGCGACCTTCTGCATGCAAAGCATATGCTCTGTCACTGACCTATAGCTCTTCCCCTAAGCAACTAAAGTTGGGCAGCATGCACCATCTTTGTGCATGCTCCAATGTTGCTTCCTTTAGCCCTTTAGTTACTCAAGGAAATGAACATGACTGAACATTTTCTCTTTGATAGCTGTGGAATAGGAATTTGTCTTACACAGATTCACATCATTGATCCATCTAGCTCAGTACTGTTTACACTGACTGGGAGCAACTCTCCAGGGCTCAGAAGGATCCTTTCCAGCCTTTGAACCTGGGTTCTTCTACGGAGATGCTCTACCATCGAGTTACAGCCCTTCCGCGAATCTTCCTCTGAACAGGCAACAGTAGTCCTCTGCAGGCGTTCTGTTGACTCACATGATGTGAGCCTCGTGTCCAAGCTCTGTTCCTCTGGCATATCCCTACCTCCTTTTTTCAGCCTTCCATGAGTCTGAGAGCAGAATTCTGAAGTGGGGACTTGTGGAAACTTCCTGCATGATTTAAAACCCTGATCTTGCAGCAGAACTTCACCCTCCAAATCACGGAGAGCCGAGAAGAAAGTGATGCATTGCGGGGGGGGCGGGAGGGCTTGTGCAATCCCTGGCAAGTTCTTAAGGGCCAAAACAAATGAATTTGCAAAGATTTAATGAACAACTCGTAAAGTCTTTTTTTTCATTTACAGAAGAAATATAACACTAAGTATAACACAGTCTTATATGGTTCTCAGATCATTGTCCGTGAGTCCTTTTTTCCCTTCAAATATCTTTACAGTCAACTGAGAGTTCTTTTCTTCAGTCCAAAAGAGATGAATGACTCCTTCCTGTTGCTCTGAACCACTGCAGTTTCAGCAAGGCCGAGAAAGTCCACAGGTTCAACAAGGCCCCATGATTAAGGAATATGTATGCAAATAAGCTCCATTCCAATATAGATATACATATGTACCTTAATCAAGGGGTTAAAGGCCAACTAAATAGCACCTTCCGCAGCTGCTACATCCAAGACCATCTTTCTGCTCCACACTTGCTCTTTCTTCTTCTTTTTCCATGAGCGAGATTTGCTTCTGCTTAACCCCACCCACAAGACTGAACCAAGTGAAACAAGATTGTAGGGGTTACACTTGCACAGTGACAATCAAGTGAAGAAATGTAGGATTATAGATGCATAGGATAACATAATAGTAGAGTTGAAAGGGGCCTATGAGGCCATCAAGTCCAACCAACTGCGCAACGCAGGAATCCAAATGAAAGCATTCCCGACAGATGGCTGTCCAGCTGCCTCTTGAGTGCCTCCAGTGTCAGACAGCCCACTACCTCTCTAGGTAATTGATTCCATTGTCGTATGGCTCTAACAGTTAGGATGTTTTTCCTGATGTCCAGTCGAAATCTGGCTTCCTGCAACTTGAGCCCATTATTCTGTGTCCTGCACTCTGGGACGATCGAGAAGAGATCCCGGCCCTCCTCTGGATGACAACCTTTCATGTACTTGAAGAGTGCTATCATATCTCCCCTCAGTCTTCTCTTCTCCAGGCTAAACATGCCCAGTTCTTTCAGTCACTCCTCATAGGGCTTTGTTTCCAGTCCCCTGATCATCTTTGTTGCCATCCTCTGAACCTGTTCCAGTTTGTCTGCATCCCCCTTAAAGTGCGGAGACGAGAACTGGATGCAGTACTCAACATGAGGCCTAACCAGTGCTGAATAAAGGGAAACTAATACTTCACGTGATTTGGAAACTATACTTCTGTTGTTGTTGTAGTTATGTGCCTTCAAGTCGATTATGACTTATGGCGACCCTATGAATCAGTGACCTCCAACAGCATCTGTCATGAACCACCCTGTTCAGATCTTGTAACTCCGGACTCTCCTTTTGCATCTGTGCACATCAGCCTCTGGGCTTCCTTTCGGCTTTGACCCAGCTGCATCATTAGTCACAGTGCTACTTGTACTTGTCCTTTGTTCTTCCCCAGTAGCTCGGTGAGTACCTTCTGACCTGAGGTCTCATCTTCCAGCACTATCTTGTGTTACATTTTGGATACTCTGTTCATACGGTTTTCGTGATAAGAGGTATTCAGAGGTCATTTACCATTGCCTTCCTCTGAGTTTGGATGCATCTTAGTCTGCCTTTTTTGCAGCCACATCACACTGTTGGCTCATATTCAGCTTGTGATCAACGACAATTCCAAGATCCTTCTCACATGTCGTATTGCTGAGCCAAGTATCCCCCATCTTATAACTGTGCATTTGCTTTCTTTTTCCTAAGTGTAGAACTTTGCATTTATCCCTGTTGAATTTCATTCTGTTGTTTTCAGCCCAATGCTCCAGCCTATCAAGGTCTTCCATGGTATTAGCTATGCCCCCCAATTTTGTGTCATCTGCAAATTTGATAAGCACGCTCTATACCTCCTCATCCAAGTTGTTAATAAAAATGTTGAAGAGCACTGGGCCCAGGACCGAGCCCTGTGTTACCCCACTCGTTACTTCCACCCAGTTTGAGGAGGAACCATTGATAAGCACTGTTTGAGTACGATTCTGGAGCCAACTGTAGATCCACCTGATAGTTGTTCCATCCAGCCCACATTTAGCTAGCTTGCTAGTCAGAATATCATGGGGCATTTTGTCAAAAGCTTTGCTGAAGTCGAGGTATATTATGTCCACAGCATTCCCACAGTCTACAAGGGAGGTTACCCAATCAAAAAATGAGATAAGATTAGTTTGGCAGGATTTGTTCTTCATAAATCCATGTTGGCTCCTAATAATCATTACGCAAATCCTTTTTTCACTCAGTTTCGCCATCTGTAGCTGATTCTTTGCCTCCATTTCCAGTGTCAGTGTAAACTTTTTAAACTTTTTTAAAAAACACATCTTTCTGTAGTGATTCCATCCACCTAGGGACCCCATAGGCGATGCAATGACATCTTGTAGGTATGTGACCTTTCAGCATCTTGCATGTTATATCTCCAAGGGTTATCAATAAAGGATAGACTTCAGGAGAGAAATCAAATATACATTCCAGCTAGTAGTTAATGCACGTTTACATTTGCACTATTGGCTGATTTATGTGCAGGACCACATGTTGCAATGCAGAGGGGCTTTTCCTTCCTGACGTTATCACACTTAGGAGTGAGGAAATGTGCAGTGTAAAGACCTAAGGGCACAGAGTAAGTTGTCCTAGATATTATGGAGTGGAAACACAACAAGGGCTGGCCATTTTTGGTTGCAGTCCCATATTCTTGTACTGTATAGTTCCATCCTAATCCCTATTTGAATATATCTAAATTCATAAAGATGTGACCAGTAGATTATTGATTAGATTACCAGTATTCTATCATTTTTATGCTCTGCAAACTGTTGGTTGCTATACTATGCTACTGCCTCTAATAGCAGCTGCTGTTTACCTTAACATCTGCTCCAGAAAAACTGGTGGGAAAAAATAGGAAAGATAAAATGACCAAGGACAGAGAAGAACAAGTGTTGCTGAAAAAGAACCAGCACAGCTTCTGCAAAGTTAACTCCTGCCTAACGAACGCTTTAGGGTTCTATGGGTGCTAAACAGTATATAAATAGGGGCAATCTGGTAAACACTGTATGTGCCTCTTGGACTTTGGTCAAGTCCCTTACCAAAGACTCTTGAGCAAACTTAGTGTTACAGAACAGGAAGCAAAGAGTGGAAATAAATGGACAGTTAGAGGGATGTAAGACAGGTGGTTGTCCAAGGATCTATGTTGGGACCTGTGCTTTTAACATGAATGGGCATTAAAATGCCAAATGTTGGTTAATGGCAGTAAGTGTAAAATGATTAGAGATGTGGAGGGTGGGGAAAAAACTCAGAAAAAAATTGGGGAACAATGACATTCTTCCCCTTTTTCCCAAGTTTTCAGGGGGGGGGGAAGTTTCAACCCCCTCCCCCTATTTTTCCTGTTTTCTTCCCAGGCTTTCACATCCCTAAAAATGCTACATATTGGGGCAAAAAAAAGCTTCACATATAAGGTCCCTCCAGACATCCTTTTTATTGTGCATTTGTGGCCATTTGTGCTCATGATGCTATTAGGACTGTCATACCTGATCCTGCTTTCAATACTGTTTCTGCATGCAAACGTTTTGGGGTGGTCGCACTGCTCCATTTCCTATAAGTGTAATGCCCTGCTGTAATCCTGTTAACTTCTGATATCACAAACCTTCTGTTTTATTTTTTGTTCTGCTTTTATTGCGCTATACCTCCTCCCCCGGACAGCAATAATGCGGGGAAGCCTTGCAGAACAAACTAAAGCAGAATAAATCCACCACTAATGCACTATTACGGTGTCAATAATGTGTTGCAGAGCACACCCACAACAAAACACAAGGCTAGAGGGACCCATATACTTAGGGGAGTCTGAGCTGATAGTTACTGATGATGGGAGAGATTCTGGGGTTGGCTTGGAGAGCGCACAGAAAAAGTCAACTTATTGTGTGTCATCTGTGAAAAAGGTGAATTCTAGGCAAAGGCACATTACCATTGACTCTGGCTCCAGTGTACTCCCACTGCTGGTTTTTGAATCCATGCACACATGATCTTAGCCACAATCCAAAGGTACCCTGTAGTTCCCTGTGAAATACTGCCATTTAATGCATTTTTTCCCAAGTCAGCCTTGACCCAACTTGAGAACTGTAGCATTATTCAAAATGCAGTGAATCCTAGATGTGTACATTTGAGATGCCTACCTTTATTGTGTGCATAGGTGGTCCTTCATGTCTGCTGGGGAGGGAGTGTATCTCGGAAGAGCGCCCTCTCTTGTCTTCCTATCCTCCTTGCTTATGTCCCTGCCAAGATGAGGGGGAAGGAGCCAATCAGGCTGCCTGGTGTGTCAGCAGCGCAGCCCCATTGGCCCCTGCTCCGAGCCAGTCCAGGCTCATGCTGGCTTTCCAGTTGCTACTGGCATGGCACCATTGCACTCGGTAAAACCTCCCAAAATAAAATAAAATGGGGAGTGAGTTTCAGGGACAGAAGATTTGCCAGAAGATGGAGACTTAAATGGGTTTAGATCACCAGGTGCAGTATAGACAACAATGAATTTTCCAGCACCTTTGAAGACTAGCAGCACAATCCTAGCCATGTCTACTCAGACATAAATCCTACTGAATTTAGTTGAGCTTACCGCCAGGTTAATTCACAAGCTGATGTGGAAATGTGGAGAAAGGAATTTATGGCTGGAAAAATGAGAACTGAAATGATCAGATTCGCCCTGGTGCCAATGGTTTTGAAGCAGAAATAGTGCCACAGAGAAACAAGGGGGAGATTTGCAGAGGTACCATTTTTTTAAAAAAACCAAACCATACACACACCCCCCCAAAAAAAGATCCCAAAGATGATTGAGCATGCTGTGGACACAAAGAATGTTGGCAGTCACTTGAAGCCCCCACTTAAAAAAAGAACTGGGGTGGAGGACTGAAAAATGGCATGGATCACTGGTTGGAACCCTTAACAGGAGTAGTCCTATGAAGGGTAAGAAGGCACTGCAATATTTTGTTGCAGGTTCCCACTTATAAATGGTAAATAATAATTTCTCCATCCATCTTGTAGTTATTTGGCTGTATCGCCTTTTTTGGCTCTTAAAGAGATGAAATTGGAACTCCCTCCCTTTAGAGGGACGGGTTATCCAAATACACATGCTCCATGTCCCCTTTCTCCACCCGCCCTTATCCCCCTTCCCAGGTTGCCAGACTTCTACTGAATGTCTCCAGGAATTGAGCATGAAGTGTATATCCTGTCTCCTAGTCATAATAGTGTGACATGAGGTGCCGTATCTGGTGCCGTGCCCTGTCGCCCACATCTAATCCACGCTGGCGCAGAAGTGTTGCCACCATTATATCCCCGAGCCCTTTTGAATGTTGCTGGTGATCGCCTTTCTAATTTCTCCCACACCTTTGAAGCTTAATAGCTTTAAAACCGTGCAAGTTGTAAAAACAATCAGAGCAGTAATATTAAAAACAACAAGCAGAATGGGAATCTTCAAAAGAATGCGAACTTTAGCACTTTGCCGGCAACTCAAGGGCCCCTGCAACACAGTCATTTGAAGGCCAGCTCTGAGAAAACGCAGAAGTATCCTGCGAATTTGTTGATGCCAGCTCAGACAGACTGTTTATTTTCATGATTTCATGGAAGAATTTTAATTTAATGAGTGTTTTATACACGAATGCAAAGCATAGTTTCAGCCCTATAATTATTGTGTCAAAATATTTCTGCTTAAGCGGCAGCAGCTGACTGCAGAAATGTGATTTACATCTGAATTGTATCAGGGGGACGCTGCTAAAAGTAATCAACATGTGCTTCTTAATTGAATAAAAAAATTAACAAAGAATAGCATGGCCTCTCTGGGTCTCCCCCTCCCCCAGTGCCTTTCGATGAAACTTTACACTTATTTAGTACAGAGCCCTTAGGACTTAAAACTTTCAAAAGGTTTTAAGCAGTCGCAAGTGTGTGCTAATTTGCCGCCTGTGGTTACAATGCATGTAGCTGGATGAATTGTACAAGTAAGTAACTCATTGTAGTTGCAGGTCTGCCCAAAATTTAAAACTGTCCATCCAGTTCATTCACTCACTGATTCATTTTTTGAAATAGTCCAAATCACACTTAAAAAACTCATTTATACAATTTAGTCCTGCAAGGAGTCTCTCATGCATATTGGGGTTGTATGGATGGTCAGACGTAGTGACAGAATTTTACGTCAAGAAGAAGGTAGATCGTGCCTTCACACAGATCATATTGATTATTTTATTCATAATTTTTATGTTTTATTTTCCTTTTTTCTGTAAACAACGTTGAGGTTTTTATGACAATCATTTGCAAAATGTGTAATTTTCTTTCCTATTTTAGAAGAAGGGAATAACAAAACAACAACAACAACAATAATAATAATGCATCCATTTTACAGATGGTGAGGCTAGGATTCAAGGTAAGTGAGTAAATCCTTCATAGAGAACAGAGTCAGAGCTTATACATAGCAACAAAGCAGTCTAGAAAAGTACACCAAGAAATCACAAACTTCAGGTCAACTTCATACCAGTGGTGGCTGGTGGCTCTAAGTCAGTGGGGCAGTGGAATCCTCTCTGGGTTTTAGTCATATCATAGAATCATAGAATAGTAGAGTTGGAAGGGGCCTATAAGGCCATCAAGTCCAACCCCCTGCTTAACGCAGGAATCCAAATCAAAGCATTCCCGACAGATGGCTGTCCAGCTGCCTCTTGAAGGCCTCCAGTGTCAGACAGCCCACTACCTCTCTAGGTAATTGGTTCCATTGTCATATCACTCTAACAGTTACGATGTTTTTCCTGATGTTTAGTTGAAATCTGGCTTCCTGCTACTTGAGCCCATTATTCTGTGTCCTGCACTCTGGGACGATTGAGAAGAGATCCCGGCCCTCCTCTGTGTGGCAACCTTTCATGTACTTGAAGAGTGCTATCATATCTCCCCTCAGTCTTCTCTTCTCCAGGCTAAACATGCCCAGTTCTTTCAGTCTCTCCTCATAGGGCTTGGTTTCCAGTCCCCTGATCATCCTTGTTGCCCTCCTATGAACCTGTTCCAGTTTGTCTGCATCCTCCTTGAAGTGCGGAGACCAGAACTGGACGCAGTACTCAAGATGAGGCCTAACCAGTGCTGAATAGGGGGGAACTAATACTTCATGCGATTTGGAAACTATACTTCTGTTAATGCAGCCTAATATAGCATTTGCCTTTTTTTGCAGCCACATTGCACTGTTGGCTCATATTCAGCTTGTGATCAACGACAATTCCAAGATCCTTCTCATGTGTTGTATTGCTGAGCCAAGTATCCCCCATCTTATAACTGTGCATTTTGTTTCTTTTTCCTAAGTGTAGAACTTTGCATTTATTCCTGTTGAATTTCATTCTGTTGTTTTCAGCCCAATGCTCCAGCTGATCAAGGTCCCTTTGAATTTTGTTTCTGTCTTCCACAGTATTAGTTGTGCCCCCCATTTTGTATCATCAAACTTTCTCCTTGACAGTCCGGACTAAAACCCGGAGCAGATTCCACTGCCCCATTGGCATAGCCACCAGCCGCCACTGCTTCATACAAACACATTTGGACAAGAAATTAAGCATATAAATCAAAAGGTAGGATTATTACAGCCTAGTGATCTGCGCAAACATTTTCATTTCATTGCCCTAACATTTTAAGTGAGGCTTCGCCTACTAATTATGCCTCACTGCTATTGCAAAACCACTAGCGCTTATCTGCAACATCACTTTAACAATCATGCAGCCAGGAGTGATTTAAAATGTAAGCAATGATTTATTATTTATTTTATTTATTTTATTTATTTATTTTATTCGATTTATATACCGCCCACAGCCCAAGGGCTCTCAGGGCGGTGCACAACATGGAGAAAATACAATAAAATCACAAAAACAGCAAAGTATACATTATTAAACAGGTAAACAACCTGATATAAATTAAAAACACAAATGGATTAAAATTAGGGTAATTCTTAGGAAAATACATACAACTAGGGAAGCAAAGTGAATGCTTTTAAAACTGTCCGATGTAAGCCTTAATCTGCCTTGATTTTTGTCAGTTTATTAGAATGTCTGGTGTTCCTCTACCCTGTAGGCCTCCAAACTGTGATGATATTGCAATAAATAAATAAATAGATAGCAAGCCTATCTGGGATCAAAGTTTTTAAAAGGGCTTATCCACATGAGAGCATAACTTCATGCCAAAGACACTGTTTTTATCCCATTTTCTGTTTACACCATCTACAGTAAGGGATCAATGCCAGCTGCAAACATGGTGTTTTCTAGTCACACTTGAGAGGAAGCATCAATCAGGCAGTTTCTTAAAGGCCATGCCCTCTAATTTAACATTTCAACTCCCTCTGTTTACCTGGCAACCAAGCATGCTCAGTTTGTTCTACCAGTGTTTCATTTAAAAACAACAATCCAGAAGTGCGATTATTTGTATTTTCACTGGTACAATGCAGATAAAATACAACTCTTTGTTTGAGCAGTGTTATGCTTTTGTGCACAAGTTGGGGGGGAAAGAAAATAAAGGCACCGTTTGCAGCAACATAAAAGAAGCTTGCAGAAAGGGAGAGAGAAGTGGATGTTTCTCTTTAGCCCACAGGAAATGAAATGAAAGAAAGGAGGAGGAGGGAGTGGGCGTGGAGAGGGGAGTGATTAACACACCCACCTGAAAGCATTGGCGCAAAGCATCTGCAAGCCCTAGAGATACGGAGTGAAGACTTTTTTCCTTCCCACTTTGGATTATCAAAGGATTGGATTAGTACAGATTTACAGGGGGGAAACTGTGTGATAGCTTCTGTTTGCCAGTAAAGTCATGTGAATCATGCGAATTAAAAGAGGATGCAAGTAGCGCCAGACACACAGTAAAGCCCTGCGTAGATGAGCCCCAAATGTCCTTCAATCCAGGTTTTTAAAAGCTCTAACCGGAGAGAACTAAATGAGCAACATCCTTCCTAAGCAAAACCCTTCTTCCAGCCAGACTCTTATGCCTCTGTTTGATTCTGCAACCCCCTCTACACATTTCTATGCTGGGAAATGGAAAGAATCTTTACAGGGGGTGATGGGAAATGGAGTTCCTGACTCCTAATTTAGTCGCTACAGTGGGTGGCTACTGGCCAGTTATCATGTGTCCTACTTTACAAAGGACAGGACTCAGTTTGAAGGATGGCCAGAGGACAACAGTAGCCTTTTCTTTGAAAGAGTCCTCTGTTTGAAGGACTGTCTGATCCAAGTCAGTTTAAAGACAAAGAATAGTAAGAAGAAGGGGCAAGGCCCTTATAGTTTCCATCAACAGTGAACACCTGTACATCAGGCACACAGGTCATCTGGTTCCAGTCCCCCCCCCCTATGATGAGATGCATTGTAGTTCTATTTATTTCTAAATGTTCATCTGTACCCATGCATTAGGACATGCAGTCTTTATGCAAATCTCTGTCTTCTTTTGTCTTGATTTTTTGGTGATGTATTAGTGGTCACCCCTTTGAAACTCAGGAATACATGCCCCTCCCTATAGATCAGGAATGGGGAACCTGTGTGGGGCTCCAACTCCCATCGCCCCAGTCAGCAAAGCCAGTGAGCAAGGATGATGGGAGTTGTAGTCCAGCAACATCTGAAGGGCCACAGGTTTCCCCATCCCCCACCATGCAGATGTTATGGTTTAGCTAAAGGAAGGTTTAAGAATGTTTGATGTGCTACTTATTCAGAGCTTCTTAACAAGGCATTTCTTAGGTAATAGTTTTGTGCCCAAATGGATGCCCAGTCCTAGCTTTTGGACACGCAGTAGACACAAATGAACACATAAAATTTAATTAATAAACCAAGAACACAAATTCAGATTGGAAGCCACTGAGACATTGACAAGAGGTATGACTTTTGAGTGAAATGGAATAGGAACAGTAGAACATAGGGTCACAATACACAATAATTCATAGGATTATTACAAACAATCAGTCTTTCTGAAAAACATGTTAACAAAATCTTTCTCCTCATATACTGGTCTGGTTCTCTGTCTTTCTCCCCCATAAGAATTCTGTTACAGTGGGGCGTACATCAGAAGTAGCAGTGATTAATTTGTTTTTACTGTCTTAACTGGTGGGCGGAGAGGCTACTAAGAATATTGCTGAGCTAATAAATGCATTTGCAAGGATGTATTCACTCCCTCTTTTGTTTTTTGTTTGTTTTTTGTTTGAACCGTTTTACCTCAGTCCAAATGTCAGGGCTTGTACATGCTAGAGAGGCTTCCACGTGCAAGCCTTCTCAATGAAAAAAAATGGACACCCAGTAACAATTCCTTTAAAAGGCCCTGGGGGAGCAGCTAGCTGGGGGCTTAGTTCACACGAGGAAAGCTGGTTTGTGAGAAGACGTGTTCCCTTCTGTAAGCAATGAAATAATTAGCTGCTTGAAGGTGAGCTTGGGGAGCAAGGGAAATCCACACAGATGCAAAAACGATGCTTTGGGATTCTTTGGTCCTTTGGGGTTTCCGTTGGTTAATCCCATGATCAGATGGCAGAAAGAAAGCTGGCCACGTGTCCTCCTTTGCAGGGGATAGCCCTCTCTTTGAAGGGCTTTCAGAGGGCAGCTCTATATCTGAATTGGTGCCTAGTCCAGTCGAGAGGATGGGGTGGAAGTGTCCCTCCTCCTGACTCCAATCAGCTTTGCCACTGGGGAGCCTCTACAGAGGCCCCCACTGCGCCTGCTGAAAGGGCTGCTGGGCAGAAGGTATGGCCAGCGGTCCCCACCAGCAGTAGACACTGCAAACCTCCAAAATGGGGTGTTCAGGGGGCAGGGAGGGGATGGAGCTGCACTGGCCAAGCATCTGCACATGCAAATTTCATGTAAATATGCGCCCTCGTTTGTCCTCTCTTGCTTTGGTGAGGCACCCCCTCTTTTGTGGTGATGCATCGGTCGGCTCCCTAGATGGCTAAAAGGAACCTCCAGCGTGAATCCCTGTCTGTTGCTACCTCACAGAATCATAGAATAGTACAGTTGGAAGGGGCCTATAAGGCCATCAAGTCCAACCCCCTGTGCAATGCAGGAATCCAAATCAAAGCATTCCCGACAGATGGCTGTCCAGCTGCCTCTTGAAGGCCTCCAGCGTCCGAGAGCCCACTACCTCGCTAGGTAATTGGTTCCATTGTTGTATGGCTCTAACAGTTAGGAAGTTTTTCCTGATGTTCAGTTGAAATCTGGCTTCTTGCAACTTAAGCCCATTATTCCGTGTCCTGCACTCTGGGACAACCGAGGAGAGATCCCGGCCCTCCTCTATGTGACAACCTTTCATGTACTTGAAGAGTGCTATCATATCTCCCCTCAGTCTTCTCTTCTCCAGGCTATACAGTAGTAACGTGGCCTATGGAGAGTCCTGGGGTCAGATTGAGAGGCTTGGCCTACCTTGATGTAGTGGTTTGAGTACTGGCCTAGAACTGGGAGATCTGGGTTCTAATTCCTGCTCAGCCATGAATGTTACTGTCTCTCAGCCTAATCTAGCTCACAGGGTTGATGCTGAAAGGGTTTACTGACAACAGAACATGTGAACATCACTGGCTTAGAATAGCATTGTGGAGGGCTTGAAGTAAAGACTAGGATTTATTTATATATGTGCAGATCCCTACAACATCTGTCAGAATTTTGGAGAGAAGGGTGACAACAATGCATTTATTTATTTTTATTTATTATTTATTTATTTATTAGATTTATATACCGCCCGACTAGCAATAGCTCTCTGGGCGGTGAACATTTAATTGGCTTTGTCATTCTTACAGATGTTTTGCCTGAGCAAGAACCACCCAATATTGCTTTAAACATAATTTGGGGCTAACTCAAAACTCAAGAGCCAAAGATTTGGTCCTCTTATTCTACACCTCTTATTCTAAAACATGAGAAGACTCTTGCTGGGTCAGACCAAAGCCCTACCTAGTCCAGTGACAAGCTCTCACTGTGGCCAACAGGATGCCTAGGGTTGGTCCACCATCCACCCAGCTTCAGAAGGGGGTAGTACCCAAAGGACAACTTCAGAGGTAGAAAGGAGGATTTCGGCAGGCTTGTGTGGAATAAGACAATATGAGTTGGTGTGTAGCACAAAGCAGATTCCACAGACTGGATTTATGCCCACAGTTGTTCAAGTCTCCCGGGGGTAAAAAAGAACCAGTGTGGTGTAGTGGTTAGAGTGTTAGCCTAGGACCTGGGAGGATTCAAATCCCCACTTGGCCATGATTTGGGCCAGTCACTGTCTCTCAGCCTAACCTACCTCACAGGGTTGTTGTGAGGATAAAATCGGGAGGGGGAGAACCATGTTTGTACGCCATCTTGAGCTCATTGGAGGAAAGGTGGGATATATATGTAATAAATAAATAAATACAGATTAGAGGCACAGGTCTTCTCCAGATGACCTACTTATTGAGCATTCATCCTCATTTGCTTGTAGTGACAAAGTTATGTGGAGGTTAGAGAATATCCAGTCTTTATCAAGCATTGATTCTGATTTGTGTGCAAGGAGGTTATATGACAATGAGCGTTCATTCCGCACTCATCCTGATTTGCTTACAAAGTGTTTATATGTCTTCCAACCAACCATTCATTCCACACTTTTAAAACCATTTCCCCATCACTTTCCTAACTCCAACAAGTTTGATTCTTTTAAAAAATGGGTTTGCTGCACTTAGGGCAACAAAGCGCTTTAATCCACTTTAATTGCAGAAAATTAAATTTCCCAGTATGTGCTTGAATCCCTCTTGCAAAAATACTGACAGTCTTTGTTCTTGTTCAGGAGCACTTGATGTGGGCTGAGATGGCAGAAGTTAGTAATGCTGTGCTGAAACCTGCTCTCCAGTTTCGCAAAGGTTTTCTTTACCTGTGAAAGAGGCGGCTTCCATTTTTTCTGTCTCATTCACAGAGTGGTTTATAATTTTTTTATACTTTTGGTGAGTGTAGGATTCATTTATCACTGCAATGGGTGGTATCCAGTTAAACAGATCTGCTAGTGCAAGCATTTCCACTTGTGTATCAGCACTTCTTCCTCTCCTTGCACTTCCCCTAAATCTGTTCTGGATTTCTTCCCAATCTTCTGGAACTGATCTGGGGAAGGTACAGGGAACACATGGGAAGAGGAGAAGAAGTTCCATTGTGTACGTGGAAATCCTTGCATTAGCAGATCTATTTTATTGGATGATGCCCAAAGTAGTTGTGGGTGGTATGTGTGCCTTTCCCCTAGTGAAACATTTCTCTAAAACTCTGCAGCCTCCTCAGCTGCCTGTGCTTCATGATTTCAAAAAGCCCTATGGGAGGAGTTATCTCATGATGTCTTCTACTGAGTTTTAACTGAAGTGTGAAAAGCTGGCAGTGAAGAGCACTGCTAAGCATCTCAGGGCAGTGCACTAACTGATTTTGTTTGTAGGGAAAGTCCTTTCTTTTGCCTGTTTAAAAAGAATCTTCTGGCACTGATTTCTTTAAAAGCAAAAAGGTGTCACAAGCAGCAGTCAAGCACACAGTAGGTAGCATCCTTACCCTTTGCATTTACCAGAAAGCCCAACTGAGGATGTAATGGGGCTTTCAGGAAGTCCAGTCACCCAGGAGGGCTGCAGAGTGAAGATTTGTGGAAAGATATCACATTTACAAGCACCCCTTGGCCACCTTCAAGCACAACAACATGCAACAACAAACCCAAAACCCAGCCATGAGAATTTCTCCAAAATCTTCTCTATCATAATTTTCGAGTACAATTTATCTTCTTATTAACAGATGGAGAGCGGTTAGGGAAAAATGCAGAAGAAATTTTCAGCACCACCCTAGTATTTGCTAATCCTTGCATATATAACTATTGGCCTGGGTGCCATTGTAACACTGTTGTACTCACGTCTTGCTTGCAGACTTCCCACAGGCTTCCGGTTGGTCATTGTGAAAACTGTATACTGGATCAGATGGGCCTCTGGCCTAATCCAGCAGGGCTTTTCCTATATTTTCCCTCTGACCTCATACAATAAGAGGTGCAGAATAGTTTTTCTTGAAATGCCTCTATGTGTTTAAAATTCTGTAAACATTTGAACTGTTCTTCCCATGTGTGTCATTGCTGGAGCCATAGTGTCCAATTCTCATGAACGCTGCTGATGCTTTTTATGGGATGTTGGAGACTCCATGGAACCAATATAAACTCTTTTATTCTGAGATTCCCCTAAAATTTCCTATGGATTTATTTTAAAAAGGCAAAAAAAGAAGAAGCAAAGATTGCTCTCTGTATAGTTTAGTTGCTTTTTAAACTCAATTACATTCTGACGATTCAGTATGAAACTTTGGAGTATGTCTTTGTTTAAGCTGTATACTTTTCTTAGGAACAGTTGGTTAAATGGACATGGCTAGTGTCAGGCATAACTAGCTCTGACAAGGGCATTTAGTGGCTGTAATTCAAATCTAATTCAGAACATCTTAGCGCCGGACCTGTCAAGCGGTTGAAATGCACTGGAACTCCAAAACCAAAGGGTTTGAACCCAGTCTTGTTCTGTGTGGCATCAAGTTGGTGTGTCAACAAGAGGAGAAGCAATTTCAGGGTCTTTCAAGCATACTAAACTCATTTACAGTGCTCTCTCTCTCTCTCTCTCTCTCTCTCTCTCTCTATGGGGAAAGCAGCTGCATATTTGAAAGGGGGGAACTACTTGGTTGCAAAAGCATCACAATTAAAAGAGCAATCCCACTAAGGACCTGATTATTGCCCAATTTAATTACCACATTAGGAACTCCGATTCAAAGATTCTTTTGGTGACTTTTTCCTCTCTCTCTAAATATTACCCAAGATTTAATTTGAGCTGGAGATCACCGAAACTCAGCTCTGGACTCTGTTTCAGTCTCAGGGATCAACCCTGTAATATGTGATAAGCATGGAATGTGTGAGCATATGCAGGATACACTTCATCCCCCAAAAGGGAGTAACCACAGCTCTTTTGGGCCTTATTGGGGAAGGCAGCTGAGTGAGAGTAGTTCCAAGACCGACATGCTTGGCATCTACATCTCTAGTGTTTGGCCTCAGGATAGTGCTGCGACTTTTGTTTATAGCTTTCATCACCCCAATAGCCATACCCCCAAGGAAAATCCAGAGTAATGCCATTAGGATCTTATATATCTTGTTTTTCTAACACGCTGCTTAAAAAAACCTCACCTTGAAAACACAAACATTCAAAAACAAATTATTAATAAAATCTCATCATTAAGTGCATGGAGCAGGGGTGTAGTCGTCCAGGGTGTCAGTGGGTCTTGGACCCCTTACCTTTTTGGGAGCAGGGTCCCAGCAGGGTCCTTGTGTCTCCAGCATCCTACGAGCCAATCAGCATGAAAGGGAATGTGTTAGCTACTAAGAAGAGTCTTCTAACATGCTTCCTTGCTCTTTACTGCTAATTGGATCGATCAGAGTGAAAGGAGGTAAGTCAGCCACTGAGAAAACTCTTCTGAATAGCTAACACTCTTCCCTTTCTTGCTTATTGGCTCCTAGGGACTTCTGTTGTTGTGGGAAAAGGTGTTAACAAGGATGTCATTCTCAACCCAGCAGCAAAAAAGGTGGGAGGGGTGTGGCTGTGACTAACATGAAGCGACCCTGTACTTCTGAATTTGCCACAACACTACTGGTATGAGGCATGTCTGCAATCCTGTACACTGTTACCTGGGAATAATCACCATCAAATTCAGTATAGGTTCAACTTCTAAAACACATTTGGCTTTAACGTGTCATTTGCTGCTGAGCAATAGATATCACAATATGCTTTGTCTGTTACCAAATTATCAGAGATCCACTCATAGGTTCTTTTCTAAGTCTATTGGTACTGTTGTCCTGGCTTTCCCTTCACATTAGGAGCTCTAATTTTGGAAGACTCTCCTTCCCCCTTAGTTAAGGACTATTTCACACAGAGGTTTAGTGGGGGGTCTGGTGCTACTCACATCCTCTTGTAATTTGCATGGATCACATGACGTTGCAGGCAATTAGCAGCTAGAACACAGTTTCCCCCTTTAAATCCATAGTATATCAATGCTCCTTTAATCCGAAAAGGGAAGGAAAAAAGTCTCCACTTTGTATCTCTTGTGCTTGTAGATGCTTTACTCTGATGTTTTAGATGTGTGTGTTATTCGTTCCCTTCTCCACGCCCACTCCCTCCTCCTCCCTTCTTTCATTTCATTTCCTGTTTGGCTGCTAGCTCCCGTTCTGCAAGCCTGCTGCAAACTGTGCTTTATTTTTCTTTCCCCCCTAATTTGTGCACAAAAGCGTAACACTGTTCAAGCAAATAACTGCATTCCAGCTGGATTGTAGCAGTGAAAATACAAATAATTGCACTTTAGGGTTTGTTTGCTTTTTAATGAAACTCTGGAACAAACTGAGCATGCTTGGTTGCCAAGGTAACTAGAGGAAGTGGAATTTTGACCTTAAGAGGGCATGGTCATTCAGAAGCTGTATGACTGACCCTTTCCCTTCAGTGTGAATGAAAAGCACTGTGTTTGCAGCTGGCTTTGAGCCCCCTAAGTGGACTGTGCAAACAGAAAATGGAGGTAAAAGCAGCGACTCTAATATGATGTTTCGACCCATGCGGATAAGTCCTAAGTTTCATGTCAAGGAAGGAGTAGCGGAGATTCCTCCTGGCCTGCATTCAGGTCTCCACTGCAGGATGCTGTAGGTGTACTTTCACCAGTGGAAGCATCAACCTCAGAACCAGGTTTCTGCTCTCTAATAATAAATCTTTCCATGGTGAATTGGTGAGAATAGTGGACTGAGCACAATTCAAAGACAATATAGGATTCTGCAGGAAGAGAACCACTGTTGCAACCACTCGAGGCCCCAGTATAGTTGCTGATATTTTTTTTTTTTAAAAAAACCCTGCCAGTTTAAGACCAGGGTTAAGGCTATTTTATGTTGGCTCAAGCAGGCCAGCTGAAGAAGCTCACATAAGCTGAAAAAAAACCCCTCTCTTATAATGACTCTTTTAAGCAGTTTAACAATGTTTCTTTTTGTCTAAATTGCGTATTAAAAAATAAGAGAGGGGTAGTCATCTCAGTCCATAGTACAGTATCAGAAAAAAGCAAAGAGTCTGTGGCACCTTAAAGACTAGCTGTATTTATTTTAAAAAGCCATAAGCTTTCTTAGGCCAGCACCTACTTCCTCAGATTCATGAGTGAAGAATCAGACAGGGTGGATACATAGTACGGAGCACACCCCAATCTCTGAGTGGTGTGAGATTTCCAAGGGTTCCTGAGCTGATGCAGGGTTTGGTTTCCTTGGAAAGAAGGTCAGCAGAGACTGTGATGTGTTTATGATATATGGTTTATTTACACATATATACAATCTGAGTGTAAGATGGAGGCGCTCACAGCATTAACACTCCAACAGATCTTGTTTTCCCATTAGGTTTCTAGGGAAGTCCCCAAATCCATAGCTTGTGATTCAGCTTTGGTGCAATCCACTCTCTGTCTTTCTAGCATCCAGCTCCAAATCAGACTAATACATACAGATCATTTCCTGCCCCAACCAGGTGAAGGGGGGGGGAGGTCTATCCTTGTTCCTATGGCAACAATTTTTTTCTTTGCCGAATCCTAACACATGTTAATGGGGCACTTAACAGACCTGACATGACCCTTTAACTTATGAATGGAACTGGTTTGACTAGTTCAGCAGGTTTCTCTGCTAACTCCATCTATACAGATTCAAATTCAAAGGCTAGAAAGGGGACACCATCCAGACAAACCCTGCAATCCTATAACAATAATCAACTTCCTGACCATTCAATTACAGATCTTAAAGTCATTAAGCTCAAGAACACAACAGCTTAACTCCTAAACAATCTCAAGATGGCACATGACTCCACTTAGACTAAAAAGAATAACAAAAAAGATTGTTTATTATTGTTTGTTTATTGTAAAATCTGTTATTGTTTAAAACTCTCTCTCTCTCTCTCTCTCTCTCTCTCTCAGCAGGCTCTGGTCTACAAAAGCTAATGCCATTATAAAACCAGAAATTAAAGTTCCACGCACTATTTGTTGTTGTTTTTCAGGGTGACTGAGAGACACTCCCCCAACTGTGATATACATATTATACAGCCACAAGAGTGGCTGTATACTATAGCCAACATGGATTTTTTGCATTCTGCAATGTTAAATTGAAAATACTCCCCATGCCATTCTGATGCTTCCCATAAGCTCATTTCAAAACAAAACCTTACAAAACTTATAGTCTTGAACTCAAAAAAGGAAGCTGAACAAACCTTTAAATTTTCATGGTGATGCACAAAACAGTCAGAGAGAATTGAGAGGTCAAAGTGTAAAAAGAGGGTAGGAAAGACCCCTGTTGAACTTTTTTCTGTCAGTGTTCTCATAATTTGTTGAAATTAATTAAAATGTCATGTTTACAGAGTACCTGTAATCCTATTACAGAATCTCTGTCCCATACTCTGACCTTCATCTTCTGCAGTTTAAAAGTAAAACAAATGCGTGCCTGATTTTTAACTAATTTAAGAAATTTAACATTAAAGTCAATAATAAGCCTGGGCATGCTCAGTACGAACCAAGTGTCAGTGTTCTAAGAGCCAGACTCACAGTTGCTTGGCTTGGCTAATCAGGTAGCCCAAAGAATCCTGGGAAGTGTAGTTAGTGAAAGGTGCTGAGAGGAGACTCCTATTCCCCTGACAGTGCTCCAGTGGCCAGAGTGGTTTAATAGTCAGCAGCTTTGATTGAAGCTCAGAGAACAGAGTGTCTCCTAGTAACTCTCAGCACCCTTCACTAACTACACTTCCGAGAATTCTTTGGGAGAAGCCACAACTGTCTAAAGTGAAATAAAGGCCTGGTGTGGATGTGACCAGGGACAGCTTTGGTTTAAATTTGGGTGGGAGATTACGTGTGCCTGATGTAGAATTAAAAGTTGAATGCTGAATAATAATGATACTGTTCACAATGTTTCCTTTTGGAAAGGGGCTTCCTCTCTGCCCAGTGCCCACCCAGTGCCCACCCACCCAATCTCCTCTCCTACCTTCCCCCCTTTCTCCTCCCCTCCCTGCCCCTCCTCCAGGTCAGTTTCATCTATCCTAAGCATGATTGCACAGGAGTAAATCTCACTGAACTCAAAAAGCATGCAAATGATCAAACCTGCCCTGCCTCCCTCCTATCCCCTCACTCTTGCCCCTCCCCTCCCCTTCCCTTCCAATCCTGGCAAACTAATCTTATCTCATTTTTTTTTATTTGGTAACCTGCCTTGTAGACTGTGGGAATGCTGTGGACATAATATATCTTGACTTTAGCAAAGCTTTCGACAAAGTGCCCCATGATATTCTGATTAGCAAGCTAGTTAAATGTGGCTGGATGGAACAACTATCAGGTGGATTCACAGTTGGCTCCAGAATCGTACTCAAAGAGTGCTTATCAATGGTTCCTTCTCAAATTGGGTGGAAGTAACAAGTGCGGTACCACAGGACTCAGTCCTGGGCCCAGTGCTCATCAATATTTTTATTAATGACTTGGATGAGGAGGTACAGAGGATGCTTATCAAATTTGCAGATGATACAAAATTGGGGGGCACAGCTAATACCGTGGAAGACAGAAACAAAATTCAAAGGGACCGTGATAGGCTGGAGCATTGGGCTGAAAACAACAGAATGAAATTCAACAGGGATAAATGCAAAGTTCTACACTTAGGTAAAAGAAACCAAATGCACAGTTATAGGATGGGGGATACTTGGCTCAGGAATATGACATGTGAGAAGAATCTTGGAATTGTCGTTGATTACAAGCTGAATATGAGCCAACAGTGTGATGTGGCTGCATTAACAGAAGTATAGTTTCCAAATCGTGTGAAGTATTAGTTCCCCTCTATTCAGAACTGGTTAGGCCTCATCTTGAATACTGCGTTCAGTTCTGGTCTCCATACTTCAAGAAGGATGCAGACAAACTGGAACAGGTTCAGAGGAGGACAACAAGGATGACCAAAGAACTGGAAATAAAGTCCTATGAGGAGAGACTGAAAGAACTGGGCATGTTTAGCCTGGAGAAGAGAAGACTGAGGGGAGATATGATAGCACTCTTCAAGTACATGAAAGGTTGTTACACAGAGGAGGGCTGGGATCTCTTCTCGATCGTCCCACAATGCAGGACACAGAATATTGGGCTCAAGTTGCAGGAAGCCAGATTTCAACTGAACATCAGGAAAAACTTCCTAACTGTTAGAGCCATACGACAATGGAACCAATTACCTAGAGAGGTAGTGGGCTCTCGGACACTGGAGGCCTTCAAGAGGCAGCTGGACAGCCATCTGTCGGGAATGCTTTGATTTGGATTCCTGCATTGCACAGAGGGTTGGACTTGATGGCCTTATAGGCCCCTTCCAACTCTACTATCCTATGATTCTATGATCAATACGTTGGCACAATCATTAACCAAAATGGAAACAATAGTCAAGAAATTAGAAGCAGGCTAGGACTGGGGAAGGCAGCCATGAGAGAACTAGAAAAGGTCCTCAAATGCAAAGATGTATCACTAAACACTAAAGTCAGGATCATTCAGACCATGGTATTCCCCATCTCCATGTATGGATGTGAAAGTTGGACAGTGAAAAAAGCGGATAAGAGAAAAATCAACTCATTTGAAATGTGGTGTTGAAGGAGCGCTTTGTGCATAGCATGGACTGCGAAAAAGACAAATAATTGATGTTAGAACAAATTAAACTAGAATTATCATTAGAAGCTAAAATGATGAAACTGAGGTTATCATATTTTGGACACATCATAAGAAGACATGATTCACTAGAAAAGACAATAATGCTGGGAGAAACGGAAGGGAGTAGAAAAAGAGGAAGACCAGGGTGGTTTATAACAGATGCTATTGGTGGTCACTGATTCATAGGGTCGTCATAAGTCATAATCAACTTGAAGGCACATAACAACAACAGATTTGTCAAAATGGAAACACAATTTGGGTTGGTCTTGTTGGGTTTAAGCAAGCTTGCATGCCACCCTTTTTGATAGGGAGATGTCCCCTCTAGCTAGAATTGGAGGGCATCTCTATGGTTGCTTACCATGATGTCACTTCCTAAAGGGTGCAGTTATTTACCTTCTCTTCCTCTTTTCTTTGTTAAGGGATATTGATCCTTTTTGCATATTTTCCATTAAGCTTGAGAGAGTGAGAAGCATGCAGATGCTTCTCTTCCAAGATGACTATAACTATGAACTAAGACTTCTACTTTTTCTATCTAAGTTAGAGGCTATGTTTCCTGAAAGGTTGTGAGTAAACCTTCTTTATATATTTTTTACCTAAGAAGACTGTCTCTGTGGTTTATTTCACTTAACTAGTGTGCATAAAGGGGAAGGTGGGACTGGTTATTCTCAATTCCGCTGCTGCGTATATACTTTGCTCAGAAATAGGACTACAAATTGTTCCTATTTCATTTAAACCAAACAGGTCTTTCACAGTCCAATCCACTTCCTGTGTAGCTTGGGATTATTTGGTAACATGTGCCTCTCAGCATATGGTGAATGGTGACCAGCAGCTCCCAGCAGCCCAAATAACAGAAACAAGTCATGTGTTGTGCTGATCTTGTTTTAGCAGGGAGGAAGCAACAATATTAAGAAAATTGATAGAGTTCAGATAGTCACTTTAAAAATCCCCACAGTGCCATGAAGCTCACTGGGTAACCTTGGGCCAGTCATTGCCTCTCAGCCTCAGAGGAAGGCAGTGGCAAACCACCTCTGAATATCACTTACCATGAAAACCCTCTTCATAGCGCCATCATCAGTTGCAGTCGACTTGAAGGCGGTCCATTTCATTTTCCTATAGCAGTTCATTCTCGTTTGCTTCTGTTTCTGTGAATATGTGAAGTACAACAACACTTTTCAACACTAAAAAAGCTCCAAAAACAATTGTGGAATAATGGCACTGACTGTTCTGCAGAATAGTTTCCAAGGGAGAGGGCCGGCCCCAAGCATGCTGGGGCCCTTGGGTACAAGCCTGCCCTGGGCCCTAGCGCTCCCCTTCCGCAATTCGCGGCAGGATTGCTGCATCGTATCGCAGGGCGGGAGCTTTGGAGCTCCCGCCATTCCCTCGCTCAACCTACCTTTCTTGGCTTTATTGTGTGGCCGCGTGCGCAGTGCATGCAGTGCTGCCCTTAACCAACGTGGCGGCCAAAGTATTGGCAAAAACAGTTAAAGACAGGTATTTAAAACCATTCAAAATAATAAAACCAACAATGAGTTAAAACCAGATAAAATACATACCTTCTACATGCTTGGGTAGGCTTGCCTAAACAGAAATGTTTTTAGCAGGTGCCAAAAAGAGTACAATGAAGTGCCTGCCTAATGTAAACAGGCAGGGAGTTCCAAAGCATAGGTGCTGCCACACTAAAGGATCAATTTCTTATAAGTGCAGAACATGTACTTTGTGGAATCCATAACATGGAAAGCACACCTTGAACATGGCCTGGTAGCAAATCAGCAACTGGTGCACATTTCAGAGGTATTATGTGCTGAGAGGGTCTCATTCATGTCAGCAATCATGCCACAGCTTTCTGCACTAACTGCAGCCCCCAGGTCAGGTTGTGCTACATGGGGATTTCTGTGATCTTGGATGTCTGGCGACCAGGATTTTTTTAGTTTTGGTTAGGAACCCTGACTGGCTGTGGGATGCTGAGTTTTCTGTCTTACTCATAGGAATCTTGTTGTGGTTGGTATGGTATTGCATTTAGGAAATCATCACTATCTTTTTTTTTCCTATTTACATTTCATTTACCTTTAATCTCACTCCCCTACATCAGTAGAAGCAAGAACAGCGGTTCCATGTGGTAAGCTCAACGCCTTTAAACCCACTGATGATGTACCTTGTTATGTGCATGACTGTTTGTTTCTTGCCCAATAGTAGTAGAAAAGAATTCACATACTGGGAAGTGTGGCTTCCATTGTTGTTGTTCCCAATCTACTGCCCGTGACGGTAGACCAAACCATGCGTGTTTTCTCTCTGTCAATTATTACTCACTGGAATTGGGTTGGCTGTCAAAGTGAGTTTATAGCAGCCCACAGAGTAGGCAGGAAAGAGTAGAGAATATTCTTAACTCTTACTCATTTCTCAAACCTCTCTCTGAAGTGAAGGGTCAAGTCTGTAAAGAAGTTTAGAGCAGCCACGTTAAAAGGCAGGCAGGGAATTCCAGGCAGGGGGTTGGCAACTTGGCTTTGTTGATTGATTTTTATTTACGGTTATAGACCAAACTGAACGTATACAAATACACAAATGCACAACAGTACTTAAAAGAAGCATTAAACATAATCACTCTTGTGAGATACCCTCTTACTGCATATTAAAACAATAACATTAAAATATTAAAATTAAAAAGTGAATTGTTTAATCATTACTTTTCGACAGTCAATAGCTGCTGCAAAAAAGCTGGCTACTTTTATTGTGACCTGGGGATTCCGGTCAGATAACAAATACTCCAAATAAAATAAATCCGATCTACCTGGGATTTTTATTAAAATTGGAATAATAAAAATAACTCTAAAATCACAATAAAAAGAACAATAAAACAACACGTGATGAATTGTTTCCACCTCCCCCGACCCACAAGGGCACAGACGCTCCCGGAAGGGCACGCTCTTAAATCTGCCTTCAAGGAGGGCAGAAGGTAGGACATTAAGCTTGGCTAACATAAAGGCCTTCCTATATTTTGGGACTGATAAATTAATTAAATAATTTGCTGGTGCAAATGTCACCAACTTGTCCCTGAAATCTGGATAAGCTGTGGCCAAGCCTACATGTTCTTGAAGTTCAATGTCCCAGATATGTTGCTTAATAGCTGCTTTGGCCTTAGGATAACCTAGGGCCAATAATGCATTGGGGGCAAAGCCCAGCCTCTGTAATTGTGCTATTAACATTTTTTTCCACTTGGACTGGAAGGCATCTGTAAGAGTCAAAGGGGCCAATCCCACCAGGAAAAATAGCAGCTACAGCCAATAATTTAACTTAAGCAGCCATGCTCAGGCCTTTATGGACGTTTGACCTGTCTCTAAACGAAGAATTACGTTAGGTGTACAACTCGGCACTCCCAGAATAGCTCTCAGAAATTTGGTTTGGATCTTTTCGAATAGCGCAAAATTGCTATAAACGCATAACTGAGAGCCATATAACATTTGTGCTATGATCTTGACTACAAATACCTGAATAGCTGATGGTACATGTTGGCCCCCTCTGGTAAAAAAGAAAGAAAGGAGTGCCTTTGTATTCCTATGGGCATTGGTAATTGTGTTGTTAATTTGGGCATTCCAGAAACCTGAAGATTGAAATGTTACTCCAAGATATCTATATGATGTAACCTGTTCAATTATATGATCATTGATCTGCCATTTATGCCTTATTTTTTTCTTAGTGAAGATCAGTATCTTGGTCTTAGTGTAATTGATATGCAACAGTTCCCTTTTACAGTGTGAATCCAAAGCCCTTAAGAGGCGCCTCAAACCTATTGACGTTAGAGATAAAAGAACAGCGTCATCTGCATAAAGCTTTGTTGTAGATATACTTGCAAAGGATCCCAAGTCAAGCCTTACCAACAGCACAATCCTGAATATCTACACAGAAGTAAGTCCTGTTGAGTTCTATGGGGCTTAGTCCCTTAGTAAGTGTGTTTCGAATTGCAGCCTTCGGGGGCATCCAACTTTAGCCTTGAGCGCTCCCATCTAACATCTCCACAACATTAGACTTTCTTCTTACAATGGCCTTCTGGTGACTGGCCTGGCCTGATGGCACTTAAACCCTTCTTCATTTAGCTAAGATTTCTATCTTAATTTCCAATCAGACTTTTTTGTTTGTTTGAGTGATATGTTCCAAGCAATTGTGGTTGATGCTTAATGCATCATGCTTAATGACATCACTAGGGCCTGTCCCATGACATCACTAGGGCCCATCCCTGAAATCACAGGATTTGTGATGCTTCTGACCTGGCACTGCACTAGTCTGCACTGATTTGTTTCTATTTATGTAATTAGCACTCTTTGGATTAGTTGAAAAATGCTTAAGGCTGGATTTATTTGTGTACATTTAAGAATGTTCATGTTAAGAGGCTTCTTGCCAAGAAATCCCTTTGGAAAGGATGGCCCAGGGAGAGAAGGAAGACCGTATAACAAGAGCCAACATGTAATTTTAAGTTGAAGATATATAAATACTTGATTTTTTAAAATGCACCAGTGACTTAAGGCAGCTGCATGCATTTAAAAAGCATTACTCTAATGTATTCACAAAAGGCTAATGGAAGCTTTTACCAAATAAATAAAGTTTTTTTCCCCCTTTTTAAAAAAATGATTTATCTACTTTTTAGACACAACAATATAGACCTTCTGCTCTAGGGACTCATAAAAGTGAATTTTACTTCCCAGATTACAAAGCTAGTCAATTATCTGGGAATGAGTCATTCATTCAAAAGCTGCTGCAACGTGATGTGTTAACCATCAGGAAATTTTACACCAATTGGAATTATAAACACCAGAGGGTCTTCTTTTTTATTCAGTCTCAGCTGACTAAGTCCATTTTCTAAACCTCCTGGTGATATAATTCATGTAGGAGAAGCTTGGGCAATCCTGATTTTAAAAGTTTCCTTTTGATATTTGTAAGGGATATTTATTTTATTTCCAATAACATGCTCCACACCCATGGTTATCATTCAATGTATGTTCCAGGGAACTATCGGGGTTTCCTAAGAATCTTACCAGGAGTCCCTCAAAGAGAACATTTGTATAGTAATGGCAGAAAAGTTTCGTTGAAAGATAGCTTGGTGCAAAGAGCATGTTCTCCAAGTCTTGTCTAGTCGTCCTTAGATTTGCACATCTAAAGACTAGGGGTGGAGAAGAAATTCAATTCAGTTCACATTAAAGGCAAAAGTACTTAATTCACACTTTTCAAAACAATATAAGTACTAACACTCAGCCATCCTTTGAAATTCCCACTTGTTTGAATTTTGTGATGCAGTTCTTCTACCAATGTTTACAAAAATGTATATATTAGTGGGGAATTGAATAACAATGAATATATTTGTGAAAATAATATACAAAAATGCATTACATTGGAAAATTGCTTGCACAAATAGGTACATTAGTCAAGACTGCCCACAAAAAATGTATTTTTGTATGAAATGTATGAACTGATCCAAAGCCTGCACTCGTCATCAGAGGGTCTTCTCCATGTGCCCCCTCCATGGGAGGCTCAGAGGGTGGCAACATGAGAATGGGTCTTTTCAGTGATGGCTCCTCGCCTCTCCCAAGGAAGGGATGCCTGGCGCCTTCGTTACCCATCTTTAGGCACCAGGGAAAGACCTTCCTTTTCATTCAGGCTTTTGGCCCTTGAGGTGCGCTGTCTTAGTTTTTTTGTTTGGGTTCAAAGTTTTTATATGGTATGTTTTTAAATCTTTTGTAAGTTGCCTCAAGACCGTTGGGTATGAGGCAACCAACAAATGAAATAAATATTAAATTGCTGCAGAAATGTGAACTCAGTTTAAGATTGGAAAAATGAGAAACTGAGAGAAACAAAATGGCCAGATCCTCCCATCCCTGCTCAAGACGATATGTACGTACATCAGGGCTGGTTTATCTGAGCAACTGCTGGTACCCAACCACCTTGGCTAGGCTCTGGGCACTGACACCAACACTGGCTCCTGCCTGTTCACCTGGCCACAAGTTTATCTGGGTGCCAGAAGCTGCATCTGGGAAAGATGTTCACCATGTTAAATTACCATTGTGCCTCAGAGTGAGGCCTGTTATAGCACTGCTGTCCTGGGCTCTTGGGGCACTGTGGAAAATTTAACATAGTGGTGGCTTCCCAAATTAAGCTGCTGCCAGCAGGTAAGACCACAGCTGGGGGAGGGCCTGCTCATGGGGGGTGGGCCACCCCTGGCAACCTTGCTGGTTGTGTCATAGTTGCATTTCCCTGTGCATAAGGGAAAGCACCAAGATGCTTTGCTGAATGAAGCAGAGCCAAGTGCCCCCCCTTCCACTAGAGTCTTACTGTACCATTTTCAGCCAACAATTCCTGCCTTCATCTATCTACTTCCCATTCATGGTGCCTCCCAAAGCAGGTTACCTCACCCTGTTGCATGGTAGAGCTGGCCCTGGGGTTGACTAATAAATTCAAAGAGGCTGCGGTCCACAGCAGGGTGAAGGCATAATGCTCACTTATTTATTTATTTATTTACTTGGACAATTACAGTACCGCTTCCATGTAAACAAAACTCTCAGTGGTTTACAACATAAGTTAATACATCTTAACAAACAGCAAATACAAAAAACAACAACCCCACCAAAGAATTTCTACAGGCTATAAAATATAACTAACAACTGGACAGAACATTGTGTTTAATATCAAAATACACACTGCGCATAAATATCAATTACAAAAATTCCCTACCTACACTTCCCTCCCCCAGATACAAAAATGTCCAGAGACTGCACTGGCTCATGATAACAATTAATCACCTTAGGGGGCAATCCAACTCACCCTTCTGCTGGGCTGGGTGAGGGGATGCTGCAGATCTCTGTCGGTACTGGGAGGCCCCTGGTTGTGCCGGGCTCTGCTGGCAGCAGCCCTCTGCTGTGGCGGAGATGTGGCTCTGCCAGGAGCCTCCCGGCACCACTGGGGGTCTGCCAGGGACAGCCAACCTGGTGGAAGGCCCGAAAATGGGGCATTATGGAGCCATGGTGGGGGCAGAGTCACGAGGGGGGGACTTACATGAGATCCTTCTTGTGTTCAGACCCCTCCCCTGGGTCCTGATCCGCCTTCAAACTCCACAGGCAGGTAAAAACATTTTTTTAAAATTCCACTGTGGCCTACAAGGAGCTGTTACTCCCTGGGAGGCCTGTTGGTCGGAGTCAGCGCTTTCCGGCTGGCTCGTGGGTGCGGCTCCAGACGGAGCCAGTGTGCAGCTGGGCTGGTGGCTCCCGAGCTGCAGGAGGATCCCATGGAGCTTTCTGTCAGCTCCTCCTCTGCTGGCTGACTGGCAATTGGATTGCTCTGCCATGGTTAGAAATATTGCCCCAAATTGGCCATTTTCAGGAGGTATCCAACGAAACAGTTCCACCAGCTCAAGGACTTTGTGCAATGGAACTTCCCTGCCCTCTTCTCTTCCAGAGTACCCCTGCTCACCCGGTAAATCCACTCCAGAATTTGGGGGAATACTGAAAGCAATGAGCCTAAGCAAGTCATGTCCATTGATTTCAGTGGGTCTACTCCAAGTATGACTTAGTTGGACTCAGTCTCCAAGCTTCTTCTGGAGATCTACAATCCAGCTATACTAAAGTGAGTAGGACTGAAGAGGATTTACACTGCAATCCAAAACACACTTACCTGGGAGTAAGCCCCATTCAATCCAGTGGAGCATTCTTCTGAGTAAACACATATTGGATTGCAGCCATAGTCTTTGCTGACTTCAGAAGAATTCCCCATCACACCTCACCCCAATCCAAGTACTTCAGCTTAAATTAGGTGTGGATTCAGTTTGCTTTCTCACAATCTGGTTTCCCGTTTAACCTGATGATGAGCCTTCCAGCTCCTTCGAGACAATTTAAACCTAAGCTTAAGTGTACTGTAATTAACCTGTCTAAAGTCTCCCTAGAACTGTTCCTGATATACAATTTCTATTTTCCTGTGCTCAGTTTTTGATATTCTTTGGACCATGTTATTTTTTTAGAGGGTGGGGGTGGCCTTTTCTCTTTCATACTGTGAGAGCCTCTCCATTTAAATGAGGGGCGGAGGAAGGGAATAAAGATATATGAGGTTTTAGACATATGCACACTGACATTGCTTTGTGTTTCTGCTTGATGATGAAATTGTATATTGTGACTCTTGCTGGTGGACATTTTCCTAATTCCCCAGTGCTGTAACTAAACCTGAAACCTGCCTGCAAGGACCTTATGTAATCTAATGGAATTGTTCTGACAAGCAACTCCATAAATCTCAGATCACCTTTAATCTCAGTCTGTGTTTCTTTAAAAGGATACTGTTCAGAATGTTTCCTTTTGCAATCTTACGACTTTCTTTACAAATAACTGCTTCTTCAAAATATAACTGCTCCTTCAAATCATGGAAAATTAAAACGCACTTGCCTACTAATATCTCTTGCTGTTGTTTTCAGTATGTAGCCTCCCAATGGAATGTTCTTGTAGCATTGATCAGGAATGGTGGGGCATTTTAAATAATGGAGAGAGAAACTTAAATTATTGAAAACACTTAGCCTTTACTTCATACTAAAAGCTCTTAAGTGTCTGTTTCATTTATGGAAAATAGTGTCAAAACTATTAATTCAGTATTAAGCTTATGTATAAAAGTTTGCAAGAGTGAAACTTTTAATCAACTAAGAATTATTAAACGAATGCTTAAAAGGAGGGTTTTCCGATAGTTGCTTGAAATGTTTAAATATGGCTAATTGATTGTGTATAGCACCTGTCAAACCCAGCATCAAGGTCTTTGCCTACCTCTCTAGGTTTCTGATGGTCCTAAAATCTGAATTGTGTGGATGACAAAAGCTACATATTTATTTATTTATTATACTTGTATACCGCCCCATAGCCGAAGCTCTCTGGGGAGTTTACATTAACTAAAAACAAACAGAATTTAAAATACATCTTTTAAAAAACAATTTAAAATACAATTTAAAAATTTAAAACAATATAAAACACATGCTAAAATGCCTGGGAGAAGAGGAAAGTCTTGACCTGGCGCCAAAAAGATAATAGTGTTGGCACCAGGCACACCTCATCAGGCAGATCATTCCATAATTTGGGGGCCACCACTGAGAACGCTCTCTCCCTTGTTGCCATTCTCCAAGCTTCCCTTGGAGTAGGCACCCGGAGGAGGGCCTTTGATCTTGAATGTAGTGTAAGGGTGGGTTCTTATTGGGAGAGGCGTTCCATCAGGTATTGTGGTCCCAAGCCATGTAAGGCTTTATAGGTCAAAACCAGCACCTTGAATTGAACTGAGAAACATAAAGGCAGCCAGTGCAAGCGGGCCAGAATCGGTTTTATATGTTTGGACCGTCTGGTCCCTGTTACCAATCTGGCCGCTGCATTTTGCACAAGCTGCAGTTTCCGAACTGTCTTCAAAGGCAGCCCCACGTAGAGTGCATTGCAGTAATCTAATTTGGAGGTTACCAGAGCATGGACAACTGAAGCCAGGTTATCCCTGTCCAGATAGGGATGTAGTTGGGCCACCAACCAAAGTTGGTGGAAGGCACTCCGCGCCACTGAGGCTACCTGAGCCTCAACTGACAGAGATGATTCTAGGAGAACCCCCAAGCTACGAACCTGCTCCTTCAGAGGGAGTGCAAGCCCATCCAGGACAGGTTGGGCATCCACCATCCAGTCAGAAGAACCACCCACTAGCAGCATTTCAGTCTTGTCTGGATTGAGCCTCAGTTTATTAGCCCTCATCCAGTCCATTGTTGCAGCCAGGCACCAGTTCAGCACATTGACAGCCTCACCTGAAGAAGATGAAAAGGAGAAATAGAGTTGCGTGTCATCATGACCGCACCCAATTGTTTCATGTAGATGTTGAACAGCATGGGGGACAGAACTGACCCCTGCGGAACCCCATACTGGAGAGTCCAGGGTGCCGAGCAGTGTTCCCCAAGCACCACCTTCTGGAGGCGACCTGCCAAGTAGGAGCAGAGCCACTGCAATGCAGTACCTCCCACTCCCAACTCAGCCAGTCTCCCCAGAAGGATACCATGGTCGATGGTAGTGAAAAGCCGCTGAGAGATCAAGGAGAATCAACAGAGTCACACTCCCCCTGTCTCTCTCCCGACAAAGGTCATCATACAGGGTGACCAAGGCTGTTTCCGTGCCAAAACCAGGCCTGAAACCCGACTGAAATGGATCCAGATAATCGGTCTCATCCAAGAGTGTCTGGAGCTGGCCCACAACCACTCGTTCCAGGACCTTGCCAAGGAATGGAGCATTTGCTACCGGCCTATAGTTATTAAGATTTTCTGGGTCCAAGGAGGGTTTCTTCAGGAGTGGTCTCACTACCGCCTGTTTCTGTCAGCCAGGGACCACCCCCTCTCACAGAGAGGCATTAATCACCTCCCTGGCCCAACCCGCCGTTGTATCCTTGCTAGCTTTTATTAGCCAAGAAGGGCAAGGATCCAGCACAGAAGTGGTTGCACGAACCTGTCCAAGCACCTTGTCAACGTCCTCAAGCTGCACCAACTGAAACTCATCCAAGAAATTGGGACAAGGCTGTGCTCTGGATACCTCGCTTGATTCACCTGCTATAACACTGGAGTCTAAGTCCTGGTGGATGCTAAAGGTTTTATCCTGGAAGTGCCTAGCAAATTTATTACAGCGGGCCTCAGATGGTTCTACCATGTCTCTGGGGCCAGAGTGTAATAGCCCCTGGACAATTCTGAAGAGCTCCTCTGGGTGGCAGATTGATGATTTGATAGTGGCAGCAAAATATTGTTTTTTTGCTGCCCTTACTGCCCCTAAATGCAACTTACGATAGGCACTTACCAATGTATAATAGCATCCACTAGGAGTTCATCTCCATCTGCACTCAAGCAGTCTCCGATATTGTTTCATCGCTCTCAACTCTGGGGTATATCATGGAGCTGTACGAGCTCTACACAGGAGAGGGCGCTCAGGAGCAATCATGTCAACTGCCCGGGTCACTTCTGTATTCCACAGCTCGACCAGGGTTTCGACATGAGTGCCAGCCCTATCAGCCGGAAAACTCCCCAGAGCCCTTTGGAAACCATCTGGATCCATTAGTCTCTGGGGGCGGACCAACTTAATAGGTCCCCCACCCTTGCAGAGGGGAAAAGCCACTGCAAGTCTAAACGTCAGCAAGCAGTGATCTGCCCATGACGGAGGGACTGGTGTAAGGTACCCCACATTCAGATCACCATGTCCTGTTGCAAAAACCAAGTGTAGAGTATGCCCTGCTACATGTGTCGGGCCAAACAGAATCCCCAGTCCGCTGACCCAACATAACGTGCAAACACTCCAGACCATTAGTCACATGGACAGGGTGCTTGCAGAGGGAGATGGAGCTCCTATAGACCACAACAACCCCTCTCCTAAACCCTCAGGTCTACCCTGATGCTGGACCAGGTACCCTGGTGGACATAGCTGGGAGAGACTGAGTCCTCCCTGCTCACCCACCCAGATCGGCTGCCTCATCCACAATTAAAGCATGAATGAGGGATATCTTATTATGCACCGATCTGGCATTTAGGAGCAGCATCCAGAGGCCTGAGAGCTGGCTGATAGGGCAACCAACAATCCTGCGGGTGTGGGGAGGACCGGAACAAGGCACAGTCATTAACTGCCTGGGCTGCGTTCCCCTTACCTGGCAAATCCTCCTCACAACGCCATATATCCCTCTATCCATCACTACGCTAATTGGGCCCCCCTCTAATCTCCGCACTTGGCTCTGAGTCCTCTCTCCCAGGCACATGACTCAAGACCCAGAAAAAGGCAGACAAAGCAGGAGCTACCTCAGCTAGCCGGCTTATGTATTCCCTCCAAAGAAGGGACAGGTGGAAGGAATCAGCCACAGCTGGCTGAGTACCTGGGGCCTGGTCCTGCAAGGCGTGGCAACCTGCAGCACAGGAGTCCAACAGGGAGAGGGTGAGGGGGGTGAGGGTGAGGGGGGTGAGGGTGAGGGGGGTGAGGAGGGTGAGGGGGGTGAGGAGGGTGAGGGGGGTGGTGGAGGTAGCCGAGCAGCAGCGGGCGGGCGGGCGGGCGGGCGGGCGGGCGGGCAAGCAGCAATGGCTCTCCTTCCCTGGACGGTGGTGGTCCCCTTTCTCCTGCAGGCACTGGGTCTCCCAGGCCACCTCAGCCAGCCGGCTTATGTATCCCCTCCGAAGAAGGGACAGGTGGAAGGAATCAGCCACAGCTGGCTCAGTACCTGGGGCCTGGTCCTGCAAGGCGTGGCAACCTGCAGCACAGGAGTCCAACAGGGAGAGGGTGGTGGTAGTGGTAGCCGAGCAGCAGCAGCAGCAGCAAGCAAGCAGGCAGACAGACAGGCAGGCAGCAATGGCTCTTCTTCCCTGGACGGTGGTGGTCCCCTTTCTCCTGCAGGCACTGGGTCTCAAACAACATACAGGAATACCCTGCTATACGAACCTTCACTTAACATACACTCGCTTTTACGGACATACTCCATACTCCACCATGCCCCTGTTTACGTATGCTTGCTTCACACTTACGGACACTTAACGGTGTGTGTGGGTGGAAATAGACGTGATCGCGCCACCGCAAATCAGCTGGGAGGCGCGATTGCAATCAGCTGGGAGGCGCAGCAGCACAGCAGCAGAGGCTTGAGCGTGCGGGGTGGAAATAGACGCAATCACGCCACCACAAATCAGCTGGGAGGTGCGATTGCGATCAGCTGAGAGGCGTGGCAGCGCAGCAGCAGAGGCTTTAGAGCGGGGCTTTGAGGCTCTGCATGAAGGAGAGGTAAAAAAAGTTTTAAAAGGTAGTGCTTCACTTTAAGGACATTTTTGGTTTACGTACTCGCTGTGGTCCCATTGACTACGTTAATGAGAGGTATTCCTGTACATATGAACATGCAACATACATGTCAGCTGCCATGCAGAGAATTAAACTTTTTTTTCATGCCCTATGTATAGGTCTTGGATAGCCTTAAAATCTGAAGTGCGTGAATTGCACAATATGACCTTAGTAATATGAATTTCAGGTGGCTACCACCAAGCTGCCCTGGGCTCCTACTGGAGAAAAAATGGAAATGGACTGCCTTCAAGTTGATTCCGACTCATTCAAGTCGATTCATGGTAAGCAGTATTCAGAGGTGGTTTACCTGCCTTCCTCTGAGGCTGAGGAGGAAGAGTGTTATATAAATCTATTATTATTATTATTATTATTATGCAAGCCCAAAATCAGTGTGAAGGAGTCCTTAGCTTGGATGTGTTCTGTCCCATCCAATTCAGAGTGGGGGACATACTACATGACATCCACACCTCCTACTGCTGAACATATAAGCTGCCATAGATGAGAGGTCACAGTGTCACTTGGGAAGCTGCCTTATGCCAGGCCAGACTTTTTGCCTATCAGGCCCAGAATTGTCTACTTTCTTAATCTGGAGATTCCAGGGATAGAATCAGTGACTTTATGCATACAAAGCACATGCTGTACCACTGATCTATGGTCTCTCCCCCCCATACAATGTTCACAAGTCTCTACCCACATACACCAGTCATGGGTTTCATTCATTCATTCATTCATTCAATCAATAAATTTATATTCCACCCTTCCACCTGAAGGAGCTCAGGGCAGCAAACATCACAATAAACAATACTTTAAGAAGCATTCTAAAAACAGTTTAAATGTATTCTAAAAACAGTTAAAAATATTCTAAACACAGTTAAAAGCATTTTCTCAACTAGTGATCTTAGGCTTGCCAGGGCAGTGTCTTTTAGCCATCAAATGCCTGGGTAAACAGGAATATTTTTAAATTCCTCTTGAAAGTCAGTAATGAGAAAGACAGATGCATCTTTCCAGAGAGGGCATTCCACAATCAGGGAACCGCTACCGATAAGGTCTATCATGGGCCAATGCCAACTGGGCAGCCCCCAGTGGCGGCACCACCTAGAAGGCCGCACCTGCCGATCATAGGGTCCGAGATGCTTCATATTGGGAAGACACTCTCTTAGGGACTAGGGTCCCAAGCCATTTAGGGCTTGATATGCTGGTGCTAACACTTTGAATTGTTCACTGCCAGCCAGTGCAGCACTTTCAGGACTGGCAGTACATGGTCTCATCGGGCTGCCCCACTTACCAACTGTCTTCAAGAGCAGTCCTACATAAAGCACATTATAGTAGTCCAGACAGAATTACAATGGTCTGGTAGAATTCAGTCTGTATGGTCTCCAATTATTCCCTAACCAGGAAGTTCAGAAAACAGTTAGTCATAATGAAACATGGGCATTAGTGTACAAGTGTTGCTTATTTCTCTGTGGGGACTGCATATCTGCTCACAATTGTCTTGTTCATTGCATTAGTGATGGCCTGGGCAATTTAGTAGGCTGAGCATAAGGAATGTGTAAATCGCAGGAACTTGGTATTAGCACATCTGGTCTCCCCATACTTCCTATGCAGATGCTTATTTCACCTGCTAGGTTTTTCCATCCATGCTCAAGGTGCTAATACTATATTCACATATAATGCATGGCCAATATGGCATTATTTCCCGATTCTGCCTATGCAGGAATAACTGTTGGATTGTACAATAATTTATTGACAATCCCAGTTTTCACTTAGAAAATAGCTTCTACCCCAGTGTCTGAAAACAATATCCCTATTGTTAACATGGACATTTGTGCTCTGTATCTCCCTAGTCCCGTCCATTTCTGGCCTTGCCTTAAAATCTCCTCCTGCTACTACATTGTTTTTTGTAAAAACAAAACATCAGTTAAAGTCTCAAATATCATAAGAAACAACTGCAAACTGGGCATAATTTGCCCAAAACGGACAAAAGAACTATCAATATGAATGTGGTTCAATCGCCCTCCTACACTGTCTTCCTCAGGTTAATTTTAGCGTTTTTGCTTGCTTTGCCTGCATAAATGCAATTGGCTATTCCATTCAGTTGTCACAGTGGACCTGTGTTGGCAGGGCAGCCATGCCCCCTCTGGATACCATTGGCTTAGCTGCTCTGATGTCAACGATCACCCCAGCTATGGAGGCTTTCTTTCTCTTCTATATTGGTGGCTTACATCTTCCACTCCATCCAGTTTCCAGTTTCTCTGTTTCAGTGAGTTCAAAGCATGAGTCTAGTTCTGACTGCAATTCCCTTCTGTATCAGGGACTGCATGTGCAAACAGATTTATTTATTTATTAATTAAATGTATATCCTCCCTTCCTCCCTGAAGGAGTCCAGGATGGCAAACAAAACACTAAAAACACCCTAAAACATCTTAAAAACAGACTTTAAAATATATTAAAATGAAACATCTTTTTTTAAAAAGCTTAAAAAACATCTTAACAAGCAATTCCAACACAGACACAGACAGGGATAAGGTCTCAACTTGAAAGGCTTGTTGAAAGAGGAAGGTCTTCAGTAGGCGCAGAAAAGACAACGGAGATGGTGCCTGTCTAATATTTAAAGAGAGGGAATTCCAAAGGGTAGGTGCCAAACGCTAAAGGTCTGCTTCCTATTTTTTGTGGAACAGACCTCCTGATAAGATTATATGTGCCGGAGGCCCTCACTTATAGAGCACAGTGACCAACTGGGTATATAAGGGGTAAGACTGTCTTTCAGGTATCCTGGTCCCAAGCTGTATAGGGCTTTGTACACCAAAATCAGAACCTTGAACTTGGCCCGGTAGCTAATGGGCAACCAGTGCAATTCTTTCAGCAGTGGGATGACATGTTGGTGATATCCTGTCTCAGTGAACAGCTGCGCATTTTGCACCAGCTGCAGCTTCTGGACCAACTCAAGGGCAGCCCCACACAGAGCATATTACAGTAATTGCATCATTGCAATTAAGCTGTTGTTTCAAATTAAGGTGTTTGTCAACAAGGAGAAGCCTATCCCTGAAGCCCTGAGCAAAGGAGGTGGAATATTAAGATGACAGTTACAAAAGGAACACTACTTAACATCTTAATATTCAATCGATTTAATGCATTTTACATTTAATATTTTAGTACTGAGTTTTGTAGTTGTTTATATGTTTAATTATGTTTAGGTATTTTTGGTATAATTTTTAAGTTTAATATATGTTTTTAAATTGTATATTGGATGTTATATGTTGTGAACCGCCCAGAGAGCTTCGGCTATGGGGCGGTATAGAAATATAATTAATAAATAATATAAAATAAGTAAATAATTCAGCACAGATGGTGTGACCACAGTACCTGGATCTGTATTGCCACATCCTGATTTTGAAATTACATATGGGATGAGACACAGTCCCCATCAGCTGGTAGCACTGTCGGCTTTGAAGCTAGGTTTTCTTTGCCATAACAAGTGATGGTTGCTGTCAAAGTTGTAACACAACCATTTGATTGACAAGGAACTGTCGATAGTTACATGCACATAGGAGTTGGTATAGCCCATCTCTTTGCTCACATCTCTACAGATATGGCCATGCCAGACCATGTCACTATGGCCATTGTTGAGAAAGGGCAGTCCTTGTATATGCATCTGGGGCTCTCCTTCATCTCAAGTCTTCTCTAGACTCAACGCTTCCTTTGAGTTTACTATTCTTGCCCCACCCACCCATTGTGAGACCTTTCATATACTTAGATTTTTAAAAAAATTTTTTTTAATAAAAAAAGAAGTTAGTTTACTATTTGTCCATCTAGCTCAGTGTGGTTGCCTGTTTTAACTAGCAGTAGCTCTCTTGGGTGACAGGCACAGGTCTTCCTCATCTTCTGCTACCAGGTCCTGTGTATTGAAGATGGCAAGAACTGAACCTGGTACCTTGTGCTGCAAAATACGTGTTCTACCACTGAGCTATGGAGGAAATGTCTGTCGCTGTCTACTCATCATGATAGCTACACCCAACCTCCAAACTCAGAAATAATATGCTGCTGAATACCAGTTGCACAGTGGGAAAGAGCTATTGGAGGAATGGTGAGCCTATGGCTGCCTTCCAGATGTTGTTGGATTCCAACTCCCATCAGCCCCAGCCAGCATGGCCAGTGGTCAGGAATGATGGGGGTTGGAGTCCAACAACACCTGGAGGGCCACTGGTTCCTAACCCTTGGATTTTCTTTTCTTGTCCTGTTTGTGGGCTTCCCAGGGGTCTGTGGTTGATCACTGTGAGAAACAAGATGATGGTCTCCATGGATCTTTGGTGTGATCCAGAAGATCTTTTCTTATGTTGTAATCTTTGGAGTTCAATACCTGTTGGGGAAATAGAAGTGGTATTTGGCCCACCCATCTCTTAACTTGTTTCTCCCCTATAACTTTTTCTCTCCTTAAAAATTATGTTTTCTGAGCATGTTCTTTTAAAACTAAATCTAAACATGTTCAAGGGATTGGAAATTAGTATTATTCACAGTGTAAATCAGGGCAATTTTTCCCCTCTTTAACCTGATGCACATGCCAGGAATATGACATGGTATTTGAACCACAACATTGGAAAATTAAGGAAACATAAAGGCCTAGTCTCTTTGTCATCATACTTCCCTTTGCAAAAGATATGCTCTTTTGTTATTAAGCAGACCCAATCAAAACAAAAAGGATACTGTTTCTTTTATGAGTAATGCACTAACTCACAAAAAAAAGACAAGAAAAAGGAAAGTTCATGCAGGACATACGAATTCGGACAGCATAAGATTTATTACAATGGCTGCAGAAATTATTCCTCCTTAACGGCACTTAAATTGTCTAATTATTCCCAGCTGTTTTCAATTTGCTTCAGGTTGTTAATTAGAGGCTTAGGGTTCTCTTGCACTGATTCAGTGGACCAAGTCTGCAATGAGCAAAGAATTGCTTCATGTCAAAACCACACAACAATCATCTGGAAATTTCTGGAGGAAAATTTGATATTCATACTTACCCATCTCCCTCCCACTGGGCTGACAAAAAAGTTCTGAGACATACAATTTCCTAGTTTTTTGGATAATTAATTGCACCTACTGATGTTGAAGAAAAAAAGGAAAGTGATGTTTGTCCTTTTGTTTTGTAAAAGGAAGACTATGAGGTAAACAGATTAAGTTGGGTCCAAGCTCCTGATAATCTTAATTAATCCCTGGATGGAGAGGGTTAGGGAGCCTTTGTTACCATTTAACATATTACAGAAGGCCAGAGGACTGAGATTTTCTTCCTTAAAACAATACAAAGGCAAGCCCAAATGCTGGAGACAAATCTTGCAGACTCTTGAGGTTTCTCATAAAGCGCTGCAGAATGAAGGAGAAACTGCTTTTGATGAGGATGTTTCTCTTTTGTGGGGGAGAAAGTGTGTCCCACAAGTATCATAAGGGATAAGGGTGTGGCATCAGTTGTATTATTTCTGCATTTGTTGTGTGCATCTGTCCAGGGGACTAAGAGGCACTACCTGCCAAAAAAAAGTAAGTTGCCACAATTGGTATAAGGTTAGGTATGCCACTGATGGTCGCCAGTCGTAAGAGAGGACATGATAAAGGTGTATAAATGCATGCCTGGAGTGGAAAAAGTGGATAGGGAGACTTTTTCTCCTCTCATAATCCTAGAACCTGGGGTTCATCTAAAGAAGCTGACGGGTGGGAGATTCATGGCAGACAAAAGGAGGGACTTACTCAGTGTATCACTGAACTATGGAGTTCACTACCACAGGGTGTGTTGACAGCCAACAATTTAGATGATGGCTTTAAGTGGGATTTGACAAAATCATGGAGGATAATGGCTGATAATGGCTACTAGCTGATGGATACATAGAATCATAGAATTGGAAGGGGCTTATAAGGCCAACCCCCTGCTCAATGCAGGAATCCAAGTCAAAGCATAACTGACAGGTGCCTGTCCAGCTGCCTGTTGGAGAGCCCACCACCTCCCCAGGTAATTGGTTCCATTGCTGTACCACTCTAAAAGTTAAGAAGTTTTTCCTGATGTTTAGTTGAAATCTGTCTTCCTGCAACTTGAGCCCATTATTCCATGTCTTGCACTCTGGGACGATCGAGAAGAGATCTAGCCCTCCTCTGTGTGGCAACCTTTCATGTACTTGAAGAGTGCTATCATATCTCCCCTCAGTCTTCTCTTCTCCAGGCTAAACATGCCCAGTTCTTTCAGTCTCTCCTCATAGGGCTTGGTTTCCAGTCCCCTGATCATCCTTGTTGCCCTCCTCTGAACCTGTTCCAGTTTGTCTGCATCCTTCTTGAAGTGCGGAGACCAGAACTGGACGCAGTATTCAAGATGAGGCCTAACCAGTGCTGAATAGGGGGGAATTAATACTTCATGCGATTTGGAAACTATACTTCTGTTAATGCAGCCTAATATAGCATTTGCCTTTTTTGCAGCCACATTGCACTGTTGGCTCATATTCAGCTTGTGATCAACGACAATTCCAAGATCCTTCTCATGTGTTGTATTGCTGAGCCTAGTATCCCCCATGTCTTTCACTCTGAGACTATCGAGAAGAGATCCCTGCCCTCCTCTGTGTGGCAACCTTTCATGTTCTTGAAGAGTGCTATCATATCTCCCCTCAGTCTTCTCTTCTCCAGACTAAACAGTTCTTTCAACCTCTCCTCATAGGGCTTTGTTTCCAGTTCTTTGATCATCCTTGTTGCCCTCTGCTGAACATGTTCCAGTTTGTCTGCATCCTTCTTAAAGTGTAGTGTCCAGAACTGAACACAGTACTCAAGAGAGGCCTAACTAGTGCTGAATAGAGGAGAACTAGTGCTTCACATGATTTGGAAACTATACTTCTGGTAATGCAGCCTAAAATAGCATTTGCCTTTTTTGCAGCCATATCACACTGTTAGCTCATATTCGGCTTGTGATCAACAACAATCCCAAGATACTTCTTGCATGTAGTATTGTTGAGCCAAGTATCCCCTACCTTACAACTGTGCATTTGGTTTCTTTTTCCTAGGTGTAGAACTTTCCACTTGTCCCTGTTAAATTTCATTCTGTTGTTTGCAGTCCAGTGCTCCAGCCTATCAAGATCCCTTTGAATTTTGTTTCTCTGTTCCAGGGTAATAGCTATCCCTCTCAATTTTGCATCATCTGCAAATTTGATAAAAAATTCCCTGAACCTCTTCATCCAAGTTATTAATAACAATGTTAAAGAGCACTGGGCCCAGGACTGAGCCCTGTGGTACCCCACTCATTACCTCTCCCCAGTTTGAGAAGAAACCATTGATAAGCACTCTTTATGAGATAAGATTAGTCTGGCTGGATTTCTTCTTGATATAAATCCATGTTGGCTTCCAATAATCACTGCGTTGTTTTCAAGGTGCTTACAGACTAACTGCTTTATAATCTGCTTCACAATTTTCCCAGGGATCAATGTCAGACTGACTGGTCTGTAGTTTCCAGGTTCTTCCTTTTTGCCCTTTTTGAAGATAGGGACAACATTAGCTCTTCTCCAGTCATCTGGCACTTCACCCATCCTCCACTATTTTGCAAAGATAATAGACAGTGGTTCCAAGAGTACTTCAGCCAGTTCCTTCAATACTCTAGGATGCAGTTCCTCGGGCCCTACAGATTTGAACTCGTTCAAGGTGATCAGTTATTGCTTGACCATTTGTCTATCAATTTTAAGCTGCAATCCTGCCCTTCAACTTCACATTTCCCAGGAGGGTCATAGACCCTTTGTTGGGAGAAGACTGAGCCAAAGTAGGAATTGAGCACTTCTGCCTTTTCTTTGTCATCTGTTGTGATTTTGCCATTCTCATTGAGTAGCCGTACCACCATTTTTTTTCTCTGTCTTTTACTATGGACATACCGGAAGATTTATTTCTTTTAGCATCTCTCGCTAACCTCAGTTCATTCTCAGTGTTAGCCTTCCTGATTGCCATCCCTGCAATTCCATGCTACCTGTCTGTACTCTTTCTTGGTGACCTGGCCTTTCCACTTCCTGTATGTGTCCTATTTTGTTTTCAGGTCAGCTCTAAACTTTTTGTGAAGCCACATTTGCTTTGCTGTCTTCCCCATTTTTTCCTTGATGGAATTGTTTGCCATTGTGCCATTAGAATTTCCTTTTTTAGAAACTCCCACCCATGTTGGACTCCTTTTCTCATTAGGGTCGCTTGCCTCAGAACCTTACTTACCATTGTTTTGAATTTATTATAATTGGCTTTCCTGAAGTCCACGGTATGTGTCTGGCTACTCTCAGCTTTTGCTTCTGTTAAAATCAAGAACTCTAGTATAGCATGGTCACTTTCCCCTATAACTGCCACTTCATCTGCCAAGTCATCTCTATTGGTTAGAATCAAGTCAAGGATAGCTGATCCTCTAGTTGCTTCCTCCACTTTCTGTAGGAGAAAGTTATCTCCAACAGAAGCATACAATTCCCAGGGTCGGAGGCAACATGCCTTTAAGTTACCAGTCTCTGGGGAGCAGCAAGAAAGGACTGTTGTCCTCATCTCCTTATTGTGGACTTGCTGGGGGGCATCTGATTGGGAAACAGCATGTTGGACTAGATAGGCCTTTGGTCTGATCCATCAGGGCCACGCCACCTTCCCAGGCCCTGCTCCACACTCTCCTCATGATTTTGCCTGGCTGGAAACCATCCTTGAACTCTGATCATGCCTCTTGCTTGCCTGGGCAGTGAGATGTGGGGTATGTATGTGTAGAAGGCATTGAATTTGTGTAGCTGGAATATAGCCTACTTAACAAAGATCAAGGGTCACATCCATTGCTCCACCCACTTGTTGCCTCTGGCGCTGGCTACCCCTGACATGAGGTCCCTGGAAGATTGTCTACTAGGAAATGTGGCCCTTGGGCTGAAAAAGATTTTCTCCCCTCTGTCCTACATCCACACGACTTGTATGTGCACAGGCTTTGTTCACAGGGTTAAAGAGCACAAGGAGGTTGCAGGTGGAGACAGCAGGCACGATCATGCTCCTGTGTACTTTTTAGCCTTTTATGAAGGCCTTTTGGAAAGGGTCAAAGACACAGCATAGGACAAGTCCACACTGATCTCTTGAGTACAGTGAAACTATAATGTTTTAACCCTTTTTAAGGTTGTTTTTTTTAATTGTTTTTAATGCTGTTTTGTATTAATGTATTTTAAGATCTGTTTTTATGAAGTATTAAGGTTTTTTGGTGCTTTGTTTGCCGCCCTGGGCTCCTGCTGGGAGGAAGGGCGGGATACAAAATAAATAAATATATCACTGTATGTATTTGCAGAATATAGATAAGTAGGGAGAACAGGGGTGCTGCAGCATGCTCTGAAGATCTGTAGACATATGGAGAAAGCCACCAATAACCATTTAAGAGAGAGAGAGATTTAATAGCCATTAAGTCAGATAACTCTGAAAAAACATTAGTGTCCCAGTTTAAAAATCTAGACCTTGCTGTGACAAGCTCTCTTAATGTGGAACTGGTGCACATTTGGCCACAAGTCTATTATGACAGGGGAAATGGGCACCGGCGACTTTGAATTAGATGACTTCATGGTGCAGTGATGGTTAACTCCAGTTTAGGGTGCTTATGATTACAGCTTGAAAACCATCTGGTAAATCCAAACCATTTTGGAGAGCCTTCAGATAAAAACTTAGACCAATATAATTTTATGGTTGTATGAATCATCCCACTGTTTTGCTAAGTCTTAACTTGGTTTACTTTGCAAAGGTTTACTATGACACCAATAGGAAAGAAAGATCCATAAAGGAGTAACAGCTGGAGATTTGGAGTAAAGTCCTGCTAATACTTTTCTCCCTTCAATGGAGGCAAAGTCACAACTGTAGAAAGAATTTTTAATACTCTCTAAGCAATGACTGAGAAATTTATGATTAAATAACGAGTAGCGCAAGCGATATTATGTTTAAATGAACATTTTACCAAACAGTAGGTTCTTAAAAGTTGGTTAACTGCATTATTTCTGATGCAAGGATTCACTAGTGTAAAGTGTGTGTGTGTGTGTGTATGGGAGCCCTTCCAGCCCTTCCAGCCCTTCGATTGACTCAGAAGTTGAGCCTTCAATAACATCTCCTCTGCGTCTTAGAAGCCAGTATTTGCAGAACTGGTTAAGCATCCTGCAAGACAACACAGCCGGCTCCTCCAAGGAGGTGGGACCAACTACAGTACAGTATAGTCCTTATCAGCCGACATAAGACTTTAAATGTCTTCAGTTCTCTGCTGAGGCAACATTTCTCCAAAGCTATGATGGGAGGAGGGGAACTTCAGTCAAAGAGCCCTCTGGCATGTGTCCATGTTCCTGGTTTCCTTGTCTTAAAGTCCATGACATGAACATGAATGGGCTATGAACCTATTCAGATGAAATGGGAAAGTGCAGTTTGTTACAAACCATAAAGGAAGGAGGAGTGCGTGAGCTCAAAGATTGTGCTAGGTCATTCTTGTCACAACCAGCAATGATTTGTTGTGACATCTGAATGCCGCAAATGTTTATAAGGAAATGTCTCCATAAAGTGACATTTCCCCCCTCTAATTAAGAACGTAAGAAGGACTTCAGAACACTGTCATAAATGCCCCCCTCTACACATACACACGCACACACACTGACATGGAGATGCAGCCATATAAATCTAACCAAGCAAAAAGGATATTTCATTCATTTATTTATTTATTATTTAATCTGTATCCCACCCTTCCTCCCAGCAGGCAAACAAAGAGCTAAAAACACTTTAAAACATCATAAAAACAGATCTTAAAATACATTAAAACAGCGTTAAAAAATATATATATTTTTTAAAAAAAACTTTGTGTGGTAATGTCTTTGTATCACTATCGTGCTGCTACTTTCGTGTATCAGTTAGAATGTCAGACTAGGACCTGGGAGACCAGGGGTCAAATCCCCACTCAGCCATGAAGCTTACTGAGTGACCTCGGGCCAGGCACTGTCTCTTAGCCTAACCTACCACACTGTTGTGAGAACAGGATGGGCAGAACCATGTCAGAATATAAGGACATAGGAAGAGCCTGCTGGATCAGGCCAGGGCCCATCTAGCCCAGCATCCTGTTCTTCCTGTGGCCCACCGGATGCCCATGGGAAGCCTGCAAGCAGGGCCTGAACACAAGAGCACTGTCTCCCCACATCCCTGGTTTCCAGCAACTGGTATTCAGTAGCATACTGCCTCCGACTGTGGAGGCAGAGCATAGCCATTGTGACTAGCAGCCTTTGATATATTTATTTATTTATTATTTGAGTTATATCCCGCCCTTCCTCCCAGCAAGAGCCCAGGGCGGCAAACAAAAGCACTAAAAACACATCAAAACATCATAAAAACAGACCTTAAAATACATTAAAACAAAACAACTTTAAGAACTTTTTTAAAAAAAGCTTTAAAAACATCTTTAAAAAAGGGTTAAAAACATATATTGTTTAAAATAAAAAAAAACATAGTAAAAGCGATTCCAACACAGACACAGACTGGGATAGTTCTCAATTTAAAAGGCTTATTGAAAGAGGAAAGTCTTCAAAAGGCGCCAAAAAGATAACAGAGGTGGCATCTGTCTAATATTTAAGGGGAGGGAATTCCACAGGGTAGGTGCCGCCACACTAAAGGTTTGTTTCCTATGTTGTGCAGAACGGACCTCCTGATAAGATGGTATCTGCAGGAGGCCCTCACCTGCAGAACACAGTGAGTGACTGGGTATATAAGGGATACAACGGTATTTCAGGTATCCTGGTCCCAACCTGTATAGGGCTTTGTACACCAAAACTAGAACCTTCAACTTGGACTGGTAGCAAATGGGCAGCCAGTGCAATTCTTTCAGCAGCGGGGTGACATGTTGGTGATACCCAGTAAGCAGTCTCGCCGCCGCATTTTGCAACAGCTGCAGCTTCCGGACCAACCTCAAGGGCAGCCCCACATAGGTGCATTACAGTAATCCAGCCTGGAGGGTACCAGTGCATGGACAACAGCGGTCAGGCTATCCTGGTCCAGAAACGGCTGCAGCTGTCTTACCAGCCGAAGCTTGGATGGCTTTAAAAGAAGATTAGACAAATTCATGGAGGACAGGGCTATCAATGACTACTAGCCATGACGGCTGTGCTCTGCCACCCTAGTCAGAGGCAGCATGCTTCTGAAAACCAGTTGCCGGAAGCCTCAGGAGGGGAGAGTGTTCTTGCACTCGGGTCCTGCTTGCGGGCTTCCCCCAGGCACCTGGTTGGCCACTGTGAGAACAGGATGCTGGACTAGATGGGCCTGATTCAGCAGGCTCTTCTTATGTTCTTATGTTCTTAAGGCACTCCTAGCCACGGAGGTCACCTGGGCCTCTAGCGACAAAGATGGATCCAGGAGCACCCCCACACTATAGACCTGCTCTTCCCGAGGGCATATGACCCCATCCAAACCAGGCAAGTGACTAATTATCCGAATGTTGAGAACCACCAACCCACTGCACCTCCATCTTGCTAGGATTCAGACTCAGTTTATTGGCCTTCATCCAGCCCACTACTGATTCCAGGCAGCGGTCAAGGACTTGGACAGCCTCTCCTGATTCTGATGTTACAGAGAAATAGAGCTGGGTATCGTCAGCATACTGTTGACACCTCACCCCAAAGCTCCCGATAATGGCTCCCAAGGGCTTTATTTATTTATTTATTGCATTTGTATACTGCCCCACAGCTGAAGCTCTCTGGGTGGTTTACAACAATTAAAACATTAAAAACAGATATACAAATTTAAAAACACATTTTTAAAAAGCAATTTAAAAACACATGCTAAAATGCCTGCGAGAAGAGGAAAGTCTTGACCTGGCGTCGAAAAGATAACAGTGTTGGTGCCAGGCACACCTCATCAAAGAAATCATTCCATAATTTGGGGGCCACCACTGAGAAAGCCTTCTCCCTTGTTGCCAGTGTCCCAGCTTCCCTCAGAGTAGGCACCCGGAGGAGGGCCTTTGATGTTGAGCGTAGTGTACGGGTGGGTTCGTGTCAGGAGAGGCATTCCATCAGGTATTGTGGTCCTAAGCCGTGTAAGGCTTTATAGGTTAAAACCAGCATTTGGAATCGAGCTCGGAAACATAAAGGCAGCCAATGCAAGCAGGCCAGAATCGGTTTTATATGTTCAAACCATCTGGTCCCTGTTACCAGTCTGGCCACAGCATTTTGCACAAGCTACAGTTTCTGAACCGTCTTCAAAGGCAGCCCCACGTAGAGTGCATTGCAGTAATCTAACTTGGAGGTTACCAGAGCATGGACAACTGAAGCCAGGTTATTGTTGTCCAGATAGGAGTGCAGCTGGGCCACCAACTGTTGTTGTTAAAGGTACTCCATGCCACCGAGGCTACCTGAGCCTCAAGTGACAGAGATGGTTCTAGTAGAACCCCCAAGCTATGAACCTGCTCCTTCAGGGGTAGTGCAACCCCATCCAGGACAGGTTGGACATCAACCATCTGGACAGAAGAACCACCCACTAGCAGCATCTCAGTCTTGTCTTGATTGAGCCTTAGTTTATTAGCCCTCATCCAGTCCATTGTCGCAGCCAGGCACCGGTTCAGCACATTGACAGCCTCACCTGAAGAAGATGAAAAGGAGAAATAGAGCTGCATGTCATCAGCATACTGATGGCAACACACTCCAAAGCTCTGGATGACAGCACCCAGCTGTTTCATGTAGATGTTGAACAGCATGGGGGACAGAACTGACCCCTGCAGAACCCCATACTGGAGAGTCCAAGGTGCTGAGCAATGTTCCCCAAGCACCACCTTCTGGAGCCGACCCGCCAAGTAGAAGCGGATCCACCGCCATGCAATCCCTCTCACTTCCAACTCAGCCAGTCTTCCCAGAACGATACCATGGTTGATGGTATCGAAAGCTGCTGAGAGATCAAGGAGGATCAACAGAGTCACACTCCCCCTGTCTCTCTCCCGACACAGGTCATCATACAGGGTGACCAAGGCTGTTTCCGTGCCAAAACCAGGCCTTAAACTCGACTGAAATGGATCCAGATAATCGGTCTCATCCAAGAGTGTTGAGCTGGCCTGCAACCACTCGTTCAAGGACGTTGCCCAGGAATGGAACATTTGCTACCGGCCTATAGTTATTAAGATTTTCTGGGTCCAGGGAGGGTCTCTTCAGAGTGGTCTCACTACCGCCTCTTTCTGTCAGCCAGGGACCACCCCCTCTTGCAGAAAGGCATTAATCACTTCCCTGCCCCAGCCCGCTATTCCATCTCTGCTAGCTTTTATTAGCCAAGAAGGGCAAGGGTCCAGCACAGAAGTGGTTGCACGAACCTGTCCAAGCACCTTGTCAACGTCCTCAAGCTGTACCAACTGAAACTCATCCAGGAAATCAGGACAAGGTTGTGCTCTGGATACCCCGCTTGATTCACCTGCTACAATACTGGAGTCTAAGTCCTGGCGGATGCTAAAGATGTTATCCTGGAAGTGCCTAGCAAATTTATAACAACGGGCCTCAGATGGTTCTACCATGTGCTTGGGGCCAGCGTGTAATAGCCTCTGGACAATTCTGAAGAACTCCGCTGGGCGGCAGATTGATGATTTGATAGTGGCAGCAAAATATTGTTTTTTTGCTGCCCTCACTGCCCCTAAATACAGCTAACCATAGGCACTTACCAGTGTGTAATAGCATCCACCAGGAGTTCGTCTCCATCTGCACTCAAGCCGTCTCCTATATTGTTTCATCGCTCTCAGCTCTGGGGTATATCATGGAGCCATACAAGCTCTACACAGGAGAGGGAGCTCAGGAGCAATGATGTCAACTGCCTGAGTCATTTCTGTATTCCACAGTTCAACCAGGGTTTCGACAGGAGCACCAGCCCTATCAGCTGGAAAACTCCCCAGAGCCCTTTGGAAACCATCCGGATCCATTAGTCTCTGAGGGCGGACCAACTTAATAGGTCCCTCACCCTTGCAGAGGGGAAAAGCTGCTGTAAGTCTAAACTTCAGCAAGCAGTGATCTGTCCCTGACAGAGGGACTGCCCACATTCAGATCACCATCTCCATGTCCAGTTGCAAAAACCAAGTCTAGAGTATGCCCTGCTACATGTGTTGGGTCAATGGGATATTGGGACAGTCCCATGGTTGTCATAGAGACCATGAAATCCTGAGCTGCCCCAGATAAGGTGGCCTCGGCATGGATGTTGACATCCCCCAGAACCAACAGTCTGGGGGATCTCAACAGTACACCCGAGACCACCTCCGTCAGCTCAGCTAGGGAGTCTGTTGGGCAGCGGGGTGGGCGGTACACCAACAGAATCCCCAGTCTGTCCTGCTGACCCAACATAACGTGCAAACACTCCAGACCAGTAGTCACATGGACAGGGTGCTTGCAGAGGGAGATGGAGCTCCTATAGACCACAACAACCCCCCTCCTAAACCCTCAGGTCTACCCTGATGCTGGACCAGGTACCCTGGTGGACATAGCTGGGAGAAACTGAGTCCTCCCTGCTCACCCACCCAGGTCTCGGTTATACATTCCAGATCGGCTGCCTCATCCACAATTAAATCATGAATGAGGGATATCTTATTATGCACCGATCTGGCATTTAGGAGCAGCATCCAGAGGCCTGAGAGCTGGCTGATAGGGCAACCAAGAAACCTGTGGGTGTGGGGAGGACTGGAACAAGGCACAGTCGTTAACTGCATGGGCCGACTTCCTCTTACCTGGCAAATCCTCTTAACAATGTCATATCTCCCTCTTCCTGTCACTACACTAATTGGGGGGCCCCTAAGTCTCCCCACTTGGCTCTGAGTCCTCTCTCCCAGGCACATGACTCAAGACCCGCAGAAAGCCAGGCAATCTGCAAAGCAGGAACCACCTCAGCCAGCCAGCTTCTGTATCCCCTCCATTGAAGGGACAGGTGGAAGAAATCAGCAACAGGTGGCTGAGTACCTGGGGCCTGGTCCTGCAAGGCATGACACCTGCAGAGCAGAAGTCCAACAGGGAGAGGGTGGTGGTGGTGGTAGCCCAGCAGCAGCAAGCAAGCAGCCAGGCAGCCAGCAGCAGCAAAATATAGATGTAAACAGCATGGGGGACCAGATGGTACCCTGCGGCACCCCACAGCACAACTGCCAGGGGGCTGAAAGACAGTCACCCAATGCTATTCTCTGAGAGCGACCCTGGAGATAGGATCGGAACCACTGTAAAACAGTGCCTCCAATACCCATCTCACCAAGTCGGCCCAGAAGGATACCATGGTCAATGGTATCAAAAGCCACTGAGAGATCAAGTAAGAATAACAAGGTCGCACTCCCCCTGTCCTTCTCCCGATAAAGGTCATCCAATCAAGGCTGTTTCAGTCCCATAACCAGGCCTGAACCCAGACTGGGATGGGTCAAGATAATCTGTTTCATCCAAGAGTACTTGCAATTGCTGCGCCACAACCCTCTCAATCACCTTCCCTAAAAAGGGGGTATTTGCAACTGGTCAGTAGTTGTCACAAACCAATGGGTCCAGGGTGGGCTTTTTCAGAAGTGGTCAGATCACCACCTCTTTCAAGGTGGCTGGGACCACTCCCTTCCACAATAATGCATTGACCACACCCTGGATCCACTCGGTCAAACCCGGTACAGGTCCTCACAGCCAGCTCCAAGACAGAGTGGTTTCCTGGTGACAGAGATGGAAGTTCTGTAGACCACAGCAACTCCTCCCCCCCGTCCCTGCAGCCTGTCCTTGTGCTGCACCATGTGTCCAGGTGGGCAAAGCTCATTATTATTATTCTCCATGAATTTGTCTAATCCTCTTTTAAAGCCATCCAACTTGGGGGCCATCACTGCCTCCTCTGGGAGTGAGTACCATAGTTTAAGTATCCGCTGAAGATGCATGCTATCTTGAGCTTCTTGGAGGAACGGTAGTATATCAATGTAATAATAAATAAAATAAGACCCAAGTAACTGAGGGAGAAAAGAAAGGGGATCCCAGGGAATGCAGTAATTATCCAACTATTGCCTTAATATCCCATGGAAGTAAAGTAATGCTCAAGATTATACAACAAAGGCTCTTACCATATATGGAGCAAGAAATGCCAGATGTCCAAGCTGGATTTAGAAAGGGAAGAGGCACCAGAGATCATATCACAAACATACGTTGGAAAATGGAACGGACCAAGGAATTTCAGAAGAAAATCACCCTGTGCTTTATAGATTACAGCAAAGCCTTTGACTGTGTAGAGCATGAAAAACTATGGAATGCTTTAAAAGAAATGGGGGTGCCACAGCATCTGATTGTCTTGATGCGCAACCTATACTCTGGACAAGAGGCTACTATAAGGACAGAATATGGAGAAACCGGTTGGTTCCCCACCGGAAAGGGTGTGAGACGGGTGTATTTTATCACTCTATTTGTGTAATCTATACGCAGAACATATCATACAGAAAGTGGGATTGGACCAAGATGAAGGTGTGAAAATTGGAGGGAGAAATATCAATAATTTAAGATATGAAGATGATATCATACTACTAGCAGAAACCAGTAATGATTTGAAACAAATGCTGATGAAATTAAAGAGGAAAGCACAAAAGCAGGACTACAGCAGAATGTCAAAAAGACTAAAGTAATGACAACAGAAGAGTTATGTAACTTTAAAGTTGTCAATGTGGACATTGAACTTGTCAAGGATTATCAATACCTCGGCACAGTCATTAACCAAAATGGGGACCATAGTCAAGAAATCAGAAGAAGGCTAGGACCGGGGAGGGCCGCTATGAGAGAATTAGAAAAGGTCCTAAAATTGAAAGAGGTATCACTGAACACTAAAGTCAGGATCATTCAGACCATGGTTTTCCTGACCTCTATGTATGGATGTGAAAGTTGGACAGTGAAAAAAGTGGATAAGAGAAAAATCAGCTCATTTGAAATGTGGTGTTGGAGGAGAGCTTTGCACATACCATGGACTGCGAAAAAGACAAATAATTGGGTGTTAGAACAAATTAAACCAGAACTGTCACTAGAAGCCAAAATGATGAAACTGAGGTTATTATACTTTGGACACATAATGAGAAGACATGATTCACTAGAAAAGAAGTAATGCTGGGAAAAACAGAAGGGAGTAGAAAAAGAGGAAGGCCAAACAAGAGATGGATTGATTCCATAAAGGAAGCCACAGACCTGAACTTACAAGATCTGAACAGGGTGGTTTATGACAGATGCTTTTGGAGGTCACTGATTCATAGGGTTGCCATACTCCAGTTCCACAAATCCAGGCAGGCTAATTTGCATATTATGCACATTATTTGCATATTAATATTTGGATTGTCCAGTTGTTTGGTTTTTGTGCCTAGGAATTACCACCAAAAACTGGGGAAAGATGTGAGAAATCTTTTTTTTAAAAGCAACATTTTCAGCCTTAAATGCCTAGACTAGTTTCCAACACTATGGAATATTTATCGATTGATTAAGAGGATTTATATCCTGCCCTTCTGCTGTTAAAAAAAAAGCTCAGCACAGCTTACAAATATAATAAAAACAATAAAAATACACAATCAATATAAAAACATAATAAAAACACAAAATAGCAACAAACATAAAGCCACATAGTACTTGTTCTGCTCTTGTAAGAAATCAGTCCTGTAAAGTGGCAGCACCTACACTTTGGAACTCCTTGCCTATTGACATTAGGCAGACGCCTCTTTTCAGCACCTGCTAAAATCAGTTTTCTTGAGGCAAGCCTCTCCAGGCATGTAGAAGCTATTGTGTTTTTAAATCTGTTTTTAGCTCATTGTTCGTTTTATTATTTTGAATATTTTTAAGTATCTGTCCTTAATGCTTTTGCCAATAATTTTATTGTTTTAATTCTTTCTTTAAACCACTTTGAGATTTTTTACAATAAAGTGGTATATAAATGTTGTAAATAAAAATAAATAAATGTTGGAGTCGCTGTGGCCCTTGAGTCTCTTCCCACTTCTAGGAACCAAGCAATCTGCCTTATACTGATTCAGGCCATTTCGTACCATGATTTCTTAAATGCAGTACCATACCAACCACAACAAGATTCCTATGAGTAAGGCAGAAAACTAAGCATCTCACAACCAGTCAGGATTCCTAACCAAAAACCAAAAATATGATAAATGAAGAAATATTTATATAAGCATGACTATCAAATATATTTATTATTTACACATACTGTAAAGATATTTATAGTGCAATCCTAGGTTTATTTATTCAGAAGCAAGTCCCAGTGTATTCAGTGGGGCTTACTCAAGCAGGGGCAGAACTGCAACCTCAAGTGATAAGCAACTTCATTCACACAACCCAAAATTCCAAATCATGCCACTTTACGCTGTTTTGCAACTGTTTATACTTGTTTTTATGGTTATTGGATTTTAAATGGATTTTCTTCTTGTTGTGAGCTGCCTTGGTTTCCAACCCTACCTCACAGGCTTGTTGGAAAGACTCCATACACACACACGCACACACTGCAGATGTATAAATACATACAGCCCATATAATAGTTTATTGTCAAACCAGTTGGTCATTGCAGAAAAATCAGTATTAGTTTTTAAAAAAATTCCTACAGAATAAAAACTGTAATACCTAAGTAAGCCCTGCCTATTTGGTTTAAAATAGGACTGGAGGGGGGAGGGACAGAAAGAGAACACAAACACAATTCTTTTTTACATTCACTCCAAAGTCCCATTGATTTTCAGCACATTCATAACCATGTCTACTCAAAAGTAAGTCCTATTGAATTCAATGGGATTTACTCTGGGCATATGGGATTAGCATTGCTTTTACAAAAAGCAAGTATTGGGAAGGTTTACAAAACACTGCCCAAGATCTGACTCCTGCACACAAGAGGAAAAGAAACTGAAATGTATATACTTACCCAATTTATGAGATTTTCAGATAAATGGGGGGGGGACTGTGATGAGTCCTTCCCTGGCTCTCCCTGTCAGGTTCCTACCTGCGCGTGGTTACTGCCTGTCTCTAGGCACCACCAGGGACTCCACCAGTCTGGACCGCACTCTCTTATGGTTTACCTATCCGCTCTAGCACAGATCTCAACAGATCCCCCTGCTAGGCAGCCACCAGTAACGTCCCAATACTAGTATTCCCAGAGACTCTGAATACTGGTATTGTTATTCTCTTCACCGCTGCCACCATTTGTTACAGTTCCCCTTCAGCCTTGGTCATTACCTTACCCTCCCTTCTGGTCTGTGAAACCCCAGCCAAGGATCAGGCCTTTGGTAAACCAAATTAAGTATTTATTACAGATAACAAAGCTAACAAGATTAACAAGATTTCTTCTTAAGGCACATAAGCATATGGTTTTACTCAATACTAATCCAAACTCCACTCCCTCCTGGCAAACAACTCTCTAAACCCCACCAAGCAACCCACTCAGTTCTCTTCTCCCCCCCCCTGATTCCACTCTCACTCTTCCTTTTATACATTCAGCCATTTTAAACACTCAGCCAATCATCTCGCATTCTACTGCCCATTCGCTCCCCCTCCTCTTTCACTCCACTTACCATGTATCTTCTAAAACAACAACACTTACCATATATACATTAATATAGGAACATCACATTTCCCCCCCCTTAAACAACAGCAGAGTATTATTCCTGTTCCAGGATTTATACGTTGCGTTAACAAATAAAAGTCTCTATGGGGAAAATGTCTTTCTTTGTTCCTCTGTCTGGTCACGTCACTGCAGTCCCAGCCACTTGCCTGGAAAGTCCATCGGCCAGTACATTGTCCTTGCCTTTTATGAACTGGAAGTCCACCTGATAGTCCTGTAGGGCCCAGGACCACCTCTGCAGCATAGTGTTATGGTTTTTCATAGTCTGCAACCATAACAAGGCCCGATGATCCGTAATCACTGTGAATCTTCGTCCCCACACGTATGGGCGCAACTTGTTCAGTCCCCACACGACCGCTAGGCACTCCTTCTGGACCGACGAATAGTTTTTCTCCCTCGGCGTCAGCTTGCGACTCAGGTACGCCACTGGATGTCTGGTGCCTTCTCTCTCCTGTAGCAAGACGACTCCCAGCGCCAGGTCCGACGCATCTGTAGCCACGATGAATGGTTTCTCATAGTCTGGTGCTATTAATATGGGTCCTTGGCACAAGGCTTGCTTCAGTAGATCAAAAGCCTTCTGACATTCATCCGTCCATACCACACGCTCAGAACACTTCTTCTTTGTTAATTCATGCAAGGGGGTTGCTATTTCCCCAAAATTTCTCACAAACTTCCTATAAAATCCAGCCACACCCAGAAATGCCCTTACTTGTTTTTTGGTTAAGGGGATCGGCCACGCTTCTATTGCCTCCACCTTGCTCCATAAGGGGGTGATTTTCCCACTCCCCACCTTATGTCCTAAATAGATTACTTCCTTTAGTCCAAACTGGCATTTCTTAGCTTTTATTGTGAGGCCTGCTTTTCTTAAGGCCTCCAATACTGTTGTCAGGTGTTGGACATGCTCAGGCACCGACTTGCTAAAAATGGCCACGTCGTCGATATAGGCCACTGCAAAATCTGACATGCCTCGCAACACAGTATTGATTAGCCTCTGAAATGAACTTGGTGAGTTCCTTAGTCCCATGGGTAAGGTCACAAACTCATATAACCCATCTGGTGTACTGAAGGCAGTTTTGGCTCTGGATTGTTCGTCTAGTTCCATTTGCCAAAATCCTTTACAGAGATCTAGTGTAGAGATCATGGTTGCTGCCCCCAATAACTCTAACACTGCGTCTACCCTAGGCATAGGATACGCATCTGGGACAGTAATTTTATTGATTAGCCGATAATCAATGCAAAACCTTGTCGTTCCATCTTTTTTCGGAACCAGGACAATACTTGAGGCCCAGGGACTGATGGATTCCCTGATCACTCCTAATTCCAGCATATCTTCCACCTCCTTTTTGATCTCATTCAAAACTTTCCCATTCACACGGTATGGAACAGATCTGATTGGGGCATGATCTCCAGTATCAATGGAATGTATAACTATACTGGTTCGGCCAGGTTTGTTGCTAAAGAGATTCCTATAGGTTTTCAAAACTCTCAGAATCTCTTCTTTTACTTCCTCCTCTACCTCCTCTGACCATTCCACTTGATCTACCCCTCCTTTGTCTTTGCTTTCCTGTACCAAATCTGGAAGTTCAGGCCCACTTCCCTCAGGGAATAAGGTAACTTGCAACACCTTTGCATCCCTGGTATGGTAAGGCTTTAACATATTTACATGAACCACTTTGCTTTTGTTTAATTGGTCTGTGGTGATTACATATGTCACTGTGTCAAGCCTTTCTCTGATGGTATATGGTCCTTCCCAGTTAGCCTGTAATTTGTCATGTTTCCTGGGTATGAACGCCATAACCATATCTCCCACATCATACACACGTTCTCTGGCTGTTCTGTCATACCAGTAACTTTGCTTCTCCTGTGCATGACTCAAATTCTCTTTCACTACTTCCATCATTGATGTTAATTTATTGCGGAATTCCAATACAAAATCTACTACAGAAGTTTTGTACTCTCCCAGAGTTCCTTCCCATGAATATTTTAATAGTTCCAAAGGTCCCCTCACTTTTCTAGTAAACATTAGTTCAAAGGGTGAGAAGCCTGTTGACTCCTGAGGGACTTCTCTGTATGCAAATAAGAAGCATCCCAAACGTTCATCCCAGTCTTGTGGGTGATCTTGAACATAGCTTCTTATCATGCCCTTCAAAACTCCATTGAATCTCTCAGTTAGCCCATTAGTGGCGGGATGGTAAGTAGTGGTCTTTAGATGTTTTAGACCACAACATTTCCACATACATTGCATCACTTCTCCCATGAATACACTGCCTTCATCTGTCAGCACTTCATGAGGGAAACCCAGCCTCATAAAGATTTTTAATAAAGCCTCTGCCACTACAGGGGCTTCTACAGATCTCAGTGCTTCTGCGTCTGGGTACCTGGTGGCAAAATCCACCACCACCACTAGATATTTCTTGCCATGCCTTGTGGGTTTGGAAAAAGGGCCCACCAAATCTATTCCCACTCTATAAAAGGGTTGTCCAATTATAGGAAGGGGCTTTAAGGGTGCCTTGGTCTTTACTCCACTCTTTCCCACCTTTTGGCATATTCCACAAGATAGACAATGTTGTTTTACATCCTTGGAGATATTTGGCCAATAATAATGTGCAGCCAATCTCCTCTTGGTCTTTTTTATTCCCAGATGTCCTGCACATGGGACATCGTGGGCTACCTCTAGCAATCTGGTTCTGTATTTGCTAGGTACTATCAATTGCTTCACTGGTTCACATTCATCCTTTCTCTCAGCAGGCATCCACAGTCTATATAAAATCCCATTCTCACACACAACTTGATTCCTCAGTTTGTCAGTGAAAGGAATCTGTTGGATCAGGGCTTGTTCCTTTATATGCTTCAAACTTATATCTTTATGCAGCTCTTCCCTGAATTGATCTGCTTCTTCCCCAGAGACCACTTGATACAATTTGTCTCCTTCAGCAGGCCTGCTAGTGGTTGCTATGGTGACCTGAGGCTGGTTAACAGATTCCACCCTGTTTGTTTCAGACCCCTTAATATGGCTTCTTTTTTTCTGCCAATTTGCTGTCTGGTCACTACATAGATCTTTCCTTGGGCGCCCATTACATCCCTTCCCAGTATTACTGGTTCTTGTTGCTGGGCATTAATGCCTACTTTATATTGGCCCTCTCGGCCTCTCCAAGTCATATCCACCAGGGCCACAGGCAAACTTTCTGGTTGACCTCTCACTCCTTGGATAGTCACAGTTTCCTGAGGTAATATTACCTCAGATTTTATTAAATCTGGCCTCAGTAATGTCTGAGCGGCACCAGTATCAAGCAATGCCCAATAATTTGCCCCTTGTACACTCACTTCCTCTCTCAGACTTGAATCAAGGTCTGTTACTTCTGTCCAGTTTATCTGGCAGAACTGAACCTTTTTCGCTGTTTCTAAAGCCTTGGGCTGTGTTTTCACTGCCCTTGTCTGAGCAGGATTACTACTGGGGTTGGCAACCTCACATTGAAAACGTAGGTGCCCCGGTCTACCACATTTGTAGCATAATTTCTCCTCACTTTTAGGGTACACAGATCCACTCTGGGGTGTCCTGTGCCCTTCAGATTTTAATGGAGGACTCACTCGCTGTGGTACCACATCCCTTCTGCCAGCACTATATGGTCTGGGTTTAAACTCTCTTGATGTTTTCCCCACCCAGCCAGTTCTGTTGGAGGCGAAGTGATCCGCCATCTCTGCGGCCTCCTGCACAGATGTAGGGGAACGGTCTTTGACCAGGAGCCTTATTTCTGGTGGTAACTGATGGTATAATTGATCCAATATCATGAGGTTTTTCACCTCCTCCACAGACTGAGCGTTTGCACTTGTCAACCATTTCCCAAATATGTCCATCAGTTTTGCCCCCAGCTCCATGAAAGACCTCCCTGTCTGTATCTGGCAGTTTCTGAAAAGCTTTCTAAAATAATCAGGCCCCAGTCTGAATCTTTTAAACACTGCTTCCTTGAATTCAGCATAGGTGACAGGCCTGTCTGAGGGGAAATATTGGTATACCTCAGCCAATTCCCCTTTAATCAGGTTTGATAAATACTGCATGTCTTTATCTTCAGGTAGCCCCCACAACTGAGCTGCTTTTTCAAAGGTGCTGAGGTAAATTTGAGGATCTTGACCAGGGTCATAGACAGCAAAGTCCTTTGGAGTAATTTTTATTTTTGCTCCATCTCTGTCCTTTCTTGTTTCATTAGAATGAAACTTCTCTCTTTCAAATTTTAACTTTTCTACTTGTAATTCGGCATCCACTGCTCGTTGCTTCTCCCTCTCCTCAAACCCCATTCTCATTCTCTCAGTTTCCATCTTCAACTTCTCAGCTTCCATCCTCAATCTCTCAGCTTCCAACTCTCGCTGTTTATCTTTTTCCTCAGCCTCAAAGACCCGCTGCTTTTCTTTCTCATCAGCCTCCCTCCTCAATCTTTCAGTTTCCAACTCATGCTCCCATCTTAACTTCTCTCTCAAATACTCTATATAAGCGGGATTGGTTGAGTATCCTTCTGGGGTCTCTTCTCTGACAGGTTGTTTTTGCTGGGCAGTTGCAAATCCTATTAGTGCTACCCTCAATTCATCTACCCCTTTACCCTCGTGAGGTAAATTGAATGTTACGCACTTCTCCACCAGCTCCTCTCTTTTCATTTTTATATATTCAGCCATGGTGTTTGAGTTCACTCACTCTTTGCCACACCACTGTTCTGGATTCTCTAGTATTCGTATCTGGATTCTCTGTTGTTCGTATCCCACCGCTACTGACACCACATGTGACGTAGTCTCCTTTGTCACCACGTGTGACGTAGTCTCCTTTGTCACCACGTGTCTTTGGGACTCTCTTTGGTTCGTATCCCACCGCTACTACCACATGTGATGAGTCCTTCCCTGGCTCTCCCTGTCAGGTTCCTACCTGCGCGTGGTTACTGCCTGTCTCTAGGCACCACCAGGGACTCCACCAGTCCGGACCGCACTCTCTTATGGTTTACCTATCCGCTCTAGCACAGATCTCAACAGATCCCCCTGCTAGGCAACCACCAGTAACGTCCCAATACTAGTATTCCCAGAGACTCTGAATACTGGTATTGTTATTCTCTTCACCGCTGCCACCATTTGTTACAGTTCCCCTTCAGCCTTGGTCATTACCTTACCCTCCCTTCTGGTCTGTGAAACCCCAGCCAAGGATCAGGCCTTTGGTAAACCAAATTAAGTATTTATTACAGATAACAAAGCTAACAAGATTAACAAGATTTCTTCTTAAGGCACATAAGCATATGGTTTTACTCAATACTAATCTGAACTCCACCTCCCTCCTGGCAAACAACTCTCTCAAACCCCACCAAGCAACCCACTCGTTCTCTTCTCCCCCCCGATTCCACTCTCACTCTTCCTTTTATACATTCAGCCATTTTAAACACTCAGCCAATCATCTCGCATTCTACTGCCCATTCACTCCCCCTCCTCTTTCACTCCACTTACCATGTATCTTCTAAAACAACAACACTTACCATATATACATTAATATAGGAACATCACAGGGACCACCATTTTGTTTTCTAGACACTGCCTCAGGTCAATGAAACTGAAACAATCCTGGCTTCACTGATTGGCTGCAATCCTGAACGGGCGGGGTTAAAGCTACAAAGTGCTATGGTACTGTACTGTTTAAAGAAAGATTTAACAGTCGGGGGGGCGGCTGACGTTTTTATGTATATCTCGAGAACCGGACCACCTAGAAACTTACTTTTTAAAAAAAAATTAAAGCTGAGAATCCGGGCCACCTAACGGGCTAGCCGGGCGCCAGGTGGCATGCAAAGAATCCAGGTAAAACCCGGCTAACCGGGCAATATGGCAACCCTACTGATCACCATAAGTCATGATCTACTTGAAGGCACATAACAACAACAACTGAGGGAGAATATCTAAGAAAATGTTCAAAACACACTGTCAAGGCATGACTGATTTGCCATAGGCTATGCAACTGGGATTCACCTCTCTACAGGTTCTTAAATCCATTTGAGTGTTAACATGAGGATTGAAGTATTGCTGGTATTGGTTTACTGCAGTATTGCAGTACTGCAAGGATATCTAATACCATGGAGGAGAGAAACAAAATTCAAAGGGGTCTTGATAGGCTGGACACATTGGGCTGAAAACAACAGAATGAAATTTAACAGGGATAAGTGCACAGTTCTACACTGAGGAAAAACCAAATGCACAGTTATAAGATGGGGGATACTTGGTTCAGCAATATCATACGTGAGAAGGATCTTGGGACTTGATCACAAGCTGAATATGAGCCAATAGTGCATGGTGGGTGCAAAAAAAGGCAAATGCTATTTTCCGTTGCATTAACAGAAGTATAGTTTCCAAATGATGTGAAGTACTAGTTCTTCTCTATGTGGCACTGGTTAGGCCTGATCTTCAGTATTGCATCCCGTTCTGGACACAGCAAGAAGGATGCTGACAAACTGCAATGGGTTCATAGGAGGGCAACAAGGATGATCAGGGGACTGGAAACAAAGCCCTATGAGGAGAGACTGAAAGAACTGGGCATGTTTAGCCTGGAGAAGAGAAGACTGAGGGGAGATACGATCACACTTTTCAAGTATCAAGGTTGTCACACAGAGGAGGGCCGGAATCTCTTATCGATCACCCCAGAGTGCAGGACATGGAACAATGGACTCAAGTTACTGGAAGCCAGATTTCAACTGAACATCAGGAAAAACTTCCTAACTGTTAGAGTAGTATGGCAATGGAACCATTTACCTAGAGAGGTGTTGGGCTCTCCAACAGTGGAGACCTTCAAGAAGCAGCTGGACAGCCACTTGTCAGGTACGCTTTAATTTGGATTCCTGCATTGAGCAGGAGGTTGGACTTGATGGCCTTAGTGACCTCTTCCAACTCTACTATTCTGTGATTCTATGATTCTAAGGCTTTTGCTTTTCTGGAGTCCCATAGCTAGGATGTTGGCATGGGGTAAGGAGGGCATTGGACTGAGACGCCTGGAAAGCTGCCTTTGACCCTAAGACCTGAGGTTTCTCATCCCTGATATAACTGTTTGCTATCGAAGAGGGTTGTTGATCGATCATTGTATTTGATTCAGCTGTTACGACGCACATGACTTCCATTTCACCATCCCCATTCTGCATGGAGCTCTCTCTTCTCAGAGCTTTAATCCTTTGCTTCTTGCTTTCTGTTTTGCAAAATGAAAAGAAGAAAAGGGAGAAAGAATGCGAGTTCCCTTCCCAACTTCAGCCTGTTCCATAGCAAAGAAAATAACTGTAGAAACTCTGGAAGATTTCTGCTGCATATATGTATTAACTGCTTTGTGGCAATGCTGAGTCCCTAATTACAGAGTAGTAGAAAAACTGACCTGAGGGAAACTAGTAGCATTTGAACATTCCTCCCTTTGACAAGCTTCTGTTGCTGTGGATTTGAAAAATATGAGCAGAAGGCAAACATGCTATTATGCTAAGCAAAGCAGGATGCGAAAAGAAAAGAATCGGGCTATTTGATTACATTGAAGGATACATTCTCCACCTTAACCCTGGCCTCACTCAGAGAGGTTAGTAGATTGAAAAATGTGTATGCAGAATTCTGTTTCATGAGAGCTTGGAAGTAATTCGTTACAAAACATGAATGACTTGTAATTCATTACTTTTTTGAGGAACGAGCGGGTAATTACTTTGCATTTTGATTGTAATAGAACAATGAGTAATTTTATTACTTTTGAGGAGTAATTTCCAGCATTACTTTTGGGCATTACTGGGGGGGCAGTAGCAGGAGATGTCTTCTGCTCCTCTGATTTGTGGATGAAAATCATGTGCCCCAAACTGGGCTTCTGCGCAGCGTCATTCTACCCTCGTGCTCTGTGAGTGTTTAGGAGGCAACGAGGGAAGAGGGGGAGAGCGAGATGGGGGTGGAGTGGAGAAAACAATTGTTAAAAAATTGATGGTGGTGGTGAAGAATGGAGTGAAGGGAGAAAGGAGCCAGAGGGCAAGGACGTGGATGAATGAGGAGAAGGAGGCAGCAGTAGAATGGTGGTAAAGAACTGTGGAGGTGAGATACAATGACGTGTGTGTATGTGTATGTGTGTGCGGTAATACTGTGTTGGCACTTGGTGTGCGAAGCGGCCTCCACTGCCCTCCCTGCCTACTTTGCTGCATTTGCAGTGTTTTTGCACCCCAAGGGATAATGTTTGCTTGGGTGGGTGTGCCTTAGTTGGTGGCAGGGCAGGGACTGGGAGGTGGTTGAGTGTGAGAGATGATGCTTGCCGGTTGAGAGAGGGGGCGGCTTGCACTCGGTTTGACATGCAAAGATCTGAGCGGTGGCCTCTGCCCCCCTCCCCACCTCCCTTACCAGCAGAGAGACCACCATAGCTATCTTATGGATAAAAAGAATTATTCTACTACCTCTGTGTGTGTGTTTATTTGTAATGTTAATATTAAAGGCCAGCACTTTGTAGGCACTCTGGGTTTTTTTAAAGTAACTTAACTGCAATTGTAGTGATTACTTTTGAGTAATGCTAAAGTAATCAATTCTTTTCACAACAACTGTAATTGCAATGGTAGTTTATTCCTTTTGGGGGCCATGTAACAGTAAATGTAACTTACTCCTTTTTTAAAAGTAATCTTCCAAGCTCTGGACTGTTTTAAAAGCAGAAGAAATTCCCCTTCGCTGTTTCAAAGGTCTTGTTTACACAGTAAAGAATCCAATGTGGCCATTTCAGATTTATTAATGTAATTAAATATCTATATTTTTTCTAGAATAAAATAATATTCAGAATGGTTAATAAAATTCAACATAAAACAACAATAAAAAGGTAATAAAGAAAATTTACTGAATATTCCCTGTCAATCATAAATGCAGCATAAACACATACAAAATGCAGAGGAAGTGGACAGTGCAAATGGCCAAATGCCAATCAGCCGTGAAAAGCCCCACTTGTGAAAAGCCCCCTTCCCTAGCCTAATGCCTTCCAGCTGTTTTTGACTACAATTCCCATTAGCTATCACCATTAGCCATGCTGGCCGGGGGCTGATGGGAGTTGATGTCCAAAACAGTTGGAGATCAGCAGGTTGCCTTAGAGCAAATAGTGGGGCTGGCTGGTAAGGACACTACTTGATGGTAGTCCTATCCAGCAGAGCTTGGAAAAGTTACTAGTTTGAACTACAACTCCCATCAGCCCTAGCCAGCATGGCCACTGGATTGGGCTGATGGGAGTTGTAGTTCAAAAAAAGTAACTTTCCCAAGCTCTGCCAGTGACATCCTGGAAAGAAGCACATCGTAAGAAGAGGCACTTGTTATCCTGGAGTTTAGAGCTAGTTGCTGATTTTATTTATTTATTTTATTTTATTTGTATCCCACCCTTCCTCCCAGCAGGAGCCCAGGGCCGCAAACAAAAGGACTAAAAACACTTTAATACATCATAAAAACAGACCTTAAAATACATTAAAACAAAACAACTTTAAAAACATTTTTTAAAAAGCTTTAAAAACATCTTCAATAAAAAGGGTTAAACAACATATTGTTTAGGTGGGGAAAAGGTTTTTTAAAAAAGCATATTAAAAAGCATTTCCAACATAGACGCAGAATAGGATAGGTCTCAACTTAAAAGGCTTATTGAAAGAGGAAAGTCTTCAATAGGTGCCAAAAAGATAACAGAGATGATTTTGTGTGGTATATCTCCTACGCTAGTCCTGCTAGATTAGCTGTGATCTGCACACTTAACATATGGCATTGAGAGCACCTGGCTTGTTAACATAACACAATTGTTGGAGAAAGCTGATAACTGGAATGTCCATAGCATTATAGTCAACAGTAGTAGAAACAGGAATTAATTCTAAATAACAGTAATTTCTTATTATACCACTAATAATAATAATAATAATAATACATGAAGAAGTAAATTCTTCTTGACCATCCAATAGACAGTGCCATACATCTCACTTTTTAATTGTTGTGAGTGTGCTTTGTTATTGATTGCTTTGTTCCTTAAATATTCCCATTGCCTGTTGAAGTGCACTGAACACCCTGACCTTTGAATAGTTCAGGTACTAGCTGTAGCATCTCATTCTGGGAACTACTTCAAAAATGTGTTTTATCCTGATTTGAAGTATTTGCTGCATGAAGTGGCGTTCCAAACATTTCCAAAAAATGCTTTCTAGGTTTTTCTTGTACAAAGTTTTCATTCTGTTGACACAACTTAACAGCACAAAAATGACTCATGAAAGAGTAAATCTCTTTTCTAGTAAGGGAGTGACTAAAGGCCAAATCAAACACTGCACTGCCCACAGAAAGGTCACCAAAAAGGCGATGCTGTTGTATTCAGGCACAGTGAATTAACCGTGGATGCACTGTTCCCTTAAGTGCAGCCCAGCCTTTAGGCTCCTCCCTCCTTCTCTTCCCTGGGATTAGGAGAAGCCCTGCTGCAGGCTTGTATTAAGAACCCTGCAAGGGACCTGTATATAGATCTGTGTTTAATAAACCTGTTACTTTTCCGGACCTATATAGAGCCTCAATCAGTAGTCAAGATTTACAGACAGCACAGCAACCATAAGGAAAAGCTCTACTCATGCAGTCAGTGGCAGCTGGTAATATTTTGACTTGGTAGCGCTGCAATTTTTAAACTTGCTGTTTTCACCACAATAAGACTTGTACAGCACTTGTTTAGGTAAGGGTGCCATTGCACATGTACAGAGTGCAAATGGCTCCCAACTAATATAGATATAGAGTATATAGATTTAAATTCTTTGTACATTTATGGACAATGGAAGAGCTTCAATGGAAGAGGCCCAAGTGTGATTTTCAGTCAAGATTGACTCCACACCTCTCATTTAAGAATTAAGCTATACCACATGACATGTTTTTGAATTCATGTATTGATTATACCTGCATATCCATTGTCAAAAAAACTCAACACAGAGAGAAAAACTTTTAAAATGTGAGGAATACTTGATTCCAGTTGTATGCAATCTCCCCAATCAATTTAACTTAAATATGAAGTAATAATATCTACTCATGGGCAGAGTACATCACACCAGACTAATCATAATCAGCCTCTGTTATGTCTGAGTTTAGGGAGAATATCGTCTAGGTTTGGGTAAGGATGTAGAGTCATATCCAGACAGCCAAAGAGCCCAAACTTTTCATTTTATAAATCACTGGCAGAACTCATAAAGTTAGAATTTATTTAAAAAGGTAAAGGTAAAGGTGTCCCCGCAGTTGTGGTGTGAGTCGTTTCCGACTCTTAGGGTGACGTCTTGCGACATTTACTAGGCAGACCATATATATGGGGTGGGATTGCCAGTTCCGTCCCCGGCCTTTCTTTACCCCCCCCGCATATGCTGGGTACTCATTTTACCGACCACGGATGGATGGAAGTCTGAGTGGACCTCGACCCTTTTTACCGGAGATTCGACTTCCTCCTTTCGTTGGAATCGAACTCTGGCCATGAGCAGAGCTTTGGCTGCGTTACCGCTGCTTACCGCTCTGAGCCACGGAGGATCTTTTAGAATTTATTTATATATATATTAAACTTCCATCCCACCCTTTCTCCCAGAAGAAGCCATGGGTGGAAAATAAAGGACAGAACACTAAAAACATCTCAAAAAACAAAATATCTTAAAAACATTTTTAAAATAAAATATCATTAAAACATCTGTTTAAAAAAATCTTTCAAAACATTTAAAAAAGCAGTTCCAACACAGACGCAGACTGGGATAAGGTCTCCACTTAGAAGGCTTGTTGAAAGAGGAAGGTCTTCAGTAGGCACCAAAAAGATAACAGAGATGGCGCCTGTCTAATATTTCATTGGAGGGGATTCCACAGGGTAGGTGTCACCACACTAAAGGTCCATTTCCTATGTTGTGCAGAATGGACCTCCTGATGAGATGGTATCTGCGGGAGGCCCTTGCCTGCAGAGAGCAGTGATTGACTGGATACATAAGGGACACAACAGTCTTTCATGTATCCTGGTCCAAAGTTGTATAGGTCTTTGTACACCAAAACCAGCATCTTGAACCTGGCCCAGTAGTTAAGGTGCAGCCAGTGCAATTCTTTCATCAGTGGAGCAACATATTGGCTATATCCTGCTCCAGGGAGCAGCCGCATCACTGCATTTTGTGCCAGCTGCAGCTTCCAAACCAACCTCAAGGGCAGCCACACATAGAGCACATTACAGCAATCCAGCCTGGAGGTTACCAGTGCATGGACTACAGTGGTCAGGCTATCCCGGTCCAGATATGGCCACAGTTGTCTTACCAGCCAAAGCTGGTAAAAGGTGCTCCTAGCCACGGATGTCACCTTGGCCTTAAGTGACAAAGATGGATCCAGGAGCACCCACAGATTACGAACCTGCTCTTTCAGAGGGAGTATGACCCCATCCAAAGCAGGCAATTGACCAATTATCCGAACTCAGGAACCACCTACCCACAACGCCTCTGTATTCAGAGTCAGTTTATTGGCCCTCATACAATGAACACCCAAATAATAGCGCTAGCATTTCCCTCCATTTCTCTGCATAGGAAATACTCTGAATTTAACCTAGAGGAGGAGCTTGTCAGAACCAGACCCACACAATTTTTCTGGAAAACTCTGGAAAATACTCTGGAATTGCAAAGTGGCTCAGATCAACCTGCCCTGCTCTACCCAGTTTTTAAGGACTGAATCCAAGGAAACACAGCGTTTGTTGCAATACATATTCAAGACATTCAATATTTCTTGTTCTACTTCTCCAATTCACAAAAATAAATGCAAAATGGTTAAGTGAAAAATACATATTTATTATAGAAAGAGACTCATTGTTGTTTGTTTGCTTGCTTGTGCTCTCTTTGCTGTCTCTCTCTCACAAGGTCACAAAAAAATTACTAAGCTCCTCAAAGTAGGAAACAGTCCCTGTTGCTTCTCTGGTTACCAATGAGGAGATCTGGCTTTCAAGGAAACAGCTCTGAGCATGCTCAGAACCAGGCTAAGGCTACCCCATAGGGCTGTTTTGAAGCAGGCCTGACTCCTCCCTAATCTGCTGTACTGGCTGTGCTGCATAAACCTCATAACAACAGCTGGCGTAAGAGACTTCCTAACAGGGCTGACAAGCTGGTAGTCCAGGAAGGGAAGTCTTTGCCATAGCTACACTTTTGGATTAGGATTGGATAAGTGGTGCAGAGGGCTGACTGGCCAGAGAACAGGAAGGTGATTGGCCAGAGAACAGGACATTGACAGAAATGCCTTCACAAGCCTCTGCAAATGCAAGAAATGATAACATTATTTGTGGGACAGGAAATAGTGTGAAGCTTTGAGATTTTCTTTTGCGGGGGTGGGTTTTTTTTAAAATTGCTTGACATTTTTATTGGGAGGGTTGTCCAAGTTTGCTGAGAATGGATTGATCATTTGCATGCTTATTGAGTTCAGTGGGATTTACTCCCCTGCAATCATGCTTAGGATAGGTGAAACTGACCACAGGGGATGGAGAGGGGAGGGACAGGAGGGGAGGAGGAGGGAGGGGAGGAAAGTCAGAGAGAAGGACTGGGATGGGAGCAGGCAGGAGGGGGAGGGGAGTAGAAGAACAGGTTTGATCATTTGCATGTTTATTGAGTTCAGTGCAATTTACTCCTGTGCAATCATGCTTAGGATAGGTAAAACTGACTGGGGTGGGAGGGCTGTACTGGGCAGGGGAGGAGGAAGAAGGGAGGGGAGGAGGAAGGGAGAGGAGAGGGGAGGGGAAGGAGGGGAAAATCAGGTCTGATCATTTGCATGCTTATTGAGTTCAATGGGGTTTATAATCATGATTAGGATAGGAAAAACTGACCATGGGGAGTAGGGGGGAGGGGAAGGAGCATATTGGAGGGGGGCAAGGGAAGGGGGAGGGGAGGGCAGGTTTGATCATTTGCATGCTTATAGAGTTCAATGGTATTTACTTTCGTGCAATTATGCTTAAGATAGGTAAAACCGACCATGGGGAGGAGGAAGGGGAAGGGGAGGAGGGGGCAGGGGAAGGGGAAGAGGAAGGAGGGGATTGGAAGGGGATGGAGAAGGGGCAAAGGAAGGGAGAGGAAGGGCATAGGAGGGAGGAGAAGGGAGGGAGGGTTTGATCATTTGCATACTTTTGGAGTTCAATGGAATTTATTTCTGTGCAATAATGTTTGAAAATGGAAATGGACTGCCTACAAGTTGACCGGACTTACGGCGACCCTTTGAATAGGGTTTTCATGGTAAATGGTATTCAGAGGTGGTTTTACCATTGCCTTCCTCTGAGGCTGAGAGGCAGTGACTGGCCCAAGGTCACCCAGTGAGCTTCATGGCTGTGTGGGGATTCGGTCCCTGGTCTCCCAGGTCATAGTCCATCACTGACCTGGGAGAGGGGCAGGGAAGGGAGGGGGAGGGAAGGAGATTGGGTGGGTGGGCACTGGGCAGAGGGGAAGTCCCTTTAGTTTCCAAAAGGAAATCATTGTGATCATTGCTTTTCAGCAATTCCCCCACCTTTTTATTCTACAGCAGGCACATGTATCCTCCCACCCAAATTTAAACCAAAGCTGTCCCTGGCCATATCCACACCAGACCTTTATTGCACTTTGGACAGTCATGGCTTCTTTCAAAGAATCCTGGGAAGTATAATTGGTGAAGGGTGATGAGAGTTGCTAGGAGATGCCCTGTTCCCCTCACAGAGCTTCAGTCAGAGTGGCTGACTGTTAAACCAGTCTGGCCACTGAAGCTCTGTCAGTGGAATAGGAGTCTCCTCTCAGCACCCTTCACAAACTACACTTCCCAGGATTCTTTGAGGGAAGCCATGACTGTCTCAAGTGAAATCAAAGTCTGGTGTGGGTGTGGCCCCCTGATTAGCCAAGCCAAGCAGCTGTGAGCCTGGCTTTTAGAACTCTGACAGTTGGTTCTTACTGAGCATGCCTGACGTTATAATTGGGTTCACGCCAAAATTTATTAAATTAATTAAAAATGAGCCAGGCATTTTTTTTAAACGTTTAAACTGCAGAAGATGAAGGTCAGAGAATGGGGTAAGGTCACTATTAGGATTACAGGTACTCTGTGAACATGGCTGATTTTTAATGAATTTCAACAGAATATGAGAACTCTGGCAGAAAAAAGTCCAAAAGGGCTCTGAGGTTTTTCTCTCTCTTTTTAGACTTTGAACTCTCGATTCTCTCTGTCTGTTTTGTGTATTGCCATGAAAATTGACAGGGCTGTTAAGGAAGCATTTCTGAATTCAGGACTATAGGTTTTGTAAGGTTTTGTTTTGAAAGAAGCATCAGAATGGCATCGGGGGGTATTTTCACAGCACAATGGGACAGTAGAGAACTTTGTATGAGACATATTTTATAATTGTTTATTAGACATATTTTACAATTGTTCTTTTTTTCTTATTTTGTTCTGCTTTTGATGAACTGTATATTGTTTGAGATTTATTGTTCGGTTTATGTTTTATAATGTGATGTATTGTTTTCTTTTATTTTTGTCTAGATATTTTTATAATTGTTATATTTTGTTTTTGAAGATATGTATATTGCTTGTGGTTTATTGTTCAGTTATGTTTATTTAAAATGTGATATATTCATTTTCTTTTACTATCAATTGTACCAAATGTGATGGTATACTGCTTTTATGTTGTAAACCTCCCAGAGAGCTTCGGCTATGGGGCGGTATAAAAGTGTAATAAATAAATAAATAAATAAGCATTGCGGAATGTGAAAAAGCCATGCTGGCTATAGTATACAGCCATAGTATACAACCACTCTCGTGGCTGTATAATATCCATATTTCAGAGAGTTTACTGTTGATGAGAAAGCATGGGCTACATCATTCCTCTAAAGTACTCCAGTGTTGCTGTATTAATATTTATTTATTTCTAAATATATTTGTACATTGCTATTTCATTTAAAAACATCAATGGTCTACAAGTTTTTTTTAAAAAATCCTGTACTGTAAAACCATTAAAAATACAGTAAAAACAGAGGTTGACTATTGCAAAAATACATCTTTGTTGCCTGCATAAGTCTTGCGGAACAGAAAGGTTGTCAGCAGGCATTTAAAAGTTAAAACAGAAGGCGCCTGCTGAATCTCTGTTGGCAGAGCGTTCCAGAGAACTGGGCTGACGACACTGAAGGCTCGATTTCATGTAGATGTTAAATGAGCTAATTCAAGGGACGACATAAGCCACTCCTGCAGATGATGTCAATGATCAAGCTGGGATATAAGGGTTCAGGCAGTCCCTAAGACCCTGGACTTAAGTTGTTCAAGGCTTTGTAAATTAATAGGACTTTGAACCTGGCTGGGCAGCCAGTGTGGATACTTTAAGAGTGATGTCACATGTTGTCAACCATGTGCTCCCATCAGCACTCTGGCTGCCGCATTTTGCATCAGCTGAAGCTTCTGAACCAGGGCCAAGGGCAGCCCCACATAGATTGCATTGCAGAAATCCAGCCTCGAAGTTACCAAAGCATGGACCACAGAGGTCAAGCTAGTAAAAGGCACTCCTAGCCACAGAGAGTACTTGGGCCTCTAGTGACAGAGATGAATCCAGGAGTACCCCTCTAAGGTATAGACCTGGTCCTTCAAAGGGAGTGTGATCCCATCCAGAACAGGTAACTTGCCTATCTCCTGGACATGGGAACAACCTACTCAAAGAGCCTCCGTCTCCTAATGACCTCTCCAAACCGCTTCATATAGATGTTAAATAGCACTGGGGAAAGAATAGTACCCTATTGATCCCCATAGCACAAGTGCTAGGGGGGTGAGGAACACTCACCCAGTGCTATTCTCTGGATGTGGCCCTGAAGGTAAAAGAGGAACTATTGTAATACAGTGCCTCTGATACGTATCCCACTGAGTCAGTCCAGGAGCATACCATGGTCAATGGTATCTAATGCTGCTGAGAAATCGAGCAGAAGTAGTAGGGTCACATTCCCCCATCTCTCTCATGATAAAGGTCATCCATCAGGCAACCAAGGCTGATTCTGTTCTGAAACCGAGTCTAAATCTAGATTGTAATTAATCTAGACAATCAGTCTCGTCCAGGAACATCCATTGTTGCTATATGTCCACCAGCTTCACCACCTTTGCCAAGAAGTGGGTGTTGGTGACTGGTGTATAATTGTTACACTCCATTGGGTTCAGTGTGGGCTTTTAAAGAAGTAGACGCAACACTGCCTCTTTAAGGATGCTGGGCATTCACACCATCACACAAAGATGGATTTACCATACCAGTGACCCATTCAGTCACCCCACTCCGGTTAGCTTTAATTAGCCAGGACGGACAAGGATCTCATGAGCAGGTAGTCAGGTGCAATATTGTTGGGGGGGGGAAAGCTGAGATAATGTGGTGTATAACAACCCTGCAGTGTAGTCCAGTCTCTTGGTGTGCTGGGCTGTCAAGTTGATTGTAGCAGCAATATGGGTGTGTGTGTGATGAATTGTTTTCTCACCCATGGGGGAAAAATAAGGAGAATCTTGGGAGTTGGTTGCTGCTGTTGATATAAACACTAAAATGGGTATAATCATGTCAAAGACTCAAATCCTTTTTGCTCAAAAAGAGAGACAAAGACAGAGAGTGGTGGTTGTTTGACCTGTACTGATAATACTGCAGTAGTTATTATAGGATATAAATTATAAATAACTATAACAAATGCTCTTAGGATACACTGCTTGCTTTTTCACAGTTTAATCTTGAATTTATATAAGCATTGGCACCGAACCCTGGTTGCTGTATCTTAGATTTATTTTGACATACCATACCTGGCCTTGCACAGAATATAGTACTGCCCGCATAAGATCAACTGATGAAGGACCTACAGTAACATAACCAGTTTACAACTCATGATAGCATGGTTTGGCATTGTGGGAGAGCAGGGTCCTTGTGCTTTTAGCTTTGTGGCAGGCAGAAATTCAACAGAACAATCTTTTTTCGAGTATAGAAATGCAATTATGGGGAAAGCTTCGCCTAGTGACCATTCTGTCTGTCAGACATTTTATTACTTGTGTGTGATCAACGAATTGTTTTTGGGCCCTCCACCCCACTGCAAAAGAGGATAGATAGCTGTATATGACACAAAGCATATGCTCACTTTATGCAGATTTGTGTCCTCTTTCAGGAATAGGGTGGAGGGCCCAACCCACAGACAGTGCACTGGGCCTAGAAAATCCTGCTGGCACCCCAGACTCCAGATCTAGTTAACTTTCTCTCCACCATTTACATTCCCTACATGCAGGACAAAGTACACACTTGTGTATATTTTGTAGATTAAAAAGGAACAAATATGTTTCAATAATGCTAGACTACTGCTAAGTGACTGAGGCATTTACCCCTGGGGCATAGCTCGAAACATTAAGCTGGAAATTGAGCCACTGATTCGCCAAACAGTTCAGATTTCTCTAAGGGCAAAAGCTGACCAAACTGCCAGATTTCATGAGGTAATTTCAGAATGAGATAATTATCCGAACCTCATTCGGAACATGAGTTTTGTTTCTGGTATGTGTATTTAGTTCCTCCATTGACTACAATTGATCTTCACATTTGCTAATTTACCAAGTGCGATCATTTTCTTTTTTTTTAAAAAAGGAATATTTGTAGCTTTTTGCCAGATTGGGTTATTACTGTTCTTCCAGATCACAGAAAAAGAGAGAGAGAACTGGGGAGGCGTAGCCTGGCCAGCAACTACTCCTAGAAATTCTTTATAGATTCATGCACTGTAAAGCCTGAAAGTGATGAAGGCCAGCTTTCAGACATTACATTTCCCTTGGAGGAAATTAGGGGTAGTTGGTCCATGCATACCTCTCACATGTCTCTCAGAGTTGGGGACATTCCTGATTTCAACATAATTTCTGAGCTCTTTGTGGTCATCTTTATTAGCCTTCCCCAACATGGTGCTCTCCAGATGCTTTGGACTACATCACACATCAGCCGTAGCCAGCATGTCCAGAAGTCAGGGCTGATGGGAGTTGTACTTCCATCAACAGCAGCCATTCCATCAGGCCTCTCCATCGGTTCTGCTCAAAGACCAGCAACGTTTGCCCTTTCCTTGAAATATGTCCATTTCAGGTTGTCATTACAGTAATACTATAACTAAGAAACACAGCCTGAGTTTTCTTTTTTGCTCCCCTCCCAATCCCTTTTCCTTTTATGCAGCAGTGTAGTGGCAAATTTAAAAGTACAGGGCCATAGAATCATAGAATAGTAGAGTTGAAAGGGGCCTATAAGGCCATCAAGCCAAGCTCCCTGATCAATGCAGGGATCCAAATCAAAGCATTCCCGACAGATGGCTGTCCAGCTGCTTCTTGAATGCCTCCAGTGTTGGAGAGCCCACTACCTCTCTAGGTAATTGGGCCCCTTCATGTTAGTCACAGCCACACCCCACACCCTTTTTTACTGTGGAGTTGAGAATGAGATCCTTCTCCCACAACAACAGATGTCCCTAGGAGCCAATAAGCGTGAAAGAGGAGAGTGTTAGCTACTGAAAATAGTCTTCTCAGTGGCTGATGAACCTCCTTTCACTCTGATTGGCTCCAATCATCAGGAAAGGACAAGGAAGCATATTAGAAGACTTTTCTCAGTGGATAACATGCTCCTCTTTCATGCTGATTGGCTTGTAGGATGTTGGAGACATAGGGACCTGGATTGGACATTGCTCCCAAAAATGTAAGAGGTCTAAGCCCCATGAGACCCTGAATGACTGCACCCCTCCTTAAATGTTGTGTCTTTTATATTGTAAGACTCGGGGCAAGGGTGAATTTCTGCTAATCACACATTTTTGTAGGCAGTTTTGTTGTTTATTTTTATGTTTTTATTGTGTGTTTTATTTGTTTTGTTTTAACATTGTGTAAGTCACTTGGGAATCTTCAGGTATCAAGTGACTAATAAATCTAATAAATAATAATAACAATAATAATAAATTAATAATAGTACACATTTTTGCAAGTAATTTCTCCTAACATAACACATTTTTGTATGTTATTTTCACAAATATATATTCATTGTCATGCCCACTTTCCCCAAATGTATGCTTTTTGTAAAAATTCTTTGGTTGGAAAGCTGCATTGGAAAATTCAGACAAGTGTGAATTTTGAAGGATGGCTATGTTACAGTTATATTGGTTTGGAAAGCGCAATTTTGATGGATTCAAATGAGAAGTGAATCAAACTTCTCTCCCACTCCTCCAATTATACTGAATTGCACATGCTATTTTACTGCCCATTCATCCAACCTGGAGAGATATTTTTGGAGCTCTTCACAACCCTGCTTTATTTTTACCACCCTGAATAATATGGTGACACCAGCATATTTGGTCATCTTATTGCCCACCCCTAACTCAAGAGCATTTATGAATAGGTAAAAAAGCACCGGTCCCAATTCAAATCTTGGGGGAACCCACTTCTTACAAGGGATGATGAGAAATTAGGATCACTTTGCATTTTAACTCAAGACTCCCATTTCCTGAAACAATACACAAACTGAATTGCATTGAAATTTGCACTTCTCTGAATTTTGTGATGCCATTCCCCAAACAACCAATGTGTACAAAATGTGTAAAGTCTGCATATAAATTCCTATATTAGTGAAAATAACATACAGCAATGCATTATATTAGGGAAAATTGCTTGCAAAAACGTGTATATGAGGGGAAATTGCTGGTAAGGAGAAATTTGCACCAAAATGCTGATGAATTTTCATGAGGACTTTTTAAAAAGAAAAATCACAAACTGATGTGGAAATGTGGAAAACAAGAACTTACGAATGGAAAAATGAAAAACTGAAAACCCCCAAAATGGACAGATTTGTCCATCCTGACTTATTACATCTCTCCATTATGAGATCTGTCCTGCTCTCAGTTTCATTTCTTTAACCAGCTAGTGGTTAAAGACACCTTGGATAAATCAAATGTGATGTTTTTGCCTGTTGTTGTTATTTTTTTCCATGTAGAACAGGAAAAGAACTCCAAGTAGATGCTTAAATTATCTTACTAACCTGTTCCTCTTTGGGCCGAAAGCACACCCTTTAGACCAGGGAGAGATTTGCTATTACAAAATGCAGAAAACATGCAGATATGGGGAACTGCACTTTTGGGAGGAGAACTCTCCAAACTGATGTACTTTGGACGCCGTTGTTAGTTTAAGTGTATAGTTTCTTCCAAACGCCATAGAGCCGCAGTGCAGAAGTGACATCAGAACTGTAACCTTTGCAGCAAGGCCTGAATGGAAGAAACAGACTCTCTTTTGCACACCTTTGATCCATCCTTATCTTTTCAGCTGCACACTGCAATATTGTATATAGATTTATGGGAATTCTTTCCATGTTCACAACTTATAAAGTATTAATAGCTGGTCCAAGTTGGAAAATAATACACCATTCCTAACTCTATTAAGGACATAAAAATCTGGCTTTGGTTAAAATGAGATTCCCTTTAGCAATGGCCAATATACAGTATGCATTATGAGTATATAAAAAAGCCAGACCTCTTCTTATCTGACGTACAGCAACATTAAGATTACTGCCTGAGGCTCAGCAAACTTCAAACTTAGAAAGTAAGATTGAGAGAGAGTGAAGGGGTGCAGGCAATCATTGGAAAGTAATTACTGGTAACCCGAGCAGTCACTTTCAAGTAGATTTCATCTAATAAGTCCTATACACAAATGTAGTTTTATGTTGATAGACTGACGTATGACAGGCACGCAATGGTACAGATGCACAGCTCAAAGCCTTGCTACGCTGTTATTCCATCAGCTGCATAGAACTCCTTCCTTTTATAAGCCTTAACATCATTGGCAATGGCGTTTTTAGTAAACAAGCACTGAAGATTCTAACCAGAGCTGAAATCCTACATCCAGTTGGGCTGTTTAAATCCTACTGAATTCTTGGGAGTTAAGCAATCTAACTTTGACAGGACTGCAGCACAAGTTGCCATTAAACAACAACAACAATAACAACCAAGTACATCAGTTTAGAACTGACGATGGGTTGCATGCAACATAGTGCGGAGTGAAATTCACTTGGCAGTATACTTGTTCCATTGGCTAAACATTTTGCACCAGCACAATGTTGTTGTGCAAGAGAATGCCTAAGCAGGTTGCTGTTGACTTTATTGCACAATCAGTTGTACAATCTGTTGTGCAACATGTTTCCGCTAGCACAGCTGTTGCATTGGATTCCTCTTTTGAGCAACATTGAAATTCACCTGTCCACTACCCCAAGAGACTTTGCACCAGTGGACAGAGAATGCTTGATGTAGCCCAATATTCCTGAGGTACCAAGATGTGCAGCCCAATCCTGTCTATGTTTACTTCAAAGTAAGCCCAGTGGGACTTACTCCCATGTCAAGTGTGCATAGCACTGCAGCTTTCAGCTCAGTGTACATTCTGGGCATCTTGGACCAGTGGGGGAGGACTTAATCCTTTCTACTCTGTTCTGTTTCTCTGGTATGAATTGCACCTCCTCCGCGAGATCTCTTTACCTGGGAATGTGGGAGAAGGTTCTTTAACAAGCAATGTGTATGGTGCTAAGGAACAGCCCCACAATCCAATTGTTCCTCAGAGTGCCCAGACACTCCATCTCAGAAAATAGTAATAACTATTGCCTCTGTGCCACAACGCTGGGAAAGGTGAAGACCAAGGCACAGAGATCTAATGTGATGAATAAGTGTATCACTAATCCCTGAAAAAAGCCCAGTGAAGAAAAGTCTAAGAATATAAAAAGAGCCCGGCTGGATCAGATCAGAGACCCAATCTAATAGAACATCATATTTTACACAGTGGCCAGCTAGATGTTTCCAGGAAGCGCATAAGAAGAGCATGAAGGTTTTTATAGTTAGTAGACATTAATAGACATGTTTGCCGTGACCTTGTCTAATTCCCTTTAGAACATCATTGAGTGTGATGACAGTGTATGATGTCTTCTTATCATCAGATCTAGGTGAAGTGGTGACCTCCTTGAACAGGTACCTGGGCTCAGTAATACTGCATGAGAGTGGAATAAATTTAAGCTCAATCCAAATAAAACAGTGAGGAGGATGAAGGCTCAATGGACCAGTTGGATGGGGAATGTATATTTTGTTTACAGCTGAGTGACTATTTTCAGCTTTGACTGATTTGCTACCTACACTTCCTACTGGAACAGAGAGACTAAGCCACTGCCATTCATGCTTGATGACTTCCAGATTATTGGACTACTTCAATGTGTTCCACCTGAGCTGCCCTTGAAGGCTATGTGAAAGCTTAACCGCTGCAATCCAATGCATACTTACTTCTGACTAGACACTTACTGGATTGCAGCCTAAGTTTAAAAAATGCTGCCTGTCTTTTGACTGGGACAAGCTGATGAGAATACAGTATATTACACTTGCCTTTCACTTATTTTGACTTACATGCTTCTTTGACCACCTTCAAGGCATTTGTTTTCACTGGGTTCTGTAGAAGCTGCCCTTTCTTCCCTCCCTCAATGCCTTAGGAATAGGGCATTCTGGGGAAACTAAAATGGCATCTGTCAGCCCGACAGAGCTTCAAGAACTCCAATAAGTTTTGCCCTCAACCTCCTAAAACCACCCCTGCCCCCCAAAATAGCAGAACCCCTCCCTTTCGTGGTTTGCTCAAATCATCACTCTTCCACAGTGTCATTATTTTTGTATAACTGCATTGTAACAGAAAAGCAGTTCAAAAGTTTCATAAATCGATAAATACACCTTCATCTGAGAAGTCAAAATGAAAGGACCCTATCTCATTGGTGGAGCATCTGCCAATCTTTGGCGTCTCCAGGTAGGGCTGGGAATAGCCCCTGCCTGAAACCCTGCCAGTCAGCGTAGACAATACTGAACTAGATGGATCTAAGGTCTGACTCAGTATAAGGCAGCTTCCTTTGTTCTAAATGGGCTGCCCAAGTGTATGCACCTTGGAAGCTGAGCACAGTATAGATGTGATAAATGAATATATGCTTAGTTTTTGCTCATTTGAAATCCATTGGACATAAATGTCCTTTACTTTACCTGGAGCACGCTGAATCAGTGTGAAAATGTCTGTAACCCTGCACTGAAATTTGCGCAAATTGTATCTTCATTACAAAACCACAAAGTTGTTTCTGTTTTTAAAAACTAAAATGACCAAAACAATGTCCTCAACCATCCTGACTTCTATCGGTAGGATCGTTTTAGAGGTTCAGTTACGTGCAGTGCAATCCTAGCCATGCCCACTCGGAAATAATTCCCATTGAGTTCAGTGCAACTTACTCCCTGGGAAGTGGGTTTAGGACCGCCGCCTCAAGGCTCAAACCCTTAATTTGTGTTTGAGGGTGCAGTGCATGTGTGCGTAGTATAGAGGAGGCCATAGCCAATGACATATCTGCTAAGCAACACAATAGATTTCCTACACCAGATACCCTTGAATTTGCTTGTTATTAAAATAAAATACTGACCTGTTCATTTGCCTGCCATCTGTGAGTTTGTATACGCCAAAGCCCTCCATAAAACTCAGGGCAAGTGCTTAGACCTGGGCCCTTTTTCCTACCCATTACTGCCATTCTGAAAAGTAAATCATAGCTGTCAGTATGGTAGCAGCTTGATTAAAGTTCAGGGGTTTAATAGATCATTTTAAAAACCCCAAATTACTCCTGTTCCCTAGTCGATCCACCTGGACCCTTGCCCTAGGTGCATGGCAGTTTTCAACCAGCACCAGAGAAGCCAAGTCTGGGCCCCGAGGTTCCTGCTTATTCCCTCAGGACGCCTTGTTGCAGACCTAGACCAACATTCTCAGCTGTATTTAATCTGCTCTGAGACAAGCTGGCTATGAGAAAATGCAAAGGGGGGGGCGAAGGCACATAAGCAAAAAGACACAGAAAAATTTGGACAGTTGGCCTGCTTTGTTCACTTGGTAAACTGGAGGCAGGCCAGCTATAGCAGAGCTCCCTTGGCAATACAAGTCTGTTCCAATTAATCGTGTTTAACCATTCTAATCACACTTTAGCACATTAATCCTATTTTCAATCCAAAACACATCTGAAAGAGCGGCATGTGGGCCTTTTTATAGCAACCGCAAATCAGATGTAACGGAGAGACAGAGGGCCCTAGTTTACTCTGCACTTTCACTGAACTTAGACTTAATAAAATATGTGACTGAGTTGTGGTTGGATTTACTGCATGATGTTGATGCTTCCACATATAAATAGATCCCCTAAGCAACTTTAAAACCTGTCAGAAAGAGCAGTGAAAATTTGATTATAAGGTAACCAATGCACAGATTGTGTAACAATGACACCGTTCGTCTGTGTGCTTGGGCTGGGGGAGAAGGCCAAGGGACCTACCCAGATTTGTGGGTTAAAGGAAAAAAACATGTAAGGACAGAAAATGAGTTCAGTCTCAAAACTGCACTGACTTTTAGGCTTAATAACCCTGACAGCAGAAAACTCGGTACTGGAAAAGATTTTCCCACAGATATACCAGAACTTAATTTTGTCATTTGATGCCACCCACCTTGTTAAATGGTGATGGGGAACTTGTGGCCCTCCAGATGGTGTTGGACTTCAGTTCTCATCAGTCCCAGCCAGCATATGGCCCAGTGGTCAGGGATGCTGGAGAGCTGTATTCCAGTACCACCTGGACCACCTTCACATCATACATTTATTCCACTATGATTCCACTTTAACAGTCATGGCTTCCCCCAAAGAATCCTGGAAAATGTAGCTTGTGAAGGGTGCTGAGAGGAGACCCTTATTCCCCCCACAGTCAGTCCCTCTTCTCAGAGGACTCTAGAGAGCTACCGATCCCCCCATCCCTGCTTTACAGGGTGGGTGGAATCAAATAACGACTAACACAGATGAAATAAAGTTCTGGTATACCTGTGGGAAAGTCATCTCCTGTATTGATTTCTTTTTTTATTCAAGTGTTTTCAAGCCACCCATTCAAGATAGCTCAGAGATTCATGTAGAAAACAACAGCAATGTAATATAAATGCTATTAAAATTATTTTTTAAAAGCAATCTGATTCAGTCACATAAGTTAACACCGTTCTCCAAAGAGTGCTTTATTGGCTTGGAAAAAACTTCTTGGCCCTGTACTGGGGTAATGACAGCGGACATGTCCATGGAAGTCAACATCTGTACAGCAGAGACTGATACACTGAATCAGGATCTCCCATCTCCTAAACTTCTCTAACAGATCGGTTCATATATTGGTATCTTGAACTGCAAGAGAGTCAGGAATTATTTTTTAATGTAATACTGATTTTTTTAAAAAAAATCATATTTATACTAACTTTGCTATAAGCTGCTTTGTGAAGATATAGTACACATATTATTATTTCCTTCACAGAGCTCCAATTCCCAGAACTCTCTGGGAAGAGGGGCTGACTGTTAAACCACTCTGGCCATTGAAGCTCTGTGAGGGCAACAGGAGTATCCTGAGAAGAAAATAACTAAGTTGGACTTTCCCCCCGAAGTGCTGGGTAATTACTGGCTTAGGAAGGCCCACATTTCTGTCGCCCAAGATTAATAGACTTAGACTTGCAGTATTTGAGAATTGCTGCTAATAAATCCTGCTCGCCACTATTCTATAATTTTAACAATAATTTTAATATTTTTAAAATTTTAAATGGAATTATTGCAGCTTCATACTTGTATTCACTGACAATTCCAAAGTACAGGACAGCATTTACTTTTGCCCGCTTCAATGTATTGCCATCGACACTGTTGAAAGGACGATTCAACAAAATCACAGTCAGCAAACAGACCTGCCCTTGCGGAGCTGGTGCAATGGAAACTGTTGAACATGTTTTACTGTCTTGCAATTTGTATGGTTATTGCAGAAAGAAAAAAAATTGTCCTTTATTAACAGTTTTGCCTAGGGGTATTTCTGCAAATTTGGTATTGTTCTATTTAAGGGATGGCTCTCCCTTTGTTACCAAAAGTGTTGCAAAGTTTTTTTTTTTATCACAGTGCAAATTAGGAAAAAATGCTGCCAGTCCTCTGACCAACAAACTACTTAATTTGTATTTATTAGGTTTGCAGTAATTACCAGTAGTTGTGTTTTATGTGTATTTCAATTTTTGTGGCTTTTTAAACTGATTTTAATCTTCTGGTCTGTGACTGTAATAAATGATTCATTCATTCAAATAGGAGTCTCCTAAGGACACTCAGCATCCTTCATATACTACACTTTCCAGGATTCTTTGGGGGAAGCCATGACTGTTTAATGTGGAACAACTGTCTGGTGTGGATGTGGCCATCGTTTCCTAGCAGCAATAAACCTTAAGTTTCTTTATTCTTTCAGCCAACAGTCTTTATTCATTTTGGCACTATGCTGCAATAGATACCAAAGCCCAGTAGTATCCAGGGCCAGCACGATAATGACATAAACTAAGACAACTGTTTCATGTGGCAGTGCAGGGGCACAGTGAATTGGCACGGCCCTGTGGCTTCAGTTTGATGGGATCTCCTTACTGCTATTGCTACCAGCAGCTGAGTGTGCACTTGAGTTTGGTCATATGAGCTGAAAAGGGGTTGGAATAGGTTCAGATCTCTCCTTGCTCTGCCCTATACCCCCTTTTTGACTTGGACCGGCATATGTTGTGCTGGCTTTGGCTTGGCCGTCTGAGCTGCCTTGGCCCCTGCTGAGCCAGAGTGAGGGACTTATACTGGTGTATCTCCAACTGAGCTTGGGTGAGGGACTGACACCCGTCTGGCTGAACCCCAGCTCAGCTGGGAAAGTACAAGATCCACCAAAGGCAAACTCGCTTATCCTGGAAGATCTTTCGCTTTGATTGCACTCATAAGCAGTGTTTCTTGCCACGTCAGCCGTAACAGAGCACTCTCCAAACCACTTCATCCAGAATGACTCACTCAGAGAAAATACCCTGTTGGTCTTCCTTTGGGGGTGGGCATTACTACCTCTGCTAATGCCATGGCAAAACAATGGGGAAAAGTAAGTGGAGGGAGAGAGGAGCAATGAGGGGTGGTAACAGCAGGGGAAGAGAGGAACAGAATCAGACCAACGGTCCATCTAGCTCACTATTGTCTACAGTGGAAACTGGTGGCTTCGATATCAGTGGGGCAGTGAAACTGGTCCGGGTTTTACTCGGAATTTTCAAGGAGGTGTCCAAGCTGCTGAAAGCTCAGACTAAAACCTGGAGTGAATTCACTGCCCAACTGACATTGGAGCAACCAGTCTCCATTTATTGCTCACACGGATTGGCAGCAGCTCTCCAGGAGTTCAGGCAGGAGTCCCTCACAGCCCTGCCTGGAGGTGACAGGGATTGAATCTGGAACCTTCTGCATGCAAGGCAGATGCTTCAGGGTGATGGCAGAGCCACTGCCCACCTCAGGCAGCACAATCTCTTGCAACGATTCTGCCTGTGTCAAGTGCCTTCAGACCATACCCTAAGAATCCAATGGAGAAGCAAGCCATGAAGCCCTTCCCTGCTTTGTTTTAGCTGTGTTATTATGACTTTTTCATTTACACAAGGCTGTATAAATCTTTTTAAAAGATACATTTATGGAATCTGATAATGTTACTATCATTCTCTGTATTGTTTCATATTACTGTTTTAATAGTTTTCAAGCTGTTTCAGTTCTTATTTGCAAATCTCTTTGGGTGGTATTCAATGTTCTACTCAGAGTAGAACCACTGAAGTTAATGGACATGACTAATTTTGGTCCAGTAATTTCAATGGGTCTCTTTTGGGTAAGACTTTCTTGAATGCAACCCTTTAAGTACTTGTATAGAAAGGTAATTAATACACTGATTGATTAGATTTATATCCCACCTTTCCTTCAGGAGTTGTACATGGTTCTCCTCCTTCCAATTTTTCCTCACAACAACCCTGTGAGGTAGATTAGGCTTAGGAACTGTGATTGGCCCGAGGTCACTTGGAGAGCTTCATGGCTGTGGGGATTTGAACCCTGGTCTCCAGGTCCTAGTCTGACACTCTAGCCACGTTATCACACTGGCTCTCTGGTGCTCACATAGCATTGCTGAATACATTCAATATACAAACAATAAATCTTGTTAGAGGTTTGTAACACCCCTCATCCTAGTGAGATAACACCATGATGCCTGTATGTTTTGCCCTTTGGGGCAACTAGTGGCTTCGGAGGGGGATTTTCATCTTCCCTCCCTGGTGCTGCTGACCTGACCCACAAACACATCTAAGCCTGAAGACACATACAAGTTGTGTCTGCACATTATATCATCATCAGTATCATCATCACCATCATTTATTACCCGCCCTTCATCCAAAGGTCCCAGGGTGGGTTACAACAATTTTAAAATACAGCATTAAAAACCTAAAATCACACACTAGGGTGGGTCCTAAAAATATACATCTCAGCTGTCAAAGGCCAAGATAAAAAGCAGCATCTTCAGCATTTGCCTAGAACTATACAATGAAGTTGCCAGATGCATCTCTGTGAGGAGGGAGTTCCACAACTGAGGGGCCACCACAGCGAATGCCCTCTCCTGGGCCACCCCCCCCAAGCTTTTGAGAGTGGTGGAACTACTAAATTATATGTCATTGATCAGTCGCTTTACACTATAAAAAGTCTCAAAGAAACTTGACAAAGTAAAATACAACACATACAAAAAAACGCAGAACCAGAACAATTTAAAACAATGACAATGCAAAAAATATAAAATGCTCATCCCAAGGAATACTCATAAGGATCAAGTCCTACCCACCCACTAACAGATGAGCACCACCACAGGAGGCAACAGTTAATTAACCAAAGGCCTGGGCAAACTGAAAGGTCTTAGCCTGCTGCCTAAAAACTGACAAAGATGGTGCCAGGCGCATGTCCCTGGGGAGACACATGCACAAGTGTTTGCATAAAAGAGGACACGGTTTTTCATTTGTGCAGCTCAGCTACTGGGTACACAGATACACAGACTGTACACTCATAGAACATTACATGTGAATTACTGTGCAAGTGTGCACCTCAACTATGTGTGTACATCTGGACACAAGGTGTATGTTCGTTGAATGTAATGTCTGAACACCCCAGTATACACACAGAGAGGCCTCTTTGCTGTTGCTTTTCAGGGCTGACCCAAGACATTTTGCTGCCTGAGTCAGAACAACAATGGATACCCTCACCCAAAGTCCCTGTTGCATAGCATCCAAGGGCGGCCAAGTTATTTGGGCATCTAAGGGAGAAAATCTGAGGTACGCCTCTCACTCAAACATAGAATAAAACGCACATTAATTAACTAGCAATTTACTGCCCTCTCATGACATTCAAAACCAGCTTCAGTCTGAAGCAGCCACCTCAATCTGCCTCATAATGCTCCAGCAGGCCTTCATGTAGGGCTGAGGAACCTTTAGCTCTCCAGATGTTGCTGAATTACAACTCCCATCATCCCTGACCATTGGCCATACTGGCTGGGGCTGATGGGAGCTGGGATCCAATAGCATCTGGAGGGCTACTGGTTCCCCACTCCTGCCCTCAAATATACTTAAACTCACACATACACATAACATCAACTCAGGTGATAAAGAATGACTTTGAATGGTTTCCTGACAACCACAAGTTTTCATTTAATTTGTTCTTCCCTACAAGGTAATTTTTCCCGCAGGGCAGAATTTTCTTACTTCCTTGTTTTTCTTTTTTAGTCCACGTTGCTTTAAAAATAAGCAATGACTTTTTTTTAATCTTTTCTTATTCTTTAGTAGCTGTCTGATACATCAAATGTTGTCCATTCAAAAGAAGCCTAATGAAATGTAAAGTGTGCACCAAGATCAACTAAACCCATAAGTCTTTAATTTAGATCTGGAGTAGGGATGAAGTTATCAATTCATGCATAATGAAATATGTAATGGTTCATAATATGATAAAGTAATGTGTGGTGGAGCTTTTCTTTTTCTTTTAAGCCTCCTTGGGCTGATTATAGTGGCTGTGTTTTGTTTTCTTAGTAATCACTTCTAGCTGTTTTATTCCACAAATTTAAAAAAACAACTAGAAAGATGCATTAGGAGAACCTAAATGCAAAGTAGACATGAGCTTAGCCAGGTAAGTGAGGTTTTATTAAAGAATCTAATTCATTGCAGCTCCGTTTTGAAAGCATTGCAGGATATGGTTAATGTAGTGTATCAGATGGGTATGGCAGTCACAGAGCCACCTGTACTTAATATACAACTGTCAGAATTTTCTACTCACTACCACTTAACCTTGAAGGAAATATGCAACCATTTGATTAGCCCAGAAATCTTCAATGTAAAATTGTAAGGAGCTGTTTTAAGCACTTATACAATGATGTATCAAAACACAAAGCTCCAAGCCCAGATTAATAATAATAATAATAATAATAATAATAATAATAATAATAATAAAAGATTTTATTAGTCGGTTGTTACCCAAAGGTCTCCAAGTAACTTACAACAATGTTAAAAACAAAACAAATATAGCATATTATAAAAACAAAACAATAAAACAGGAATACCCCCCCTGCAGCCTATATACTATTACATAATCTTGCCTTAAAAAGAAATAGATTAGTTATACTTTAGGATTCTTCTAGATCTGGAGAGAATGGGAACCTCTTGGTCCTTGTACAGCATGGACCAAAGGCATTGTTTCTGATAACTAACTGATAAAGTAAGTCACTTAAGATGATGGCCCTGATCCTGTGAGGAGCAACTGTTTTTTGGCAGATTTTAGTGAGCAGTAGAGCAATCATTAGTTTGCCCCTGAAATAATGCCTGGCCAGGGCCACAGACTTAACAAAAGAAAAGAGTGGTTGTGGATAACCCTATGTTTTGTTTCCACAGAGCAACCTTTTCCAACCAGTGTGCCTCCAGAAGTTGTTGGACCACAATTCCCACCTTTCCTGACCATTGGCAATGCTGGCTGAGGCTGATGGGAGTTGTGGTCCAGGAACATCTGGAGGCACACTGGTTGGGAAAGGCTGCCATAGAGACTAATTTAGACAATTTCCCTGAAGTATCCCTCCCTCCCTCCTCCTTCCAAGCTTATTTGGTAGGGCTTCTCTGTGTTCCTAGAGTTCATTTATTTGGTATGCAGAGGATTGTCAAATAGTGCTCTGGGAGATATCGTAATATCTGCTGTGAAACAAGTGGTGGTGTTCCATTCCACACACACACCCAACTGTGGCCCACTAAACCACTGGACAAGAACCAAGGAGATCTTTGTACAAATCCCCACTTAGCTATAAAGCATGCTAGGCAATGTTGGATCACTTTCTCTTAGCCTGCCCTACCTCACGGGGTTGTTGTGGGGATAAAATAAGGGAGGGCAGAAACATATTGCTCTTTGGAGGATATAGTGTAATTATATAATGTTATTAACGTAATTAATAACATTATATTAATAGCAATACATGCCCATTGATGCCAACAGTTAATTGTTAAGTTTGATAGTTATCAAATAAGAACCTTGGATTTATGACCTCCTTGCAATGTATCCCCAGTGATATAAAGCAAGGATGTAGCTGAAGAGAAAAAATGCCCTCAGAAAATGAAAATCCCAAGACGCAGTGGCCCTAAGGCTGCTGTAGGATATATCAGTCATCTTGAGTTACAACAAGCTGCTTAGGAATTCCATGGAGTCTCCTTCCTTAAATGTTTACAAGCAGATGTTGGGTAAGCTTCTGAGAAAGATGAGTTAATCTTGGGTACGATCCAGTCATAGTGAAGCACTGTGCAGCCTAATGTGATATTGTGCAGGTTTATTCAGGAATAGGGATGCGGGAAGAAATTTGGGTCAGTTCAAATTTTAATGGGAACCTCCCTAATTCGCACTTTCCAAAACATTATGTGAACCGAAACACGGCAATCCTTTGAAATTCACACTTCTCTGATTTTTTGTGATGAAGTTATCCAACCAATTATAGTTGCATATATTAGGGGGAGGTGTGCATTAAAAAAGCATATGTTAGTGAAGGCAACACACAAACATTCATTACATTAAGACAATTTGCTTGCAAAACTGTTGGTGTGAGGCAAAATTACAACCAAAAATGTGTATATTAGGAGAAATGTGGATGGAAATGCTGATGACTTTTCATGAGAACTTTATAAAAAAATCACAAACTGATACAGAAATGTGAAGAACTGAATTTAAGAGTGGAAAAATAAGAAACTGAATGAAACTGAAATTGACAAGGGTAGGGATGGAAAGATCTGTGAATTTCAGTGCTCTCAGTTTCACATTTTATCAATCTTAAATTCAGTTTTCCGCATTTCTGCAGCAATTTCTGTGGACTTTTTAAAAATCCTCATGACAATTCTCCAGCATTTTTAGTGTGAACTTCTCCTAATAAACACATTTTTGTAGGCAGTTTCTCATCATATAATGCATTTTTATATATTATTTTCACTCATATATTCATTTTTCTGCACACTTTCTCCTAACATATGCATTTTTGTAAACATTGTTTGGTTGGCGAACTGCGTTACAAAATTTGAATAAGTACGAATTTCAAAGGATGGCTGTGTTTTCAGTTCTCATACTGTTTTGGAAAGTGCAAATGTGAAAAATCCAGTTTTAAATGTGAAGTGATTCAAATTTCTCCACCATCTCTACTCAGGAGTAGGTCCCACTGAGGTCAATGGGGTTTACTCTCTATAAGTGTGTATAGGATTGCAGCCTTAAGTTCTGATTGATTTTCAATGGGAAGGAATTAAACACATTTACCACTCCCTCTGGCATTAGTGACAATTAAAAGTGCTTATCTTTGGCTGGATTTTGCCCTTCCTATTTTTGTGATGCTGTGCTTAGTTCTAACACACCAGTGCTGCAATCATCAAAGACAAACAGACACATAAAGAGGACATGGGGTGGAATAGAGCTCACCCAGCTGTAAAATGCTGTTTGCAGAATCATAGACCCTAAGGTTAATTCAGGGAAGGCTTCATTGTGATTCAAAAGTTAATCCACATTTACTCTGATGTGATTAAAGAAGTGACTCTTTATTTCCCCCCCTAAAGAAGTGTAGCTCTTGTGATGCTGATTTTAATTTAGACAGATTGTGGCCACATCTGTCCTTGCCAAATTAGATGGGCCAAAAGATCCAGATGCATCTTTTGGGAAGTAAAGCTGTGTAATTCTTTTCTGGTGATAACACAGGCCTTTTGTGTTAGGGTTCTTTACAATGAACTCCCTTCCAAAAAGGACTCCATGTATATTTATCCTGTGATGCTGCTGCTCCATCTTGGTTAAACTGTTTCCTACAGGGAGGGAATACTCTAGAATGTCTACTTTAACTATGAAAATTACCCCCTCCCGCAGTATGCAGAAGCTACATATATAAAGGCTATGCTCTTAAAGTTATCTTGCAGACGTACATCTTCTGAATGTTCAATCTCAGTCTTTTACCAAAGTTTACGGTTGGACAAACTGAGTAGCAATCACAAAGCAGCCGTTTGTAAAATTGTTCAAAAATATTATTTTTGAATAGATTTGATAGGAATGACTCCTGAATATTCACCCTTTGGCTTCCTTATTTATGAATTATTTCAAGCCCTAATCAGCCATCATCCTAGGGGTCAACTCATAAGATGCATCCAAATTCATGTTGTGAATTTAAAATGGATTTGGCACTTATGTGCAAAACACCCATTTCCCTTCACTGCCAACAAATTGAGTTTTTTTGTGGTAAAGAAAGGGATAGAAAACTGCACTGGAAGATGTGGGATACAATTGCTTGACACAACATCATATAACCTCCCGACAAACAAATCAGAATGAATGCTAAATAACCAGGCTGTCTGGAAACAACTATAGTATATATTTTTCTACCTGCCACAGCTCTGCAGAATGGATTGCCTTTTCTTTGGAAATTTGCAGAAATTTTGTGTGCCTCTCTCTCCACTTTAAACCAAGGATGGGGAAACTGTGGCCCTCCTCTAGATGGTGGACTACACCTCCCATCATCTCTGGCCATTGGCCATTCTAGCTGGGGTTGAGGGGAGATGGAGGCCACATTCACACCAGACATTTATTCCACTATTGAAAAAAATGGACTGCCTTCAAGTCGATCCCAATTTATGGCTGCCCTATGAATAGGGTTTTCATTGTAAGTGGTATTCAGAGGGGGTTTACCATTGCCTCCCTCTGAGGCTAGTCCTCCCCAGCTGGCTAGGGCCTGCTCAGCTTGCCACAGCTGCACAAGTCAGCTCCTTCCTGTCTGCAACTGCCAGCTGGGGGGCAACTGGGCTCCTTGGGACTATGCAGCTTGCCCACGGCTGCACAGGTGGCAGGGCATGTAACCTCTTAGCCACTCACTGTGGGAGTGATCTTTAGCTGGCCCTTTACACCCAGGAGACACGAGCGGGGATTTGAACTCACAGACTCTGGACTCCCAGCCAGGCTCTCCTCCCCACTGTGCTATACCAGCTGTTATTCCACTATTATTCCACTTTAAACAGTCATGGAATCCTGGGAAAGGTAGTTTGTGAAGGGTGGAATCCTGGGAAGTGTAGTTGGTGAAGTGTGCTGAAAGCTGTTAAAAGACTCCTGTTCCCCTCACAGAGCTACAATACAGTTTTCTGGGAAGAGAAAATGACTGCTAAACCACTCTGGCAAACTGTATCTCTGTGAGAAGAATAGGGGTCTCACAACTCTCAGCACACTTCACAAACTACACTTCCCATGATTCATTGGGGGAAGCCATGACTGTGTAAAAAGGAATGGACTGCCTTCAAGTCAATCCCGACGTATGGCGACCCTATGAATAGGGTTTTCATGGTAAGCAGTATTCAGAGGGGGTTTACCATTGCCTCCCTCTGAGGCTGAGAGGCAGTGACTGGCCCAAGGTCACCCAGTGAGCTTCATGGCTATGTGGGGACTCGAACCCTGGTCTCCCAGGTCATAGTCCAACACCTTAAGCATTACACCACACCAGCTCTAAAGGAATAAAAGTGGAATAAGTGTCTGGTGTGAATGTGGCCAGAGTCCAACAACATCTGAAAGGCCACAGCTTTTCCAACCCTGATATCAGCCCAACTGAACTGGAGCACTAAATGAGGCATTACGACAACAATTATTACTATCTTGCTAGCTACAGAAATAACCAAAGGCCCCTGCAAAAAAAGAAGCAGCAGGTGGGATGGAGGGCAAAAGAAAGAGAAAGGATCTTTTGCCTTACCTGATCTTCTTTCTCTGCCTCTAGCTCTCCCTCCTCAGATCCTTTTGTTGGACCTCCTATTTTTCTTGCCTCTCCTTCACTTCATTGTCCTCCCTCTTGCGCATCAACTTTCTCCTCTCTTTGGCTCTTTTTCTGCTTCTGTCTCCCATTACCTGACGGTTCTGAAAATTCATCTTGACCAGGCAAATGCTTCTTTCCTTTCTGAAAAGGAAAGAAGCACATTATCTGATAAAAGAACTGCAGGAAGGCCACTAACATTACCATTGTGTGGATACTTCCAGCCTTCTCCTCAAGTGATTGTGGATGTTGAAGTGAAGTAAGTCTAGCAGAGGCCCACAGCCCAGGGGAAAAGGACTTGCATGAAGACTCCAGGTTCAATCTCTCGTCCTAGCAGCTAAAGACTGCAGGGCTGGGAATGACCTCTGCCTGTGACCTTCAGGAGTCACTCCCAGTCAATAAAGATAGCTCTTCAGACAGATCAGGGGTAGCCAATGTAGAGTTCTCCAGATGTTTTTGTACTTCCATCATCCCTGACTATTGGCCATGCCATCTAGGGTTGATGGGAGCTGTAGGTCAGCAACATCCAGGGGGCACCACATTGGCTACTGCTGGGCTGGATGGATCCATGATCTGACTGACTGTAAGGCAGTTTCAGATGTTCAGTAAGAATGATTTCATACTGGGTATTGACTTCAGCAATCAGCAAACAATGGGGTCCATTCAGACTCAGAAGCCACATGTTTTCCTCAGTCCATGATGAAATGTCATCATTTATGCAACTCCCCCCCCCACTCTAAGTGACTCAAGTAAAGAGTTGCTGCAGTTGCTGAGATATTGCAAGGTAGTTCAGTATTGCTATCCCCATATTGGAAATAGTCAGCTAAGCCTGATAAAATAGTGACTTCAGTTCAGTCAGCCTCTGAATGCCTAGCAAGTGCTTGGCAAGCAGGAATGGGGGAGAAACTGGATTCAGTGCACATTTGAAGTTGGATCTACTTAATTTGCCCTTTCTGAAACAATATATGAACTGAAACACAGCTATCCTTTAAAATGTGCACTTCTCTGAATTTTGCAGTGCAGATCTCCAACCCAGTAATGTGTACAAAAATGCACATAACCTGATGTGGAAATGCAGAGAAGTCCACTAAAGACTGGGAAAAAGAACAAACCTGGAAGTGGACCTTTAGTATTGTGGCACCTACCCTTTGGAATTCCCTCCCCTTAAATATTAGACAGGCACCATCTCTGCTATCTTTTTGGTGCCTACTGAAGACCTTCCTTTTAAGTAAAGACCGTATCCCACTCTGCATCTGTTATGGAATTACTTTTGAATATGTTTTTAAAGCTTTTTTTTTTTAATGCGTTATTGAGGATGTTTTGTTGTAATATGCTTTTTGTCATGCCTCCATCCAGGGCCGGTGGCAAAGGGTGGTCAGGCCCTGGCCGAGGGCTTCTGGAGCCACAGGGGCACCTGAGGGGCCCCTCAATAGGGTGAGGGAGGAGTAGCACTCTTCTTCCATGATCCACAGCAGGGTAGCTGCCACGGATCGCAGGGGGGAGCACTTGCAAGCCGCCCACCTGTTCGCTGGCTCCACCTACCTGTCTTTCCTGTCTTTTGCGGCTGTGCGCACTGCATGTGTAGAGCTGCCATTAACCAAGATGGAAGCCAAGATTCCGCTAAGGTGCTGATGCCCTGCCACCATATTGGTTGATGGCAGGGATGCGCACGTAGCACCATGCGTGCCATCAACCAAGATGGCAGTGGAGGCTTCAGCCCCTTAGGGAAGCCTCGGCTGCCATCTTGGTTAATAGTAGCCCTGTCCACGCAGTGTGCACAGCCGCAAAAGACAGGAAAGACAGGTAAGTGGGGTGTGCGTGCACATGTGTGTGTGTGTGTCGGGGCCCAGGGCAGGTTGGTGCCCAAGGATCCCGGCATGCCTGGCACCGCCCTGCCTCCATCGGATGAGTCCTCAGAGGAGGATGAGTAGCAGGTGATTGGCACAGCAGACCCAGGAGAGGGAACAAGCAGACCCACCCCAGAAGCAGCTCGAGACCCCCACCACTGGAAGATATTCAGGATACAGCTGAGGCACCTCAGTCAGGCTCAGGGAGTGAACAGGAGACCCCTCTGCTCCCTGCAGAGTGAAGACACCTGTGAGTAGCAAAGCAACACAGGTGCTCTGGCCATTTAAAGCTCCAAGTTCCTGGGAGTTGGAGGGCTGATTGCTAGCACCTGAACCAGGGAAGGGAGCTTAAAAGGCAGTGAGATGCCAGTTGCCCTTTGCTGGAAGCAACATCAAGATGTCAGCATCAGACCCTTGCCAGCCGTGCCTTGAAACCTGGATTGCCTTTGTTAGAATATTGGACCTCGCTTTGTTCACTGACTTTGCCTTTTGAAGATGGCCTAGTGTGTTTACTATGACCCCTTGACCTTCTCCGTTGCTAATCTGCTTTACAACCAAGCCCCTGTGCAGGCAGCTGCTGGCTAGTTGTTCTATAGCACCATATATCACCTCAGGAGAGCCAGTGTGGTGTAGTGGTTAAGGTACTGGGCTATGACCTGGGAGACCATCGTTCGAACCCCACATAGCCATGCTCACTGGGTGACCTTGGGCCAGTCACTGCCTCTCAACCTCAGAGGAAGGCAATGGTAAACTCCCTCTGAATACCGCTTACCATGAAAACCCTATTCATAGGGTCGCCATAAGTCAGAACTGACTTGAAGGCAGTCCATTTCCATATCACCTCGGTGTAGCCCGCAGAGACTGACACCTTTTAAAGATGCTGTGTTTAAGTATGTTTTGAAGCCTTTTGTTTTTAAGATTTTTCAGAGGGTTTTTTTAAGTGTTTTTGTTTGCTGCTCTGGGCTCCTTCGAGGAAGAAGGGTGGGATATAAATGTAATAAATACAATACATAAGTAATAAATAAAAATGAGAAACTGAGAGAAACCAAACTTTGCCCATTTCTATTGGCAAGTTACAGAGGGACTTGTGGGGGCCACATGAGCCCACCACCTTGCTGAAGCTAAGCAGGTCTAGGTCTGGTCAGTACCTGGATGGGTGATCCAATAGGAACCACAAGTATGCCACTTTGGATTCCATGATGGAAGAAAGGTGGGATAGAAATGCAATGAAACAAATCAAGATGCTTTGGCTTAATGTGACTTCTCCTTATTGAACATCAACTATCAGCAGCCATTCCATCTGATTTGCAGCAGGCAGTCCGATGGGATAGCAGGAACCACTCCTTCTGGTAGATGGGCGCCATTTGGTTCTGCCTCTCCCTCCATTGTCAACTATCAGTGGCCATTCCATCAGGCTACAGCAGAGGAATATTGGGAAGTGACTCCATCTGGCTCGCCCTCTAACTGACCTGTTTCAATTCATGCTGGTGCCTTTTATTTAAGAACAGTGTGCTCGTTTTTTCCTTTTCCTTCCCTATCCCCTTTTCCTGGAGTTATTTTTATTTTTTTAAATACATTGTAAGCCTGCAGGGAGTGATTGCCTTGTTTTATCAATCGTGTGTAAGCTGTCCTGGAAGCTTTTTGGCTGAAGAGTGGGTGAAAAGAGCTTAAATTAAAACCATTCAAATGAACAAATAAAGAACCAGTGGAGAAGGATTAAGGATATTTTATTATACCAGTTATAGTGGATGCAGGAAAAGTGTTAATAACTGAGTGACTACTCCTGGCCACAACAATGTGTGCATAAAATAATCGCAGCACTAGAAGTCAAAGGAGATCCATAATCTGGTACTTTAGAAATCTGATAATAAAGCATCCTCAGTTCCGTATCTGCTGTGGAATAGAAATCTAAGCACTGTTATACTTTCTAGAGTGCCAAAGCTGCGTGCTGTGTTGTTTGCTTCTAATTGAGCGCTGGTGGGCTGCAAATAGCAGGTTTACAATGCTGCACACACTCTTTCCCAGGGCTGTTTCTCTCATCCCATGCCCATATATTAGAATCCCAAGAGGGCTATAAGAGTAGGCCACATGCCCATTCCTTAGCCATTTCCTAACTAGCACTCTTTATAAGGCAGCCCAAGCCTGTTCTCTGATAATGAAGTGATAAACACAGGTTAACCTTTTTTTGAAGGGCAATTCACATGATCATCCGGCACTTACCTGGGAACATACACACACACAGTGGAGAAGCGGTGCATTTTGAGATGCAGGATATCACAACAGCCCTTATAACCATGAGACTGGGTGTTCCCTTAGGTTTCTAGCTAGACTGGAGACAAAATGAGAAGTTTTACTTTTGTTTTGTCATGACTGCAATCCTGTGCACAGTTTTCTGGGGGTAAGCTCCAATGAACTGGCTGTAGAGGTTCGCCTTCTTGAGCTTTAACAATTGATCTTCAGCCAGCTGAACTGCAAGCTTTAGCTTTTTAATTAGAAGTACAAACAATCTCCCAAAGGAGTGTTACCATTTTAATTGTGTGTGTGAAGTAGGAACACCATCAAATAAAAGGAAAGAAGGATCCTGCCTCTTCTCCTGATATCCTCTATGCTAATCTGTTACAAACAATAGTAAAACTTGAAAGCCTCATTATCACCTTGTTCCCTTGTCAGAGAAAGGAGGGTTTGTCAATTCACTTTGGAGCTCCAGTAGCTCCTGATCTTAAAAAAACAAAAAAGCCCAAACACTTCTCAGGCTGGTTTCTTCTGTGCATTAGAATAGCCAGATAGTCAAATAAGATCAGGGATAGCTATATTAGGCAATTGTCATCCAGAGGCTGCAATTGTATTTTGCGATACAATGTGATCTTTTCACAGCTGTAGATGCATTTATGATAAAGGCTATACTGCCTACCAGTAAAGGCTTCATGACTATGGAGCACACAATGGGAATGGTCAGGCTGCTGCACAGAAACTAAGAGGGCACCTGTAACATTATAATATGTACTATTTTTGTCTGTATGCTTAATTTTTGTGATTTATTTAGTCCTTTTGATCAACTGTTAATTTAGCTCACAGCGTTTTAAGGATTCAGAATTTTTAGAACATATTTATTTTAGAACATATTTATTAACAAACTTACACTGCATGATAGTAATAAAACCTCTAAGTAGCTTACAAAAACAAACAAACATTAAAATTGTCAATAAAAGACTGTTAAGAACAGGTATTTAAGGACACTCAAAATGTGATTAAAATCAACAGTAGGCTAAAAAGAGATTAAAACACATCACCATCTGCATGTCTGGATAGACTTGCCTAAGCAAGCATGTTTTATGCAGGCACTGAAAAGTATACAGCAAGGGCACCTGCCTGATATCAACAGGCAGGCAGTTCCAAAGTGCAGGTGCTGCCTCCACTTAAATGATTAATTGCTAAGCATTTGGGCCAAACTACATGCAACCCTAAATCCATCACTTACAATTGTGTGTCATTAAAAACTGTAAACAGCAGCTGCTCAGGGGTGGGTGGTGTTGGAACTAATCTGGGTTGGCAGGGATGCGCGGACGTAGTGCACACGTAGCATGCTTGCGTGACATCAACCAAAATGGCAGAGTAGGCATCAGCCCCTTAGGGAAGCCTCAGCCACCATCTTGGCTGATGGCAGGCTTGTGCCCGAAGCGTGACCAGCATTTATGTCAAGGGAGAGGTAGGTAGGTGGAATGTGCGTGTGTGTGCCGGGGCCTGGGGCAGGCTGGTGCTGGCCCTGAGCACCGCCTACCTTGTCCTCCCTGCGCACCTCTCTTTTTTTCTCCTCGCCAGTCTCTGTAGCTTGGTGCCCACCAGTGGCGGACTGGCCAGGGTGTCAGCTTGCCTGATGGCAAGTGGGCCCTGTGGGCCCCTGATGAAGTGGGCCCCCTTAAACATTAGACAATATGTTAAAAATGTTAATGACCTTTTAGTAGCTTGAAAATATAATAGAAGTTCCAATATTATTACTGTATGCAACTAAAATTTACATTGTATTACTATTTTAATAATTTTTTTTTAATAAAATCATTTTTCGAGGATACTTTATATTTAAGAATATAATAAATAACTCTGAAAAAATAATTCTGATTCGGGTTATGTGAGGCCGACGCATACGTTATATAGGCTCTGATCTTTACTATTGCGACTGCGCAATGAAGCTTAGCTGGGAATCCCAGCCTGGGATCGTGACATGCAGCCGGAGTCAACTTTGTATCGAGCTATTGCATACATTGCAAAGACAGCAAATATTTTTCATTGCGTCGGCCTCAATTTGAGTGTGTTTCGTCAGCTCTTCACCTCGTGCTTGCTGTGTTTTATGTGTTTTATAAAAGGTATTTATTTAATTAATATTTTTATAAACTGTGGCCCTATGCCCTTTAATTTAAATATAATGTATTTTCTTTCATTGTATAAAATTAGTATAAAAATACTAGGTAGTAAATATATTTAAGCTGCAGTCTCAAATAATAATATATACGCACAATGCAAGTTCAATAAATAATGATACCTTTTATTTACTCTACAGTTAAAATTTCTGTGATTGTTAAAATTGTTGTTAATAATAGATGCATCTACAAAACATATTTCCATTGATGTGTTCTTGCGGCGAGTTCCATTATGTATTTCTAGTTGAAATACATAATGGACCTCGCTACCGTACTGTAGAAATTTTCTACAATACGCTACAACAGTTTACAAACAAAATGCAGAATACAGCAACACAATAATAATAACTACTTATTATTATCAAATGCAAACGTACAAATAGCCAACTTATGGCAAATGTTGGATTCAACATTTAATTGTAGATGTTAATTTTTCCCAACGTGGAGTATTTTTAATTAAGTTTTAATTTCAGGAAAAGAAAAAGCATAATAAAACTGGATCACTGAAACGCAAAGAGTGACAAGAAGCAGAAAGGCAGGAATCAGCCAAGCGATGCAGGTCTATTACAGATTTTATAATACCACAACCACCATCTACATCAATGTACAGTTCCGCAACAAATAATCAAGAAGCAAGAAACAATACTCATGGTGATGATTCCTTTTTGAGGCCACAGAAATGAATCGGCCTACACTCTGGATAGTGAGGTTCTGAATCATGGCAATTTTTTAGCTACAGTGCAGTTGATGGCAAAATATGACCCCATTATGGCAGCTCACGTTTCTGCAGTACAAAACAAGTCTACACAAAGAATCAAATGATTAGAACAACAAGGAAAGGCTCAAAGTAAAGGCCGTGGTGGACTTGTTACATACCTGAGTAAAACAACTATTAACATGTTAATCCAAATTATGAAGAATATGATACAAGAAAGAATTAGTCATGAAGGTTCTCAAGCAAAATATTATTCTATTCAAGTTGATTCAACACAAGATAATTCATCCATCAATCAGTTTAGCATTATTATACGGTATGTGCTTAAAGGTGTTATCTGTGAGCGACTACTTTCAGTTGTGCCAAGTAATGATGGTACAGGACAGGGACTTTTTGATCTATTGACTGAAACATTACAGCATCTTAAAATTGATCCCAAAAAATGTTTATCTAATAGTACAGATGGAGCTGCAATCTACCATGGCCAGTATAATGGTTTACAAAGTAAAATTACTGATGTGGCTGATCAACATGTTCATATATGGTGCTATGCCCATGTCTTGAATTTGGTGATAACTGAAACAACAAAATGTTGCGTGCCTGCAGTTTCTTCTTTCAATTTGCTCCAGAATTCAGCAACTTTTGTGAAAACATCATACAAGAGAATGGCTGTATGGATAGAAGTTGTTGGAAAACATCTAGGACAAGAAAAAATGAAACGATTAAAGCTAATTGGTGAGACAAGATGGTCAGGAAAATCCAATGCAGCAACAACTATATTTGGATGTTTTGATGATGCCGCTGTCAGTACTTTTGTAAATCTATTGACATGCTTATCAATGATACAAGATTCAGACAAGTTTGATGCAAAAACAAAACAAGAAGCAAATATTTTACTTCAAGTCTTCTAAAGTTTGAAACAATATTGACAGCATTTACTTACATGTATATATTTGAAACTACACCCCTGTTATCAAGTTATTTACAGACAAGTGGTTTAGATATGCTTACTGCATGAAGTTTAGTAGATTCAGCTACAACAAAGTTGAAGGAACAGACAAGAACATTTGATAACGTTCACAGCAAGGCATTGGAATTTGTAAATAAATGTAATGACAGATTTCACAGTTGAATATGGATGAAAATCAAACATTGGAAATTGACTCTTTGGAAACAGCATTGCCAGTTAAGAGGCAGAGGAAGAAGAAAAGAATGGCAGATAAGCTTATAGATGATGAAGGAAATTCCTCAGATTCTCTAGCTGATTTTCAAGTAAATGTGTTTAACCTAATAATGGACCGCATTGTCCAGTCACTAGATTCACGCTTTGTACAACACAAACAGTTGTATAAAGATTTATCCTGCTTGGACCCAGCAAAGTTTAAAACTATTGCAGAGCAGGGCCTTGAAGATGAAGCATTGGAAGGTATTATTAAGCTGTCTCCACAAATCAGCAAAGATCAAGTAGGCCAAGTTTGCTGACGACACTAAATTGTTCAGGGTTGTTAAAACAAAAAGGGATTGCGAAGAGCTCCAAAAAGACCTCTCCAAACTGAGTGAATGGGTGGAAAAATGGCAAATGCAATCCAATATAAACAAGTGTAAAATTATGCATATTGGAGCAAAAAATCTGAATTTCACATGTACGCTCATGGGGTCTGAACTGGTTGTGACCAACCAGGAGAGAGACCTCGGGGTTGTAGTGGACAGCACAATGAAAATGTCGACCCAGTGTGCGGCAGCTGTGAAAAAGGCAAATTCCATGCTAGCGATAATTAGGAAAGGTATTGAAAATAAAGCAGCCGATATCATAATGCCGTTGTATAAATCTATGGTGCGGCCGCATTTGGAATACTGTGTACAGTTCTGGTCGCCTCATCTCAAAAAGGATATTATAGAGTTGGAAAAGGTTCAGAAGAGGGCAACCAGAATGATCAAGGGGATGGAGCGGCTCCCTTACGAGGAAAGGTTGTAGCATTTGGGGCTTTTTAGTTTAGAGAAAAGGCGGGTCAGAGGAGACATGATAGAAGTGTATAAAAGTATGCATGGCATTGAGAAAGTGGATAGAGAAAAGTTCTTCTCCCTCTCTCATAATACTAGAACTCGTGGACATTCAAAGAAGCTGAATGTTGGAAGATTCAGGACAGACAAAAGGAAGTACTTCTTTACTCAGCGCATAGTTAAACTATGGAATTTGCTCCCACAAGATGCAGTAATGGCCACCAGCTTGGATGGCTTTAAAAGAAGATTAGACAAATTCATGGAGGACAGGGCTATCAATGGCTACTAGCCATGATGGCTGTGCTGTGCCACCCTAGTCAGAGGCAGCATGCTTCTGAAAACCAGTTGCCAGAAGTACTTCTTTACTCAGCGCATAGTTAAAATATGGAATTTGCTCCCACAAGATGCAGTAATGGCCACCAGCTTGGATGGCTTTAAAAGAAGATTAGACAAATTCATGGAGGACAGGGCTATCAATGGCTACTAGCCATGATGGCTGTGCTCTGCCACCCTAGTCAGAGGCAGCATGCTTCTGAAAACCAGTTGCTGGAAGCCTCAGGAGGGGAGAGTGTTCTTGCACTCGGGTCCTGCTTGCGGGCTTCCCCCAGGCACCTGGTTGGCCACTGTGAGAACAGGATGCTGGACTAGATGGGCCACTGGCCTGATCCAGCAGGCTCTTCTTATGTTCTTATGTTCTTAATATTGGAATTGTTTTCTTTTGCTTCGAACTTTGATGTATTAAAGCTATTGCTTAATGATGGTGAGAATATGGATTACAGTTGCAACAAGTGTAAAATTTGTAGCACTTGCCCATCGTGTGTACTAAAAATGCTGGCATCCAACAGACTTCATGACAAGGCATATGATAACCTTTATGAACTTTATAAAGTCATCTGCACACTATCAGTTACTCAAGTCCAATGTGAGAGGACATTTTCAAAGCTAAAGATCATAAAGACAAGGCTAAGAAATTCACTGTCTGAGGAGAACTTGGAATCATACATGTTGCTATACAGTGAAAAGGAATTGTTAGATGAATTGGATGCAGAAGCAATTATTGACAGATTCGCACAATCATCTAGTGAATTCAAACGATTGCTCTTAATATAGTGGACTGCATGAAATATGCTTTTGAACTACCTGTTAATGTGTAAAATGTTCAGTACAAGCAAACTATTTAAAAATATCCACCATTTATTTAAAATTAATAATAATAATAATAATTTAAAAATTCAATTATAACAATCTGCATTTACATTTAGTATCTACTGTATACTGCCAGTAATATGTACAATATATGTACACAGTAATTACTAAAAATATACATTTATTTTGCAAAAAATTTATTTGTGCCTTTTTTCCACTTATGTATTTTTTGAAAATTTTATTTATTTCTTATAAAAATTAAATGATAGCCTTATAGTTGTCGGTGGGCCCCCTTTGTCTCCTGGCAACCAATATTTTTAGACCCAGTCCGCCACTGCGCTCAAGTTCTATGGAACTGCCACATGTTTTCAAAGCAGCCTCTTCCTCCTGATTAGAACATAAGAAGAGCCTGCTGGGTCAGGCCACTTGCCCATCTTGTCCAGTGTTCCGTTCTTATAGTGGCCAGCAAGATGCCTATGGGAAGCCTGCAAATAGGACCTCAGCAGTAGAGCACCCTCCTCTCCTGCGGTTTCCAGCAACTGGTATTCGGTAGCATACTGCCATTTTGTATTTCTGGTTTTGTCGCTATGGGAGATCAAACTTTATAATAGGTCAGATCCTAGGATTATACATGATGGTTTGGTGGTGGAAACCACTATTCCCTATACCCAAATACTTTCTGCAGTCCAATAAGAGATTCTATTACATCTGGATTGATTTTCTCCTTAGTGACCCAGCTCTGGTCATGGCTGAGTTGGACATAGCTTTAAAAAAATCCCTTGGATAGGGTATGTATATCTTCCATGCCCCCCCTCCCTAAAATCATGACAAAAGGAAAGTATTTATTACTAGGAAGGCTGCACCCCCGGGCCAGAACTAGTCATCTTTGATTTAACTTTTAGCTGAAGTTGCTGAATTAAATGCAGTTTTGTTTTTATCTATTTGCATGGAAGGGTTCCAGATAAAACAACAGCTCTAGTGACCTGAGAGCGCTTGTATCATGATAATTAGGTTTGAAAACCCGTATATTGTTTTCATAAGGCTATTACATTTTCCGTAATTAAATTAAGCAAAAAATAAAGGATGCATGGCAATAATATTTATTATTAATACCAGACTCGAAAGGCTTACAACATGTGAAACTGAAGGTAAAGGGCCTTGAAGACAAGTTGAACTTCAAAACAATGTACAAGAGGCTGAGCTTTCAGCAAGTCATTACTGCAGGCATTTAAAGAGAAGCAATGATCGACTGAAAAACAGCCCGAGCAAACAAGAGGGGCTTCTGCTTCCAGTTGGAACTGGGTGGCTTCCACGGAACTTTTATGGCTTCAAAATTAGACAGCTCCTGTGTGCTTTTTCTTGCTGTAGGATCCCCCGTCACTCAGTGGTCCAGCTAACCGGGCCTCAGAGCTGAAGCCCAGGGCCCCATCAGCACCCCCTCCTAGATCCCCCAGAGAATGGAAGATGATAGGGGTAGCAGCAAACAGGCCTGGTGTCCAGCGGTGGCTGATGCCCATTGGAACTGCTAGGGTGGAAGGCAGGGAGGCTGTCAGTGGAGCCAGGGACAAGTGACAGGCACAGTCAACACGTTCTAAGTTTATTTATTGATTCAACAAAAGGTATATACCACGTGTTTGTGAAAAATCTCTCAACAGTTAAAATTATCAATAAAAGCAGTTTAAAACAACTAATTACTTTTTAAAAAAATCCTATTAAAAACAATAATAGACTAAAAGATTTTAAAAAATCAGCATCTATGTGTCTGCATAGGCTTGTCTAAACAAAAATGGTTTGAGCAGGCGCCGAAAACAGTACAGCGAAGGCGCCTGCCTGATGTCAATAGGCAGGGAGTTCCAAAGCGTATGTGCTGCCATGCTAAAAGAACTATTTCTTACAAGTATTATGTGGCACCTGTAAGAATTTGGCCCTACACAATTTGGTCCTAAAGTACCTTAAGGACCACCTGATGCCTGACACTCTGTCTCGATCACTGAGATCTTTAGATAGGGCACCTTTGGTGGTCTCATGTGCTACTGAGGTTCAGCGGGCCTTTACCAAGTTCAAGCCTTTAGTGTGGAGGGCCCTGCCCTGTGGAACTCCTTGCCAATAGAGGTTTGGCAGGAGCCAACCCTGCTCAATTTCAGATGTCTTCTCAAAACTGTTATTTTTGTATGTTATTTTCATTCATATATTGATTTTTATGCACACTTCCACTAATATGTGCATTATTCAGACAGGTCTTTCAAACCTGAGATCCTTTGCCACCTGGCTTTTACTTATGTGTTTGATTTTTTTTATTGTAATACTGTTTTGAGCCTGTAAGTTTTTAATCCTGCTGGGAGGAAGGGCGGGATACAAATTAAATAAATAATAATTTTGCATGAAAGTGTGGTTTATAAATGTTAAAATAAATAAAATTTTAATAAAATAAATGCTAGTTTTGTTCCCATCCTCCTACCTGCTGGGTTCTACAAGGGCAACACTGACACTAGGGAGGAAGAAGCTGACAGGCAGTGCCACCCCCTTGAACTGGCTGTAAGTAAGAGGGCTGGCAGAAGGGGACTGTCTGATATTAGTGGGCCATTAGCCCCAGTGGGCCAGCCTCTACTACTGGCACCAGCACCTGGGTGGCATTGATATACTGGTGCTCTCCAGGACTGATGCTGGATGCCATGGACTGCTCCTTGAAAGTTTGGACTAAAACCCAGAGCGGATTCTACTGCCCCACTGACATGGAGCCACCGGACACCACTGCCTTGCTTTGCTCTGAAAGGCAAGATGGATTGCAATAAAGTGCCTGGCAAAGGGCATTTTCGATTGTGGCCCCCACCCTCTGGAATTCCCTTCCTTTCGATCTTCGCCATGCCCCCTCCCTAACAGGTTTCCGCCGGGCCTTGAAAACCTGGCTATTCAGGCAGGCCTATGGGATCTCTGGGGCGGGTTAGTTATTAATGTTGTTATTAATTGGTAGAGTGGTGCTTAGACGATTGATGGTCTTATTGATTGTATATTGTATTTTATTGTATTAATGTACGTCGCCTAGAGTGGCCGTTAATTTGGCCAGATAGGCGACTCATAAATAAAATTTTATTATTATTATTGTTATTATTATAAAGCAAAGCCAGTCTGAGCACTGGAAGGTGCTCCTTTTGTGTGCAGAGTGAGAAGGTTCATTCTGTATGTTTTTAGCACATTTACTTACAAAAGAAATAGCTCAGCAGCAGAACACATGTTTTGGGTGCTTTGTGGTTTCTGCTGTTTAACCTGAAGAAGTGAGGGCCAAGGGGAGACATGATAGCTGCCTTCAAATATCCAAAGAGCTGCCATGCAGAAGATGAAAACAGACTTGTTTGTTTGTTTGTTTATTTATTTATTATTTGATTTATATCCCGCCCTTCGTCCCAGCAGGAGCCCAGGGCGGCCCTTTGTTGCTCCAGAGGGCGGAATAACGAGCGGAAATGGCATGGAAGCAGGTTTTGGAGAAACATTAGAAGAAACCTCCAAATGGGAAGAGCTGTTTGACAGTGGAGCAAGATTGCCTCAGGAGGCGGTTGGCTCTTTTTCTCTGGAGGTATGTATGCAGAGGGTGTGCCTGGATGGCCATCTGTCAGGGATGCTGCAGTTGCAATATTTCTGCACCTTTTTTTTATTTGCACTAATCAAAGGGGAGGGTTGGACCCTCTCTAGTTGCAAATTAATTTGTTTTAAACTATGTTTAATATCGTATTTTAGTTGTGATCCACCCTGGGACCTTCTGGGTAGGTGGTGGTGGTGGTAGTAGTAGCAGTAGTAGTAGTAGAAGAAGACTGTAGGGAAGGGCTATAGCTCAGTGGTAGAGCATCTGCTTTGCATTAAGAAACTCTAGGTTCAATCCCAATAGAACTGGGAGAGACTTCCTGTCTGAAACCCTGGAGAGTTGCTGCCAATGATGTGCTAGATGGACCAATTGTGTGACTCAGGATAAGGGAGTTTCCTGTGACATCCAAAATCCCTTTCAGCTCTACAGTCCTGCAATTCTATATACCCCAAACTCTTTTCAAGACAAAGCCAGTGGCTGCCGCTTCAAACCAAGCTCTGGATGGCTACTGACTTTAAAGTTGCTATGGAAATTATGTCAGTTTCTCTTCTCTCAGTTTCTCATTTTTTCAATCTTAAATTCAGTTTTTCACATTTCCGAAGCAATTTTTAAAATTCTTATTAAAATTTTCTAGCACTTTAGTGTGTATTTCTCCGATATAAACACATTTTTGGAGGCAGTTTTGACTAATGTACACATTTTTGCAAGCACTGTTTGTCATATAATGCATTTTTGTATGTTATTTTCACTCATATATTCATTTGTATGCACAGTTCCACTAATATGTGCATTTTTGTAAACATTGGTTGGTTGGCAAACTGCATTTCAAAATACAATTAAGTGCGCACTTTGAAGGATGGCCGTGTTTCTCATATTGTTTCAGAAAGTGCCATTTTGATAGATTCAGCTTGACGTGAGAAGTGAATCAGATTTCTTGCCCATCCCTACATTAAAAAGATAGAGACTGTGCTCCTCATGCTTTCAACTTGTGCTGCCAACATGACTTATTTGAAATAATAATAATCGAAATCAATGCTTTCAAAAATTCAGAAGCAAAAAGTTCCACATTTTAACGTATCTCTTTCTCTTCTTTTTTTAAATGACAAGTAGCTGAGTGGAATGTAATGATAATTATTTGAGTTTAACTCTTATTACTGAGAAATCATATTAAATCTGGGGCATACTTCAGCTTTTTGTTTTGCATTAAACATACTTTGGGAGACAATCAAGGCAGTTTTGAGGAGGACTGCAGGGGGCACAGTCAGGGAGGAAAATAAAGAGCTTTGGCGGGCTCTTAAACAACACACTTTGGACTAGGTCTTGTACATCAATCAACCAGAACTAATCTAATGGTAAACATATACTGTAAAAGCAAAAGCACTGCTCAATCCTCTTAGCTTTAATTAAATACCTCTGAGAGATTTTTTTTTAAAAAAACCCCGCTAAATGGGATTAATTATCAAATGTGCTTCGTATTTGTAACAAAATTGTTTATCGTTTGGGCTGTGCCCTCTAACTCTGAGAGTACATAAGCAAACGGCTATGTGGAAAGGACAAATAATACATCCAATAAGAACAAGGCTGTCATTGGAAGTTTTTCTGCAAATCACATACATATTTAAAAAAATTAGTACCATGGCTCAGTGGCAGAGCATCTGCTTTGCACGCAGGAGGTCCCAGGGCCAATCCCTGGCAACTCCAGGTGGGTCTGGGAAAGACACCTGTTTGAAACCCCAGGGAGCTGCTGCCAGTCAGTGTAGACAGTACTGAGCTAGATGGACCAATTGGCATAAAGCAGCTTCCTGTGTTGCTAATCCTGCTGTGTAGTTGTGGAGCCCAGTAAAATGGGCTGTGATCGTGCCAGTCAATGTGTGTTTGTGTGTGTGGCTATATATGGGTAGCAAGAATTAAATCCAGTCTCTGTTGCCGCTGCCAAGTAGCTGATCCGCACAATCATGGCTCATTTTACAGGGCTGCTCATGCTCAGCTCGGATGGCTGATTGAGCTAAGGAATTTTTGGGTGCTCAGTTCCCTACCCAAGTAGGGATGGTTGTGCAAAAGCCTGCTTCCCTGTATGTAGCTGGACGGGGGCAAGCATCAGCAGAGGGAGGCTCTGCTCCATGTATCTTCTCTGGCGGAGCTGGCCACTGGTGGAACAAGGAGTACGGCCTGTTCAGTAGCTGCCCCAGTTTTAAGGCATTCCCTTAATAACACCCATAGATGCTGCAGAGCTTGGAGGATTGCTTTTAAAAAGGAATAAATTACAATTACTGTTACATGGCCCCATAAAGGAATAAATTACATTTACAATTACAATTGTTCTGAAAGGAATTGATTACTTTACCTTTTCACAAAAGTAATCACTACAATTACAGTTTTTATCCCTAAGATAGTAGTGGTGGTCTCTTTGCTGGTAAGGGAAGAGGGGAGGGAGGCAGAGGTCACTGCTCAGATCTTTGCATGTCAAACCAAGTGCAACCCTCCCCACACACACACTCAGGCAGCAAGCATCATCTCTCTCACTCAACCACTCACTCACTCTGAGAGAGGGGGTGGTCCCTGGCTGCCTGAAAGAGGTGGTAGTGAGACCACTCCTGAAGAAACCCTCCCTGGACCCAGAAAATCTTAATAACTATCAGGGGCATCACTACCGGGGTGCGGAGGGTGCGGACCGCACCCAGGTGACACCCTGAGGGGGGTGACACCCAGAACCACCCTGCGCCGAGCCATTGCCCCATGCCAACTCCTCCTCGGCGGCGGGCGGGTGAGACCAAAAGCAGGTGCCCGCTCACTGGCAGTGAAACCGGGACAGGCCTCCCACCACCAGCCTGGAGCGTGTGGTGACTGTGCACACACATGCAAGACCAGCCACCCCCATCCTCGCACCTGGGAGGGCACACGCCGGAGGTCTGCACCCCCTTGCACTCCTGCTAGTGACGCCGCTGATAACTATAGGCCGGTAGCAAATGTTCCATTCCTGGGCAAGGTCCTGGAATGAGTGGTTGCGGGCCAGCTCCAGACACTCCTGGATGAGACTGATTATCTGAATCCATTTCAGTTGGGTTTCAGGCCTGGTTTTGGCATGGAAACAGCCTTGGTCACCCTGTATGATGACCTTTGTCGGGAGAGAGACAGGGGGAGTGTGACTGTTGATTCTCCTTGATCTCTCAGCGGCTTTCGATACCATCGACCATGGTATCCTTCTGGGGAGACTGGCTGAGTTGGGAGTGGGAGGGACTGCATGGCGGTGGTTTCTAACAACTTCGGTTGGTGGCCCAGTGTGATGTTCCTGCTTATATTGTAAATATGGTAAGTGCTGGTTATATAGAAGACATATGGTAAGTGGAGTGAAAGAGGAGGGGGGAGTACATGAGCAGTAGAATGTTCGATGATTGGCTGAGCGTTTGAATGGCTGGGAGTATAAATGGAAGAATGACAGTTGAATCTGAGGGGTGGTGAATTGAGGTTGTGGTTGAGGTGGTGTCTTTGAGAGGTTGAGAGAGAGGTTGGAGGTTTGGAGGTGGTGGTGTTGAGAGTGAGTCGGAGTTCTGAGGCAATTAGTAAAAAGTCAAGTACCTAACAGAATATAGATGAAACCATATGCTTGTGAAACATTCCTTAAGTAATCTTGTTATTTCTGATATTTAATAAATACTTATTTGGTTTACCAAAGGCCTGATCCTTGGCTGGGGGAATATACAGACCAGAAGGGAGGGCAAGGTAATTACCAAGGCTGAACAGAAACTGTATCTAATGGTGGCAGCGGTGAAGGGAGATATTGTAACAAGTCACGTATCCAGAGCAACCAAGAGTTGTATGCTTTAAATATAAATAAAGATACAACGGGGTTGGGAACAGCATAGGCACACAGTCACAAAGTAACAAGCTATAGAGAGACTTAGGCAAAGTCTCTGGGAGTTTGGGTTACAGAAAGTGACTGGTAGTGCTGCCTAGCAGTGGGATTTGTTGAATCTGTGCTAGAGCTGAAAAGGGTAAGAGGAAAACCTGATGTTCCTGTCTGCTGGTAGCCACAAGTGAGAGCTTCAGTGGTGGTGCTGGGCAAGGACGTCACACCCAGCTACACCCCTATCTGGACAGGGATAACCTGGCTTCAGTTGTCCATGCTCTGGTACCTCCAAGTTAGATTACTGCAATGAGCTCTATGTGGGGCTGCCTTGAAGATGGTTCAGAAACTGTAGGTTGTGCAAAATGCAGCAGCCAGATTGGTAACAGGGACCAGACAGTTCAAACATATAAAACCAATTCTGGCCCACTTGCATTGGCTACCTGTATGTCTCCGAGCTCAATTCAAGGTGCTGGTTTTGACCTATAAAGCCTTACACGGCTTGGGACCACAATACTTGATGGAACGCCTCTCCTGATACGAACCCACCCATACACTATGTTCAAGATCAAAGGCCCTCCTCCGGATGCCTACTCGGAGGGAAGCTGGGAGTCTGGCAACAAGGGAGAGGGCCTTCTCAGTGGTGGCCCCCAAATTATGGAATGATTTTTATGATGAGGTGCGCCTGGCGCCAACACTGTTATCTTTTTGGTGCCAGGTCAAGACTTTCCTCTTCTCCCAGGTGTTTTAGCATGTGTTTTAAATTGTTTTTAAAAGATGTGCTTTTAAATTTGTATATTTGCTTTAATGTTTTTAGTTAGTGTAAACCATCCAGAGAGCTTCGGCTATGGGGCGGTATATAAGTACAATAAATAAATAAATAAACTACCTCCTGGGCCCTGCCCTGCCACCAGCTAAGGCACACCCACCCAAGCAAACATTTTCCCCTAGGGTGCAAAAAAGTTAAAACACTGCAAATACAGCAAAGTAGTCATGGTGGGCAGTGGAGGCCACTTTGTGCACCAAGTGCACAGTATTAACATGCACACACACATGTCATCATCGTTCACCTCCACAGTTCTTTATCTCCATTCTGCTGCTGCCTCCTTCTCCTCCTTCATCCACGTCCTTGCCCTCCAGCTCCTTTCTCCCTCCACTCCATTCTTCTCCACCATCAACCATTTTTTAAACAATTGTTTTCTCCTCTCCACCCCATCTTGCTCTCCACCTCCTTCCTCATCACCTCCTAAACACCCAGAGAGCATGAGGGAAGTGTGACACTGCATAGTTTGAGGCACATGATTTTCATCCACGTATCAGAGGAGTGGAAGACTTCCCTGCTCCCTCCCTGGTAGCCCAAAAGTAATGCTGGAAACATTACAATTACTTCTCAAAAGTAATAAAATTACTCCTCGTTCTATTACAATCAAAATGTAAAGAAGCTACACACTTGTTGCTTTAAAAAGTAATAAATTACAAGTAATTTGTTTTTTGTAACCAGTTACTTCCATGCTCCTTTGTAGGAAAACTTTTACTGTGTAGTGTATTAGTGAATGGATGTCAGCATAAAAGGTTTTAGAAGCTTTGAAGCCCTTGATTTGTAAGAAATGTGGAATGATTATAACAATAACAATATCAAATTATCTAAGTACAATCTGCATGATATCCTCATAAGCAAGATAAACTTACAAACTGTTTTGGAAGAGGTTGCCTTTAAGGGTGCTATTAAGCATCCAAAGTAAGAGTTGGATCTAAGTGACCTCTGTGGGATAGAACACCTTTAACCAGTTTCAGCCTGGATGGTAGATGTGTTCCTTCATAAACAGAGAGAAATTGGCTACAGTTATCCATGCCCTTGTAGTTTCCAGACTGGATTGTTGCTATGTGTTGTTGATGGGGCTGCCTTTGAAGACTACATGAGAATTGAGGAAATTGCCTATACTGAGTCAGACCATTGAGCAAGGGAACAATCTAGCTAAAGTAATGCAATTTCAGATCTCACTGAGTGATATTAAATGTAAGTCATGCTCAGAGTAGACCTGCTGACTTATTTCCTGTAAGTCCATTGGTTTCACTGGGTCATACTGACTGAGCATGACTTAGTTGGATATCAGCTGTTGCTTGCAAAAAGAGAGTTGTGTTGAGCACATCCTTAATTTCCCCACTGAAATGAATCTTAACAGTATTTATTTATATTTAATGCATTTTAATACCTCTTAATCATTAGCATTTCTAAGTGGTCTATAAAAAATAAACTATGCAGAAAATAAAACAATACAAATTCAACATAAAATCCAAACAGAAACCTGACCACTACCTTAAAATGTATGCTGGAATAAGAAAGTCTTTGTCATATGCCTGAACTACAGCAAGGAGGGTGCCTGCCTAATCTCAGCTGGGAGGGAGTTCCACAGACTTGAGTCCACAACACCAAACAGTACTTTATTGTAGTTGAATAGTGACTAAAATAATGTACATAGGCTTTCATTCTTAAGTATACAGAAACTGTTTGATAAAAGCCCACAAGGAAAGCATCTGATATGTGTACAATACATATTTTGAAAGAGAGAGAAAAAAGATATACCATCTGATCACAATACCTTAAAGCAGTTACAGATTTTGACATACCACTGCACTTTGACAACACTCTAGAACAGGAAGCAACTTTCATGCTGCATGGATAGTGTCATTATATAGTTTAGTCAGTAGGTGGCACTGGACTTTAGTTTCATCTGGATGGATTTATGAGTATTGTCTAGCTTCTTGACTGTTGTGTCTGCGACGCCTTCCATGACACTGAGTAAAATACACTTAAACCCCAGGAATAGGGATGGAAGAATCTCTCAGTTTTGGTTCTCTCAGTTTTTCATTATCCTAATATTAAATTCAGTTCTCCACATTTCTGCAGTAATTTGTCATTTTTTTTTAAAAAAAAATCCTCCTGACAATTCCACAGCATTTTAATGCAAAATTCTCCTAATAAACATTTTGCATGCAGTTTTGACTAATGTACACATTTTTGCAAGCAATTTCCCCTAATACAATGCATTTTATGTTATTTTCACAAATAAATTCATTTATGCATACTTTCCTCTAATATATGTATTTTTGTGAACATTGGTTGGAGAACTGTAGTGCAAAATCTGGATAAGTGCAAATTCCAAAGCTGGGCTATTGTTTCAGAAAATGTGAATTTGATAGATTGGCCTTTAAATGTAAACTGAATCAAACTTCTCCCCTATCCCTACCCCGGGAATAAATGAGTTTAAGCATGGCTTTATTTGCGGTGTAGTTATATAGTTATAAACATTTATCCTGATTTGCTTGCCGGGTGTGTATACGTCTTCCCATTAATCATTTGTTTTGCTACATTTCACACCACGTTCCTAATCGCAAAAGTCTATAAAAAAAGAAGCAAATGTGTCACACTAACCCAGTAGTTCCCAAACTCCCCCCCCCACGAACCACTTGAAAATTGCTGAGGGTGTTGGCGGACTACCTAATTAATTTCTGCCTATTCTAGTCATTGCAATGTGCTGCTGTAGATGCTATCTGTATGATTTTTAATTGTATTTTTTTGCTTATTTTACTTTTACATTGTATTTTATTGTATTATAACTTCCATTCTATAGGTTTCATATGGTAAGTGTTCTTCAGAGACATACCATGGACCCTGAACGATGCTTGTGGACAGGGCTGGCGCCAGAGTATAGCCAGGTTGGGCCCTGGCTGAGGGCCCCTGGGTCCCAAAGGCCCGCTCCTTAGGGTGGGTAGGTAGCACTCCCTTCAGTGATCTGCAGCAGCGTCAGCTCCTGACACTGTTGCAGATCGCGAGAGGGAGCTCCCAGACACCCCCCATAGTGGCTGAGGCTTCCCTGAGGGGCTGATTCCCCTTCCTCCATCTTGGTTGATTGCAGGGATGTGCGCTCGTAGCATGCATGCGTGCCATCAACCAAGATGGCGGTGGAGGCATCAGCCCCTTAGGGAAGCCTCAACCGCCATCTTGGTTGCCTGCAGTGCAACCAACATTTATGTCAACGGAGAGGTTGATAGGCCATGCAGGTGGGTGTTGCAGGCCTGCACAGCAGTAGGGGGCGTCTGGGAGCTCTCTCTCCGCGATCCGTGGCAGGGTCAGGAGCCGACACTGCTGCAGATCGTAGTTAGGTGGGGCGTGTGTGTGGGTGCCAGGGCCCGGGGCAGGCTAGCGTCCAAGGGCCCCAGCATGCCTGGCACTGGCCCTGCTCCTGGGCCTCAGTTTGGGAACCCCTGCACTAGGGCGACAGTGGTCCACTTTAATTGTGCAGACCTAATTTGCCAGTATGGGTTTGAATGCCTCCTGCAAAATAGTGACAGCCTGGAGGCACCCTGAACCAAGCAAACAAGTTAAATACATGACCAGTTGCAGCTACTCGTTGCTATCCAATGTTTCTTATTTATTTATTATTTACACTTGTATCCCACCTTTCCTCCAAGGAGCTCAAGATGGTGTACATGGTTCTCCTCCCTCTCCATTTATCCTCACAACAACCCTATGAGGTAGGATAGGCTGAGAGATTGTGACTGGCCTAAGGTCACCCAGCAAGCTTCATAGATGAGTGTGGATTGAACCCTGGTCTCCCAGGCAGGGGCGTCACTACCGGGGTGCGGGGGTTGCAGATTGCACCCGGGTGACACCATGAGGGGGGTGAAACCCAGAGCCGCACCCTCCCACACTCCCGCTAGTGACACCGCTGCCCCCCGGCACCCGGTCTGGTGCACGCCGAAAGTAGGCGCCCGCTCGCTGGCGGTGAAGCCTGGACGGGCCTTCCACTGTCAGTCTGGAGGGTGCGCGCGCAGAGCATGCACACGTGAGACCAGCCACTCCTGTCCATGCCCCTGGGAGGACGTGCGCCGGAGGTCCGCACCCCCCCTCACTCCCACTAGTGACGCCGCTGCTCCCAGGTCCTAGTTACAGCACACTGGGTCTCATTGTAGATCAACTGAAATTAATGGACTTAAACTACTTAAGCCCACTGATTTCAATAGATCTTCTCTGAGTAAGACTAACATTGGATATCACCCACTGCCTCCCAGTCGTCAGATGTCCTTTAAGGCCCTTTGAGGAAGTTGGTATAAATTAGGACATTCCTCTAGATTTGGCATAGAGATTTGCAACTTTATCCTCAATTTCTAATAGTCCTTTAACACAAATTCCAATTAACTCTTACAGGAGGTTTCGAAAAGTTGTTGTTTGCTTCTTTCTATGTTACTCATGATGTGTGAATAGCCTCCTAAGTGACAAGGGCTTATTTCTGTTCCCTGAATGCTTAACTCTTTTACACAGCCAAATGCTGAAGCATGAATCTGACACCTTCTCTGCCTTGTGTAATTGGTTTCTCTGCTTAATGAAGGTGGCAAGTCTCCTATGCAGATATTTCAAGTCGGGGGAAGCTTAGCATTGAAAGACCTTTGCCATCCCATCACTGCTGCATGTGAACATTTGCACCCACTTTATGGCATTAACAGAACAAAAAAACCCAAAAAGAAAGAAGCTGTGGATAGCAAATAATGATCCCCAAGCTTCATTTAAAATGTTTGTCTCAGGCTGTTCAGTGAAAGGAGAAACAGTTTGGGATGTTTCACACATTATGCACCAGCAAACCTGGGTTGCTGGAGTCTCAGTCATGTGCTCAGGGTGAACATGTGTGGGCTAAAAGTAGAGAGGGGTGTGCATGGTTGCCTTGTCCCAAATGCCCCAGCACATGAGAACTCTACTGTTGACCTTTCTGAGTTCAGCATGAAGATCTGAAGGGGGATTCTAAGTGTGGCTAGGTGAATGTGCTTAGTAGAATTCTCACAGTCGGGAAACCTGATAATGTAAGTTTCCTGATCACAAGGAGGTTTCTAGGCATGTTCAAGGGAACACGGTTAGAACACTGGCCATTGGCCATGCTTGCTGGGGCTGATGGGAGTTGTACTTCAGCAACGTCTGGAAGGCTAATGATTCCCCACACCGGGATCCCAGTGCTCTGATGTGTGTTCCTGGATAACAACCTATTTTGCGCACCTGTTTATTTCAATCTCACTTTTTTTCTTTAGAGTTGTGGGAGAAGAATGGGATGAGTGATGTTGGATGAGTAATGGAAACTGTATGATTTGCAGTAGTGTAGTAGCAAATCCAGAAGTGCCAAGCCCCTTCATCACAGTCACAGCCATGCCCCCTTTCTACTTTCCTTCACCTCCTTGCTCTCTGTATCATCACTGAGTCAATTCTTCACTACAACAGATGCCCCTAGGAGCCAATCGGCATGAAAGGGGAGCCTGTGAGTTAGCTACTGAGAAGAGTCTTAAATGGGTCTTGAAACTGCTCTTTATTTTGACCTGCTTTTAGCTGAGATGCTGAATTGAATTTCTGAGTTTTTGTTTATTGTGCTGTGTTTTAAAATGGTTTTTCTTTCCTGTTGTTTGAACTAGTTCTATGTGATTGTGTGGCTGGATTGTGAAATGTTTTAAAGTGTTGTTTGAAATGGCTGTATTTTATTGCAATGAGCTTTTGTATTTTTGTTAGTTGTTTTTCTTTTGCATGTAAGCCACCTTGGGAGGGTTTTTAAAATATAGAAATGTAAACATAGAAATACTTAAAGGAAATATAAATGAAATGAACATTTATATTGTGTGTCCCATCAGTGTGTGGCAAGAAGAGTTGGAGTGTGCCCTTGAAAAATTAAGATGCCATATTAGATGCACCATCTATTCTGTGCCCTTTGGAACAAGGAGACCCCATGCATATTGTTCCCTTTTCTCAGTGCCAACATATATGGAAGTGATTCCCAGAAGGAGGAATCATAGGTTACATCACCACCATCACCACCATCATCATCATTTTACTGGATTTCTTACCCACCTTTCACCATACAGTTCTAGGGAGGGTTACCACAATATAATTCAAGATAAGATGAAGGAGGTGTGAAAACTGGAGGGAGAAATATCAATAATTTAAGATATGCAGATGATACCATACTACTAGCAGAAACCAGTAACAATTTGAAACGAATGCTGATGAAAGTTAAAGAAGAAAGCACAAAAGCAGGACTACAGCTGAACATCAAAAAGACTAAAGTAATGACAACAGAAGATTTATGTAATTTTAAAGTTGACAATGAGGACATTAAACTTGTCAAGGATTATCAATACCTTGGCACGGTCATTAACCAAAATGGAGACAATAGTCAAGAAATCAGAAGAAGGCTAGGACTGGGGAGGGCAGCTATGAGAGAACTAGAAAAGGTCCTCAAATGCAAAGATGTATCACTGAACACCAAAGTCAGGATCGTTCAGACCATGGTATTCCTGTATGGATGTGAAAGTTGGACAATGCAAAAAGGGGATAAGAGAAAGATCAACTCATTTGAAATGTGGTGTTGGAGGAGAGCTTTGCGCATACCATGGACTGCGAAAAAGACAAATAATTGGGTGTTAGAACAAATTAAACCAGAACTGTCACTAGAAGCTAGAATGATGAAACTGAGGTTATCCTACTTTGGACACATCATGAGAAGACATGATTCCCTAGAAAAGACACGAATGGTGGGAAAAACAGAAGGGAGTAGAAAACGAGGAAGGCCAAACGAGAGATGGATTGATTCCATAAAGGAAGCCACAGACCTGAACTTACAAGATCTGAACAGGGTGGTTCACGACAGATGGTATTGGAGGTCGCTGATTCATAGGGTTGCCATAAATCGTAGTCGACTTGAAGGCACAAAACAACAACAAAACAATATGACCCAGCTTATTCTTCTAGCTCAGGTGTCATAGGCCAGAGTAAAGAGGTGTACCTTCAGCATATGAAAAGGCAGGTGCCTGATGAACCCCTCTGGGGAAGGAATTCGACAGCTTAGGGGCTGCCACAGAAGGAGAACCACAAAGAGCAAACCTCCAGGGGCAGTGGAACTACCAAGAGAGCCCCCTCTGCCTATCTTAATACCCAAGAGGCTGTAAGGAAGGAAGTGGTCGTTCAGATACAACCTCTGCTATAACTGCCATTATAGGATAGGGAAGTCCCAGAAATGCTTCCATTACCCAGAAAAACTCAGGCCAATCCTTCAGTCTTGATGACATGGGCAAAAAGAAAGGTAAGATGACAAGAGGAAATGTAATGATCCATGTTTGAGGAACCTCCTTGTTGGATTACGATAATGGATTATACCTGGGGCTGCCCTTGAGGACAACTGGGAATGTCAATGAGTTCAGAATTTGGCTGTTAGAATTCTGATGGGTCCAACTTGGTGGAGACGTATGATACCAATTCTGAAAGAATTCCATTGGCTGCCTATTTGCATCTGAGCTCTGTTCAAGGTGTTGGTGCTTACCTTTAAATCCTAAATGGATTAGGACTCAAATACCTGAAGGAACACTTCCTCTCATTCCAGCTTACCTATGCATTAAAATCTTCAAGTGAAGTTCTATTAAGTTGGTGAAGTGCCTCCCCAGGGAGGCTTGCCTGGTGCTGACGTTGTAACCTTCTTGCCATCAGCTTACAACATTTATATTTGCAAAGGAGTTTTAAATTGGTTTCATGGCCTCTCTTTTGCTTAATACTTTTGTCCCCTTTCAGATATTATTGTAGCATGAAGGATATATGTCATATTTTTACCATTGTACACTGCCCTGGAATCCATTTGTATGAAGGATAGGATTTTTTTTAGTTATGCTGCAGTTGTACAGAGACTCAGTGTCTATCTATTTGGAGATCGGAACTAAGTTTTTCTAAGTAAAATTTGCCTTCTAACTTTAATCCAGCAAAAGAAGGAAAGTTTTTAAAAGTCCCAGGTATCAAACATTTGGGAAATGCTGCTTTAGAATATCCATATTTTGAACTCATTGCATGTATGCACTTGAAAGCCAACAGTATGCAGCCTGCAACAATCTATTATTTGGAAAAGAAGTCTATGTCCAGCTGTTTTAAATACACCTTGCTCCTATTTAGTGTCTTGGTGGAGGGATTTGTGGAACCCATATGTTCGAAAGATGTCCTGAGCAGAATAAAACACCAAAGAAAACAGCAGTTGCAGTTATTAATGTGCAGAGAGGCTGCTGAAATCTCTTTCCCCTAGTTTACTTCACAGCATGTTTTTTATTTTTTCCCTTTTTTATTTATTTTTTAATGACAGCTACAATGTATTTCAATCAAGATGAACAAGCTGATGTGTCTCCTAACATACAGCCGAGAGAGTCCTGAAGGTCACAGTTGGTGGTCTGGAAACTGCAGGCTAGAGGGGGATTTGGGCAGCTTTTAGTCAGGCTAAACTTCCTTTGAGTTCAATAGAAATCTACAGCCAAAGCAAAAGGTCCAGAATCTGGTCTCATGCAGAGAATGCTAGTATGTAAAACTAATTATCCTCCTATTGAGATCTCCTCCCTGGCCAGTTCATCTCCCTCCTCTTCCAACCCTCCATCCCATCTAACTTTTTCATTAAGGTAATTAATTGCTACATTCCCAGTAACTCATAGATTGGGGCTTTGGGATTAAGGTACGTGATTGAGTAGTTAATACCAAGTGTAAACACCTCGGGTGTTCCTGTTAAGCTCGGTTTTTCTTACTAGCACAAATTAAATAATGGCTCTACTAAGAAAGGTTTAAATACTTGTGTGTGCGTGCGCGCGTGCGCACGGCTCTAGTAAATTTCAATCGCTTGTGACTTTACTGTGACATGCTTTAGAACGTTCATTTTATACACAGTTTGATTTCTTTCTATGTATGTCAACTTAAGTTACTTTTTTTAAAAAAAGAAAGGAAAAAAAGAGAGATTGTCTGGAGGAGGAGGGAAGAGGAGAGAATGGGGGGAGAGCTAACGAGTACTATATTAGAAACATGAGTAGGTGCCCCAGTTTGTCCATCAGTTTTGGCATCATTTTATTTATACATTTTCTAAAGGATTAGGCGTAATCAGTTCCAGAGGATGTGCTCAAGAGCACCGGCTGCATCTACTTTCTTGGCAATGCTTGCGAATATGTTATACCATCTCACAGTGCTGAGCTTTGTACTGCGGCTTGAAGGAGACAGTGTTAATGTTTTGAATTCAGTGGCAGCATTAGTTAATCTGTTCCACGTTATTATACGCTGTACCAGCTTAATTTGAGACAGAGCTCACCAAGGAGTGGTGGGTGGTGCTTTGCCTCAGTTTTTATGGCAAGGCATAATCCTGCGACATATAAAGAGTGCTTTTGAGCACATGCAAATTATCTTCCTTCTTCTAGGGCATGGATAAGGACGTTCCAGCCTGCAGGCCAAACATGGCTGACTTGGGGTTCAAATTTGGCTGACAAGACTGTTTTTCCATTTCCCCAAAACCATACCCACCTGCCCAACATCTGATGTCATGTCTTTGAAAGCCCTGTGCAGTGCTTTGAAGTCCCAAATTCGGGGCTTCAAAGTGCCTAATCACCTGATGTCATTGTGATATCAGGTGACTAGTAGTGGACAACACTGCCCACCTGCCAAATTTGGCCTGCAAGACTAGGATCTGATAAGGATTTGCCCCATGGAGCCAAAAAAGGTTTAGTGAACCACACCCACCACTCCGCACACATATGACATCACAAGAGAAGAGGTAGAGCTTCACTTGTGCTGGGGCTAGACCAGTATTTGTTGTCACTGACAGGGCTGTGCTCTGGAGCATTGAAGTAAGAAGATAAGTAGAGTCCTGCTGGTCCATCTAGTCCAGTATCCTGTTTTTCATAAAGGTCCACCAGACGCCAACAGGAAATTGACAAGCAGGTCATGAGGTCAATAGTCTTCCTCTGTTACCTGTCCCCAGCAGGTTCAAGGACCAAACACAAGGTTCTTGTTTTGATATACAAAGCCCTGAACTACTTGGCTCCAGGATACCTTAAGGGCCACCTGAGCCCTTATATTCCAGCTGTGAGAAAAGCTGCATTTTCTGCAATTCCCTATTCTCCACAACTGTTCAAAGTGCAACAGCTCTGTTCTCTTTGGCCTATAGACATCCTATACTCACCTAAGAACTAAGCCTGATGGAAAGCCAGGTTCATTGTTAAAGCCAAAGCTTATTGTCCTCAATTCCTGATTATATTGAATTGTACTTGTGGCACTAAAATCTCTGATGTCAAGAAATTGTGCTGGTGTGTAGCACTGTGGAATGTCCATGGGCATTTCAACTGCTCAGGGAGTAAAGATGACAATGGCAGAAAGTTCATAGTACAGATATTCCAAAGAAGAGATAGTTTGCCATCTTGTCTGGAATTGAAAATTGGCACCAGCTCTGTGGAAGGAGTCATGTGAGGTAGGCTAAGGACTAGAAAGCTGAAAAAGGCGGAGATCCCCAAAGGGAAGTTAAGGGGACAAGCATAGTTTGATTGAAGCTAAGGGACACACAATGAGCAGCAGAGTAATGTACAGAAAGTTTAAGATGGTCCACCTCTGGCAAGTAACAGAATCCACTGGATTCCTAAATGCCCTGGGGGAGTTTCTGGTAGATAAAGAAGGTAACGCTGTTGAAGTCCTTGTCACACTGTGGAACAATGAACCGCATTGGGCTCTTTACATGGTTGCCTCTGAGTTCCCTGTCCAGCATTGTAGGGCCCTGTTTGCACCTTAGTACTCCAGTGAACTAAGGGCAATGAAACAGGCTGGATGACGGCTAGAGTGCAAGTGGCAAAATACTTGCTGTGAGGCTGATTGGGAACAAGTAAAACATCATAACCACACTTAGTGTATGGTGGTGAGGATGGTGAAGAAGGCCTACTTCTCTGCCTCTATCACATCCTCAAGCAGCCATCCAGTGGAGCTTTCTTGTATTGTCAGGGGTCTGTTAACATCAACTTCAGAAAATGGAGTTTTAGACCTTCGGAAGCCCACTGTGAATTGTTTGCAAGGCACTTTGAGAGTAAAGTTGCTCACCTCCATAGCAATCTTAATGCCCCATCTACATGCAATGTCCAGTGCAATGTGTGCCACAACTTCTTGGGATCGGTTTCAGTTGATGCGGCCTGACGACATAGACAAGGTGCTTGTTATGATGAGGCCAGCATTGTGCCCTTTTGACCCTTGCACTTCTTGGCTTATTAAAGCTTGCTGAGGAGGTATGATTGAGTGGTCCAGGGTGTGATCAAGGCTTCTTTGTGAGAGGAAGTGGTCCCAGCCACCCTGAAAGAAATAGTGATCCAACTGCTCCTGAAAAGCCCACCCTGGACCCATTGGTTTGTGATAACTACCGCCTGGTTGCAAACACCCCCTTTTAAAGGAAGGTGATCGAGAAGGCTGTGGTGCAGCAGTTGCAAGTACTCTTGGATGAAACAGATTATCTTGACCCATTCCAATCTAGGTTCAGACATGGTTATGAGACTTAATTGGCCTTGGCTGCCCTGATGGACCACCTTTATTGGGGAAAGACAGGTATCTTTCTGAGCCGACTTGCTGAGATGGGTATCAGCAGCTCTGTTTTACGGTTGTTCTGATTCTACCTCCAGAGTCATTTTCAGAGACTAGCATTGGGTGATTGTCTTTGGTCCCCTGGCAGTTGTGTTGTGGGGTGCCGCAGGGTACCATCTTGTACCCTGTGCTGTTTAACATCTATATGAAGCCCCTGGGAGCTGTCATCAGGAGATGTGGGGCAAGCTGATGATATATTTCTCTGTAACATCTTAATCAGCAGAGGCCATGCAAGCACTGGACCAGTGCATGGACTAGATGGTGAGCTGGATGAGGGCCAATAAACTGAGTCTGAATCCTAGCAAGATGGAGGCATTGTGGGTTGATGATTCCAGAGTTTGGCAGCCCTGAGGAAAGCAGTGGGGTAGGATGGGGTGCCGAATTTTCTGCATTGATTTAAGCATCCAGTATTATAGCATCAGGCTTCTAGTTAGACCTGTGACAAGACACCTTGCAGTCTAAGGTACAGGACAAGATGCCGACTGCACTGGAAGTTGAATCTTTCTTCAGTAATGGTGCAGGTAGAGCACCATACCTGAGGGTGGCAGTCTAGTTTAAGGGGTGCAGATAGTGGTGCACATAGCTCTGTCTTGGAACAGAGAGGAACAGTCAGGAGGCTTAGGGATAACAGCTGGGATGAAGGTGCAAGCAGCTTCCCCATACACAGATAGGAGCCTGCCTCACTCTGCCTAATGGTAGGGCCGGCTTATATATTTAAAGCACATCCCCCCAAATAATCATGGAGGCAGTAGTATACCTCTCACAGAGCTTCAGTTTCCAGCACCCTTAACTACAGTTCCCAGGATTCTGGGTGTGTGTGCTTTAAATGTATGGTATGTAAGCAGTGCTAGTTTATCATTCTGAGACAGTGATTCTTCCCTTCACAGAAATGACACTTCAAATTAGAAGTGTCATATCCTTTGCTCTGAGATATGCCCTTTGCACACCTATCTCAAGAGTTCATCATTCTTACTACAGCAGAAGTGAGTTAGCTTGCTATACCACAGGTAGAGAGTGAAACATGCAAAACAGCATATACTGATAGATAGATATTAAAACAAGCATGAAATCAAATTCTTTTTTTTATTTAGGATTGGTTTAAAAAGAATGAAAGTAGGAGCAGGCAAAGTTGGAACCCGAGTACGCCATCTTAAAAAAAAAAAGATTAGCAAAATTTATAACCATTTAATGAAGTAGGTAACATTTGTGTCTGTCTTCTGAGGAACGATTGGTTTTTAACTTGGCATTTGCCTAAAGTAATGTTCCCGTTGATTGAAATAATGCAATTTTCATATCTAAAATGCTGAGACGGGGAAGCATGTCCATTTCACTTGTGTTTGCTGAAACCTAATCTACAGGAAAAGATTTTATAACAGAATTGGAGCTTAAATTTCATTTGCTGATTTAATAAAAAAAAACGAACAGGATGGATTTGGGGATATTTCATTAATCTTTCTTTCCTTTCAGTGAAAAGGAAATTAGGTTCAATCTAGTTCAAACTCTGCTTCACCATTCTACAATAGCCCTGCCAATGTCCATTTTCTCTCTGGCAAGTTGAAACCTAATTAGTCACAGAAAATTCTTCCCTGATCCTGTCACTCCTAGGCAGGCAAAGATTGAACTTCAGACAAAGGCTTCCAATGCACAGTTGCTTAGCTCTGCCTCTTTGTTTAATGCACATTCCTCATTTTTTTTTAATGCAGCATCCAGTGACCCTATCTGGAAGCAATGAATTCTCATGCAAGAGCATAATCATGCGCAAATAGGGTCTCTATGCTCTATAATCTGTGACAATAACACATGGGAATTACTGTTTACAACTTAAGAAAGATATATTGCAACCTAACTTAGATTAATGAACAGGTAAATAAATATTGCTGCTTTCTTTAAAAAATTTTTTTATTCCAGCCTCTTTAAAAACCAAATACAGACTCCTGTGGTTATGAGCTGATTATCAGTTGAGATGTGGGGCAGAAAACTGTAGTTCCTTGAGCCTGAGGGATATTCCAACGTTATGCTGGTTGGCTAGCCAGGATCCAAAGGTCAGTTCACACAGCCAAAATGGCGTGCTGAGAATGTGAGTTGATGGATCCATCTTGGGTCCAGAATGCACAGGTGAAGCACTTATTCCATCCTGGACATAGTCAGCAGGTCAGCTCATATTTGCCCTGTCAATGCAAAACTGCAATCAAAATGGGACTGAGTTTATAGTTAGGAAAGAAATGAGTCACATCTTGTATGTTCTTGACTTAATACCAGAACCAACATCCATTAAGCATTGTGTCTGAGATTGTGTAAGAACCAAATATATCATGATATCTGTGATGTAATTTGCTCTTGTTTTACCTTTCATAAATAGTTGGCATGGGAACATGGCATGCTTGTCAGTAAGGAGGTATTATCATCATTGTTATTATTATTGTTATTGTTAACAATAATAATAATGGGGCTATGTGTTTGGGAGTCTCTGGTATGTGTGTTTCAGAGTCCCTGGTGGTGGGGTGTTTGGGAGTCCCTGGATGTGGTGGTGTGTTTAGGAGTCCATATGTGTGTGTGTATTTTGGGGCCCCTGTGTGTGTGTATGTGTGTTTGGGAATCCCTCTCTGTGTGTGAATCTTTGGAGTGCTTAGGTGTGTGTGGAGGGGCGTTGGGAGTGCGGGGTGAGAGGTTGGTGCACAAAGTGTGCCGGAGTGAAGCCCCTAGTATCTATATGTTTATATATCTATAGCCATCTATCTTTCCCCCTCTAGGATGCACACCTTAATGTGGCGAGACGGTTTGAGAGTGTTGAAGAAGCTGAGAGCAATGTCATCAGGAGTCTAGACCAGGAGGCTAGACTCCTAGCAGGGGCACCCAAGGCAGAATGGTCAAAGCTGAGACATCAGACTAAGATGCATCCAAACTCAGAGGAAGACAATGGTAAACAACCTCTGAATATCTCTTCCCATGAAAACCCTATGAACAGAGTATCCAGAATGCAACACAAGATAGTGCTGGAAGATGAGACCCGCAGGTCAGAAGGCACTCACCAAGCTACTGGGGAAGAAGAAAGGACAAGTATGAGTAGTGCTGTGACTAATGACGCAGCTGGGGTCAACGCCAAAAGGAAGCCCAGAGGCTGATGCGCACAGATGCAAATGGAGAGTCTGGAGTTGTATGACACACACAATAGGAACATGGAAAGTGAGAAGCATGAACCAGGGAAAGTTAGAAATTGTATCAACATTACCATACTTGGCGTGAGTGAATTAAAATGGATGGGAATGGGACATTTTCAATCAGGCAACTACAAAATATTTTATGCAGGAAATGAGAAATTAAGGAGAAACGGGGTTTCTTTAATAGTGAGAAGTGATGTAGCAAAAGCAATTAACATAACCATCATCCAAGGCTATGCTTCAACGGCAAACGCAGAAGAACAGGGATTGGAGAGATTTTATGCAGAAGTACAGGAAGAAATTGATCACACACCAAAACTAGATGTGCTGATAATCATGGGGGACTGGAATGCAAAAGTAGGGAACAGAGAAGAACTAGGAATTGTGGGAAAATGGGGCTAGGGGGACAGAAATGAAGCAGGAGAAAGACTTATTGAATTCTGTGAAGCCAACAATTTGTTTCTTGCAAAGACATTTTTTGAGCAACCTCAAAGATGTACACGTGGACATCACCAAATGGTCAATAAAGGAATCAAATTGATTATATAATTGGTAGCAGAAGATAGAGAAGTTCCATACTTTCTGCGAAAATAAGACCAGGAGCAGACTGTGGTACAGATCATGAGCTGTTCGTATCAGAAATCAGAATAAAGCTAAAGAACAACAACAAAGCAATCATAATGCCGAAATACAATTTAAATAACATCCCAGAAGAATATAAAGATCAAATAAGGAACAGATTTGAGGCTTTAAACTTAGTTGACAGAGAACCAGAAGAACTATGGAGTGAGGTCAGAGACATGATCAGGGAATAATGCAAAAGACAATACCTCTAGTTAAAAAGAGAGAAAGACCTCAATGGATGACTGAAGAAACTCTTAAAATGGTTAAAGAGAGAAGGTGGTCCGAAGCCTGGTTGGTCCAGTTGCTCAGGAGCCCTTGGAACAGTCAAAGGCCTCCTGTGACTTATTAGCAAAGCACTTCGCTGATAAAATCGAACACTTACGGAGCTCGATCCCGTGCGCCGTGGATACAGTGAATGAACCAGAGTTGGCCAGTTGCACGCCGGTAAGTTGGGATCGGTTTCAGCTTCTCCCTTCTGAGGAAGTGGACAAGGTGCTTTCGTCTGTGAAGCCTACCACTTGCCTTACTGATCCTTGCCCTTCGTGGCTCCTTATGAGCTGCAGAGAGAAATTGGGCGAGGGGATCAAAGCGGTGGTAAACGCATCCTTGAAAGAGGGTGTGATGCCATCAGCCTTCAAGGAGGCAATTGTAAAGCCCATCCTAAAGAAGCCCTCCTTGGATCCCCAAGTTTTCAATAACTTCCGCCCAATTTCGAACCTACCATTTTTGGGCAAGGTCATTGAGCGAGTGGTGGCCAACCAGTTGTCAGCACACTTGGATGAAACGGATTACTTGGATCCATACCAATCGGGTTTCAGGACTGGTCACGGAACTGAAACAGCCTTGGTCGCTCTGGTAGATGATTTGAGGAGGGCATTAGATAGGGGAGAATTCACCTTTCTTGTCCTCCTCGATCTCTCAGCGGCTTTTGATACTGTCGACCACAGTATCCTTTTACTTCACCTGGAGGGATTGGGAATTGGAGGCACTGTATTACAGTGGTTCCGTTCCTTTCTCTCCGACAGGTACCAACAGGTAGCATTGGGGGAGGAGGTTTCAGACCCTTGGCCTCTCAATTGTGGTGTGCCACAGGGTTCTATCCTCTCTCCCATGCTATTTAACATTTATATGAAGCCGCTGGGGACAATCATTAGATTTGGGCTGCAGTGTCACCAATATGCAGATGACACTCAGCTCTATCTGTCATTTAAATCTTCGCCAGAGTCGGCTGTGGAGACCTTGTCCAAGTGCCTGGAATCCGTGAGTGGATGGATGGGAAGGAACAAGCTGAAACCCCGATAAGACCGAGGTGCTGCTCGTGGGGGAACAAAAGGAGGTTGGGAGATGTTGACTTGAAGTTCAATGGGGTGAGTCTACCCCTGAAGGACCAGGTCCGCAGCCTTGGGGTTGTACTTGATTCCAGGCTGTCCATGGAGGCTCAGATTTCGGCAGTGAGCCGGGCAGCCTGGTATCAACTACACCTCATACGAAGGCTGCAACCCTACCTTCCTGTTCATCAGCTCCCACTGGTAGTACACGCCCTAGTCACCTCTCGTTTGGATTACTGTAATGCGCTCTACGTGGGGTTACCCTTGAAAACGGTCCGGAAATTACAACTTATACAAAATGCAGCGGCTCGACTACTTACGAACAGTCGCCGCCGGGATCACATCACACCAGTGTTGTTCCATCTACACTGGCTTCCAGTTGTTTTCCGAGCCCAATTCAAGGTGTTGATATTAACCTTTAAATCCCTAAACGGTTTCGGCCCAGTTTATCTTACGGAGCGCCTTCAACGCCACCAATTATGCCGCCCGACAAGATCGGCCACACAGGGCCTTCTCTCAATCCCGTCAACAAAAACAGCTAGATTGGCGGGTACTAGAGAGAGGGCATTCTCAGTGGCGGCCCCCACCCTCTGGAACTCCCTCCCACAAGGTCTCCGGCACGCCTCTTCCCTAAATGCATTTCGGAAAGCCTTAAAGACCTGGCTCTTTCAACAGGCCTTCGGGATCTCCGGGGAGGGTTAATTGCTATGATTGAAATGCCTCCTGCCCTGTTTTAATATTGTTGTTCCAGCTGTATTGCTTTTATACTGTTTTTATATTGTATTACTGCATTTTATCATATTGTGTTTTAATGATTTTGTACGTCGCCTAGAGTGGCCACTGGCCAGATAGGCGACACAGAAATTAAATTTATTATTATTATTATTATTATTATTATTATTATTATTATTATTATTATTATTATTATTATTATTATTATTATTATTATTATTAAGGAAAGCAAAAGCAAAAGGAGATAGAAACACGGTCAGAACCCTAAATGCAACTATACAGTGGTTAGTATGTAGAGACAAAGAGAACTATTACAACAGTTATTGTATAGAAATAGAAGAGGAAGGGAAGAACAAGAGTCCTATTTGAAAAGAGTAGAGAAATGAAAGGGAAATTTAAACCAAGAGTAGGGATGTTGAATAATCAACAGGAGAACACACAGACTGACCAAGATGAAACAAAAGGAAGATGGAAGCAATACACTGAACAACTCTATAAAAGAGATGCCAGGATGACAGATTCATTCATGAAGGAACCATATGATGACGAACCAGAAATTTTAGAATGTGAGGTGAAAGCTGCTCTTAAAATACTTGGAAGAAACAAATCCCCAGGAACAGATGGCATACTGATAGAGTTGCTACAAGCTACTGAGACTGAATCTGTCCAAATCTTGACTAAAATCTGTCAAGAAATAGGGAAAACTAAACAATGGCCCACAGACTGGAAGCGTTCAATATATATCCCACTTCCAAACAAAGGGGATCCCAGGGAATGCAGTAATTATCGAACTATTGCCTTATTTATTATTTATTTATTTATTTAATTAAGCTTATATACCGCCCGACTAGCAACAGCTCTCTGGGCGGTGAACATTAAAAATACAATAAAAATAACACAAAACTGTACACAAAACTGTACAGTCTAAAATCAAAATATAATAATTTACAATTAACAGGAATTAAAATGCCTCAGAGAAGAGAAAGGTTTTAACCTGGCGCCGAAAAGATGATAGTGTCGGCGCCAGGCGCACCTCCTCGGGGAGACCATTCCATAGTTCGGGGGCCACCACTGAGAAGGCCCTAGATCTTGTCACCACTCTCCGGGCTTCCCTATGAGTCGGAACCCGGAGGAGGGCCTTCGTAGTAGACCGTAGTGTACGGGCCGGTTCATATTGGGAGAGGCGTTCCGACAGATATCGTGGTCCCGCGCCATATAAGGCTTTATAGGTAAGTACCAACACTTTGAATCTGGCCCGGAAGCATATTGGAAGCCAGTGCAAACGGGCTAGCACAGGTGTTATATGCTCAGACCGCTTAGTTCTTGTTAGCAGTCTGGCTGCCGCATTTTGCACTAGCTGTAGCTTCCGAATCGTCTTCAAAGGTAGCCCTACGTAAAGCGCATTGCAGTAGTCCAGACGCGAGGTTACCATAGCATGTACCACTGATGAGAGGTCCTCCTTACTCAGATAGGGACGTAGCTGGGCTACCAACCGAAGTTGGTAGAACGCATTCCAGGCCACCGAGGCTACATGAGCCTCAAGTGTGAGGGAAGAGTCTAAGATGACTCCCAGACTACGCACCTGTTCCTTTAGGGGGAGTGTAACCCCATCCAGGACAGGGTATATATTCACCATCCGATCAGAGAAACCATCCACCAACAGCATCTCAGTCTTGTCAGGATTGAGTCTCAGTTTGTTAGTTCTCATCCAGTCCATTGTCGCAGCCAGGCAACGGTTCAGCACGTCGACTGCCTCACCTGAAGAAGATGTAAAGGAGAAGTAGAGCTGCGTGTCATCAGCATACTGATGACAACGCACTCCAAATCTCCTGATGACCGCCCTCAGTGGCTTCATATAAATGTTAAAAAGCATGGGAGACAGAACTGAACCCTGCGGGACCCCACATTGGAGAACCCACGGTGTCGAGCAATGTTCCCCAAGCACTATCTTCTGGAGACGACCTGCTAAGTAGGAGCGGAACCACTGCCAAGCAGTGCCTGTTGGCGAGTGCGTGTGTAGGTCAGACGTGGTTTGAATCCAAAAGCCTTTTAGAACAGGAATAAGACAGGCCAGGCAAGTTTCATGTAAGAGTCTTTACTAGGCAAAGACATTAGAGACATCTCTCTCCATTGACATTTCTTCCCCCACTCTGAGTTCCTGCCAGTTCCCACCTTATCACACTCTCAGTCAGCCACTGACCTTGATTGTCTGGAACTCTGTTCTCACAGCTTAACCCTTCTGCTTCAGGTTTCTCTCTCTCTGCTAAAAACCTTGTCTGTGAGTCTCACAGCCTGCGTCACTGACCAACAGCCCCCACCTGAGACTTACAGACTACAAAACTTCATGTTACAATTATTACATTTTCTACAACATTAACTTTTCATTACAAATACATTTCAGTACATGGTTTGTGTTCTTACAGTTTCTATTTACATTTTCAGTTCAGTTCAGTTTCTCTTTATTCTTTATTTACACAAGTTTCACAGATTCATGTTTGTTCACTTTTATTTGACAATACATTTACATTTCATTCTTCAACACAAAACTTCCACATTAGATCCATTGTTTCTTTATCAATTGGTCCCTCTTTTTCCCATTCTATTAGAATTTCATCTGTCTCATTATTCTGTTGTGTAACATTAAATGCAAATCTCTGAGGAGGTTGACCTTTCGTTTTTCTCTCTGATTTCCTGACATTATCTATTTCCATTTCTTCTTCACTCTCAATTTTACTCGGACCAGCACCACTAGTACTTGGTATTTCTGTATCATGTGTTGTTATGTCTTCACCTCTCAGTCTTTTAACAGTACGTTTGCCACTATGAATTAAATCTTTTAATGCAGTTTTTAATGGAATTTGCTGCCTGAAAGGAACATCCGCAGCTTCCTGTTTGCTTTCACTCTCTAGAATCACTGTTTGACTGTCTCTCCAAGGTTTATCTATCACTTTTATGTTTCTGCTTAACACTACTTGTTGTTTCTCAGGTAACCAAACTCTGTAATATGAATTCTGAAATCCCAAAATGCGTCCTGCCTGCGCTCTTGAGCCTAATTTACCATGTCTTCTTTGTTTTACTACATGTACCCAGCATTTTGCCCCAAAACGTTCTATGTGTTTCACCCTGGGTTTTCTTCCAGTCAGTTTCTCATAGGGAGACATGCCTATTGTTCTGTGCATTAGGCGGTTCTGAATATAAACAGTGTACAGAATACATTCACCCCAATAAGATTGATTCATGTCAGCATCTGCTAGCATTGCTCTCATTGAATCCTGCAATGACCGGTTCCTCCTCTCTGCCATTCCGTTGGAGGATGGGCTGAAGGGAGCAGTGAGACTTTGAATTATCCCCTTCTTTTCCAAATATGTTTGAAATGAATTACTGGTAAATTCACCACCTCTATCTGATCTGATATTCTTGATAACAACCCCATGTTGTATTTCTGTTCTCTGTATGAATGCCTTTAATTTCTCTTCTGCATCACTTTTCTTTTTCAATAAGAACACATGTGTAAATCTGGAGAAATCATCCACAATCACTAAATAAAACCTTGCTCCACCTTTTGAGCACTGAAAAGGTCCAGCTAAATCCACATGTATGAGCTGATATGGTTCTGTAGTCGTGCTTTCACAGCTCTTATTTACTGGATTCACAGTCATTTTTGTTTTATAGCATACCTCACACTCATCCACATGCTCACAGTGTGTTAACTTCAAATCTTGACTATATTTTGGGGTGTTTTGTATCTTTTGGAAATGGGTGTGTGCCAGCTTTCTGTGCCATTCATGGACACAATTATCATGTTTCTCTTTATTTACTGCTATCCAAGCACACATGTCTTTATCAAGCTTGCACTCAACCATAAACATATTGTTCTGTAATTTCCCTTGCATGCATATTTCACCATCTTTTCTCACAAAACATCTATCCCCTTCAAATGTAACTTTACAACCTATTTGAGCCAATTTTCTCACTGATAGAATGTTATATTTTAAACCAGAAATCAATAATACATCTGTTAAAATTCCCAAATTACCCATCTTCAGTGTTCCTCTCGCAGTCGCTTCCTGAGTCGATCCGTCAGCCAGATAAAGCTTCTCCTGCGTCGGCTTTGAAGTGTAAAATAAACTAGAGTCTGTGATTAGGCAATTAGACGCTCCACTGTCAAGAAGCCATTTAGAGTTGAGTTTATTGCTCTCCTTAGAAACAAAGTTCACGCTTGCTCTCTGACTTTCAAAGTTTCTGTTATTCCTCTTCTTTAAACAATGTCTCTGTATATGCCCACGTGATCCACAAAAATAACATGTTTTAGTCTCTTCCCTGCTTCTTTGATTTTGTTGTTGTACAGACACAGTCACAGTCTCTTTTAATTCCATTTTCTTATTCTCTTGTCTCCTATTCCACTCTTGTTGAAGTTTCTGTTCCACAAAGTCCAAAGTTAGATTCCCGTCAGGTTGACTTTCCAGACCAGAGACCAGCACGTCCCATTTTTGATCAAATGAAGATAACAGGAGATAAACCATTTGTAAGTCATTATGATGAACGCCTCGATCTTGGAGCTCAGCATTTAATTTACAAAATTCAGCCAAATGCTCTTCCATAGTCACATCATCTGTAAAACGCATCTGATATAGCTTCTGTGCTAAACACAGCCTGCTTCCCGCAGTTTGCTGTACATGCGCGGCTCTTAACTTTTCCCACATCTGGTTAGCAGTTGGCTCATTACTCACCAGCAACAGTTGTGAATCTGATAGCCCCAGAGTAATAAAAGCCTTCGCTTTCTCGTCTTTCTTCAGCCACGCTGCTGAAGGAGCTGCCGGAGGGGTTTTTTCCACGACATCATTCAAATCCTCTTTAATCAGAACTGCTCTCATCCTCCACTTCCAGCTGGAGTAATTTACAGCATTCAGTCTTTCCATCGGCATCCCGGATAATAGATTTACAGCCATGTTGCCCACTCTTACTTGCCTCTTTCTTGCGCTTTGTTTCTCTCTGCAACAACGCCACTTCACCGTCTCTCGAACCCGCTACCACGCCTGATAATCTGGGCCCATAACCCCTGTTGGCGAGTGCGTGTGTAGGTCAGACGTGGTTTGAATCCAAAAGCCGTTTAGAACAGGAATAAGACAGGCCAGGCAAGTTTCATGTAAGAGTCTTTACTAGGCAAAGACATTAGAGACATCTCTCTCCATTGACATTTCTTCCCCCACTCTGAGTTCCTGCCAGTTCCCACCTTATCACACTCTCAGTCAGCCACTGACCTTGATTGTCTGGAACTCTGTTCTCACAGCTTAACCCTTCTGCTTCAGGTTTCTCTCTCTCTGCTAAAAACCTTGTCTGTGAGTCTCACAGCCTGCGTCACTGACCAACAGTGCCTCCAACTCCCAATTCCGCAAGCCTCTCCAGAAGGATACCATGGTCAATGGTATCAAAAGCCGCTGAGAGGTCAAGGAGAATCAACAGAGTTACACTCCCTCTGTCTCTCTCCCGACATAGGTCATCAAACAGGGCGACCAAGGCAGTCTCAGTGCCAAAACCAGGCCTGAACCCCGATTGAAATGGATCTAGATAATCGGTTTCATCCAATAGCTCCTGGAGCTGGTCAGCAACCACACGTTCCAGGATCTTGCCCAGGAACGGAACATTGGCTACTGGTCTGTAGCTGCTGACATCCTCTGGGTCCAAGGAAGGTTTTTTCAGGAGTGGTCTCACTGCCGCCTCTTTCAGACAGCCAGGGACCACTCCCTCTCGTAAAGAGGCATTAATCACTTCCTTGGCCCAGCCAACTGTTCCTTCCTTGCTAGTTTTAATTAGCCAAGAGGGGCAAGGATCCAGTACCGAAGTGGTCGCACGAACCTGTCCAAGCACCTTGTCCACGTCCTCGAGCTGAACCAACTGAAACTCATCCAACAAAACATGACAAGACTGTGCTCTGGACACCTCAGTAGGATTAACTGCTATTAAATAGGAGTCTAAGTCCCGGCGAATGCATCTTATGCTGGAAGTGTTCAGCAAATTTATTACATCGAGCTACCGATGTATCTGCCGTATCTTGTAGGCCTGGATGAAGTAGGCCATGAACCACTTTAAAAAGCTCCCGTGGACGTGAGAGAGATGACTGAATAGTGGCGGCGAAATGTTGTTTTTTTGCCGCCCTCACCGCTCCTACATAGAGCTTAGTAGAAGCACGAACCAGCTCATAATTGCATTCGTCGGGAGTTCGTCTCCATCTCCGCTCAAGCCGCCTCCTGTCTTGTTTCATCGCTCTCAGCTCCGGAGTATACCAAGGAGCTGTATGAGCTCTACATAGGAGAGGGCGCGCAGGAGCGATCGTGTCAACAGCCCGGGTCATCTCTGTATTCCACAGATCGACCAGGGCTTCGACAGGAGCGCCAGTCTTATCAGCCGGAAAACCCCCCAGAGCCTTTTGAAAACCTTCAGAATTCATTAGTCTCCGGGGGCGGACCAATTTAATAGGTCCCCCACCCTTGCAGAGGGAAAAGGCTACTGAAAGTCTAAACTTCAGCAAGCAATGATCTGTCCATGACAACGGGAGAGATGTAAAACTCCCCACATCCAGATCACTATCCCCATGTCCAGTAGCAAAGACCAGGTCAAGAGTATGCCCCGATGTATGTGTTGGGCCACTAACATATTGAGACAGCCCCATGGTTGTCATGGCGGCCATGAAGTCCTGAGCTGCCCCAGACAAAGTAGCCTCAGCATGAATGTTGAGATCTCCCAGTACTAATAGTCTGGGGGATCTCAACAGTATCTCCGAGACCACTTCCGTCAGCTCAGTTAGGGAAGCCATTGGGCAGCAAGGTGGGCGGTACACCAAAAGGATTCCCAGTCTGTCCCTCTGGCCCAGCACAAGGTGCAAACACTCCAGACCAGTGATTGCATGGACATGGTGCTTGGTGAGTGAGATGGAACTCTTATAGACCACAGCGACCCCCCCTCCCCGACCCTCAGATCTACCATGATGCTGAACCAGATACCCTGGTGGGCAGAGCTGGGACAGACTAACTCCTCCCTGTTCGCCCACCCAGGTCTCGGTTATACATGCCAGATCGGCCACCTCGTCCACAATCAAATCATGGACGAGGGAGGTTTTATTATGTACCGATCTGGCATTAAAAAGCAGCAACTGGAGATCTGAGAGTTGGCTGATAGGACAACCAACAACCCTGCGGGTATGAGAAAGACCAGAACGCGGCACAGCCACTACATGTCTGGGCTGCGTTCTCCTTACCTGGCACGTCCCTCTCATATCACCATACCTCCCTCTACCCGTCACTACGGCAATTGGGGCCCCCTCAGGTCTCCCCTCTTGATGATAAAATCTCTTCCCGAGGCACATGATAAACTATAAATACAAAAAACTCATATACATAAAAATACACATTCACTCACAACATACACTCATATAACACCCATTCATCCACTTCAAACCCACACAGAAGACACAGTCCCATATTCTGTGTGCCCAAACGCCAGCTCTAAGACCGTTCTTCTTCCCACGTAAAACGCCACCTGGGGCCTGGTCCTGCAAGGTGCCCAAGTGCAGAGCAGGATCCCAAGAAGGAGAGAGCAAAGACGCCAGCAAAGCAGCAGCAGCAAAGCAGGCAGATGGCTCTCCCTCCCTGGGCGGTGATGGTCCTCTTCCCTTGCAGGCACTGGATCTCCCAAGCCCCCTCAGCCAGCTGGCTTATATATCCCCTCCAGAGAAGGGACAGGTGGAACAGTATCAGGCACAGCTGGCTGAGTACCTGGAGCCTGGTCCTGCAAGGTGCCCAAGTGCAGAGCAGGAGCCCAAGAAGGAGAGAGCAGAGATGTTGACCAAGCAGCAGCAGCAGCAAAGCAGGCAGATGGCTCTCCCTCCCTGGGCGGTGATGGTCCTCTTCCCTTGCAGGCACTGGATCTTAATATCCCATGCAACTAAAGTAGTGCTCAAGATTCTACAACAAAGGCTCTTACCATATATGGAGCGAGAAATGCCAGACGTCCAAGTTGGATTTATAAAGGGAAGAGGTACCAGAGATCATATTGCAAACATATGTTGGATAATGGAACGGACCAAGGAATTTCAAAAGAAAATCACCCTGTGCTTTATAGAGTACAGCAAAGCCTTTGATTGTGTAGATCATGAAAAACTATAGAATGCTTTAAAAGAAATGGGGGTACCACAGCATCTGATTGTCCTGATGCGCAACCTATATTCTGGACAAGAGGCTACTGTAAAGACAGAATATGGAGAAACCGATTGGTTCCCCATCAGAAAGGGTGTGAGACAGGAGTGTATTTTATCACCTTATTTGTATAATCTATAAGCAGAACATATCATTAAAAAAGCGGGATTGGACCAAGATGAAGGAGGTGTGAAAATTGGAGGGAGAAATATCAATAAGATATGCAGATGATACCATACTACTAGCAGAAACTAGCAATGATTTGAAACAAATGCTGATGAACGTTAAGGAGGAAAGCACAAAAGCAGGACTACAGCTGAACATCAAAAAGACTAAAGTAATGACAACAGAAGAGTTATGTAATTTTAAGGTTGACAATGTGGACATTAAACTTGTCAAGGATTATCAATACTTCAGCACAGTCATTAACCAAAATGGAGACAATAGTCAAGAAATCAAAAGAAGGCTAGGACTGGGGAGGGCAGCTATGTGAGAACTAGAAATGCTCCTCAAATACAAAAATGTATCATTGAACACTAAAGTCAGGAATCTCAGGATCATTCAGACCATGGTATTTCTGATCTCTATGTATGGATGTGAAAGTTGGACAGCGAAAAAAGAAGAAAAGAGAAAAATCAGTCCATTTGAAATGTGGTGTTGGAGAAGAGCTTTACGCATACCATGGACTATGAAAAAGACAAATAATTGGGTGTTGGAACAAATTAAACCAAAACTGTCACTAGAAGCTAAAATGATGAAACTGAGCTTATTATACTTTTGGACACATAATGAGAAGACATGTTTCACTAGAAAAGATAATAATGCTGGGGAAAACAGAAGGAAGTAGAAAACGAGGAAGGCCAAACAAGAGATGGATTGATTCCATAAAGGAAGCCACAGACCCGAACTAGCAAGATCTGAACAGGGTAGTTTATGACAGATGCTATTTTATTTATTACATTTATATACCGCCCCATAACCAAAGTTCTCTGGGTGGTTTACAAAAATTAAAAACATTGAACATTAAAAACAAATATACAATTTTAAAAACCATACAAAGTTTAAAACCAAGAAACACAGATCAACCAGGTAAAAGACCTGGGGTCAGAGCTCAGCACATGCTACTAGAATGCCTGGGAGAAAAGGAAAGTCTTGATCTGGCACCAAGAAGATAACAATGTTGGTGCCAGGTGAACTTCATCAGGGAGGTCATTGCATAATTTGGAGGCCACCACTGAAAAGGCCCTTTCCCTTGTTGCCAGCCTCAGAGCTTCCCTTGGAGTAGGCACCCGGAGGAGGGCCTTTGATGTTGAGCGTAGTGGGTTTGTGTCAGGAGAGACGTTTTGTCAGGTATTGTGGTCCCAAGCCGTGTAAGGCTTTATAGGTTAAAACCAGCACCTTGAATCGGGCTCGGAAACATATAGGCAGCCAATGCAAGTGGGCCAGAATTGGTTTTATATGTTCAAACCGTCTGGTCCCTGTTACCAATCTGGCCGCTGCATTTTGCACAAGCTGCAGTTTCCTAACTATTGGAGGTCAGTGGTTCATACGGTCGCCATAAGTCGTAATCGACTTGAAGGCACATAACAACAACAGCCATCTATCTTTAGGGAATAAATACTTAACTGTTCTCTGATAATATTCTGTTAATAAGTTATTCTGAATGTTGAAGTTATTTAGAGACCATTTTCTACCAGATGATTTTGCTGATCCCTCCTAATGAATTTTAAGAGATAAAACAGGAATATAGAGGCAGGGATGTTATAACCAATTCCTGCATTGCTGGTCACTTGTGTTCTGTGTTGCTGTTTTGTGATGTTTGTTATTGTTGGTTTGTGGCTTTATTTTATGATTTTAACATAAACTGCACTTGGTTTTAATTGTGATATTTTTGTAACACATCCTAGGACTATTTGGTGAAGGGTGGGCTATAAGTACAAAAAAGGAATGAATTAATGAATGATTGGGAGTACAGTACTTGTAACCAATGGGGGTGATTGACAGAAAGGCAACCTATTCTTCCCTTGCTGATTCTTTTTATAGCATCTACTTTTTTGGCTTTTTCCCTCAGGCTTCAGTTGCTCTCTTCCTTTTCCTTTATAGTCAATCAGAGATGGTACCTGGGAGTGCAAGCCTCAATTATTATAATTATAATTATAATTATTATTATATTATATTTATTAGTCGCCCATCTGGCTGGTTGTCCAGCCACTCTGGGCGACGTACAAAGTAAAATACATTAAACATTAAAATGTTAAAATATTAGAACCCAATAATAAAAACTTAACCCAACCCAAAGGCTTGCCTGAAGAACCAGGTCTTCAAAGTCCGGCGGAAGCTCATCATTGAAGGGGCATGGCGGAGATCATTTGGGAGAGAATTCCACAGGGTGGGGGCCACTATTGAAAAGGCCCTCCCTCTGGTCCTCACCAGTCTGGCTGTTTTAACCGGTGGGATCGAGAGAAGGTCTTCTGAGGCTGATCTTGTTGAGCGGCATCCCTGCCGATGCTGGAGGCGCTCCTTCAGATAGACTGGGTCTACAATGTCCACATGTATGCCTGTAAGAAAAAACTTTATTTCCCAGAACCTTGTTTCTTTATTCTTTCAACCAACATTCTTACCAGACTATTTATTTCTGCACTCTGCTGCAGTAGATACCAGACTCCAATATAAATAAATAAGCCATACATGACTCTTCCCCTCCAACCAAATCCTTCCTGCCCCACTCAACCAAACAATCAGGGGTTCCCAAATTGTGGTCCATGAACTTCATTTGGGTGGTCCAAGAGATATCTGTGGATTTGTGGTTGAAGATGGGAAATGACACATCTATCACATTAAATATTCCTATTGATTTTTAATTGAATTTTTACTGTATCTTTTATTTTTCATATTATATTTTATTGTATTACAATTTGAATTCTATGGATTTACAATTGCTACAACAGGCAGAAAAAACTTTAAGTGGTTCACCAAGACCCTCAGCAATTTTCAAGTGGTCGGGGGGGGAAGTTTGGGAACCACTGGGCTAGATTGTATACAGTGGGCTCAATATCTGAATAGTTCATCAGAATCCATAGAGGGTTGTAGCACTGTTTTTACTTCCCATAATCATCTGGGAAATATGGCTATCTGGGTGCATAGTGAATTCATTAACATAGCCACTTACCATAGTATTAAAACTGGGTTTATATGTTAATACCATACATATTAAGACAAAAAAGTGGCCCCAGTCTCAGAAAAGGATTATTTGAATTAGCCCTTACAATCCAGTGTTGTAGCAGCATTTACAAGATCTTCTAAATTACACATATGTAGATGTATCCTTCAGAATGTGAAATGATCATCCGCTTAGCCATCGTAAGCATTTTCCACTTAGAAGACATCATCATTAATTAACTGTATAGCAAAGAGGTGACTTAGCGTTTCTCTCTCTTTTTAAAAGACTTTATGTGTCTACTGTAGGCTAACAGGCAGAACCAGAACAAATTAGATGGGGCAAGTGACCTTGTTGATTTGTCATTTTTATTTATTTCATGTGGAGTGTAGGCACTTGGGAGATTTCTGCTCCTTTGGAAATCCTAGACTTTCACTGTAAACAACTTTCAGTTGAGATGGTTTTGCTCTATTTAGGCAGAAAGTCACTTGCCCGTGATATGAACCTCCCACCATGCCCTGGGCAAAGAATTGTGCAGTAACACCAGTACTTTCTGGAATTCAGCTACTAAATATAACTCTTGAGCAAGAACAGAATCCAGATTAGCTCTCTGTTCAAGGGACCGATCTAGAGTTTGAAGAAGCAAATGTTTTTTAGAGCCCCTTCAGAAAGGAAAGGGGAGTGGAAAATGTTGGCTTTTTATTCCCCATTGGTCTTGATGATGTTTTACTGAAAGCTAGACCATTGCAACGGCAAATCCAACAGTTTCTCTATCAGATCATGTCAGGTCAACTGCTTTTGTATCACCATGCAAAGGCATGACCGGGGGCCTGTTCAGATTCCGGTATAATCTGGATCTGAGGCTTTTGCAGATCCTTTTAATTTGGACCATTTGCATGAAGTTTTTGCCAACGCGATTACATTCAGCTGCTGTTGCCTTTAACTCCAGATTAAATGGATGTGACAAAACCCCAAAATTGCTTTTAAAATCCGCACCTGCTTCGGTGCACTTCTACCGTGTATTACCTTTTAAGCACCTTTTTTTGGCTGCGCAGTTTCTTTGTCATTAGATCCTCCTTTTTCTCCGCCCCTTTAACTGTCTCTGGGCGTCATTTTGTTTCCTGCTGTTGACAAAGCAACTTCCAGTCGCTCTTGCCTTCCTTTCTCATGCTTTCTCCCGCTTCACCCCAATACATTTCCTCCCCCGCTCCTTTAAACAAAATCACATTCCCCACCCCTTCATTCTCTCTCTTCTGCAGTGACACCAACAACTCCCCGAGGGTAGCATGGAAGAATTAAGACCTTGTAAAATTCCTTCCTGGCCGCTTCACAAAGACAAATCTATCTTTTTGGAGCTGGCTTGCACTCTCTCTGTTTGGCCGGCGGTGCTTCTTGCCTGGCTGCGGAGCCGTGGTTTTGGTGCTGGGTGCCCTTCGGAGTTGTGTCTGCACAACTGTTGTTTAAGTCTAGCCCGGTGTGTGTGTGTGAGATAGAGATAGTGTGTGAGAAAGTGTGTGTGTGGAGAACCTCTTCTGCCTTGTCGCATCCATCTGCTCCCCCCCAAAGCTGGATCTCTCCCCCCTTGGGCTGATGCATGTGGGCTTTTCGCAGCCACGGCAAAAGGAGGCTGGCGAAGGTGCCACTGGGGTAATTTATAAGTGCCCAAAAGTGCAGGGGAAAGGGGAGCTGCCTTGGAGTCTCATCCCAGCATCTGCTCCACTCACGGAGAGCGATAATATTAAATGGTCAATGCTTCCTTTAGTAGCTGCTTTTAATGTCTCTCTAAAGATAATTGTTTGGGGTTTTTTATGTTTCCCAGAATGCATGCTGAGGCTCATCCCGGGGTGCCAAAGGCACACCAATTTCGCTCAGGGATAGCCTAACAGCCACGGGTGGGAGCGATTCCCTTTCTTTCAAGCGCCTATTCCTCCCTTCATTTAGGGAAACACTACCGCTTCCCCGCCTCTGCAGTTAACGTGCTAATGTGTGGGTGCGGCAACAAGGAAACACTGATAGCACTAAACACACATGCGTGTGAATGCTACAAAGAAAAACAGCTAATTTATTCATAGCGAGGGCGGAAGTATGTGAACTGTCAATATCAATCGCGATGGAAAAAGCAGCATTTTTAATGTGGATCTTGGCTCGTATGTGAACCAGCTCTGGGTGCAAACAAAGGTAGGAATGGCCAGTGAAGTTCTTCTGCTTTGTAAGCTGATATACTCAATGAGAAATTAGCTCATTGGAAAACTGGTTGCGCAGGTTTTCAACATGGTGGAGCCCAAATAGGGAAGATCTGTCTGCGGAGGATGCTTCGTGGCTGGTGTTCTGGGATGTCATTAACACATGCTCCCCCACCTACCTGGAGCAGTTTTGCAGAATTAAAAAGCAGGCAGCCTGCTTGGAAGATAAGGAGATGCAAGGCTGATGGCTAAAGCATAAGAACATAGGAACATAGGGAGCTGCCTTATACTGAGTCAGACCATTGGTCTGCCTAGCTCAGTACTGTCTACACTGACTGGCAGCGGCTGTCCAGGGTTTCCGGCAGGGAGCTTCTCCCAGCCCTTACTGGAGAAGCCAGGGGTTGAACTTGGGACCTTCTGCATACGAGGCAGATGTTCTTCCACTGAGCTACAGCCCTTCTCGAAACAGCTTTTGGTGATGTAGATCTGTCATGCAAATGGCAAAGCCAAGAAAAAAAAATCAAGCTCACGTAGAGTACAGATGACTGCTGCTTCCAGATGGGTGTTTTATCTATTTATCTGTTTGTTTATTTATTTTCTGATATCCCATCATGGAAGCCAAGGTGGTCTACATGTGGTTCCCAGGCAGTCACCCAGCCTGTTACTGAACAGATCCTGATCTACTTAGCTACAGGAGGCTGGCAGCCTTCTGTGCCCTCACACCATACACTGGAACCTGCGGCACTGGTGTTCCTCGTGCATGCATATTTTTTTATAATGACATCACTGGCATCAAAATGGCGGCCTATATCCCCTCTGCCAATTTAATCTGGATCAGGGTGTATTCAGTGGACATAGTGTACTTAGACTTTCAAAAAGCGTTTGACAAGGTACCTCACCAAAGGCTTCTGAGGAAGCTTAGCAGTCATGGAATAAGAGGAGAGGTCCTCTTGTGGATAAGGAATTGGTTAAGAAGCAGAAAGCAGAGAGTAGGAATAAACGGACAGTTCTCCCAATGGAGGGCTGTAGAAAGTGGAGTCCCTCAAGGATCGGTATTGGGACCTGTACTTTTCAACTTGTTCATTAATGACCTAGAATTAGGAGTGAGCAGTGAAGTGGCCAAGTTTGCTGACGACACTAAATTGTTCAGGGTTGTTAAAACAAAAAGGGATTGCGAAGAGCTCCAAAAAGACCTCTCCAAACTGAGTGAATGGGCGGAAAAATGGCAAATGCAATTCAATATAAACAAGTGTAAAATTATGCATATTGGAGCAAAAAATCTTAATTTCACATATACGCTCATGGGGTCTGAACTGGCGGTGACCGACCAGGAGAGAGACCTCGGGGTTGTGGTGGACAGTACGATGAAAATGTCGACCCAGTGTGCGGCAGCTGTGAAAAAGGCAAATTCCATGCTAGCGATAATTAGGAAAGGTATTGAAAATAAAACAGCCGATATCATAATGCCGTTGTATAAATCTATGGTGCGACCGCATTTGGAATACTGTGTACAGTTCTGGTCGCCTCATCTCAGAAAGGATATTATAGAGTTGGAAAAGGTTCAGAAGAGGGCAACCAGAATGATCAAGGGGATGGAGCGACTCCCTTACGAGGAAAGGTTGTAGCATTTGGGGCTTTTTAGTTTAGAGAAAAGGCGGGTCAGAGGAGACATGATAGAAGTGTATAAAATTATGCATGGCATTGAGAAAGTGGATAGAGAAAAGTTCTTCTCTCTCTCTCATAATACTAGAACTCGTGGACATTCAAAGAAGCTGAATGTTGGAAGATTCAGGACAGACAAAAGGAAGTACTTCTTTACTCAGCGCATAGTTAAACTATGGAATTTGCTCCCACAAGATGCAGTAATGGCCACCAGCTTGGATGGCTTTAAAAGAAGATTAGACAAATTCATGGAGGACAGGGCTATCAATGGCTACTAGCCATGATGGCTGTGCTCTGCCACCCTAGTCAGAGGCAGCATGCTTCTGAAAACCAGTTGCCGGAAGCCTCAGGAGGGGAGAGTGTTCTTGCACTCGGGTCCTGCTTGCGGGCTTCCCCCAGGCATCTGGTTGGCCACTGTGAGAACAGGATGCTGGACTAGATGGGCCACTGGTCTGATCCAGCAGGCTCTTCTTATGTTCTTATGTTCTTAGGGTCCTTACTTTTTGGGGAGCAGGGTCCCAGAAGGGCCCCTATATACAAGCCAATCAGCATGAAAGTGGAGCATGTTGGCTCCTGCAAAGAGTCATCTCACTTGGCTAACAACATGGTTTCTTGTCCTCTTATGCTGACTGGAGCCAATCAGATTAAGTCAGTCACTGAGAAGACGCTAGCACATGCCTTCCCTTTTGTGCTGATGGGCTTCAAGGGTAAGTGAGAAGTGAGTTTCATGGCAAAGTACTGTAGTCTCACAAATCCTAGACCCGCAATTGACTTCATTTCAGAGTTCTTAAAATCAAAACATTTCTGGCAACTTTTAGCCCTCACAGAGAGAGACTGAGTGGGAGGGGAGAGCAGATGCACACAGCAGTTTTATTCCGGTTCTATAATTCTGTATTTGCAGAAGAAACGGTGAATCCTGGGGACATGACTGTGAGGAGGCATGGCATGACCATCATGAAGGGACTCTGCACTTCTGAATTTGCTGCTATGCTACTGATCTGGATTGACTCTTTCCAGAGAAAATCCAATAATTATTTTAAAAAAATCCTGTTGCCAGTGACCCATTTGCAATATCTCAACACCTGTTTACAATATTAATCCCCTATCTGGAGGCCCCGAAGACCCCAATGTGACTTCTTTTTATATTATGACTATTTTTATCCCAAATGGGAAAAGGAGATGTCAGGCAGCCATTCGTCAGTCTTATTTATTTATTTATAAAAATGTTTATAGACTGCACCCTCCTATCATAGTGGTGTACAACAAAATATGCAAGTACAATAAAATATACCATATAAAAACAGTACATAATAACTGGTTAATAAAAAATGACTTGAACTTGCTGAATCTCTGCTGGAATATTGTTCCACTGCTGAATCTCTGCTGGAATAGCATTCCACAACATGGGATCAGCGACACTAAATATGCAACTTCTAGTCAAAGCCATTTGGCTCCTGAAATACTGGGGACAACAAACAGTGCTCTTCTGGATGATCTCAGTGACTCAGCAGGGCTATAAGGGCTAGAACCTCCCAATAACAGTAACATCTGGCTGCCCAACCTTTGCTTTACTTCAGCATTTTGTGTTGCTGATGTTCCATGATATTAGTGCCACAGAAAACGTAAATGGGAAAGAAGAATCCTTTTAACGCAGATGAACCAAAGCATAGAAATGTCCTCCCAAAAGAGATGCATTGTTTCAACACTTTAAAAGAGCAATTTTTCAATGTAACATTGGGAGAAATTGCCTGACAAGCAAGCCTCAGGTACAGGATCCACGCAACTGGGGATGGGAAAAAAGTGATGATTTAACATATAAACCTGACTGGACAACACTTCTGGATGTAAGCATATGCTATCAAGTGTAAGGAAAGATGCACTAGATGTCATGTTAAGAGTGGACTCTGCTATACGCTTCTGTTTGCCTGTGAAGGTCATTGCTCAAGAAATTATAATCACTGAACTATCAGATAATATTGTGATCATATAAAAGCCCATGCAAAATGGCACATTTCTTGGTCATTGTCATATTGAGAATTGTGATACTGCTATAAAAAGCTAAAGAACTTGGCAACGATAAATGTTCAGTGCTTTATACTTGTATCTATAATAGTTTTCAGATCCCCGCAAAAAAGAATGACAATAATTAATTACCCATGTTTTATGTTGTCATGCAAATAAACTAAAAAGTATAATATTTACGGCATAATTAACGTTTGTTTTAGAAAATTCAATTACCTTTCCAATGATAGTTTGCACATTAAAATGGTAGTTCTTGAGGTATTTACATATAAAGCATATAGTGTAGCGGCCATTTTGAAAATGTCATCACAGGTAGATGTAGTTATTTTCCTAGAGTGTCTCCTGGCTGATTTTCTAAGTACAATACATACACAAGTATGATCTGCAATTTGGAGCTAATAGCCAGAAGTGAAATGTTTTCACATTATTTGCTGCTAAAAGTGTGCACTAATATGCATCTGGTTGGCCACTGTGAGAACAGGATGATGGACCAGATGGGCTTTTGGCCTGATCCAGCAGGCTCTTCTTATGTTCTTCTGATGGCACCCATGTCAGCAAGCCCATCATCTATGGACACATCTGTGTAATTGCCACTTACAAAAAATCATGGGTGTAAATTTCTCACATGGAAAGAACTGCATTTGAAAAAAGGAATGCCAGATGTACAATGCAACATCAGATCTGGCTCTAAGCAAACGGCTTTGATACAAACATTTCCATATGCTCAACTGGCACCTCCACAGTGCTAAACTGTTGACGTGGGAAAAATAATAAAACATGTCAAATGTATTAAGTATGTTGAAACAAATGGAACATTCATTATGTTCTTCATCAGCTTCTGCAAAATAACATTTTAAACTTCATGTCATGTCAGTGTTTCCCCCGCCCCCGGCCTATTAACATGCATTTTATTATGAAACGTATTAGCATGCCAGCTTTCTCCTCCATTTGATTATAGCTGATAGCAATCAAGGTAATTTTACTGCCAATAACAATGATGCCAGAAATAACATAATTTAATAGCATGTGGTTTAGGTCTTGTTTATAACTTTCCTCTAAACTATATGCAATGAGCACATAAATAGCTAATATTTAATGCACTGGACTCACTTTTAAAACATGTTGACATTACTTGAGCACAATCTGATGGAACTTGTTCTTGCTTACAATCATGTCATGAAACAAATTGGTTCGTTTCTCTCCTTTTTTACAGTCATTTTATTATAACATACTGAGAATTGCCATTCTTAAAACGGATCATTTGATCTTTCCAGTGAGGTTGGGGGAGGGGGGGGCAAATCCAGGCTGTGTTTTTAAAGTCTAATCATAGACAAGTACTATATAACCGATTAACTAGAAAATGAAATCAAGCCAAGATATTCCTGGGGAAAAAAGGTATCTTCATTAGTGCTTTACAAACATGAGCTGACTTAGAGCCAAAGTAGCTGATAAGTGAAATGTATAATCACACGTTGTGTGTGTCTTCTCCTCCTGTCCCACCTTTTTAAATTGCAGCCTGGGATGGATTGATCAGGATTGGGATCTTGGACAGTTCCTTGAAAGTTTGGACTAAACCTGGAGCAGATTCCACTGCCCCACTGACATGGAGCCACCAGCCACCATTGCACAGTACTGAAGAAAATCTCCCCTGTACTGGTCCCTAGAAGAGGTCTGTCCTTGGCACCCACGGGACCTTCACAGCTAGAGCAGTAGCAGTTTTTGGGAAGGGGATTTTGTTGGGACCACAGTGCAAGGGAAAGGATTAATTCCCTCTTTCCCACAGACTGCAGATTTGATCCTAATGTTGTCCACCCTCCTGTTACGCTATTTAAACAACAACAACAACAAGAGTTATCTTTTCAGCACCAGGTCAAGATTTTCCTCTTCTCCCAGGTATTTTAGCATGTGTTTTTAAATTTGTATATTTGTTTTTAATGTTTTTAATTGTTGTAAATTGCCCAGAGAGCTTCAGCTATGGGGCGGTATACAAATGTTAATAATAATAATAATAATAATAATAATAATAATAATAATAATAATAATAATAATAATAATAATAATAATAATAATAATAACATGTGAAATGCAATCACACCTTTCTTGTATCAGCAGCTGTGAATTCACTGGTGCCATCAGGGCAGAACTTTGGGGCAGATATCTAGGGCTCCTCATAACAGAATGAGCAGGAGGACCCCAAATGCACTAGGGCTGGCTTGCCACAATTTTAAATAAGCAGTCATCTAAAGCTGCCCTCCCTTGGTCCTCCAATAAGACCATTAAGTCCAGAGTCTAAAATTACCTAACGTCACCACTGCTTAAGTTGATCTACATTTGAGTTCATATGGAATGTCTCCTTTCACACCTTGCACTATTTGATCCTTCTTTGCTTCTTTACAACCTCCCTCCCTTCCCACACTTTCATCTATTTTTTCATTATTAGTTTCAGACATTGTTTCCCAACTGCCACTGCTTCTTCTTTGCATAATCCCAGCTCAGCAGGGATCATGTTGATGATGTCATGGTGCCATGTGCCCAATCATATTTGGTTATGTGATGATGTCCTGTGGGCAAATGAAGCCTTCCCATTGCCCTCATTCTGAACTGTGGAGGGGAGACAGTATGCATCCCTATTTTCCAGAGAACTGGACCAATGCTTCCTGGCTTGGTGTGCTGGTTGTCTTGGCAATTGGAACACGTTTTTCTCTTCAACTGGTGCCCCCCCAACCCTTTTGTACCCTTTTGCAAAATAATGTCAAAAAGTGGGGAAGAGCTGTATCTCAGTGGTAGACCATGTGCCTTACACGCAAAAGGTCTCAAGTATAAGACAGCTTCCTATGTTCTGAAGAGAGTGTGTTTATAGACTTAGCATTATAGCAAACTCTTTTCCTTTGCATATCCTCCACAGTATCATATACTTGGAAAAGGATCCAAAGGTCATCTAGTCCAACTCCCTGCCAATGTGGGAAACCCACTACTGCAGCCTTCCTGACAGGTGGTCATCCAGCCTCTGCTTCAAAGCCTCTAATGGAGGAGAGTCCACCATCTTCTCTCTCTTTGCTTCAGAAACTGTCCAGTTACAGCTCTTAGCTTTATATTCAAAGGCTACTTACCTAGTGAAGAACAAAAAGGGCCGTAGCTCAGTGGTAGAGCAGCTGCTTTGCCTGTAGAACATCCCAGCTCAATCCCCAGCTTTTCTGGGTGAGGCTGGGGTGTCTCCAGTCTGAACACCTGGAGAGCTGCTGCCAGTCAGTGTAGACCAGGGGTTCATAATCTGGGGCCCATGGATGGGTTTAAGGGGGTCTTTGAACCAGGTGCAAAAAAATAAAAAAAATCAATTTGCAAATCAATGAAATTAATTGTATTTTTTATTTATCGGGTATGTAGCTTTAAGATTCTGAAAGGGGGCTGTGACCCCAAAAAAGGTTAGGAAACACTGATGTAGACAATACTGAGCTAGATGGTGGACCAATGGTCTGACTCTGTATAAGGCAGCTCCTCAGATTCCTAACAAATAAATCAGTCTTTTCTTCTCACTCGTCATTGAGTTGTTTCCCTCCTTTAATAGACTCGGGTTTAAAAGACAAAGAATTGTGCAGTTATTTCCAGGATTATTAAATTACATATCTAATATACTTCCTGGGTATTAGTAGAGTTTATAAGTGAATTCATCCCGACCATGCTCTGGTTACGTCTAATGAGGATAATTATTACAGGGCTTAACTATAATTCTCTATTGATTCTCTTGCACGTGAAACGCTTCTGTTGGCAACCAAGGCTGGAGTGTTTCAACAAAAGGCATCTTTAACTTGTGTAAATATTGTTAGTTCAAGGTCTCGCCCTAACCTGCTCACGTCCTAAGAACCAGCTCCTTATGTGAGCTGAAGTGATATAAGGATGAGAAGGGATAGTAAAGAAATGGGTGGCGGGGGGGGGGAAGCAGAGAAGGAATGAAAAGTTGGACAAAAAATGCAGCTAATTCCATCCTGTCAGCAGTGGATATTAAAGATTATGAGCTGGCACACTCAGTTATGTGTAAATCACAATAGCAGCACTGTTAAATTTTTATTTGATTTTACAGAGGCGGGTGGGATTCAGAATACAGGCTTGGTATGATCTATTGTAACTGATTCTTGCCTGCTACGATTGGAATAGTTTTGAACAGCAGAAGGGCACATTCCCCATACCTTTGTGCAGCACATCAGGGAACAGATTTTTAGTGCGTTTCAGTTGTTGTGTCACAGTAAAAGCCTGTTCATAATTCTACCATCCTTGCTCAGATTTAAGAATATGTAGAGATTCTTCTGCACAGATATCATACACATTGTGATTGATTGCTATTTAATCTATCTATTTATAAAATGTTTGTATACCACTAGGGATGGGTGAGAATTTTGATTCAGTTTGCATTTCAAGCAGAATTTCTCAAATTTGCGCTTTCTGAAACAATATGAGAACCGAAACACAGTCATCCTTTGAAATTTGCATTTATTAGAATTTTGGGATGCAGTTCACCAACTTAACAATATTTATAAAAATGCATATATGAGGGGAAAGTATGCATAAAAATGAATATATGAAAATAACATGCAAAAAGGTATGATGTGATGAGAAATGGCTTGCAAAAATGTGTACCTTTGTCAAAACTACCTACAAAATTGTGTTTATTTGGAGAAATTCACACTAACATGGTGGAGAATTTCATGAGGATTTTTTTTAAAAAAAATTGCAGATCGCTGCAGAAATGTAGAGAACTGAATTTAACATTAGAAAAATGAGAAACTGAGAGAACCGAAATCGACAGATCTTTCCATCCCTATATACCACCTTTCAATCCTAAAAAAAGGTCCCCCACAGGTGATTTACACCAATTAAAAATCTTAGGTGGTACTCAGTGCTAGTCCTACCCAGAGCAGACCCATTAAAGTTAATAGATATGACTAACTTAGATTCATTAATTTCAGTGGGTCTTTTCTGAGTAGGACTTAATTGACTATAACCCCTTACAATTAATGTTTTGTGTTTAAGATATTTTAAAGATTTTTTAAAAAATACATTTTTAGTGTTTTATCATTTCTTGTTTTCCACTCTAGGCTCCTTTTGGGAGGAAGGGCAGGATATGAATGTAATAATAAATAGATAAGTATCAGAGAGCGCTAAAATAAATCAAGATGAAACAAGCTAAAGAACATGCAAGATAAAGTGACAAAAAAGTCTTGGTGGAACAAAAACTCCTTAGCCACCTCCCCTGAAAGGCAGCAAGGTAAAGGCCAATCTAATCTCCCTTTGGACAGAGTTTCACAGGGGACAACCACTGAAAAGGCCCTGTCTCACATCATTGTCAGCTGTACCTCTCTTGGTGGCAGAATGTGGAGCAGCACCTCTGAGGATGACCATAATTGATGGGCGCGCTCATACGGGCATAGGAGGTCCTTCAAATATCCTGGTCCCAAGCCATTTTGGGCTCCATAATTAATAAGCAACACACTGAATTGGGCTTGGACACAAAGTGGAGGCTGGGCCAGTCCTGGTTCCAAGTATCCCAGATAAGACAAGCCATAGATGCAGAGGAAACGCTTGTTTGCTGTGGATTTTTCAAAAGCTCATCACATGTTGTTTTTCATCTACCCCTTCATCCATGAGAAACAGATTTTAATGATTCTTAAAGGAAGCTTTATCCATAAACTCCAGTCACATTCTCAGCATCTTCTTTTCTGCCTCTTTTCTTTTCCCTCCTCTCATCTCTCTTCTCAACAACTGGGTCCTGCTAAGGACAAACTCCTCAAAACACAAACTCATAATTAACAACTATCAGTGGGCCCACTTCCTCCTTGCTGTCAGTTGCTGCACTTCCTTCCTCAGTTTATTGTTGCCTGCTTACGTGCCAGGGAAGGAACAGGTGAGTGAGTGGGATGTGGTGGCTGATCCTTCTCCCAGCTGTCATTGTTTGTTAAATTGTATTCTCCAGGCCAGAGGAAAGACCACCTCCTCACCATGCCTTTAAAGCAGTATCATACCACTTTAAACAGGCATGGTGACTCCCCGCCCAAAGAAACCTGGGAACTGTTGACTATTTGCAGAGATTAGCTGTGGTGCAGTCTCAGCAGCAGAACTGGGAGCAGTGTGTGTGTGTGTGATTTACCTGTAAACGACTCAGACTTTTACCCTGCTTTAAATCACTGAGATGTCAGACTTGGTTGAAAATAAGAGAAGCCACTTTATTTACAAAAATACATAGTTGATAGGAAAGGCAGTCCAGTTCTAACTAATTAACTAAGTTGGAAGCGCAATGGCTAGGCTTGGTCATTGCCCCCATGCTAGAGGAGAGAAAGACAAAGGCAAGATGTCTAGGCTCCCTTGTCTGGTCGGAGAAGGAGGAGAAAGGAGAGGTCAACTTCCCTAAGGGTATCAGTTTACAAAGGAAGGAAGAGAGGTAGATGAGCACAGGTCAGATGTGCCACCTTGGAGGGCCATCTATCTCCCCTATGGTATGCAGACTTCAACTCCTAAATTTGAATTGCAATCTTTCACATTTCCAACAGGAACTGTAGTTTCTTAAGGTGCTGAGGGGTTGTAAGGAGACCCTCTTCCCCTCACAGAACTATAATCTTCAGGGTGGTTTAACAAACAATCCCTCTTCCCAGGAACTCTGAGAACTGTGGCTCTGGAAGGCGGGGATGTAGCAAGACAATTTTCATTGGATGGGCAGTGACAAAAATTGAAGGGGGAGGCAAAAAGATTGGGGCATTGGTCACTATAAAAGACGTTTCTGGAGGAAAAGGTTTTCTTAGGTAATGACAAAAATAAACCCCAATTTATGCATTTTAATTAAGAATTATGACTTGTGAAGTTTACAAAAAAGGAAATCAATTTAAAATACAATATTCTCACATGTAAAATAGTTATGTAAATTAAATAGCAGTGACTGGGATGTAAATGTATATTATGCAAGTCATCCTACCATAATGGTCTGAACTGTTAATAAATTCTAATGCAACGTGATTTCTCTGCAAACTTTCAGAGGAACTATTCACAGGGGTGTCACTACTGGGGTGCAGAGGGTGCAGCCTGCACCCAGGTGTCACCATGAGGGGGGTGACACCCAGAGCTGCCCTGTCCCACGCCGTTGCCCGGCAAGGCTGCTCCAACTCCTCAGAGGCGGGTGGGCAGGCAAGACTGGGAGCAGCGTCGGCGGGGCGAGGGAGGTGCACTGGCGTTCCCAGGCCTTCTCCGGCTGGGTGCCCCTCCGGCACGCGCCCTCCCAGGGGCATGGATGGGGTGGCTGGCCTCGAGTGTGCATGCACGTGCGTGCGCACAAGCCCAGCCACCTCGTCCATGCCCCTGGGAGGGCACGCACTGGAGGTCCGCACCCCCCCCGCACTCCCGCTAGTGACACCACTGACTATTCAACTGAAATTCCTTCAAATGTTACTTTAAAAGGGCAATATTACTAATGAAGCATTGAATGCCTATAAGGTGTCAGCACGTATCAAGTTTAAGAATGAATTTTCACACACAGCTGAAGATACACTAAAGATGTGTTTTGCAGCATACAAAGTGTGTATGCGTGGGAAGGCTTCCTTGTACAGGTACAATGTTTTAGTAAGCTCCCGAACTTTGAGTTTAGTTCTCTTGAGACAGCTGCTTCCCAGAACTAACTACCCTGGTCTCCTTTGCCATGCCAGGAAAGCCATTAAATTTCACTTTAAAAATTAATACTTATAAACATTACTTATACGAAAATGCTTGACAGCATGTCATATAGGAACTATACGTCTCTCTGAATTGCAGGCGCTAGAATTAACTCTACAAGCACACAGTGTTGAGGCAATATTTTCACATTCGACATACAACTTCTAATACTGAATTTGAAATTTCACATACAAATTTGAATAGCAACAGTGAGAAAAAACTGGACAAATTTCAAATATTTGCAACTGCTCATTGCAACATTAATTACTAGCTAAAGCAGGAGTGAGGAACCTTTTTCATCCTGAGAACTGCGTTCTGTCCCAGGAAACCTTCTGGTGGGCACACGGCGGTGGTGGGTGGGGCCAAAGGCAGAAGTGGGTGGAACAAAAGATGTGCATTTTATCCTTGTACAGTAAGCCAGTTTCATCACACACTCACACACGCCCTAGCAAGAGGCACTGTCAGAGTTCAAAAACATGTTCTAGCCAGGCAAAAACACTCAAGGAAGGCGCAAAGCCTATGGAGAGGCGGTGTGGCTGGGGAGGAGGTCTACCTTGGCGAGAGCGCTGAAGGCCAGATAGAGAGGTCCAAGGTTCCCCACCACTCAGCTAAAGGTCCATCTAGTTTCTCAGGAAGGTGAAGAACAGAGAGTACCAGTCCTTTCATTAACTCAGTTTCCTTGCTTCCCCACTCTCATTTCTCACCCCCTCCCCAGTCTATTGAGACCATTGTCTTAGGCAGAACAAAGGATGGAACCAGGCCAAACCAGGCCTTTCCATCTAAACATGGCCCTTTCCCTTTTTTTCTAAACTAAGCATGACCTGCAGAACATGCGAAGAGGAAAATAAAATAGCCTTCTGTTCCCAGTCCAGGAGCTGCACTTGTAGTGTGGGTGGATAAAAGAGGCTATGCAGTACTTTGTCTCAATCCCTCTTACTGAACCTGGCACCAGTTTGAGAGGGGGCATTTGAAAAGTGTTGCTCCTCCCTCACAACCTTTGAGCTACCTTCAGGAGGATTATGAGGGCTCTGCTTCTTTCCTGTCAACGGTGATGGGGTCATCCAAAGTCTGGGACGGTGGGAAGGTTTTGCCCTCCACATAACGATATCCCCATGAACAATACTACTTTTCTTTCATTGTTTACCACTTTGTAAACAGTTTGTGCTCACGATACTTTGGCCATGTAGAGGTTGCAAAAAAGAAAAAAAAAAACAGAAATGCATCACCCCCCAAAAGAGTGATACCTGTAAGACTGGCCCCCTTTCTCGTGACTGCACAGGATTGAGGGTTCTTGCTTTCTCCCCTTAACCTTATCTCCTCTGAGTCCTTATATCTTGAATGTTAGCTCACCTAAGCTTGCAAGTTTCCAATAGCGGGAGTCTGGAGTAGGAGGAAGTAATAGTTGGAAACTCTACTAAGGATTCTTGGGTCTTGGGAGGTACCAGAAATATTTAATTAGGGGAGTCAGATATTAGATAATATAATATGTTATTTATTCATGTCTTGCACCCTACAACTATTAAATGCATTCTAAATGGCTCTAGCTATCATATCGGAAACAGAAAAGTATACAAATCAGCAGGAAAGAAGTTGCTATATACATTAATTTAGCATCAGAGTCTAAAACCTTGAAGGTACAAAATTACTTAGGTTACAAATATTGGAGTAGACAGAGTAAAAACGCAAATCTTATCACAGAGCCAAAATACAAAGTAGATGGAAATATGTACCACAATACATCTCACCCATCGGATAATATGAATGGAATATATCACTCCCGCAGGTCTTCAACCGCATCTACAAGAGATGGGTTCAGTACATCAAGTGACTTGGCTTTTTATACTCTTTCTTATCAGAGAGAGGGGGCATATCTTCTTGCTTTTGGCTCCTGTCAGAACCCTCTGGCTCCTGATTCTGGAACCTGATTATGACTCCTGTCAGCATCCCTCAAAAGGCACAATGACACTGCCTTATATGGAATTCCATTCACTGCTGGAACTGTTATCAGGTGTTTACAATCATTACAAGAACATTGGCTGCCGTTCTAGAAATATTATCTCTCTGTACCCTGTTAAAGGATTCTGGTAGCAATCTGTCAAGAGACTCTTTTTACTTGTGAAGAAGGGGGAGGAAAAACCCTTTCAAAGAAGAGCTTATAATGAAGCAGCAGATAGGCTATGGTGATAAATTTGGATATAATACAACCTTTACATATCTATGGAAGCAATACCAGCAATAATAAGCAGTTTATGAGCAATATTAAGCCTATATGGGGTTGGGCCCATTACAAGAGGATATGCATTTGTATAAAATGTGTGAAATTTAGATGCAAATTTAGAAATAATTAAGTAAAAATCCAGTATATCTCACCATAAGGATTGTGACCAGGTGATCTGTGTACCTGATCAGTTTGCTGTCCAAGTGCTAACTGTTGATGGGCAAATTCAAGGTCCCTGATCTCCCTTCCTTTTTCTTTAAGCTAGACTTGGATCAGACAGCCCTTCGAACAGAGGACAGTCTTGTAGGACACACGGCCACCCTAGTTCATGAGAGTCCCTTTCAGAAGTTGCCTCCCAACATGGACTAAATTTGTTGGGGATGGGACAGTACCACGCCCATTGGTAACTCCCACAATATTGCTGCTCCCTGCAAATAGTTATCTGGAGTGTATAAACAGGTGTGTCTTGAAGACACAAGCACCCTGATTTCCAGTGCAAAAAAAGGTGAGCTGAAGATTCCAGAACAAAAATGGCAAAGATGAGAGATCCTTGAATTAGCTGTGAACTGTTAATATTTTCAGGATCCCAAACAAAATTCTTTACAGACAAGGACTAATTTCTGATAACAGAACGTTTGGGTGTAGTATGCTGACATATGATATGCAGAAGTTGTTTAAGAAAGCACATCTGATATCCAAAAATGCTTCAAGCTGGATAGTCACTGCAGCTTGATTTGTAAGATGGCATCAACATTTTTTTCCAAAGAGTTGGCAAGTGAAAACATTACAGGCATTGTTCTCACATAACATGAAACTCTTAACATCTTTCATGTGGGAAAAACCTCCTGATGCCATGAACACTAGTTTTTGATTGCTACCAACCCATGAATCATGGTTGTTGTAATAGACATTTTAAAGGTATTATCAAGTTGATATATTGGGCATTTCTAAAGGACAGTTTATAAATGTGAATAATTACTGGCATTAGATTTTTTTTTTTAAAAAAAGACAAAGACATAAATGGACATCTTCATTCAATTTAGGATTATTGTTGGGTTAAGCATTTACAAGTTTTCCCAGTGAGCATTTGGAAAAGCTTGTCTGTTTTATTGTTTCCCCAGCTCATAAAGTTGGTACATGCTACACACATATATGCACATTATTGTGAACTGACCAGAGAACACAGTTGATTGGGCAAATAGAAAGGAAGGAAGGAATGATCAGAATGCCCAAATTATCATTTGATTTCACCTGTTCCACTCATGTCACAGTTCCATTTGTGATGGGGAACCACTTGGAAATTCAAGTCTTGCCCTTCAAGTCTCCTGGGATCAAGAGAAGGTTTTAGATTTGGATGGGCAGGGGCAGAACAACCAAATTGACCCCAATACAAGAAATACTCACCAAGATTGCTTGGTTGGGTGGTTCAGTCACTTTGTTCATAGCTATCAATGAGAGTTATATGAAGAGAAAGAGTTTAAATTTACAGAACTTCGGCGCATGTACCTACAAAGCAACTCTTTGTAGTTCACCTAGGGCAAAATTAAGAGTGACGTTAACTGCATGAATGCATTTGAAGTGTATGGAACCACAGAAGTAGAAAAGGAGTGTTTAACTTGCCTTTCCATAGTGGGAAGGTTCAGGAAGCTCAGCATTGCTCACCTGCCTTTCCAATGCTGAGTGCCGCTGCCTGTTCCTGAGCTCAGTGTGGTATGGCATGGTGGCAGCAGAATCAGATTGGTTCTGCCGCCCCCAACATGCCGCTCCTCATGCCTTGCCCCTCCCTCTCTCAGGAACTGGCAGTGATGCTTAGCATTGGGAAGACAGATGAGCAATTTCACCCTGTTTACACCACTCTGCTGCCAATATCCAGATGAAGCTACTGAAGCTTCTATTTGCACTGGGAGGAAAGCCTCCATTGCTGCTAGGGATGAAAAGATCTGTCAGGTTCTGTTCTCTCAGTTTCTCATTTTCCTAATCTGAAATTCAGTTCTACACGTTTCTGCAGCAGTGTGCCTTTAAAAAAATCCTCATGAAAATTCTTCAGCATTTCAATGTGAATTTCTGCAAATAAGCATCATTTTTGTGTGCAATTTTGACTCTCGAACACATTTTTGCAAGCAATTTCTCCTAATATAATGCATTTTGTATATTATTTTCATTAATTTATTCATTTTTATGCAAACTTTCCCCTAATGTATGAATTCTGTGTTAACATTGGTTGGTTGGAAAAGTGCATCACAAAGTTCAGATAAGTGTGAATTTTGTAGGATGGCTGTTTTCTTTCTCATATTGTTTTGGAAAGTACAGATTTGGTAGATTCAGCTTTCAGTGTGAACTGAATCACATTTCTCCTCCATCCCTAATTGTTGCCAATGCAGGATTTCCTCCCAGTGCAAAGAGCAGTTTCAGGGAGGTAATCTTCATCAGGACCATCATGGGGGGGGGAGTTACAGTCTTCCTAGTTCACTTCCTGTGGTCCTACTGCCTCTCGGGGCTCTCTGTAGTTGCTATTTACATTTTTGAAAATGTGCGCACTAATTACATCCATGCAATTAATGTCCACATCTAGTTTGTCCTCATGTTTCACAGCACTCAGCAGAAATTTTACCGCAAATAAGTTGGCTTTAGGTGCCCATTTTACTGAATGTGGTCTGCCAATGTACACAATCTTTTCTAACATTCCAAGCTGAAGAAGGTTCAAATACTCTTCAGTTCTTCAACACCGATCCAGCAACTTTTAACCCTACTGCCCTTTAGCTAACGGACGCTACACCCAAAGCCTGTTTCCCTTGTCAATGCATAATCACAAACACACTTAAAGGTTCCTGATTGTTCATTTGCAGCCACATCTCTACTGTCACACACCACCTGACATCATGGGTGGGATATAAATCAAATAATAAATAAATAAATAAATAACATATGACATCAGGTGTGAGGCAGGTGGGCATTGCCTAGGGAAAAATGGGCAGTATTTGAACCCCTGGTGTGCCAAGTACAGTCTATTGGCCAGAGGTTCCCCACCTCTGAAATATTGGATTAAATGGGAATCTTAGTTAGCCTTAACAGCAATGAACGAGGCTGCCTACGTGGAGGTTAATCACCATTAGTCATCTTTTAAAGTCCAGTAAAGAGAGTGCTCCAGAAGATAGAAGGTGGAATGAGAGAGTACAGCGACCTACAACATCTTCCCAGTTTCTTAACAATGGATAAGCAACCAGCAGTATCACATCTGCACCAGCCGTCTGACTTTGGATGAAGTGCATGGAAGGGAATTTGGAACTGGAGGGGTGGTACATCTCCCTTCCCCCCAGTGCAAACCTCTCCTGGTGGAAATGTTCTTTGCTCCAGTGTTGGCATTTGAGGCAAAGACAGAACCACTTAATCCAGCTCTAGCCAACTTTTATTATGCCCCGGTGTTTATTTTTCCCTGTCTTTATGACTGACCATGTTGGTTTTTCAGCTGTAAGAAGGACTTCTAAGCCAAAGATACATTGTATAATTATACAGATTCCTCTGTGTGGAGCCTGTGAAAAAGGTTGATCTGTTTTTATGAGGAAGCAGGGAAAAATGCTAATTTTGATGGAACTCATAGGCACTTATTGCAGGCCCACCACTACTAAAATTTAAAGGCAGTCTTGTAAATTTTATGGAAGCTACATGCTGCAGTTATTAGCCCAAAGACCTCCTGTCTTGAAGGAATGGCTTGGATTTTGCTTTCCTCGTACACTTGGGTTTACACCTGAAAGAGATTAGTTAGGGACCACCAGTAGCTTGAAAACTTAATCTCCAGTATTTTGTTTCCAGTTTTGCTCTGAAAGATACTCCAGGTGTTCTAATTAATTAACCAGAGTAAGTCGCTGTGCCGCACTGGTTCCCGTGGAACAGCTGTTTGCTGGTCACACCTTCTCTTCGGGAGTGTTTTCAATTAAGAGCTGGACAGCACACATTGTTAAGTGTTTCAAAACATTTATGCAAACATGTATGGAAATGAGTCCATACACTCCCTGTAGAAACAAGGAAAAAGCTCCGGCAAAGTCAATGTCGGAAAAAGGAAAAACTCAGAATATCTGAGAGAGAGAGAGAGAGAGAGAGAGAGAGAGATGAAGGGTACATTTATGTATTCAATCTAAGGCCAATCTAACCAAATGGAAACACGTTTCAGCTCCACAGATTTCAACTTGGCCCTAGCTCAGTGGCAGATCATCTGCTTTGTGTGCAGACGGTCGCAGGTTCAATCCCCGGCATCTCCAGGTAGGGCTGGGAATGTCCTATGTCTGAACTCCTGGAGAACCACTGCCAGTTGGTGCTGTAGACAATATTGAGCTAGATGGACCAATGGTCTAACTCAATACAAGGTAGCTTTCTAAGTGCGTGTTTCGGTTTTCCCACTGAAGTCAATGGGACATGGCTGGTCAATCGCATTCCTGAGATGAAGGAAAAGATGGCATAGCCCCTCCACACCGAAAGAAAATCCACATACAGAAGCCTACCAGATTGTCATTTGAATCTTACTTCAATACTGGCATTATGTCCCCCACCTCACCTGAGAGCAGCAGGCTAGCTTAGGGGCCCAGGGCTGGCTGCAAAGCACACACAGTTCTGTCCCCCCAACCTTGCTGCCACTCCCTTCCCCTCAGTATCTTCCTCCACTTGAGGCAGCCACCTCACTCTGCCTAATAATAGGGCTGGCCCTGCAATGGGATGTACAAGCAGGGAAGCAGTGGGGCCCAAAGTACAATTATGTCAAAGTGTGGGGATCGCAGGCACTGAAGCAATGCTTCTGATCCTCACAATCAGAGCCATCTGGATGCAGCCTAAGATGAAATTGGTGCATGCATGAAAAAGAGGAATGGGAATTGGGGGAAAAGGTTAGATCTATCATACCATCTTAATGTTCTGTAAAATATAAATGAGAGTCAGATTCTTACATTACGTTTGGCCGTCCAACAGCGGGAGTGTGTTAAATCCTTACTGATTGCCTGGGATTGATAAATGAGATGGTCTGCTGCAAAGGACAATTCAATGATAACAGGCAAAAATACATCGTCCAAGAAGAGAACTCAGTGGAATATAGGGAATTGGCATTTGATTTATTACTGCTGTTATGGAAACTTTGCAAAATGTGCTGAGCATTTCATTATATTCTATGAGGGGGTTTTCTGTTAGATATTCATCGACAAGAGACTGAATAAGCCTAGATTTTCTTTAAGAACAGGAAGAGGGGCCATAGCTCTCTGACAAGACACTGACTTTGCATACAAAAGGCCTCAGGATCAACCCTTGTCATATTCAGTTAAAAGGAATTTTGGTAGCTCATCTGGGAAATATACCGGAATATAGGGAGCTGACATATATTGAGTCAGACCAATTGGTCCAGCCACCCCACTATTGTCAACAATGACTTGCAGTAGCTTTTCAGGGTTTCAGAAGGGACCATTTCCAGTCCTACCTGGAGATGCAGGGGATTGAACCTGGGATCTTTAGCACACAAATCATGTGCTCTGTCACGGAGCTATGGCCCTTCGAGTCCCTTCAGGAGTAATGACTGGTGCTCTGCAGAACTGCTCCCGATCAGACTAGGCATTACTGGCCTAGATCGAACAACCGTCTGACTTAGTGTAAGGCAACTTCAGATTTAGTATACGTATAAGGCTTTAGACCTTCTCTTTCAACAAGCCTTTTAAGCAGAGACCTTATCCTAGTTTGCTTCTGTTTTGGAATTGCTTGTTAAGATGTTTGTAAAGATTTTAAGATGTTTTTAAGATGTTTTGTTTTTGAGATGTTTTAAGATGTTTTTAGTGTTTTGTTCTTAGCTTGCTACCCTGGGCTTCTTCTGGGAGGAAGGGCGGGATAGAAGTTTTAATAATAATAATAATAATAATAATAATAATAATTATTATTATTATTATTTATTTATTTATTTAAAAGATTTCTATCCTGCCCTTCTACCCTATAATAGGGTACTCAGGGCAGCTTAAAAAAATAAAATCAAACACGTACATAATAAAATTGTAAACAGTAAAATCACAAAAACATTAAAATAAAATACATAAAATACAATATATTATACACACACACACACACACACACACATATATATAGGGAGTGGTACTATAACAACAACAACAACAATAATAATAATAATACATTTTGAAAAGACTGCCATAAAGGAGATGGTAACTACTCTCCACGGCTCCTGAACAAAAGGGCAATGGGATTCAGTGGAGTTTCATGAGTGGCAATCTTGCTGCAAAGTGCAAACAGGACACAAGGGATGCTATAAGGTTTAACTGCATGGGCCTGAATCCTCATTCACCAGGATAGGGGGAGGCATGGACTATTGCAGGGTTCTTGTTCCATAAATCAAATCAGAGTTGTCACTTTCTCCTCCTCACAGCCCCAATATGTTTCTGGTGCTTTTTAAAGTATACTAAGAGGCAAAATAATAATAATGATAATTACTGTCAGTGCTGCAGTTAGATAGTTTTGTAATTGCCTCCCTGGGCTCCTATTGGGAGAAATAAATCTGGACTTGGTCTTATGGATGGTGATGGGCAGCCATCTTTAGATGTGAATATGTATGACTCCATTTGCTTTGAAACATGGTAACCTAGCCCTGCTATATTTGTGGTCCCTCCTGCTCATACTGCTGGGGGGCTGGACCTTTACCTCAAAGTCCTGCCCTGATGGCGCTACCAACAGCGGTAGGTTTTTGTTTGTCAGTGTCGGAGAATACATGATTGGACTGCTGGTTCATGATGTCAACGGCTCTGCCTTGAAAGAAGGTTTTCCTTCCTACTATTCCTGGCAGTGCAGAGCATTTGATGGCTCTCCCTCCTGAATGAAAGACTTGGAGTCTGTCCAAGAGATTTGGCACAGGATCAAATGGTGCTCCCACTTCCCCATTTCATATACAGATGCTGACCAGACTGGCAGGTGAATCTCACTTCAACACTGGCAATAGGGTAGTGTCCTCTAGCAACCCTGAAGGCAGTAGGCTAGCTGAGGAGCTGCAGGGCACACAAAGCTCCAGCACCTTGCTGCTGCTTCCTGCCTCCCAGCATCTGCTGCTACCTGAAGCCATTGCCTCACTATGCACAGTGGGAGGGTTGGCCCTGGAAAGACACTCACTTTGTTACCTTCCCATCCCTTTCACCTTTCTGATGGGACCTCTCCTATTTGCACCAGTGAAACATCTCAGGAAGAAAAAGTGGAGATGCTTGCAGACACGTGCTACATTATTATTATTATCATATAGCATTGCCAAAGATTGAACATAGAAGATTTCTCCCAAAACAATGCGGCTCTAGGTATCAGTGGAAGCTGGTATAACCTAAACCTGGTGTAGCGCCTATGAGATCATGCAGGCATAGTCTCGGAGGTCACATGGGCAGAGCCTATGAGGTCCCCATCCTCCTTTCTTGCAAAGGAGCTGTAGGCACTTAAGCAGTACATTTCTACAAATACTCAGCACCTAAGAGTGTCTTACCTTGGTTCAGAAGGGGTCCTTGTGGTCACAGTTGCAGTCATTGCTCTTCTCCACACACCCCTGACCTCCCAGACAATCGCATGTTTACCATTGGAAGTCAGCTATGTCTTGCTGGTCCTGACTGTTGGGAGTAAAGCACCAACACATGTTGCAAGTGACCTGAACCAGTGAGGGATGATAGACAGAAAGGCAATCTAATCTTCCCTTTACTGGTTCCTCCTCTAAAGTGTTTGTTGTTTTTGCAGGCTTTGCTCCTCCCCTTCCTTTTCTTTCTGTCTTTGTTCTAAGTTAGTTAGTAATGGCTCACTGAGTGCAGGCACATGGCTTCTTCTACATGTACAACTTTACCTCTTTGTAGTAATAAACCTTAAGTTTATTTTTTCTTTCAACTACCAGTCTTAACAGACCAGTTATTTCTGCATTGTGCTGCAATACACGTACATACATACACAAACAAAAAAACCCCAACTTTAATGCTGAATGTGAAAATACAGCGGTTAAAAGGCACAAGAACCCTGTTTTCTCCAATGCCAATCCTAAACCTTATGGAGAGATGCTTCCATTCTTTCATGTTTGTGGGTCTTCTTTATTCAGTAAGAGATGGTTTTCTTCAGGAATGAGGTGTCTGTAGGGATGGGCTAGAATTCTGCCCAATTTATATTTGATACAAAATTTTCCATTAATTTGCTTATTCTCAATCGCTGAGGATCAGATTTTAATGTAGCGAATTTCCACTGCTATTTTTGAAAATACACATTTTTGAAAAAAATCATCAATTGTAAGAATGATAATTATGATAATTGTAAGAATGATAATTATCAATATTTCCTTTTAAATTATCAATATTAATATAGGGTTTTTGAGCCACCTTCCCCCCCCCAGATCAGTAAAAGCAGCGACTAGCAGATACAAAATGAACTTGAATTGATGCTAGCTTGTTAAGTTGATGGAATGCTTTTGAAGCAGCACTGGCCAATGGATCCCATCCCTACTTGTGTGTTTGCGTTTGATTTTGGATCCCCACCCCCAAGAGGTTTCTGGTCCTGTTAAGACATTTGTTTGTGAGAGAAAATTGTTTACGTTTGTAATTAATATATCTAGCCTTAATAGCCTTAATTATCCTAAACGTTTTGGGTATCCCCTTCCACCCAGCAAAGGCTTGGAAGTGTGGGAACAGGACTTGGTTTATAGTTCCCACCTACCTGAACAGGATTAGACTTTGCTTGTTAAGGTTTTTGTAGACTTCTGTGTAAAGTGACAATGGTCAGAAGCATATGAAAAAGAGGTGTTTGATTTTAAAACTTAAGGTTTCATTACTGATTATGACTGCCTAGTTGTATTACTTATCTTACTAAGCAACTCTGGAAACTTTTTTAGGCTGAGGAGTGATGTGAAATGCTTTATTTTTCTGTCAGTTGTATAGTATGCAAAATTAAAATCTTCATGCTTCAGGATAGTGGGGTTTGCTTAGGTTCTTGAAGCTATGAGTTGTGTTCATGGGACAGCAAAAATAAAAATAATCTGGAATCAACAAACCAATTAGAAGCAATCTTTTATTTAAAAAAAGGGTTGGAATCAAGCAAACATCCCAACATACCTGGAAATAGCCACCTTGCTGCCCCCACCCTGCTCTTACAGCCCCACCCTTCCCTTACAGCCCCAGATCTCACAGCCCCCAGCCCCTTGTCTCAGTCAATGATCTCCTTTCTCATACACACAAATTAAGTAAAAGCAGTGGTTGCTACCACACTCAATTTTTAAACTCAGCTGCAAGTGTTCTAAAAATGAGGGAAGGTAATGACTGGCAAAGCGCAGACTCGGAAACAGCAGCCAACACCCACAGGAAGAATGATTGGCGGGAAAAGAGTGGACACAAGCCCGCCCCTCCATTTATTTCTGGGGCTTTTAATATACTAGTGAGTCCATTAGCTACTTAGAGAAAAGATAGGGGGGGAATGGACAATCCTTTTTGTCCTCCACCCTGCTTAATGAAGCTGTCTCTAGTCATGCTTGGTTTTTTAATTGTTTCCCTCCCAGGAGACAGACATAGAAGGATCTGCTTCTACTCTGAAGACTTCAGTCAGTGGAATGTATTAATATTCACTAATAGGCAAAAAAAAACACCTTGCGGTTTAAGAACATACCTATAGCCCACAGATATTTCTATCAAACTTTAAAAAGCAGGGAAATTGGGCAGCTATAGTGAATGCACCAGGGGAGCAGGATACCTGACCACCTCTCTGAGATGTTGGCCCCGATCACATGGAGGGTTAATGCGGATCTAGTGCTTTTTGCAGATCCTTTTAATTTGGTCTGTTTGTATGATGTTTTTGTCAATGTGAGTACAGTCAGCTGCTATTGGCTTTAAATCCAGATTAAATCAATGTGCTAAAAACCAGAATTTGGTTTGAAAATCTGCACCTGCTTTGGTGCCAACCTGCTGTGTGGTAGCATTCTCTGCTGTTTTTGACTGCATGCTCTGCCCCCTACACTGTCTATGGGCATCATTTTGTTTCCTGCCACTGACAAACAAACTTCCAGTCATTCTAGCCTTCCTTTTCCACACTTCCCCCCCAAACAAATTTCCTCTCTCAGTCCTTTAAACCAGCGTTGTGCTCCGTTTACTCATTATTTTACTTTATGAACCAGGCGGGGGCAGCGAGGGGCAGCAAGGGAAGAGAAGGGGTGCTGCCCTGCCACTCTCCCCTGTGCCTCTCTCTGCTGGGGGGAGGAGGATGAGGAGCCACTTTGCTCTGTGCCAGTTTGTGGGGAAGAAACCAGGTGGATATTTAGGGCCAGTGCTCGGGGCGCAGGAGGGTGAGCAGCCTCTCCTCCCCTCCCCTCCCCTTTGAGGTGGTGGTGGTGGCGAGCAGTCCTGCCGGCCAGCGAAGGCTGCCTTCTCTACAGCCAATGTGAAAGCCTGAGGAGGAGGGAAGAGATGCAGCCCAGAGAACAGGACTTGCCGTGGGATGCGCCAGGGCAGCCCTGCTTGGTTTTCTGGAGGGGAAGGAGAGGGGGTCGACCTGACCCCCCATCTAACATTTTCAAGCCAGGACGCAGCCCAGGGAAAGCTCCTGCAGAAGCCCTGTTGCAACTAAGGTCTCATTCACAAAGAGGTTGTGTGCACACACACACAAACACAAAAATATACGCATTGCGTACCATAAACATTTCATTCCTTATTCACAAAAAAGGGCTTTGTCTAGAGGAAATGAAACTGACAACAGAAAAAAAGGTAATTTATTGTCAGTTGCGGCCCCAACAGTCTCACGGCTTAGCATGAGATTGATAGACAAACCCTCCCCTTCTCGATTAGCAATGGGGATGTTTCAGAGGGAGTTAACATTTAAAGGGGTGGGCCACAAGGAAACAGCGATACTAATAAACGCGAAAGTGTGTGAACAACACAGCAAATTGGAAGGTAGGGAGGATGGATGAGTGTGAACCGTGGAACTCTATCACGAAGGGAAAAGCTTCAAATTCAATATGGATTTTAGCTGCCATGTGAACCTGGCCATTGTTGTTGTTATGTGCCTTCAAGACAATTACAACTTATGTCGACCCTATGAATCAGCGACCTCCAATAGCATCTGTCATGAACCACCCTGTTCAGATATTGCAAGTTTAGGTCTGTGGCTTCCTTTATGGAATCATTCCATCTCTTGTTTGGCCTTCCTCTTTTTCTACTCCCTTCTGTTTTTCCCAGTATTATTGTCTTATCTAGTGAATCATATCTTCTCATTATGTGTCCAAAGTATGATAACCTCAGTTTCATCATTTTAGATTCTAGTGATATTTATTATACTTTTATACCGCCCCATAGATGAAGCTCTCTGGGCGGTTTACAGTAACTAAAAACAAATACAATTTAAAATACATCTTTTAAAAAACAATTTAAAACATAATTTAAAAATTTAAAACAATATAAAACACATGCTAAAATGCCTGGGAGAAGAGGAAAGTCTTGACCTGGCGCCAAAAAGATAACAGTGTTGGCGCCAGGCGCACCTCGTCATAAAAATCATTCCATAATTTGAGGGCCACCACTCAGAAAGCCCTCTCCCTTGTTGCCATTCTCCGAGCTTCCCTTGGAGTAGGCACCTGGAGGAGGGCCTTTGATCTTGAATGTGTATGGGTGGGTTCGTATTGGGAGAGGCATTCCATCAGGTATTGTGGTCCCAAGCCGTGTAAGGCTTTATAGGTCAAAACGAGCACCTTGAATCAAGCTCGGAAACATAAAGGCAGCCGGTGCAAGCGGGCCAGAATCAGTTTTATATGTTCGGACCGTCTGGTCCCTGTTACCAATCTGGCCGCTGCATTTTGCACAAGCTGCAGTTTCCGAACCGTCTTCAAAGGCAGCCCCACGTAGAGTGCATTGCAGTAATCTAATTTAGAGGTTACCAGAGCATGGACAACTGAAGCCAGGCTATCTCTGTCCAGATAGGGACGTAGTTGGGCCACCAACCGAAGTTGGTAGAAGGCACTCCACGCCACTGAGGCTACCTGAGCCTCAACTGACAGAGATGATTCTAGGAGAACCCCCAAGCAATGAACCTGCTCCTTCAGGGGGAATGCAAGCCCATCCAGGACAGGTTGGACATCCACCATCCGGTCAGAAGAACCACCCACTAGCAGCATCTCAGTCTTGTCTGGATTGAGCCTCAGTTTATTAGCCCTCATCTAGTCCATTGTCGCAGCCAGGTACCGGTTCAGCACATTGACAGCCTCACCTGAAGAAGATGAAAAGGAGAAATAGAGCTGCGTGTCATCATCATACTGATGGCAATGCACTCCAAAGCTCCGGATGACCGCACCCAACGGTTTCATGTAGATGTTGAACAGCATGGGGGACAGAACTGACCCCTGCGGAACCCCATACTGGAGAGTCCAGAGTTCCGAGCAATGTTCCCCAAGCACCACCTTCTGGAGGTGACCTGCCAAGTAGGAGCAGAACCGCAGCAATGCAGTACCTCCCATTCCCAACTCAGCCAGTCTCCCCAGAAGGATACCGTGGTTGATGGTATTGAAAGCTGCTGAGAGATCAAGGAGAATCAACAGAGTCACACTCCCCCTGTCTCTCTCCCAACAAAGGTCATCATACAGGGCGACCAAGGCTGTTTCCATGCCAAAACCAGGCCTGAAACCCGACTGAAATGGATCCAGATAATCAGTCTCATCCAAGAGTGTCTGGAGCTGGCCTGCAACCACTCGTTCCAGGACCTTGCCCAGGAATGGAACATTTGCCACCGGCCTATAGTAATTAAGATTTTCTGGGTCCAGGGAGGGTTTCTTCAGGAGTGGTCTCACTACTGCCTCTTTCTGTCAGCCAGGGATCACCCCATCTCACAGAGAGGCATTAGTCACCTCCCTGGCCCAGCCGGCTGTTCCATCCCTGCTAGCTTTTATTAGCCAAGAAGGGCAAGGATCCAGCACAGAAGTAGTTGCACGAACCTGTCCAAGCACCTTGTCAACATCCTCAAGCTGCACCAACTGAAACTTATCCAAGAAATCGGGACAAGGTTGTGCTCTGGATACCTCACTTGATTCACCTGCTATAACACTGGAGTCTAAGTCCTGGTGGATGCTAAAGATTTTATCCTGGAAGTGCCTAGCAAATTCATTACAGCGGGCCTCAGATGGTTCTACCATCTCTCTGGGGCCAAAGTGTAATAGCCCCTGGAGAATTCTGAAGAGCTCCGCTGGGCGGCAGATTGATGATTTGATAGTGGCAGCAAAATATTGTTTTTTTGCTGCCCTTACTGCCCCTAAATACAGGTTACCATAGGCACTTACCAGTGTATAATTGCATCCACTAGGAGTTCATCTCCATCTGCACTCAAGCCGTCTCTGAAATTGTTTCATCGCTCTCAACTCTGGGGTATACCATGGAGCCGTACGAGCTCTACACAGGAGAGGGCGCTCAGGAGCAATCATGTCAACTGCCCGGGTCATTTCTGTATTCCACAGCTCGACCAGGGTTTCGACATGAGCACCAGCCCTATCAGCCGGAAAACTCCCCAGAGCCCTTTGGAAACTATCCGGATCCATTAGTCTCTGGGGGCGGACCAACTTAATAGGTCCCCCACCCTTGCAGAGGGGAAAAGCCACTGTAAGTCTAAACTTCAGCAAGCAGTGATCTGTCCAGGACAGAGGGACTGATGTAAAGCCCCCCACATTCAGATCACCAACTCCATGTCCAGTTGCAAAAACCAAATCTAGAGTATGCCCTGCTACATGTGTTGGGCCAATGTTATATTGGGACAGTCCCATGGTTGTCATGGAGACCATGAAATTCTGAGCCGCCCCAGATAAGGTGGCCTCGGCATGGATGTTGACATCCCCCAGAACCAACAGTCTGGGGGATCTCAACAGTACACCCGAGACCACCTCCGTCAGCTCAGCTAGGGAGTCTGTTGGGCAGCGGGTTGGGCGGTACACCAACAGAATCCCCAGTCTGTCCCGCTGACCCAACATAACGTGCAAACACTCCAGACCAGTAGTCACATGGACAGGGTGCTTGCAGAGGGAGATGGAGCTCCTATAGACCACAACAACCCCCCTCCTAAACCCTCAGGTCTACCCTGATGCTGGACCAGGTACCCTGGTGGACATAGCTGGGAGAAACTGAGTCCTCCCTGCTCACCCATCCAGGTCTCGGTTATACATTCCAGATCGGCTGCCTCATCCACAATTAAATCATGAATGAGGGATATCTTATTCTGCACCGATCTGGCATTTAGGAGCAGCATCCGGAGGCCTGAGAGCTGGCTTATAGGGCAACCAACAATCCTGCGGGTGTGGGGAGGACCGGAACAAGGCACAGTCATTAACTGCCTGGGCTGCGTTTCCCTTACCTGGCAAATCCTCCTCACAACGCCATATATCCCTCTATCCATCACTATGCTAATTGGGCCCCCCTCAAATCTCCCCACTTGGCTCTGAGTCCTCTCTCCCAGGCACATGACTCAAGACCCAGAAAAAGGCAGACAAAGCAGGAGCCACCTCAGCCAGCCGGCTTATATATCCCCTCCAGAAAAGGGACAGGTGGAAGGAATCAGCACAGGAGTCCAACAGGGAGAGGGTGGTGGTAGTGGTAGCCGAGCAGCAGCAGCAGCAGCAGCAGCAGCAGCAGCAGCAAGCAAGCAGGCAGACAGGCAGGCAGCAACAGCTCTCCTTCCCTGGACTGTGGACTTCCCTTTCTCCTGCAGGCAGTAGTGATAGTTCTGGTTTAATTTGTTCTAACACCCAATTATTTGTCTTTTTCACAGTCCATGGTATCCACAAAGCTCTCCTCCAACACCACATTTCAAATGAGCTGATTTTTCTCTTATCCGCTTTTTTCACTGTCCAACTTTCACATCCATACATAGAGATCAGAAATACTATGGTCTGAATGATCCTGACTTTAGTGTTCAGTGATACATCTTTGCATTTGAGGACCTTTTCTAGTTCTCTCATAGCTGCCCTCCCCAGTCCTAGCCTTCTTCTGATTTCTTGACTATTGTCTCCATTTTGGTTAATGGCTGTGCAAAGGTATTGATAGTCCTTAACAAGTTCAATCTCCTCGTTGTCAACTTTAAAGTTACATAACGCTTCTGTTGTCATTACTTTAGTCTTCTTGATGCTCAGCTGTAGTCCTGCTTTTGTGCTTTCCTCTTTAACTTTCATCAGCATTTGCTTCAAATCATTACTGGCTTCTGCTAGTAGTATGGTATCATCTGCATATCTTCAATTATTGATATTTCTCCCTCCAATTTTCACACCTCCTCCATCTTGGTCCAATCCCGCTTTCCATATGATATGTTCAGCGTATAGATTAAACAAGTAGGGCAATAAAATACACCCCTGTCTCACACCCTTTCCTGTTGGGAACCAATTGGTTTCTCCATATTCTGTCCTTACATATTCTGTCCTGCTCCCCTGGTGCATTCACTATAGCTACCCAATTTCCCTGCTTTTTAAAGTTTGATAGAGATATCTGTTGGTTGTAGGTACATTCTTAAACTGCAAGGTTTTTTGCCTATTAATGAATTTCTCTGCTTTTTAATCCGGGAGGTAAGAAATGGGATCCTGTGCAAGTTTGCTGCGAATGGATTGATCATTTGCATGCTTATTGAGTTCAGTGAGATTTACTCCCCTGCAATCATGCTTAGGATAGGTGAAACTGACCATAGGGATGGGGAGGGGAGGAGAAGGGAGGGGAGGAGAAGGGCAGGTTTGATCATTTGCATGTTTATTGAGTTCAGTGGTATTTACTCCCATGCAACCATGCTTAGGATAGGTAAAACTGGCCAAGGGAAGAGAAGGGGGAGGGGAGGGGAGGGGAGAGGGGGGAGAAAGGGAGGGGAGAGGGGAGGGGAAGGAGGGGATTGGAAGGGGAGGGTCAAAGGAAGGGGAAAGGAAGGGGCAAAAGGGAGGGGCAAAAGGGAGGGGCAAAAGGGAGGTGATGGGAAGAAGGAGGAGGGGAGGGCAGGTTTGATCATTTGCATGCTTACTGAGTTCAGTGGGATTTACTCCTGTGCTTAAGACAGGTAACACTGACCATGGGGGAGAGGAGGAGGAGAGGGGAGGAGAGGGGGGGAAGGAGGAGATTGAAAGGGAATGGGGATGGGGAGAGAGGGGCAAAGGAAGGTGGAGGGAAGAGGGAAGAGGGAGGGGGAAGGAAGGAGGAGAAGAGAGGGTGGGTTTGATCATTTGCATAGTATTTGAGTTCAATGGGATTTATTTCTGTGCAATCATGTTTAGGACAGGTGAACTGACCTGGGGGAGGGGCAGGGAGGGGGAGGAGAGGATATTGGATGGGTGGGCACTGGGCAGAGGGGAAGCCCTTTTCGAAAAGAAAACATTGTGAATGGTATCATTGCTTTTTAGAGTTTCCCTCACCTTTTTATTCTATAGCAGGCATGTGTAGCCTCCCACCCAAATTCAAACCAAAGCTGCCCCTGGCCACATCCACGCCAGACCTTTATTGCACTTTAGACAGTCAGGGTTTCTTCCAAAGAATCCTGGGAAGTGTAGTTAGTGAAGGGTGCTGACAGTTGCTAGGAGATGCCCTGTTCCCCTCACAGAGCTTCAGTCAGAGTGGCTGACTGTTAAACCAGTCTGGCCACTGCAGGTCTGCCAGGGGAATAGGAGTCTCCTCTCAGCACCCTTCAGAAACTACACTTCCCAGGATTCTTTGGGGGAAGCCATGACTGCCTCAAGTGACATAAAGACCTGGTGTAGGTGTGGCCCCCTGATTAGGCAAGCCAAGCAGCTGTGAGTCTGGCTCTTAGAACACTCACAGTTGCTTCTTTCTGAGCATGCCTTACATTGAGTTCCATGTAAAATTCTTAAGTTAATTAAAAATCAGCCAGGCATTTGTTTAACTTTTAAACTGCAGAAGATGAAGGTAAGCGTATGGGGCAATGTCGGTAATAGGATTACAGGTACTCTGTGAACATGGCTGGTTTTTAATTAATTTCAACTTATTATGAAAACTCTGACAGAAAAAAGTCCAAAAGGGGTCTGGGTTTCTCCCTCTCTCTTTTTACACTTTGAACTCTCAGTTCTCTCTGACTGTTTTGTGTATTGCCATGAAAATTTAGAGGGTTGTTTAGCAAGTGTTTCTGAGTTCAGGACTATAAGTTTTGTAAGGTTTTGTTTTGGGCTTATGGGAAGGATCACAATGGCATGGGGGGTATTTTCAATTTAACATTGCAGAATGCAAAATATCCATGCTGACTATAGTATACAGCCAGGGCTGGCGTTTGCAAATGCGGGGCCCAATTTGGAACCTTATGGCAGGCACCAATTTCCGCGAAGCAGCAGAAATGGAAACAAGCGCTGCTGCTCGAGGGCAAACTCCAGGCCCGATTGGGAACCTTATGGTGGGCGCCGACTTCCGTGAAGCTGCGGAAACAGAAACAAGTGCTGCCGCTCGAGGGTTAAAAAAGGCATAATTCCCCCATGAACACGGGGCCCAATCGGTCCAACCAGTATTTTGCTGGCCCTGATACAGCCACTCTTGTGGCTGTATAATTACTGTGAGTATCAGTGAAAGACTGCCCTATGGCTTTGGAGGTTTTGGGGGTATAGAATCTTGGGACAGCTATGCCCTACTTAGCCTTTCAGCAGTCTCCCCTGCTGGTATGGTTTGAGAGGCTCTTAGTTTGGATACTTCTCTTCAAATAACAAGGTTGGTATGGGTTGGTGGTTTATTTATTTATTTAATTAATTATTGTATTTGTATACCACCCCATAGCCGAAGCTCTCTGGGCGGTTTACAGTAGTTTGGATAATTGGTCAGTTGCCTGCTTTGGATGGGGTCATACTCTCTCTGAAAGAGGCCCAGGAGACTTCAGTGACTAGGAGCACCTTTTACCAGCTTCAGCTGGTAAGACAGCTGCAGCTGTTTCTGGACTGGGATAGCCTGACTACTGTTGTTCATGCACTAGTAACCTCCAGGCTGGATTACGGTAATGTGTTCTATGTGAGGCTGCCCTTGAGGTTGGTCCGGAAGCTGCAGCTGGTGCAAAATGTGGCAGCAAGACTACTCACTGGGGCAGGGTATCACCAACATGTCACCCCACTGTTGAATGAATTGCACTTGCTGCCTATTAGCTACCGGGCTAAGTTTGAGGTGCTGGTTTTGGTGTACAAGGCCCTATACAGCTTGGACCAGGATACCTGAAAGATTGTCTTACCCCATATATACCCAGTCGATCACTGCACTCTGCAGGTGAGGGCCTTCTGCAGATACTATCTTATCAGGAGATCCATTCCGCATAACATAGGAAGCAGACCTTTAGCGTCGGCACCTATCTTTTGGAATTTCCTCCCCTTAAATATTAGACAGGCTTCATCTCTGTTATCTTTTTGGTGCCTACTGAAGACCTTCCTCTTTCAACTAGACTTTTAAGTACAGACCTTATCCCACTCTGTATCTGTGTTGGAATTGCTTTTTAATATGTTTTTAAAGCTTTTTTCAAAAAGATGTTTTTAAAGCTTTTTTCAAAAAGATGTTTTTAAAGCTTTTTTTTAAAAAATGTTTTTAAAGATGTTTTGTTTTAATATATTTTAAAGTTTGTTTTTATGATGTTTTAAAGTGTTTTTAGTGCTTATGTTTGCCACCCTGTGCGCCTACTGGGAGGAAGGGTGGGATAAAAAAGAATAAAGAAAAAAGAAAGATTAAAAAGTGCTGGATGGTGGCTGCCTTAGATCTGACTTATTTGAATTATATTATTGCTAAGGATTATTGACCTTAAGAATGTAAAAAGTGCTCTGCTGGATCCGGGCAAAGGGTTATTTAATCGAGCACTCTTTTCTCAGTGGACAACTAGATGCCTATGGCAAGTCACCAAGCACGACATGTAGGCAATAGCCCCCTCCTATTGTTGTTCTGCAGCAGCTGGCACTCAGACACATACTGCCTTTCCACCTGAAGTTGAATATCGCTATCATCACTAGTAGCCAGTGAAAAACTCTTCTTGCCACTGTCTGGAGTTGCCCTTTTCCAGCAAAGGTCCTTTCTGATTTCACTCTGTGTTGGGTCTCTGTACTTGACTAAGTATTCTTCATTATGCAAGACTGCCAGCTGTGCACATTCAGAGCTTATGAGCATATGTTTGAATGAGCATGGGCTCTGTTCCAAGCTTCCAATGAATGAGTGGAAGTTAAGGGCAGAGCTAGCGAGTGTGACCATCTTCCATCTTATCCATGGATATGAATAATGTTTCTTTACTCATAAGGACTATGTTCTGTAATGCTCCATTCTGCCACTTGGTGCTGCTATTTGTTGCTTGCCTCTTTTTGGACAAAAAAACTAATGGCATGGTGTTTTCTTGCCAAAATCAACTGACATCAATATGTTCCCATCCACACAGGAAGCACAAAAGCACAGAATCCTGTTCCTAAATCCAGGCAACTGTATACACTATACTCTGACTGAATGGTCTTGCCATTGTCTTTCATTAATGGAGAACAGTATGGTATGGAAATATTGTGGACTGATGCTGTTCTGAACCTAATGCAAACTGCGCCATCTGGTCAGTGACCATGTCAGGCTGCCATATGCCTCTCCTGCTGTGACATCTGCTTTGTGCAAGATCCAATCAAAGTCAAGATCCAATCACAGTCACACACTTTTAAATCTCATGGACTTCAATGAGAGATGTTTAAGCATGTGCTTAACTCTCCTGCTGAAATCAATGGAACTTAAATGGGCTGAACTGTGGCTGGCTTGTGCCCTTCACATGCAACCACCCTAGGAAACAAGTACCATCTGAAAATGCCATAAGAAATGTTGGATCTTTAAGCTACTAAACTAGCTTAGTAGTCAAATATGCAACATGTGAATAAAATTTATAACAGATTCAATGTTAATGCACTCTAATTTGATTTGACATCAAATTCTGATCCTTCATCTTTTATATGATAACCCTTACCAAGATGTAATTTTATTGTGAAGTCTTAAATTTTACCTTTGGTGCATTTCCAGCAGATGGAAATTGAAAAGGGAAACTTAGAGTGCAGAACACTAGACACATGTAAATCAAAATTTGACTTCATGATTACATTATTTTTGCCCCTGCTATCTCTTTGGTGAATATTTATCCTGAAGGCCATCACTAAATAATTGCTTGGTGTCCAGAGCTCTTTCTTTTTTATGACAGGCAATTCAAAACCTTCATCGAGGTCATGTTAAGGTGCCAGAATCTTAAAGTTTAATCATTGCCAAGGATGAGAATTATGCCCTTAAAAGAAGCTGCTGTTAACCCGGGAAAGCATTTATACATGTACACAGTGATCATAGTAATTTCTAAAATGAGCATCTGAGAATTTGTTCTAGCTTATTCTCTTGGGAAAATAGCTATTCATTCACTCACAAAAACTGAGGTTGGACAGCTAATCAGAAGAACAGATCAAACTCAGAACAATGGTCACCAATGCCTCATTCAGAACAACCAGAAAAAGCTAGTGTGTATTTCAGTTTAGTCCCAACACCAATGTGTCTGGAGCAAACTGAAGAACAACTCTGTGTCACATCCTCACTAAGAGAGATGAGAAAAACAATAATATATTCCATGTTTTTAAAAATGGTACATCATACCTGTGTTTTTTCACTATGGAGTAATGGAAGCTTAAGAGAGGGGGATTATATCAGCAAAATTGTGTGGGTAGAAAGGGTTAACTCCTCCCAGACAGCACTTCTGTTCCACTTGAATTTGGAGCTCCACACACCTGCTTTACAGTCTTGCTTTTACAATTAATAATAAAAAATTGCCCTGTAGTGTTAAATGTAACCATGTTGCAGACTGCAGTGGGAACTCAAGGATAGCCATAGCAGGATCCAGATGTAGAATCTATTTTTCATGACTTGACTGAAGTTTGGAATATATGAAATAAGAAAGAAGAGGGTCTTTTGAGCATATATGATTGATTGATTGATTGATTGATTGATTGATTGATTGATTGATTGGTTGATTGATTGATTGATTGAATTTATTAGTCACCCATCTGGCTGGTTATCCAGCCACTCTGGGCGACATACAAAATAGACATACAATTACATTAGACGTTAAAAATCTGAAAACAATGATAATAAAATCTAGCCCACCCCAAAAGCCTGCCTGAAGAGTCAGGTCTTCAAGGCCTGGCGGAAGCTCATCATAGAAGGGGCATGGCGGAGATCATTTGGGAGGGAGTTCCACAGGGTGGGGGCCACAATTGAAAAAGCCCTCTCCCTAGTCCTCATCAGTCTGGCTGTTTTGAGTGATGGGATGGAGAGAAGGTCTTTTGAGGCTGATCTTGCTGGGCGGCATAGCTGAAACTGCCTCATACTATTGGTCCAGCTAATTAGTTATCTTCACTGAAAGCTACTTTCCAAAGTCTTCAGGAGAAGTCTTTCCTAGTCCTGCAAATGAGATCCTTTCACTCAGGGGTCACCAACATGAAGCCTGAATGTATCAGTGTACCCATGAGTACTTCCTATGGTGTCTCAGCAGGTCTCAGTATATGTCCCATCAAAAATCAGCAATGCATGATAAACTGTTTGCTCTTCCTGTAGTGCTCAGATGATGAGGAGGAGGAGGAAGAGGAGGATTTGGTCATTTTTTTTCACCAGGTAGCCCAAAGGGCCTTACATGACTAATTAAAAACTACAGAATCAATAAAACCTAAAAACACCTCTGACAATTAAAAACCATAGAATCATAGAATAGTAGAGTTGGAAGGGGCCTACAAGGCCATCAAGTCCAACCCCCTGCTCAATGCAGGAATCCAAATCAAAGCATTCCCGACAGATGGCTGTCCAGCTGCCTCTTGAATGCCTCCAGTGTCGGAGAGCCAGATTAAAACATTCAATACAAATAAAGGGCAGTTATACAAGTCCCACCTTACTAAAAGAGATCATCAGGGGCCAAATGCCTAGATAGAGGAAGGTCTTTGCCTGGCCCCTAAAGATGAGTAAAGACAGGCATGGCTGCTCCGGGCTCTGGTTGTCATGTTCCCCCCCTCCTGATGCAGGCAGTGCAGGCTTAAATGGGCCTTCCCCCCTGCCCCTTTTCCTGTGTCAACATGCTAGCAGGCTGTGCACACACACAGCCATCTCCCAAGATGGCAGCAGGGGTGTCAACCCCTTAGGGATTTGGGGTGATGGAGAACTTGTATGCGCAGCACACTGATGCAGCAATGAGGGTGGTAGGTGGGACGGATTGGCCTGTCTAAACCCATCTGGCCTCCTTTCACTGGCATGACTGCATCTTATCAGGATGGGGATGGGTGAAGCAGTGGGGAGTTCAGTGTTGTGCAGATGCACTAGCAGAGCCAATCTGGTGTGCCGGCAGTATGCCCCTCCCCCTCTCCTTCCCAAAATGCTGCAGCAGTGCCAATGCCCAGAGGCCAAGTGAGTGCCACCACCCCTTCCCGCTGGCCATTCCTGCCTATATAATAGTTGCCATCATCTTCTTCATCATCTGCTTTGGGTGTTAGCATCATTCATTCTTGATTTTATTTTATTGTTAGTTCTCCTTCCCAATGTCCTTCATAACTATGTAGTCTCAATACATTAACACACTTGCGTCCAGTCTATTAAGACTGGAATGTGTGCTACCCAAAAAAAGTTCCTAGCAGTTAATTGCATTACATCCCCCCTTTTTTATTGGATTAGAAATGGATTTTCAAGGAAATGGGACCACTGCAATTTATGAACACGCAACAAGCACTTTAGGAGACAACAGTCTCTCTTGCCTCTGGAACAGGAAGCTATTAAATGGGAATTGAGAGGGAATTGAGCTTTATTTTCCCACCACTGAAAACACCTCAAGAACCTGATCTGAAAAACAGATTATAAGTACTTCTCCTGGTATTTGGGAGACAGTGCCATAATGACTGTGGATGAATAGTGCAGGAGTGTACACCCTCAGTCGATTGTTTTTAAAAGAATAACTTTCTGAGGTTGTATAGCAGAAGCAACATTTGCCTGTGATGGGTTCTGTCAATGTATAGATAATTGTGGGCCAAACTAGACTTGGCTTTAATAATGTCTTTAGATTTGGCATACTTGTTTTTAAAAATAATAATAAATGGCTGGGTTGTGGGGGATGAGCTGGATCAAGACCATGGGTGGAGGACTTTAAGCTTTTGACTCACCACATTCCTGCTTGGAATCGTCCCTCCTGCATCTGCTAATTGCAGTGGGAGGAAAGCTTCCATTGATCCCAAAGGGAGAAAGCTTCTGGTGGTCCCAGTTGGGGAAATCTTCCATTGGCAACAGAAGGGGAAAGCTTCCATTGGCACCCGAGGGGGAAACTTCCATTGGCACCTGAGGGGAAAACCTCCATTGGCACCTGAGGGGAAAACTTCCATTGGCACCTGCGGGGGAAAGCTTCCATTGGCACCTGAGAGGGAAAGCTTCCATTGGCACCTGAGGGGAAAACTTCCATTGGCACCTGAGGGGAAAACTTCCATTGACACCAGAGGGGGGAAGCTTCCATTGGTAACAGAGGGGAAAGTTTCCATTGGCACCAGAGGGAGACAGTCTCCATTGACACCAATGGAGTTTTCTCTCCATGTTGAATAGCAGGCACAGGAGAGACAATTCCAATTGAGACCACACTATGAGCAAAAGCTTTGAAAGCTTCTCTCCTCAAAACCATGTTTCCAATCTGGTCTCCCCATGCTGGTATTAGTAGCAGTAGTAAGCATGCCAGGGCTAAACACATTAATAATGTCATGTCTAGTCTGTGACTGAAAACTGGTAACAATGTTTATCTGTCTATTTAGAGAATTTACATACCATTTAATATTTTTAGCAAACTGTCTAAGTAGTTTACTGAGACCATAAAATAAAATAAAAACATGTACAATAAAATATTACACTTTTTAAAAGAAGGGTTGAAGATGGCATGACTATTTCCTGTGAGGTCTACATCTCCCAGCCATCTCTGGTCAAAGAGGGTTACTTCAAAGCCTCATATGACAGGGTCAGTGGGAAGAAGTTGGGGAGCTACCTATAAATGGCCTCAGCATCCTGTTCTCACAGTGACCAACCAGATGCCTACGGTGACCCCAAAAGCAGGACCTGAGTGCACCAGCGCTCCCCCCACTTGTGATTCCCAGCACCTGGTATTCAGAGGCATACTGCCTCCAACAGTGGAGGTATAACATAGCAGCCAATGATAGCCTTATCCTGCAGGAACTTGTGTAATCCTCTGTTAAAAGCCATCTCTCATTTCTGGTCCACAGTTTGCTACCCACCTGCCCACCCTTGGTACGGTGTAGGTTATTCTGGTTGCCAATAATTTGCGGATTTATATGGGATTTTTCTGTATTTATTTATTTTTTATATACTACTTGATTGTGATAAAACTTCAAAGTGGTTTACAAAAATAACATATTAAAATGATCAATAAAAGGCAATTAAAAACAGGTGTTTAAAATCATTCAAAAATGAATTAAAATCAACAATAAGCTAAAAACATTAAAACACAAGCAACTTCTACATGCGTGGATAAGCTTGCCTTCATAAAAATTGTTGAAGCAGGCACCATAAAGAGTACAACAAAGGCCCTTGCTTGATGTCAATAGGTAGGAAGTTCCAAAGTGCAGGCGCTGCCACACTAAAAGATCAATTTCTTACCACTGCAGAACAAGTATTATATGGGGTGGCAATGGTAAGCCTCCTCTGAAGACTGATCACCATGAAATCCCTATTCATAGGGTCACCATAAGTCAGCATTGACTTGAAGGCAGTCCATTTCCACAACAGTGCCAGTTCTGCATATCAAAGTGGACAAGTGGACATATACAGGGTAAGGCAATCCTGCAAGTAAACTTTCATTTGTAGTGGCCTGGGACCAAATTTTCTTTTTCTCACCTACATTACACTGGCTGGGTTGGGTGATGTTAGATGGGTTGCTAGAGTCTAGTTGTCTTTGGTAGATGCAACACAGGGTCGGGGGATGGGACGGGATGTGTGTGTGGAAGGGAAGAGAGGGAAATTGTTGAGCCTCTTGGGGCACCTTCTGGGAGATGGGGAGCATTCTCATACCTACCCATCAATGCTGCAAGGCTTGAGGTGATGATGGGCATCCCGCTTGAGGCCTTTGCAACTCACCCACTCGGTGTTGTGAGGCTGGTGAGGTGGACAGAGGTCCCTTGGGACAGCTAATGTGCTGGCAAGGGAAGACTAGGAAAATGGAAATGGACTGCCTTCAAGTCGATTCCGACTTATGGCGACCTTATGAATAGGGTTTTCATGGTAAGCTGTATTCAGAGGGGGTTTACCATTGCCTCCCTCTGAGGCTGAGAGGCAGTGACTGGCCCAAGGTCACCCAGTGAGCTTCATGACTGGGTGGGGATTTGAACCCTGGTCTCCCAGGTTGTAGTGCAACACCTTAACCACTACACCACACTGACTCAGGAAAGACTAGACATAGGGAGATAACCATTGGGTCTTGAGCCAAGGGAGCTCGCCCAAAAATTTGAGATGTGGGTACTGTTAGGAGTGCTCTGGCTAACCCCCACTTTGGTTCATTCTGAGTTGAAGGGGTGGCAAAGCCCTGGAGTATTCTGGATTACATTTCCTACCCATCCCAGTCCCCTGACTTGTGGCTTCCTGAGTACTGTGAGATGTGGACAGGCAGCAAGGGCAACCTTTAGGCAGTTTCAGAGGAACATGCAGAGCCTGAATTAAAATTTTATCTTATGTCTTGGCAAATTTCTCTTTCTTCTAGCAGAACACTCCCATTGTTTAAAGACAATGTTAGAAAGCAAAACCAGGTTGTGTCCCCTCAGAGTGTCAACAGGAAATACAGAAACAGAAATACAGAAATAGCATAAGATCATTTCATGCCCAGACCCCTCCTTTTCACATTGATTTGTAAGAGAAAAGGTGTATTTAAGAGCAGGGTTTGAGACATAAGATGGTGACCTGAGTTTCAACTTGTAACTATGTGCTCAAGGAACGCAGCACTGGATTTTGGGTCATGGGCCTGGAAAGAAATTCTGTGTCTCGGTGCAAACCTTGAGGCAAAGATTCCTTCCAGCTTTTTGGTCAGAGGCGCATGCCCACGCACGCACGCACACCAGCTGTACTCCGCTGCGCACACCCTTGGGCCAAGGATAGATTTCTGCTACTTGTTATTTCTTTATAACAGTAGGGATGCTGTAGTTTAGAGTTCTGAATGGCTTAGGATATTAAAATCTGCCCCAATAAGTTTGTATCTCTATTCTTCTCTCTCCTTTCAATAAAAGAGAACTTTGCTTTAGTCTGGTTTGGCTCCATGTTCTTGGTTAGCGGTGGCTAGCGCCCATTTGGTGGAAGGCCGGGAGTAGACCAACAAGAAATGGAGCCAGAGCCAATGGCAGGCAGAGCTGACTAATTCTAGTTATGTTCCCATCCTGTTACAAACAATACACCCCAGTCCCTTTTAGGGATCCTGGTAGCTTGGATCTGCTCCCAATACTCACCCAATAGAGCTCAAGAATGAATGAAACAAGATGGAGGATAGAGTATATTTATTTCTAACACGTGCACGTGGAGAAGGGCCAAGCCAGTTCTGACAGACTCTGCTGGGTTGGCCTTTTTATAAGCTTTATTTTACTAATTATGCATGCATCAATCTCATCATATCTACATCATAACTACATCATTAATCCATGCCCATTTCCTCCTGGTAACCATATTAGGAGATTGTTTTTCACACTTGTTATGTTCACATTGACCTTGTATTTCTGCAACATAGTTTGCAACATAGTCTGGGCACAGGTGCTTTTGCAACTAAAAGCCTGTGAGAACAACACAGTTATCTATTTTGCAGACACAGCTTTAAACAAACAATGATTCTTCAATTCAGCAAATTAGCATTTCTCCTTCCACACACACAAGTAAATTAACCATCAGCATTTTAGCACAAGCAAGGTGATTCCCAGTTCATTTCTACTATGAATTCAAAACAGGCCTAATATTTCTTTTTACTTTAACCATGCAAAGAAAGCTAATTAAACAAAATATGTTATTAATTCAGACAAGTAGAATTCAGTGTCACAATTCCCCCCTTAGAAGCTTTTAGATATTTATATCATATAGCTTCTTCATTCTGAATCACTTGTTGATACATAATTCTACCATACATTTGCATACTACTCTTAGTTACTGCATTATCTATTATGCTACGAATACCATTCATGATTACAGGCATTAGGCAAGGTAAAAGCATACATCCCATTAAAATCAGAAGAACTAATATAATCATTATCTTCATTCCTCCAAACCAATTGAACCAACTTCCCCAAGCTCCAAGATTTATCCCTTTCCAAGTTTGCACTGGGACATAAGCAAGCTTTTTGATTTTATTAGCAATGTCTTTTACTATATTGCCGTTATCATCAATTTTCACACAACATTCTGTCAAATTAAGGAGTCCGCAGACACCTCCTTCTTTAGCTAACAAATAATCCAAGGCCAGTCCGTTTTGAAGTATCGCTTCTCTCATTTGAGTTGATTGATCAGCAAGCAAGGTTAAAGCTTCAGCTGTTTGATTGGTTATTATTTCTATTACCGCCTGAAGTCTAATAAGGCGATTCAAAATATATATTGGGCCACGGTATCCCGCTGAACCATCTTGGGCCCATGAAGCAGGATCATAATGTTCAATGATCCTTTCTGGAGGCCAAGTATCTCTCCAACCATTATCTTGGCCTTTTGTTAAAGAAAGATCAAGTGCCCTTTTCTTTCTTTCAGACTGTTCTTCATCAAACACTGGGACTAAAGGATTTAAGTTTCCACCTTTTATGGTATACATTGGCTGTATGATTCCAACATAACAAATGCCAGTCCAATTTAAGGGGAGGATTGCATAAGCTTTCTGATCACAAATCCAATAGTGTCCTTTCAGTGCAGGCATAGTAGTATTGTGTAAAATTGGAGACTTTTTATTATAAGGAATGTAGTATGTATCCTTTGCACCGAGAGGGCCTGTGACAATGCGATATCCTTGTCCCAAAACAAAATTACACTTCCATAATTGGGATTCATTTCTGTATGTACATCTAGTATCATTATTAGTTTGGTTCCATACTGTCCAATAATTCTGAAATCCCATAATAACAGTTCCATTAAGGTGTTTCCATAGCCAACCTTGATCTTTTAAGATGGTAGGAATCATTAGATTCCTTTCTTGGCAGTCATTCAATTGAACATCTGTGTAAGGACCTGAACATTTAGACCTGCATGAACTCCGATTACGTGCACCAGGAATGCATGAGCACCATGTTCCATTTTTGAGTTGGATGTGTATATTATTCCATCGAGAAACAAATTTAGTACAGTTTGTAACTGGACAATCACTAATGGAACAATATTCGCGCCATCCCAATGTCCAATTACATTTACTGGCTCCAACATATTTGCCTCTCAAAATATCCTGTTGGAGACAATATTTGCCCAAACTTGATTTGTACAACTCCCATTCATGTGGCTCTGTCCAGGTGCTCAAATTAACATGTACTTCACTTTTATTACTTAAAAGCCAGTAGGGTGCAAGGGGAAATCCTATCCATGGCCATTTTAAAAATCCTTTTGGACTTCCACAAATCCAACAATTTGTGAGGTTAAACCCTTTGGCTACCTCTTGAGCGAGTTCAACAAACACATTTTCCCTTTTTTCCTTCTGGAATGAGCTCCTTTGATCTCTACATATTCTCGCTTCTTGAGTGGAAAAAGGAGTTGGGAAGCAGATATATACCACAAATAAAGAAGTGAGACACAAAATAGTACCAAGGATAGGCTTAAAGCCCAGAGAATTAATATCTGCTGAGTTTCTTCCCATTTTAACATGAGATACAACTTAGGCCACAAATCTAGTACACAAATCTAATACCACTGTTTGGAATTCTGTGATTCACCCAAGTTCGAACCACTGTATGCCACTGATATGGTCTATCAAGGCGTGAACCAATTAAAGGTGGTCGTTTCTGAATTACTACTACAGGAACTCGAAGATACCTTTGATAGTTCCTTTCATTTCTTGCAGCTATTATTGCAATTAATGGGGAAGGTGAAACACTTCCTCCCATTGACTTAAGGGTCTTGATCAAGGATGTAGCGACCTGCCCTTACACGCCACACTCGTCATCTGTATGTGAGATTCGCATCTAAATCAGGATGATAATAATAATATCTAGGATCTTTTGGTATATTAGCAATCAATGGAATGTGGGGCAAAATAACTTTTACTTTAACACGTCCCCAAGTTCGCAAAGATTCAATTCTCCAATTTCTGGGGTATGCTTCTAATGGCAACGTTGGTGGAGACCCTCCCATCTACCACCTCAGACGTACAGTCCTTAGATCAATATCGGGTGGAAGGATAGAATTCAGAAAGGTTCGAGCAACAGTATGTAGATGTTGCTTTCTATTCTTACTACATGTATCTACAATTTGGACTACTGTTATTGGAACCTTCCTCCTAGGATCTCCTGGTACTTGTATACTAGTAGGCTGGATGGGGAAAGGTTTCCATGAACCTCCCATACAATCTCAGTCTTTCTGTTTCTTCAACTTGAGCTTCAGGTTGAAACCCGGTACAGTTTCCGATAACCACTTTTCTTCAGGCGTCTGATCCTTCGCCTCTCCAGGTGGGGAGTCCTTGGCTACTCCCTTCTCTGGTTCCTCAGTAATGACAGGCTCTGCTTTCTTTATCCTACTGGCATGGACCCACCGCTTATGACCTACGAGCTTTACTGCCGATTCGGTAATCAAAATGATCTGCTCCAGTGGTCCCCACGTAGGCTGCAAAGGCTCTTGCTTCCACTTCCGAACTCGTACCCAATCTCCGGGTTGGTATTGGTGAATGGCCACATCCAAGGGTAACCTCTGAAACTTACGATTATGCCTGTGAATAGAAGACAAGCCACCCTGCAAGGCAGTAACATATTCTAATAATTGTCTGTTTCCCAATTCCCCATTAATCTCTGTCTGGGGCCCAGGCTCAATGGGAGGTCTGCCAAACAGTGACTCAAAGGGAGTCAGTTTTGTTTTTCCCCTGGGAGTATTTCTCATAATAGTTAAAGCCAATGGCAATGCTGTTATCCAATTCAATTTAGTCTCTTGACAAAACTTGGTCAATATAGTCTTAACCGTTCGATTAGCACGTTCGACTTGACCGGATGATTGTGGTCTCCATGGGGTATGGAGGTTCCACTTGAATCCCAAGGCCACACTTACAGCACAAATTATTTTACTCACAAAATGTGGGCCTTGGTCTGACTCAAATGTCTCTGGCATAGAATATCTTGGAAAAATTTCCTTCAACAGTATCTTCGCTACTGTAATTACTGTTGCTGCTCGCGTGGGAAAGGCCTCTATCCATCCTGTCAATTGATCTATTATAACTAGCAGGTACTTATACCCTGCACATCTTGGTAATTCTGCAAAGTCTATTTGTAATCGCTGGAAAGGATAGTAGGCCCATGGTCTTCCTCCCATCGCTGGTGGTGGCTTTGGGGCAGGATTAGTTGCTGCGCAAATAGTACATCCATATACTGCTCGCTTTGTTTCTTCATACAATCCTGGTGCAACTATTTGTCTAATTAAAAGATCCCCTAAAGCATTGCCTCCAAGATGAGTCTGTTTATGAGTCTCTAGTACAAGAGCTCGAAGCACTGCCTTTGGGACAAAAATTAATCCTGTAGGTAATTGCCACCAACCATTGGATAACTTCTGAGCCCCATACTTTATTGCAGCATCTTCTTCTTTCTTAGAATATTGAGGGATCAACTGTCTCCATGGGATCATGATGCTCATTAAATTATTCTCCAACGGCTGTCCACTCAATGCTGCTTCCTTTGCTGCTTCATCCGCTTGGTGATTCCCCTTTCGCCTAGCTGAATCTGATTCTTTGCCATGGGCCTTCACATGAATAATAGCTATCTTGTTTGGCAATTGAACACATTCCAAAAATTCCTTTATCATCTGTTGATGCTCAATTCTGTGTCCATCACTTTTAATAAAACCTCTTTCCTTCCACAACATAGCAAAAGCATGTGCAGTTTGGAATACATACTTAGAATCAGTGTATATATTCCCTTCTTGTTTATCCAATTCTTTCAGGGCCTCTATGGCTGCGGCCAGTTCCGCCATCTGGGCTGAGTAGGTAGGCGGCAATTTAACGCTCTTTATAGGCTTCAAGTCCTCACATACGGCGCAGCCTGCATACCGCTGTCCATCTATTACCTTCGAACTTCCATCCACATATAAATGTCGTCCTGCTATTGGCTGGTCAGTCAAATGTATCCGAGGTTTCAATGAACATTCTAATGTCTGGATACAATCATGTATTAATTCTCCCGGTTGGGGCAGTAGTGTTGCTGGATTCAAGGTATTACAAGCTTTCAGATGTAAGCCTCGTCGTCCTAGCAGCTGTTGTTCATACTAGGTAAGCCTACTTGGGCTAAGAACCTTAGCTGCCTTCTCGCCCAGGATCCTTTTCAAATCATGAGGTCCTAGTACTCCTACTGGAGCTACCATCATGATCTTTTCAGCTTTCTTTAAAAGAATTCCTGTAGCTGCCACAATTCGCAGACATGCTGGCCATCCTTTGCTACAGGATCCAATTGAGATGAGTAGTAACCCACTGGTAGATGGTCAGGGCCCCACTACTGTGTCAAAACTCCACTCGCAATTCCCTTGTTTTCTGAAAATAAAGTCTATATGGTTTGAGCCCATCTGGTAAGGCTAAAGCTGGTGCTTCTTGCAAAGCTTGTTTGATATTTTCAAAAGCTCGGTGACATTCTTTAGTCCATTTCCAATCTGTTTCCTTCTTCAATAACTCATACAAAGGAGTGGCATAGCTACTGTAGTTTGGTATCCACTGTCAGCAAAAACCAGCCAAACCCAAGAACGATCGTAGCTCCCTAATATTTGTTGGTGGTGGTAAACCACAAATCACTGTCCGCCTTTCAGTTAACATTCGTCCCTCCTGTGATAGTTGGTATCCTAGGTACGTTACTTGCTTCTGATTCCATTGTACCTTATCCTTGGACACTCGATATCCACAGGCATACAAATGATTCAATAAACTCACAGCATCTTGTTCATTGCTCCTCTTATCTGGGCTACAGATCAAAAGATCATCCACATAGACTAGCAATGCTGACTTTGGTTGTCTTTGATACCATGGTCCTAAATCTTTTTGTAAAGCCTTTGTAAATTCTGATGGGGAACTGATAAACCCTTGAGGCAACACAGACCAGGTTAGCTGACACTGTCGATGATCAACTGGATCTTCCCATTGGAATGCAAAAAGGTCTTGACTATCTTCATGAAGAGGTATTGAAAAGAATGCATCCTTTAAGTCAATAACAGTAAACCGGGTAGTATCGCCAGGTACATGAGCCAACAGAGTATGTGGGTTTGGCACTACTGGAACATCTTCTAAAACTTTTTCATTGATAGTTCGCAAGTCTTGCACCATCCTATACTGTCCTGGGCGGCCTTCCTTGGGAACTCCAAATATGGGGGTATTATGAGGACTAGTAGTTTGATATAACCTTTGGTAATGGATAAAGTCCGTTACTAGTTCCTTCAAACTCAAGCGTACTTCTAGCTTCAAAGGAAATTGACGTACTGGAGTTGGGCCTACCCCAGGCTTCAATCTGACCTTTACTGGTTCAGCATTGACCGCACGAGCAGGATTATTCTTTCTGGCCCAAATATCCGGATGGATTTCCTCTGGAGGCTCCCACTGTTGTTTCTCTTTAACTTCTAGCTCCCCCCTTAAGGTCATTTGGAAAGTGCATTCTTGTTGCTTTGGTATCATTACTTCCAAGGTTTTTCCTTTAAATATGATTTGGGCTTGAAGTTTTGCTAGAAGATCTCTTCCAAATATTGCAATAGGGCAATCATCCGAAACCAAAAACTGATGTGTAAAATATTGTTGCTTATCTTCTCTTCCTGGAAGGTGTACCTGGATGGGTTGGGACAAAGGGACTCGACGACGGTGTCCTTCTATTCCCATTACATCTTTGGTTTCTTTAGTGAGGGTCAAGGGTAGACGGGACATTGCTCGTGGAATCATAGAGAAGGCCGCTCCTGTATCTACTAGTCCTTGGATCGCCGAATTATTCAGGGTAAGGGACACATATGGTTCTTCCCGCGAGCCGCCCTCATATCCCATCCATCTTCATTCTGATTCCTCCTGTTCCCCTTTGGCATTGGCAGCCATCATCCGCTCATAGGGTGGATTCGGGCCTTCCCGTCCATTTTGGCGAGGTCTAGGTACCTCCTTATTTCTACAGTCTTTTGCCCAATGGCCTTTCTTCAAACACCTCGCACACTGGTCCTTCTCCAATCTCCTCCGTGGCCCTCTTGGCTTATCCGTTTGGTTTACGCTAACCACTGCCGCAATCAAGTCGCACTGCTTTTCAAGCATGCTACATTGCTTCTTCATCAACTTTTCTCCTTCCTTCTTAGTCAATTCATCCCTATTCACATAAACCTTAAACGCGATGTCCATTATTTGTCCCAGTCTCATACCCATCACCCCTTCCACCTTCTGCAACTTCTTCCGAATATCTGAAGAACTTTGGCCAATAAACAAGGAAATTAAAAGCCGTTGATTTTCATCCGCCTCTGGATTAAGAGTGGTAAACCTTCGCATAGCTGTGGTAAGACAATTAAGAAAAGAAGAGGGAGTTTCCTCTTTCTCCTGATGGATTTCATATATCTTTGCCACATTCCTTGGCTTAGGAATGGCATGTTTAAGTCCATGTAAAATTAATCTTTTATATCTAGTAATCTCAGGGGCTCCTATTCCTGGGGTTTGAATCCATCTACGAGGTTCTTGTGTCGGTAAAACATGTACTGGGGCTAAACCAGGTGCATTACCACCTTGTCTCTGCTCTTCCAATGCAAGAGCCGTGGCCTGAGAAAGTACTAGTGACTTTTCTTCTGAACTGAGAAGGGTATTCATCAATGTCTGAATATCAGCCCAAGTAGGGTGGTGGCTAGCAAAAATAGTCTCCCATAGTTGGCAATGTTTATCTTGGTCTTCTCTCAGGCCTGGCGTCTGATTTTTCCAATTATATAAATCAGAAGTGGTAAAGGGCACATGTACATAGGCAACTTGTCCCTGGCCATCCAACATCTCTCGCATTGGTGCCATAAGGTGAGAGGCATCGGCCAAAATATCTTCTGGTGCAAGACTATTTCTGCCTTCATCTCTTCTTATGGGAGTGGAGATATATGTACGCCCGCTCCGCAAGGTATGTCCATCCATTCCTTGGTTCTCCCTCCTAACTTCCTCAATCATCTGGAGACGTGGGTCAATCATTTGGGGCGAGGCTCCTAAATTCTGGCTTTGCCGCACAGAATAAGCATAACGATCCAAAATATATTCTTGTCGTATTCGCCTTAAGGATTGACTTAAATCCTGGAACGTCACTACAGTTCCAGACGAAGTTCCAGCAATAGGTGATTGACTTAAATCTTGTTCCATTGCTGTACCTCCAGAAGAAGGGGTTCCAAAACTGGCGGACTGGGTCTGCTGAACAATAGACTGTTGATACGTTGGGGGCTGTACTTGAGCTGATGGCACAGCCTGAACTGACGATTCAGCCTGAGCCTGGGTAGGTGGCTCAATTTGGGCTGGTGGCAATTGGACCGCCTGTGGTGGCTGAATTCCCTGTGGTGGCACTAGTAATACTGGTGGTGCTGGCAAAGGAATGGCCGGAGGTGGGGCCGTAGGCGAAACCAGCCATTCTTCTTCTTCTGCCTGAAGAACTGGGGGTTTTATTTCCAATTTCTTTCCCTTATTAATTTGGCATTGAGCCAAAGCCATTTCCAGCGCACACTCTGAAGGTGGGTCTAGGCAGATGATTCTCCACCCCCTAGCATACCACCACGATGTTAACTCGTCTGGCAGCATGTCAAAAAGGGTGGCTTCCAACTGCCGAGCCCTTGTAATGTTAAATGTTCCTCCCAGTGGCCAATCAATACCCAGCTCCACCCATGCTTCATTACAAAACATTGACAACTGCTCTTCATTCGGGACCAGCCCTCCAGAAGAGACAACACTTTTCTTAAACTCAGAGAAATTTTGCAAAATACATTCAAGGGGGGTCATTTTCCAATCACCCTTTTTCTTTTGACTCTTTCCAGACCCTTTCTTAACTTTCCTCTGTTCTGTCCTTTCCATCTTGTCCTGTTTTGAAGCACCCTGCCCCATGTTCCCTGTCCAGTCCTATCTGCCCTTTGCAGATGACGTATGACTTTTGGGGTAGCCTCTCTGTCTACCTGGGGGGATGTCTGAGACAAAACAACAGACAGATAACGTTCCGATGCACCCTTCCCCTCCCGTGTCCAAATGACACCCGGGTAGCCTCTCTGTCTAGGTAGCCTCTCCGTCTACCCTGGGGAGATGCCTAACACGGAACAACGGACAAATAATGTACAACACTCGCTTCCCGGTTTTCGCGGCCCTTCTCCTCGCGGAGGGAGGGAAACGCGCTACTCACGGTCCTCACTCGCTTCAGGGTAAACTGCTGCAGATAAGCCCTGTCTCATACACACACTTTCACACACCACTCTCTTCACACTTAAGCCCAATGAGCTCTTACCCCTTTCGAAGAGACGTTGGAACGTTGAAACCCCCTGCTCTTCTCCAATCCTTTCCAACCTTGTTTCGATTTAAAAGGGAGTCATCATGGCAATACCTCGTCGCCCCAATCCGCTCCCACAGGCTTGGGCAGGCTGAATATAGCCTGGAGCGCTCTTCCCAACCCCCTGCAGGGACCACGTCCAAGGCAAAGAGGAATGCCAACAAGATGATGTCCCGGCGGAGTAACCCCAAATTGTTATAAACAATACGCCCTAGTCCCTTTTAGGGTCCTAGTGGCTGAGGATTCGCTCCCAAATACTCACCCAATAGAGCTCAAGAACGAACGAAACAAGATGGAGGATGGAGTATATTTATTTCTAACACGTGCACATGGAGAAGGGCCAAGCCAGTTCTGACAAATTCTGCTGTGCTGGCCTTTTTATAAGCTTTGTTTTACTAATTATGCATGCATCAATCTCATCATATCTACATCATAACTACATCATTAATCCATGCCCATTTCCTCCTGGTAACCATATTAGGAGATTGTTTTTCACACTTGTTATGTTCACATTGACCTTGTATTTCTGCAACATAGTTTGCAACATAGTCTGGGCACAGGTGCATTTGCAACTAAAAGCCTGTGAGAACAACACAGTTATATATTTTGCAGACACAGCTTTAAACAAACAATGATTCTTCAATTCAGCAAATTAGCATTTCTCCTTCCACACACACAAGTAAATTAACCATCAGCATTTTAGCACAAGCAAGGTGATTCCCAGTTCATTTCTACTATGAATTCAAAACAGGCCTAATATTTCTTTTTACTTTAACCATGCAAAGAAAGCTAATTAAACAAAATAAGTTATTAATTCAGACAAGTAGAATTCAGTGTCACAATCCTCCTAATTTTTACACGGGCAATACTGAGACTAAGGAGGAGGAAGCTGACATGTAGTGCCACTTCTCGACCTGGTTGTAAGGAAGAAGGCAGGCAGGTGGGGCCTGGATGACAGGAAGCTGAGACTGGTGGAGCAGTGCCCCACTCACCCTAATGAACCAGCCTCCACTGGTTCTTGGTTTCACAGCCATGATGTAAGCACATTTTAGGGCAAGCACCTGGTTTATCTCTAGCAAAAGATCCCCATCTTGTCTAGGGGGCATGTTTAAAGGGATATGTGGGTGGCAGGCACAAACACAAGAATTCCCAATAGACACTTGTGTAACAGTACAATGCTGCTACACCACAGATTTTAGTGTACTGTGGTGCTACATACACCTCACTTTCTACCATTGGGGTCAATGAGAATTAAAAATGGCCAGATCAGGCATACAGATCCGAAGAGCACAAGAAGAGCCCTCATAGATTAGACCAAAGGTGCATCTAGGCCAGCATTCTATTCTCACAGTGGCCAACCAGATGCCCAGGAGAAATCCCACAAGCAGTACTTAAGCACAACAGCACTCTCCCCACTTCTGTCCCCCAGCAACTGGTATGCGGAGGCCTATTGCCTCTGATACTGAAGGTAATACGTCATGACCAATAGACATTGGCAGCCTTATGAATTTGTCTACAGTCAGTGATGTAGTGGTTCAAGTGTTGGACAAGGACCTAAGGGATCAGAGCAAATCCCCACTCAGCCATGAAGCTCACTGGGTGACATCACTGAATATGAGCTATCAGTGTTATGTGGCTGCAAAACAGGCAAATGCTATATTAGGCTGCATTAACAAGTATAGTTTCCAAACTGTGTGAAGTACTAGTTCCCCTCTATTAGGCACTGGTTAGGTCTCATCTGGAGTACTACATCCAGTTCTGGACACTGCACTTTAAGAAGGATGCAGACAAACTGGAACCGGTTCAGAGGAGGGCAACAAGGATGATCAGGGACTGGAAACAAAACCCTATGAGGAGAGAGAGACTGAGAGAACTGGGCATGTTTAGCCTTGAGAAGACTGAGGGGAGATATGATAGCACTCTTCAAGTACCTGAAAGGTTGCCACACAGAAGGGAACAACAACAGAAAGTGGCTAGGATGTAAAACCAAGGGAATAGGAGGAAGGAAAACCAAAATGCTAGAAAAATAAGCATTTATTTGTAATCCAAGCCCTAATTGAGTCTAATTAACTCTTTTCTGAGACGTTTGCTTCGGTGAAAGCAGTTTGCTTATTGGAAGATACTTCTTGCCAGCCTTTATTCCCCTGACGAAGGCCTAAATATACATATGCTGAAATGCGTTGGGCTTGGATTACAAATAAATACTTATTTTCCTAGCATTTTGGTTTTCCTTCCTCCTATTCCCACACAGAGGAGGGCCAGGATCTCTTTTGGATCATCCCAGAATGCAGGTCACAGAATAATGGGCTCAAGTTACAGGAAGCCAGATTTCAGCTGAATATCAGAAAAAACTTCCTGTTAGAGCAAGAGGACAATGGAACCAATAACTTAGGGAGGTGGTGGGCTCTCCAAAACTGGAGGCTTTCAAGACGCAGCTGGACAGCCACCTGTCGGGTATGCCTTAATTTGGATTTCTGCATTGAGCAGGGAGTTGGACTCAATGGTCTTATTGGCCCCTTCCATCTCTATGATTCTATGACCTTTAGCGGGTCACTGTCTCTCAGCCTAACTGACCTCACAGGGTTGTTGTGGGATAACTCATGTGCACCATCTTGAGCTCTTTGAAGGAAAAATGAGGTATAAATATAATTACAACACAATGCAATACAATGCAGTGATAACTGGTGCCCGTTGGTACAGGTAGGGCAGAAGGCAGGGAACCCAAACATTAGGTGGCGGCAGAGCCAATAACAGGCAGAGCCAACCAATTCAAGCTTTGTCCCCATCTTCCTCCCTGCTGAGTTTGACAAGGGCAACACAGAGGCTAAGGAGGAGAAAACTGACAGGCAGCGCCATCCCCTGGCCTGGTTGGAAATAAGAAAGCAGGCAGGTGGACGCTGGTTGAGGGCAAACTCAGATTGATGGGGGCATTTGCCCTAACAGACTAGCCTCCATTGTAAGCTACTTTGAGTTTTGGAAAGGGAAGGGAAAAAACACATTTTTAAAAAAATAGCAAATAAATAAGAAACAGCAAGCAAGAAAAAAAGACCCAGTTCTGCAATTGCGTACCAGAAGAACAGAATAGTTTCTAATCTTACCCAATCGTGTCCAAGAGAAGGCTTTTCTCTTAAAGTTCCCTAGGTGCATGCAGCACTCATACAATGTTCCAGATTCCTTATATATGGAACACCAAGTAGCCTGGGATAGCCAGGCTTTTGGCTGAGCTCCAAGCTTCTTATTAGGTACCATGACAGCCAAATATCCTTCAGCACCAAATGCCCATAAATAAAATGTTTCTTCCCCAAACAATTAAAGAGAACCATTGCATCAGACATCATGTAAGTTTGCAGGTAATATCCTGTCAGTGATAGTAGTTAAAGGTCAGCTCTGTTTTAAACACTGACCCCTTAAAAATTGTATCTTTTTAAAATTACTATTAAGAATCCCATATCTATTTTTAAAATACTGAGCACGGAGAAAGTGACTTCAAGTCACTTCTTCATAATTAATGCCCTCCCCCCAGGTTTTGGTTCACATGTTGCTAAGTCCATTCGTTTAGTGGAGGTTTAGTGAACCAGGGATATGGCTACTTAAAAGATTCAGGGCACAGGTGCATGACACAAATTTGTGTAATGTTTGCCTATGCTAATTTATAGCAATATAGGCTGTCTTTCAGAGTGGGGAAAAGTCTGGCTGTCAGGGGTTAACTATGGGGTGCCAATAGGATTTTCTGGGCCCGTACAGTATATATAGATTGGACCCTCCAACCCACCTGCAATCTGTTGAGAAGCACTGCTGCTAATGTACATATTAAAAAATGGACTCACTAGCACCATGCTTTGTAGCATGCCCAGTCAGCCTGTAAACAACACATCAGAATATCACACAAGATCCCTTTTGGGATTCGGTTAATTACAAAAAAAATAGATATGTTTCTGTGATTAACAAAACATTTTATTTATGCAGCAACAAGCTTTGGCTTCAGCCTTCATCACGTGCTCTGTTAAAAATGAAAGGATGCTCTTGCCAAAGTGGCAGTTATAGAGCTTTGAGGATGGGATGTTCAGAAGGGATTCATATGCTGAAGCCAAGGGTAGGGACACACTTGTGGTTGTGCTGGCTTCAGTGTGTCTCCATCTCTTTTTTTGAAGCCGGAGATACACAACACTAGTCACACTCTACCTCTTTTTACTCTATAACCTGGGGAAATAGCTTCAGTACGTTTCTCCATAAAATCATTTTCACACAGAAATCAAAACTGTTTGTTAGATCAACTCATTGCCACTCCAAGGTGTGTCCAATGAAAACGCTTTGCTGTCGGTTGGACACAGACAGTGATTGGCCCAGTGCTTTGCTGTGGGCGGTCCTAAAAGGGCTGAGATTAACAGCAGGGAAGGGAGATGTGTCCAGTCGTGGGCAAACACATTTTAAATGCATTTTAAACTGGAGGACAGCCAGTGTGGTGCAGTGGTTAAGGTGCTGGACTACGACCTGGGAGACCAGGGTTTGAATCCCCACACAGCCACGAAGCTCACTGGGTGACCTTGGGCCAGTCACTGCCTCTCAGAATCAGAGGAAGGCAATGGTAAACCACCTCTGAATACTGCTTACCGTGAAAACTCTGTTCTTAGGGTCGCCATAAATTGGGATTGATATGAAGGCAGTCCATTTCTATTTTTAAACCGGAGACAGAGAAGACGTTCTGGTTGCTTTTGAAGCAGTTTGTGTGTCTGCATCCTAAGTGATGTTGGTACTGTCCTCCAGGTTGAGGCCATATGGTGTTGCTATTTCCAGTGTGTATATCCAGAAGTTCTCCCTCTTTGCTAAAGATTTAGATCAGTTGGTATCTCTATTGCAGTTATTGCAGTAGTTCTCAAAGTTGAAATGTTTAGCAACTGGTTGCTTCACTTTTATGGTCAAAAGTGCAGATTTGTGATTTCTAAAATGTGTGCATAGGTCTGCTTTGGAGTTTTAACCCCAATATTGCACACAGCAGGTGTAAATAGTGGAGCCCAAGGGTCCTGTGATATTTTTATGCAAATCTCAAATGTATACAGGATGCATAGAAATGCAGACAAGATAAGCTCAGTGACCATTCACAACAGCAGTAAATCGTGATAACACAGTCATTCAAGCTTTGCAATGCTAATTCAACCCTTGCACTGGGAGAGAAAAAGAAGGCCTAAATTGCATCCTGAACAAAGATAATCTAACATACTTTCAAGCACAGCTACTTTTGAATAACACTAATGCTACTAAAAGTAAATATTTATGTAAATCCCCAGGGCAGTCTGCAAAAACAATTAACATACAGTAAAACAGTACTGAAGTATAGATACAATATATAAATATTATTATTTCACTTCATACCTTCCCTGTATTAGATTATTGACATGAAAGTGCAGCTTAGAGCACCCTTGAATCAGATCTGAGACAATTAAATTAATACCTATGCAGTCACAGACTAACTCTAAGGATTCTCCCCTTCCCTCCTATTTTTATATGATCTTATTAGCAAATGTGTTTGTTAATACTCTGAAAATCTGCATTACAAATATTTAAAAATGGCATCTCATTTCCTTTTAATTTTGCTATATCTTGACACCATAAGTGATAACCAGAAAAGTGGTGACCACATTCAGTTATGAGGAACATCTTTTAAAACACAAACTCTGTTTCCAAAATAGCAAATGATCCTTGGCAAGCTATTACCAGAAGTTAATGATCTGTTTATTAGTTAAATTCTCCAGCTGTTAACACACAAGAAAAACTCAGCTAACTTCTGTTAAACATCAGTTTAGACTAACCTGATTGGTATTAACTATTCTGTGAACTTCGAGTTATGATCGCATCACAATTGTTTACATTGCTAAGAGAAGACTCCTGGAAAGTAGTACTATTAAAATCAAAGGAACTGTTCCAAAGTAAACAAGAAGTTAATTAGGATGAAAAAACATTTAAAAGGATACTGATAGTTGTGTGTGTGTGTGTTATACAATTTGATTGATTGATTGATTAGTTGATGCTCTTAGGCACTAAGTAATGACACAATGTATTATACACAATTCCTCAAGCGTGCTATGGGTAAGAACACACACACACAAACACACTTACTTACCACCTATGGAACCAATGAATGTCATAAATGTAACATTTTAGGAAGGGAGTTCCTGGAGGCTTATTATGTGTATAATAGGGATTGAGATGCTAAATAAATGGACAGATTGGCCACAATCCAATTAAGAGTTAAGCACATATGCAGCCTGATCCTATGTTATGCTTATTTTAAAGTATTCCACTGAGTTCCAGAAGACTTACACCCAGGTAACCCAGGTTATAGACTTAAGCCCATTGATTAATGGACCTTAAGCATGCTTAATTCTGTGTAGGATTGTGGCCACTGTCTTAAATTCCTGGGCTGACACATGCAAGTGGCATGAGTAGATCCATCAAAACACATAGTCAAAGCTCAGGAAATGCTCAAAGCCTGAAAAATATCCAAAGATTTTGCACGTTGTGTTAACAAAGACGAAGATCTTTCCTCTGGTCTTGTAGGAGAAGACCAGCAGAGTCCCCACCATCTCCAGCTAGGGCTGGGGGAGAACCCTGGCTGAAACTCTGGCAGTCAGTAGACAGTACTGAGTTAGATGGACTAATGGTCTGACTCAGTATAAGGCAGCTTCCTGTCTATCCAATAGAGATGGGTGACATAATCATAGAATCTTAGAGTTGGAAAGGATCTTCTTCTTGAGCTGAGCTGTTGCGATCAGCTGAGAATTTTTTGTATATTTCCTCAAGTTCTCACTGTTGCCTCCTGAACACTGTTAAAAACCAGGGCCAGCTCGGACCCAGAGTGCTGTACTTTAGGATATCCATGCGACTGTAAGCAGAAGTGGAGCATGTGTCTTTGTTCATCTGATCTGAATCAAGTTGCTGAGTAGTCTTCTTGCTGTGGTGCATAGGCTCTTTGTGGCAGACCGTGACCTGGACTGGGTACATTTGGCATGATTGTGTGATTGACCTTTGGTTGTAGGAGAATCTTAAATTTGATAGCCTCTTGATTCTGTTCAGCTCTATGCACAGAAAAAGACAGGTTGCTCATTGCATAGCTCCCCTGAATATTTACTATGGACTTTGCATGTTTCCAAAAACCAGATATCCATTCCTGATGTTTGTAGGCAGCATGCGAAATGGAAAAACGATGGTATGTTTTAACATGAATGAAGGCTATCCAGTATCAATGTATGCAGGAGCTAAAATGTGTACAGTAGGGCTCCGCTTTACAGTGCTTCACTTTACAGTGTTCCGCTAATACAGCGGTTGTCAATTGCAGAAAGGCCCCGCTACTACGGCGCTTGTTCCACTTTTACGGCAGTTTTTGCTCATTGCGTGCCACTTTTGCATCATTTTCGCGCGACGCACACCATTATCTTCAATGCGTTCTGCTTTACAGCGGTTTTCGCTTTACACTGGGGGTCCAGGATGTAACCCGCTGTATGAGTGGGGCCCTACTGTACGCAGCTCCACATCTAGCATGTTGGCCTTTGCACCTCACTGGTCCTCAATATATTCTATAATATAAATAATGATTTTGCTATGACTCTTTTCCAGAATTGTTTAAAATACATTGTGCCTGGATTGTATTTGGTCACAACTTTCAAAGTCACAATTTGTTACCATATTTTTTTTGTAGTTGTCAGAATTGCCTAAGAGATCAACTAGAAAGTTAGAAAGCTTACAAGCATTGCAAATGGGAAAAAATAGGACCCATAGGGAGTTGTTAATTCTGCAGTATCATGTAGTCACAGTGTTTTAGTTTAGCTCCTTAGCATTTGGAAATTGCATTGAATTCCCCAAACTATCATCTACGAAGAACAGACTACATCATCCCTCCTGAAAACATAAATTAGAACTAAAACAGGGATGAAGGTGATTCAGTACTGCGATTTAAATGAGACCTGGTTGCAAGATGAGAGATTTCCTGGTTCCATAGAACATAGTTATGTTTAGTTAGATATTTCTGTTTTAGTATTTTATTACATATTCGCCTCAGTCATTGGTTACTGAAACAGGCCATTTATGTTACTGTTCTAAATATTTATTTTAGGACTCATATATTCAGATTTCTGTCTCGTCTCTCTCTCTCTCCTGGCTTATCTGAACAAGTTAATTACAGATAAAAAATAGAGGTTTTTCAACCCTTCCAAAACAAGTCTGCAGGGAAGAAAAGAGAATTCTATAGATATTGGCAATGCTATCCCTTTAGCTATCTTTGCTATCAAAAGTTGTCACATGGATGGTAATGTAAACAAAAAATGAGCCTGGGACTTAAAATATTCCAAGAAATCTATTGATTTTTGCCATTGGGCTGTTTTTTGGTCCTAGAGAGCAGAAAGTATTTTAACAAAAACAAGCCCATGGAGATTTTCAAACAGATCCAAGGAAGCAGACTTAGGTTGCAATCTTAGGCTATGAGCACACTAGTCGTCTGCAGCAAAACATTTCCACTGGCCACACCTAGAGGGGCAACAGATTGATCTGCCGATCAGTTGCAAAATCTCTTTGAAGCGATTAACCCCCCCCCTCAAGCTGCTCCCACCAGGTTGTACACGAAAAGGGGTAGGGATTGACTAGCATTGTGTCCCCGTCCCCCCCCAATTTTCAGAAAAGAGAAGTGGAGATGCACTGGAACTGGCAGAATATCCACTTACCTGGGGTTGGGTAGATATGCATAGGAGTGCACTGTTAAGTGCCCTTCTACTTCCATTTCACACATGGAATTGCTGAAGTGAGTTCCCAGCCTAGGTAGGCCTGGGAAAGATCTCTACCTGAAACCCTGGAGAGCTGCTGCCACCCAGTGTAGACAATACTGAGCTAGATGGATCAGTGGTCTGACTCAGTACAAGCAGCTTCATATGTTTCATACAATGGGAATACATGCAACCATCTTTTATCAATCTTGTAGTGAACAGGGCATCTCACATGTGATATCTTTTATGTGCATTGGGAATCTTACCCCCCCTCCCCGGAAATTTGAAACAGAGCTACTTTTGGTAATTTATTTTGCTTACAATATATTGGAAGAGTTCAGAATGTTTTGGCATATATAGGGTGAAAGACAATAAGGAAGGAAGGAAGATGTGGAACAGAGAGACTGAAAGAACTGGAAGCCACCGCTACATGCACAGCTCACAATGTGGTAGCACGTTGCATAAGAAAGTGTTGATGATATCAACTGGATAGGCTTCCTCCACTTATTGGCCACAATGCAACTCAGAGCTAAGTACTCCTAAGCATAAACCCAATGCCCCTTGTTGGGTAATAATAGATTTAAAAGCAGGTGAAAGAGCAAAGTTAAGATGGATAATCACACAAGTAACAATAAATTGTTGTCACATAGACAAATTGTGGTTGAAACCCACAGTACCCTCCAGCAATAACCTCTGACATCAAATGCCAGCCACATAAGCTTGTATAATGCTTTACTGAGCATTCAGAATGAATGCTCAATAAAGACTGAATATAATCTAACCTCTGTGTAAGCTTTGTACAAGCAAATAAAGATGAATGCTCATTAAACAGATCATTGGGAGGAGCCCAGTGCATGCATGGCCTCTACCCTGAGGATGTTTAATTTTTTTTTAATCCATCTAATCAGATCCTCCACCACCAGTGAGCTATGTTTCAGCATATAGCTTTGTTAGCTGTTATATTAGTCTCTTTATCTGTTTCAACTGGCCATTTAAATCACTGTTGATCTGGCAGCCTTTGCCAGCTTTTTTTTTTTTTTTTTAGATTGTTTGTATTCACAACATTTTTCCTATATAGTGAGTTGCCTTGGGTGGGCTTTGCCCCCAAGGCAGCATATAAATGCTTTTGGAAATAAATACCTGCGGATGAGGTGGGATGTCACTTTTTGCACCAGCTGAAGCTTTTGATTCTCACCAAGGGAGTCCCACAAACAGTCTTGCCTTGAGGTTATGAAGAAATGAAAGGAGAGGGGATGAGTGTCTAAGCCTCAATCTGATCTCAAGAGAAATTCTGTATATTCTGAATGAGGCAGAAACCTAATAAAAATGCTGAGTAGTTTTCATTATAGTGTAACTGATCTGGGACCAGGCTATTTGAAGGACTGCCGCTTCCTGATGAACTTGCCTGTCAATTGCAGTTGTCTTCTGGGACCCTGGTCTGTGTTAGGTGACTGACGCAGGCCCTTTTCAGTGGTAGCACCCTGGTTGTGAAACTTTCTACCAAGGAAGGTTGGACTTCCTTTGGTCCCTTCCGTATTGTCTTTTAGGTGGAAAGTTAAGACATTTTCTTTCCCCCAGGCTATTAATGTGTCTTAATTTTATCGAATTGTGAACACTCTTTAAAATAATTATAATAATTTATACTGAAATTTTATTGTTGTAAATTACCCCAAGGGTTCTTTATAGAGCCAAAAGGTGGTATAGAAATGTTTTATATATAAATGAATAAAATGATAGTGATGAAACACAAGCACAGTAATGATCACAATCCTGTACGAGCAGATTAAAGTGCAGTTTTTGGGGGTGGGGGAATCAACGAGAGGCTTAAAAAGAGTGACAACTTGCGATGCTGACATTTGCAAGAAAAGGAAGAAGATATATATAGATCTACGCACACACGCATGCACACACACACACACACACACACTCATTCGTTCTGTTTGCTAACTACAAGTCAGCATGCTGAATTTGAAAACACACATGGAATCTTGCCGAAGAAGTACGCCTGGCGCCTACGCTTCTATCTTTCCGGCGCCAGGTTAAGATCTGGCTATGCTCCCAGGCATTTTAAGCGTTTAATGTTATAATTTTAAATTTTCTATTTTCTTTTGTTGCTGCTTGTGTTCATTGTTTGTAGGCTGATTTTATTGTGATATTTTGTATTTTAACTTTTTTGTACACCGCCCAGAGAGCTACTCGCTATGGGCGGTTTATAAATGAAACAAATAAAATAAATAAAATAAAAATCTGCATTAAACCCATTTTGCCTCTGTGTGTCTACCTTTACAGACACCTTTATTTTCTAAATTAGTTTTCACCCCCATGAGAAATATGTCCCTGTTCTTAATGCATTCAAGATTTATATAGCATCTGAACTATATATAAGTGCCTTACATTCTGCACTTGTTATAATTCTCTCTCTCTCTCTCTCTCTCTCTCTCTCTCTCTCTGTGTGTGTGTGTGTGTGTGTGTGTGTGTGTGAATTACCTTAAGAACCTAACAAAAGAGGCAGTGTGCCTCTAGAAATCTGAGCATGACAAATTGACATATACAATAAATATGCATTTTTTTTTACTACAGTAACAGATTGCAATTATATCACTCATTCCAATCCCCTTCCTAGCTTCAGCTTAGCCCCAACTAAAGCACACAGGAAATAAACATATTCAGCCGTCTGGCACCAGGCAACCCTCCAGGTCCTGTTCTGTCTAGCACGATGGTGAGACTTATCCCTCCAATCAACATTAGGAGACAGATATATTAGCAATAAATGGATTTATTCAGTAGCTCACAGGATTTATACACATTTGAAATCCGCTTCATTTGGGAATCTGGGAAAGGAGCTGCCCATTCTTCCCCCTCCCGGGAAAAAAAGAATATGTGGGGTGAATATCTTTTATTAGGCCATCTAGTCTTCTTTAGATTTCTGAGTTCTTTGAATGCTCAGAATGAGAGAATAAAATAGAGGTTGCCATCGGATCCTAAACTCATTACTTTCAAGTTGCATTTAATTTTGAGGGGAAAGCAAATGTTGACTTTGCAAAGAACCTCTGCACACCACACCACAGAGGGCTTTCCTCTGGTTTTACTCAATAGGGGTAAAGCTTGTTGAAATAAATAACTGAGAATCTTGCTTGTATAAAAATGTAGGCTAAACCACTAAAGATGTGGAAATAAGTTCCACTGACATGGATAACAGGGCATGTTTCCTGGTAAACATGGTCAGGATCTGAGTGGTTAAAAGGTCCCTCTAAACTTACACTAGTGTTCTTGTACTTAAACCAATTAAGGATGCAGTCCTATACTCACTTACCTGGGAGTGAATTGCCTTAAATTCAAGTGGGCTTACTTCTGAGTAGATGTGCACAGGATTGTACTGTAAATAACACAGAAGTCAATGGGAAGGGAAGACTTAAGGCAGGAATCTTCATTATTTTTAATCCTGGAATACATCTGTAACTGACAACATGGGACCCATTGTTAACTGCTTATCATCTGTGTCATGGATGGGGAACCTGTAGCCCTCCAGATGTTTCTGAGGTAAAACCATTGACCATGCTGGCTCAGGCTGATGTGGTTGGAGTCCAACAACATCTGGAAGGCAAAAGGTAGATCTGCCCCTGATCTACGCTGAATTTCCTTCTGGCTACAGAGACAACGGGAAGGGCTATCTGACTCCCATCATGACACAGGAAGGATGCATCACCTTCCTCCTAGCAAGGATTCTAGCAAGAGGGACACCAGCTTGGTTCAGCTAGCAGCCACAGGACTGTTAGCTGTTGGAGTGGATACCTTCTTCTAGCACCATTCTAGAAAGACCTCGGTTGCAGTGATCTATTGCCCTGTGGCTGCAGAGGCAAAGAGAAGGATAATCTAGTCCTAGTTACTCCAAGGAAGAACAAAGGCAAGCTGCTCTCAGAATCACTGCCAGGGACCTCTGTGGAAAGCAGGCTTTTCTTACTTTTTCTTTTGTAGTTCATGAAATATTTAGGAAAATCTAATGTCTTGGGTTTTCTTATTCTTTCTTAAAGATAACATTTTAAATACTAGTGCAAGCTATTCTGAAACACTAGAAAAGAGCAGGATAGAAAATGGATAGATATTAAATAAAAGAATGCATGTTTGTGTGTTGATGTGCTTTTGTTCTCTCTCTCTCTCTCTCCTCCTACTTAAAGGATATGCTTGAAAAAAGAAAATTAAACTGATGTCCCTAATGCCCGGATGAAAAACCCGTGGTTCTCCAAATGTTGCTGGAGTACAACTCCCATCATTCCTGACTATTCCTGACTATTAGCCACACTGGCTGGGACTGATGGGAGTTGGAGTCCAACACCAACTGAAGGTCCCATCCCTGTCGTAATGGAGCCCACCTGACTTCATGGCATGACTCAGTTGTTAAGTATGATGTCCCACCAGCTGAAGACCAATGCCTTAATGTGCAAGGATCCTGGTCAGTGGCGGCTGGTGGCTCCATGTCAGTGGGGCAGTGGAATCTGCTCCGGGTTTTAGTCTGAACTTCAACACCTTGGACAGATCCTTGAAAGCTCAGGCTAAAATCCAAAGCAGATGCCACTGCCTCACTGACATGGAGTCACCAGCCACCACTGATCCTGGTGAATTGCCATAATTCAGTGGGAGAGTCCATGCTTTGCATGCAAATGGTCCTAAATTCAATCTCTAGAATCTCTAGTCAGGGCTGGAAAAAATTCCTGTTGGAAATTCTGGAGTGCCACTACCATTCAGGGAACTGAGCGGGATGGACTGATGGTCTGTCAAGACAGCTTTTTATCTTCTTCATTGTTCATATATGCTCAAGGCTTGTCCTAATCCACAAGCAGTTTGAACAGGATTTTTTGAAAATAACTAGTAATTGACAATCTCTATATTTATAGGTAAAACAAGTAAAACTGCGGACTGAGGGATGTGTGGAGACCTTTTTGCCTACAGGAAGAGGAACATTGTTGTTGCTTAGAGAAAGAGAGCAGCTGTGGCTGCTACTTTGGTTCTTACACACAGCATTTGTTCCAGGTGCCCAGGGAGTGAGAGCTATTATTGCTGTTTGCTCCTGTCTTCTTTTGATTGTCATCATTGCTGCGCTTCTCATTGAACTGCTTGTACTGGGAAGATCTGCTGCTGGGCATAATGAAGATGGCGGCGTAAGAGCTCGCTACGGCTGGAGCTCCGCCACCATATGTTTCTTTTAACACCTTTTAATCACCTTTTAGCGTTATTTTTGGGATCAGGAACGCCTCCCCTCCGTTTTATAACTTGCAATAAGTTTGGCTGTATTTTAATTTGTTTGTTTGTTTGTCTGTCTGTTGTTGTGTGAATGAGATTGAGTGAATGTGTGTTTGTGTTTATGTTGTTTAAGTGTTTTGCTGTATTAGATTTATTTTAAGATGTGCCTGGGAGAACATGCCTTGGGCCTCGCAGGGAGATTTTCGGGGGGCCCAATTAACGTTGTGACGGGTAATGGGAGGTATGGCGTTGGGAGGAGAACGTGCCAGGTAAGGGGAACTCGTCCCAGACAAGTTGTGTCTGTGCCTTGTTCCGGTTCTCCTCCTATCCACAGGACTGTTGGTTGTACTGTCAGCCAGCTCTCGGATCTCCAGGTGCTGCTTTTAAATGCTAGGTCGGTCGTTAATAAAACCCCCCTTATCCACGATTTGATTGTGGAGAAGGGTGCCGACCTTGTGTGTATTACCGAAACCTGGGTGGGTGAGCAGGGAGGAGTTGCTCTTTCCCAGCTTTGCCCACCTGGGTGTTCGGTGCAGCACTGTGGTAGATCTGAGGGCCGGGGAGGCGGGGTTGCTGTGGTCTATCAGAGTTCTTTCTCTCTCACTAAGCACCCTGTCCAGATGGCGACTGGTTTGGAGTGTCTTCATCTTGTGCTGGGCCAAGGAGACAGATTGGGAATACTATTGGTGTACCGCCCACCTTGCTGCCCAATGGCTTCCCTAGCTGAGCTGACGGAGATAGTCTCGGAGGTATTGTTGAGATCCCCCAGACTTGTGGTACTGGGGGATGTCAACATTCATGCCGAGGCTGTCTTGTTTGGGGCAGCTCAGGACTTCATGGCCTCCATGACAACCATGGGGCTGTCTCAAGTTGCTACTGGCCTGACGCATGTATCAGGACATACTCTTGATTTGATCTTCGCCACTGGTCATGGAGATGGTGATCTGAGGGTGGGGTATTTTTCATCTACTCCATTGTCATGGACAGATCACCGCTTGCTGAGCTTTAGACTCACGGCAACCCTTTCCCTCTGCAGAGGTGGGGGACCTATTAAGTTGGTCTGCTCCCGGAGGCTTATGGATCCTGTTGCTTTCCAGAGCACTCTGGGAGTTTTTCCGGCTGATAGCACTGGCGCTCCTGTCGAGCCCATGGTCGATCTGTGGAATGTGGAGATGACCCGGGCCATTGACATGATCGCTCCCGCACGCCACCTTCAGTGCAGAACTCAAAGAGCACCGTGGTATACCCCGGAGCTGAGAGTGATGAAGCAAGAGAGAAGGAGGCTAGAGTGCAGGTGGAGGCGAACTCCTGACGGATGTAGTCATTCTTTGGTGAGTGCTTCCACTAAGTTGTATGTAAAAGCGGTTAGGGCGGCAAAAAAGTCATATTTTGCTGCCACCATTAGATCATCTCTTTGCCGCCCAGCGGAGCTTTTTAGGGTGGTACGAGGGCTTTTACATTCTGGCCCTCCTGATACTAAGGAAACATCGGAAGCTCGCTGCAACAAATTTGCGGAGCACTTCCAGGATAAGATTGCTTGCATCCGTCGGGACTTAGACTCTGATGTTATGACAGATGACTCCATTGAAGTGTCCAGAGCGCGGTCTTGTCCTTCATTGTTGGATGAGTTTCAGTTGGTGCAGCTCGAGGAAGTGGACAAGGTGCTTGGAATGGTGCGGGCGACCACGTCTGCCCTTGATCCTTGCCCATCTTGGCTGGTGAAGGCCAGCAGGGCTGTAACCACCGGCTGGGCCAAAGAGGTGATAAACGCCTCCTTGAGAGAGGGAGTAGTCCCTGGTAGTCTCAAGGAGGCAGTAGTGAGACCTCTTCTAAAGAAACCTTCTTTGGACCCAGATATTTTGAACAACTATAGACCGGTGGCGAATGTCCCTTTTTTGGGCAAGGTCCTGGAGCGGGTGGTCGCTGGCCAGCTCCAGGTGCTCTTGGATGAAACCGATTATCTGGATCCGTTTCAATCCGGTTTTAGGCCTGGTTTTGGCACTGAAACAGCCTTGGTTGCCCTGTATGATGACCTTTGTTGGGAGAGGGACAGGGGGAGTGTGACCCTGTTGATTCTCCTTGGTCTCTCAGCGACATTTGATACCATCGACCATGGTATCCTTCTGGGGAGGCTCGCGGAGTTGGCAGTTGGGGGCACTGCTTGGCAGTGGCTCTGCTCCTACTTAGCGGATCGTCGCCAGAAGGTAGTGCTTGGGGAACATTGCTTGACACCCTGGACTCTCCATTGTGGAGTCCCTCAGGGGTCGGTCTTGTCCCCCATGCTCTTTAACATCTACATGCAGCCTCTGGGTGCGGTCATCAGGAGTTTTGGAGTGCGTTGCCATCAGTACGCTGATGACACGCAACTCTACTTCTCCTTTTCACCTTCTTCAGGTGAGGCTGTTGATGTGCTGAACTGTTGCCTGACCGCGATAATGGACTGGATGAGAGCTAATAAACTGAAACTTAATCCAGACAAGACTGAGACACTGTTGGTGAGCTCTTTACCTGCCCAGATGGTGGATATTCATCCTGTTCTAGATGGGGTTACACTCCCCTTGAAGGAACAGGTTCGTAGCTTGGGGGTCCTTTTTGACCCTTCCTTGTCTCTTGAGGCTCAAGTGGCCTCGGTGGCACGGAATGCGTTTTACCATCTTCGCTTAGTAGCCCAACTACGCCCCTATCTGGACAGTGACGATCTCGCCTCAGTTGTTCACGCTCTGGTAACCTCTAGACTGGACTACTGTAATGCGCTCTACGTAGGGCTGCCCTTGAAGACCGTTCGGAAACTTCAGCTAGTGCAAAATGTGGCAGCCAGGTTGTTAACGAGGACCCGCTGGTCTGCGCATATAACACCTGTCCTGGCCCGCCTGCACTGGTTGCCTATTTGTTTCCGAGCCAGATTCAAGGTGCTGGTTTTGACCTATAAAGCCTTACATGGTGTGGGACCACAATACCTTGTGGAACGCCTCTCCCGCTATGAACCTACCCGTTCACTTCGTTCAATATCCAAGGCCCTCCTCCGGGTACCAACTCATCAGGATGCCCGGAGGATTGTTATTAGATCTAGGGCCTTTTCTGTGGTGGCCCCCGAACTGTGGAACAGCCTACCTGTGGAGATACGCCTGGTGCCTTCGGTACTTTCTTTTAGGCTCCAGGTTAAGACCTGGCTATACTCCCAGGCATTTTAATGTTCAATGTGTTTCATTTAATTTTTTTTTTGTTTAACTTGTTGCTGATTTTATTGTAATTTTATTGTAATATTGTATTTTAATCTTGTTTTGTTCACCGCCCAGAGAGCTATTCGCTATGGGCGGTTTAAAAATGAAATAAATGAAATAAATGAAATGAAGTACAGCAACATTATCTGCAGCCTGTTTTTAATTTGAATCAAGACACCCACAGAGCATTTTCACAGATATCTGTGCTGAAATGATAACTTCCCACCCTAACCCTTCCAACACCTTTTAATGCTTTACCAGTGATTAATTTGTTGGAAGACATATATTCAATAGCATACAAGCCACAGTCTTATTATATTAAGTGTTTCTGCTGTCTAGTTTCCCCCCTTTTCTAAAAAAAATGACAGTGGTTGTGCATTAATGTTGTGATTCATCCATTTCAGCCAGAGAATAAATGCACATTCTCACCTCATTTGCCTTTATATATGTATCCATATCCAAATGGACATTACTTTTTGAAATGCCCCCCTTCTTTCCCTCCCTCCCTCCCTCCCTCCCTCTCTCTCTCATTGCTGAAATGCAGCAAAGACTGTAATGGTAGGTGCCAGTTTTTTGAATTACTGGGTGACTGCTTGAGCTGATCCTAAAAAGCGAGTGTCTTTTTCTACCGCATAAAAGGGCTGAAATGTTTACATATCAAAAGGCTATAGGCCAATTTCTGTCAAAATTATACATGAAGTTAAGCAGTACAAGCAATTTATTTAAACACAAGTCATTGTAGAAAAATTCCAAACCATATGCTCTTTTTAGCAGTTTCCCCCCACAAATGCATTTGACCCATGACTTGGCAAAGAGATGGAAGCTTCATAATTTACTTGAAATTTCAAATCCCCCCTGACATTTGAGGCAAAGATCTTCATTAATAAGGTTTATATGAATGAAAACTTAAGAAGCTGATACTGTTTGAGGGAAGGGATGGGGAACAGCCTTTCCTTCCTTCCTTCCTTCCTTCCTTCCTTCCTTCCTTCCTTCCTTCCTCTTTTTTTGGTGTGTGTTTTCAAAATGGACTTGACTTTCCTAATAAGTTCAAGAGAAGTTTATTCTGGAAATAAATTCTACCATACTGTTGCACTGGAGGGAACTGAAGCAGTCCACTGTGGACACAGTGCCCATGCATGGGGGTATCCCGACAAGGCATGACAGAGCTGTGCTTTCCCAATCTTCTCCCAGTGTGCTCACGCACTAACACTCAGCGTGTCAGGCCTTTACGATGAATGGGAGGCCACTGATGAGCTTCCTTGTGCACATAGGAGTGGAGAGGAAGGACTGGATAAGTGCACACAGGCAGTCAAGTCTGGTCCCACCAGCCTCAGTCTGCCCTCACCTGCCAACCCACACCTGCCTGCCTTCTTGCTTCCAACCAGTCCATGGGTGGCACTGCCTCCTAAGTCTCAGTGTTGCCCACATTGTAGGAGTTAGCAAGGAGGAGGTGGATGGGGACAAAACTAGAATTAGTTGACTCTGCCTGCCATTGGCTCTGGCTGCACCTACTGTGGGTCTCCCTGCCCTCCCCCCCACCAGTCCCAATATGCACCAGCCGACACTGCACACAGGCCTTCCTTGCCTCATCATGCCATAGTACACAATAGCACCCATGTATGAGTGCTCTCTCTCTCTCTCTCTCTCTCTCTCTCTCTCTGTGTGTGTGTGTGTGTGTGTGTAAAACATTGTTCTCTTGTGACCTGTAGGGATCCTTCTGCATGCTCTGTCCATGGTGGATTGGATCAAGTCCTAAGGGCCTTTTCTAAGGATGGAGGGAAAGTTTTGAAATAAACTAAAGGAAATCAAGGAAGAGGGCATAGTTAATGGGGACTAGACCTTCTGCAAACAAAGAGCACCACAATAATACTGATCTAACTTGCAGGGTTGTTGTAATAATAATAACAATAATAATAAATTTTATTTTTCAGCCACCTATCTGTCCGGGTTAGGGACACTCTAGGCGACGAACAACAAAAATAAAAGCAATCCATATACATTAACATAATCAAATTTTAAGCTAAAGAAACCATCCGTTAATTCAGTTATAACATAAAATTAATCTGTCCCAATCTTGTAGGCCTGCCTGAACAGCCAGGTCTTCAAGGCATGGCGATAGCTGGACAGGGAGGGAGCATGTCTGAGATCAAAAGGGAGGGAGTTCCAGAGGGTGGGGGCCACAACAGAAAAAGCCCTCTCTCTGGTCCGCACCAGCCTAGCTGTTCTCACTGATGGGATCGAGAGAAGGTCTTGCGAGGCTGATCTCGTCAGGCGGCATAATCGGTGATTCTGGAGGCGTTCCTTCAGATATACTGGATATAAGGATTATTGTTGTTGTTGTTAAGTCACTTTCCTTGCAAATGTGACCCAAAGTGTCTTACAACAGCAATAAAAATGTTATTAATGTTATCAAATTATTAATGTTATTACAATGTTATTAACAGAGAGCATAATTATCTCTAACCTAGGTCCTAGACTAGTGCTATCAGTCCCAATGACTGCAATTTTTGGATTACTGAGATATTCTCTACACAAATCACTCTGAACTTCCAAACAGCCCTAAATTATGTATTCATATGATATATAAGGTGGCTAATAATAAAAATAAGTTTTTAAAATACTTAGCTTTGGCTGAATTGGGCACTTACACTGTAATCCCAACAAATCAAATAAACTGGTTCTTTACTTGAAACCAGTGTAAGTTGTGTAGGAAGGTGCCTTAGGCTGACTCAGATCATCAGTTCATCTAGCTCAGTATTGTCTATTCCGGCTGGCAGTGGCTCTCCAGGGTGTCAGGCAGGGATCTCTCCTTGCCCTATGTGGAGATGCCAAGGATTAGATATGAGACCTTCTGCATGGAAAGCAGACCACTGAACAATTAAATCATGATTAGATTTATTACCCACCCTTCACTAGAAAGTCCCAGGGCAGGTCAGACATGATCCTTCCCCATAGATGGAATGCAATGCAGCAAAGTACAGAAAGTCATTTTCTGCATTTAATTTCCTTCTGATCTCACTGGTTACAGCTCCCCCGCCCCCTGAACAACCATGTACATCTGTACCTATACAGTAGGGCCCCACTCATATGGTGGGTTACATTCCAGACCCCCGCCTAAAAGCAAAACCTGCCGAATAGTGGAACTCATTCAATAGAATGGTGCCCGATGCCCGAAAAATGCCATAAAAGTGGAACAAGCGCCATATGAATGGGGCCTTACTCTAATTGAAAGCCGCTGTATTAGCAGAATGCCGCAAAGCAGGCTGCTGCACAGCAGGGTCCTACTGTATCTAGGTACCTGAAACTCAGGCTAACACTTCATGCATTTGATGATATAGTGGACTGTAGTCCATGAATGCTTATGCCATAATAATGTTCATCTTTATGGTGCCACAAGACTCCTTGTTATTTTTGCTGCAACAGAGTAACTCTGCTATCCTTTTAGAAATGACTCTGAAATGACCGTGTTTCAGATTAAAGCCTAAGTCTTCAGTTGTTGCAAACTGTTCCCAATTGTTTCTTTTTCAGAAACGAAAAGAGAGAGAAAAACAGAATTTCAGCGTCCTTGTTTGTTCCTCTCTGTTGGTTCATCAGCAAGACTTACCAAAGGTGTCCTAATGCTGTAATGAATGCCAGTGCCATAATGAGCCCCAGAATGATCATAATAACAAAGGAAAGAGTACCTCTGCAAAATGTGCAAATAATTTCCAAGTATATTATTGTTACTGTTGTTATTATTATTATTGATAATGATAACGACAACAATAATAGCAGTAACAACAGCAGTAACAGTATGAAAACCCAGTTGACAATTCCTGCTCTGCAATAGTTCCTTTGCTCCTTTTATAAGAGTGCTTACCAATGGATCTTTTTCAGACTAGGGGGAGGAAATGGGCAGGGTACCGCCCTGCTCGGTCCTGGGCCCATTGCTCTTTAACATTTTTATTAATGACTTGGATGAGGAGGTGAGGGGAATGCTTATCAAATTTACAGATGATACAAAACTGGGAGGGATAGCTAATACCATGCAAGACAGAAACAAAATTCAAAGGGATCTTGATAGGCTGGAGCATTGGGCTGAAGATAACAGAAAGAAATTTAACAGGGATAAGTGCAAATTTCTACACCTAGGAAAAAGAAATCAAATGCACAGTTGTAAGATGGGGGATACTGTAAGATGGGGTTCAGCAATACTACATGAAAGTAGGATCTTGGGATTGTTGTTGATCACAAGCTGAATATGAGCCAACAGTGTGACGTAGCTGCAAAAAAGGCAAATGCTATTTTAGGCTGCATTAACAGAAATATAGTTTTCCAAATTGCGTGAAGTATTAGTTCCCCTCTATTCGGCACTGGTTAGGCCTCATCTTGAGTACTGCATCCAATTCTGGATACCACACTTGAAGAAGGATGCAGACAAACTGGAACAGGTTCAGAGGAGGGCAATGAGAATGATCAGGAGACTGGAAACAAAGGCCTATAAGAAGAGACCGAGCATGTTTAGCCTTGAGAAGACTGAGGGGAGATACGATAGCATTCTTGAAGTACTTGAAAGGTTGCCACACAGAGGAGGGCCGGGATCTCTTCTCTGTCATCCTAGAGTGCAAGACATGGAATAATGGGCTCAAGTTATAGGAAGTCAGATTTCAGCTGAACATTAGGAAACATTTCCTATCTGTTAGAGCAGTACAACCATGGCACCAATTTCCTAGGGAGGTGGTGGGCACTCCAACACTGGAGGCATTCAAGAGGCAGCTGGACAGCCACCTGTCAGGCATGTTTTAATTTGGATTCCTGCATTGAGCAGAGGGTTGGACTCGATGGCCTTATAGGCCCCTTCGAACTCTACTATTCTGTGCTCCAATATAATAGAAAGAACTTTGAGGAGCCAATGTTTTCTCAGTTCTTTTGAACTGTCTTCTGTTGTTACTGTTCAGGCAGTGCCCTCCGAAGCAAGTTTACTCAGAGATAAATTTTGTTGAGCTAACATTGAACATTGAACGGGGAAGGGTCATAGCTCAGTGGCAGAGCACCTGCTGTGCGTGCAGAAGGTCCCAGGTTCAATCCTCAGCATCTCCAGGTGGGGCTGGGAGAGAACCCAGTCTGGAATCCTGGACAGCGGCTGCCAGTCAGTGTAGACAATACTGAGCTAGATGGACCAATGGTCTGACTCAATATAAGTCAGCATCCTGTGTTCCTGTAGCAGTGCCGCAGCAGCGCTGCACTTTGCAACATTCCCAGCTTGCCCTATCAGCAATGTTTTTTAAAGGGGCAGGAGATCTGTGGCCCAGCACAAAAGACTTGGGGCTTGCTGCGCCCTGCCCCTAGGCCACAAACACTGAACTGCCCGCCCACACTGTACCTTGAAAGCATTCTCATGCCCCTTCCTAGAATCCTGAGGAATGTGATTTGTTAAGGGTGCTAGGAGCTGTACCTCTGTGAGGAGTAAGCTACAGTTCTCAGGATTCTTTGGGAGGAAGCCATGACTGTTCAAGTGATATAAACGTGCTTTAAATGTAGTGACACAGCTCATAGTTAAGCTGTGGAACTTGATTCCAGAGGAGGCAATGATGGCCACTAACGTGGATGGCTTTAAAAGAGGATTAGACAAATTCATGGAGGATAATGGCATCAAAGGCTGCTAGCCATGATGGTTATGCTCGGCTTCCACCCTCGGAGGCTGTATGCTTCTGAATACTTGTTGATGGAAACCAGGAGGGGAGAAGTGCTTTTGCACTCAGGTCCTGCTTGAGGGCTTCTCATGGGCAACTGGTTGGCCACTGTGAGAACAGTATGCTGGATGATGGGCCTCTGGCTTGATCCAGCAGGCTCTTCTTACAGTAAGTTATTATTATTTATTATTATTATTTATTAAACTTATATACCGCCCGACTAGCAATAGCTCTCTGGGCAGTGAACAACAAAAAATACAATAAAATTACACAGTAATACAACAGAGCATATAAAAAGTACAAAATCTAAAATCAGATTACAACACATTTAAAATTAAAATTAAATTAACTTAAATTAAAATGCCTCGGAGAAGAGGAAGGTTTTAACTTGGCGCCGGAAAGATAATAATGCCGGCGCCAAGCGCACCTCCTCGGGGAGACTATTCCACAGTTCGGGGGCCACCACTGAGAAGGCCCTAGATCTTGTCGCCACCCTCCGGGCCTCCCTATGAGTCGGAACCCGGAGGAGGGCCTTCGTAGTAGACCGTAGTGTACGGGCGGGTTCATATCGGGAGAGGCGATCCAACAGGTATCATGGTCCCGCACCGTATAAGGCTTTATAGGTTAATACCAACACTTTGAATCTGGCCTGAAAGCATATTGGAAGCCAGTGCAGGCGAGCCAGAACAGGTGTTATATGCTCGGACCGCTTGGTCCTTGTTAGCAATCTGGCCGCCGCATTTTGCACTAGCTGAAGCTTCCGAACTGTCTTCAAAGGTAGCCCTACGTAGAGCGCGTTGCAGTAGTCCAAACACGAGGTTACCAGAGCATGTACCACTGATGTGAGGTCCTCCTTACTCAAATAAGGACGTAGTTGAGCTACCAGCCGAAGTTGGTAGAACGCATTCCATGCCACCGAGGCTACATAAGCCTCAAGTGAGAGGGAAGAGTCTAAAACGACTCCCAAACTACGAACCTGCTCCTTTAGGGGGAGTGTAACCCCATCCAGAACAGGATATATATCCACCATCTGACCAGAGAAACCATCCTCCAACAGCATCTCGGTCTTGTCAGGATTGAGCCTCAGTTTGTTAGTTCTCATCCAGTCCATTGTTGCGGCCAGGCAACGGTTCAGCACATCAACAGCCTCACCTGAAGAAGATGAAAAGGAGAAGTAGAGTTGCGTGTCATCAGCATACTGATGACAACGCACTCCAAAACTCCTGATGACCGCGCCTAACGGCTTCATGTAGATGTTAAAAAGCATGGGAGACAAAACCGAACCCTGCGGGACCCCACATTGGAGAACCCACAGTGTCGAGCAGTGTTCCCCAAGCACTACCTTCTGGAGACGGCCCGCCAAGTAGGAGCGAAACCACTGCGAAGCAGTGCCTCCAACTCCCAATTCCGCAAGCCTCTCCAGAAGGATACCATGGTCGATGGTATCAAAAGCCTCTGAGAGATCGAGGAGAATCAACAGAGTTACACTCCCTCTGTCTCTCTCCCGACATAGGTCATCAAACAGGGCAACCAAGGCCATCTCAGTGCCAAAACCAGGCCTGAAACCCGATTGAAATGGATCTAGATAATCGGTTTCATCCAATAGCGCCTGGAGCTGGCTAGCAACCACTCGTTCCAAGATCTTGCCCAGGAATGGAACATTTGCCACTGGTCTGTAGCTGTTGAAGTTTTCTGGGTCCAAGGAAGGTTTTTTCAGAAGTGGTCGCACCACCGCCTCTTTCAGACAGCCAGGGAGGCATTTATCACTTCCTTGGCCCAGCCAACTGTTCTCTCCCTATGGACCAGCAGTCTGACTCTGTAAAAGACAGCTTCCTATTTTCCTGTGCATGTTTACTCCTACATTATGTCACACTGGTGTTGGTGCTAAGAACATAAGGAGAGCACTGCAGGATCAGACCAAAGGTCCATCTAGTCCATCCTGTTTGCAATAGTAGCCTGGTCTTTGGAAAACCTATAAACAGAGCATGAAGGTAAACAGCCCTGCTTCATTGTACCATTATTTGGTATTAAGAGGTTATGTCCATTCCTGAACCAGGATAGTTTGACTTCACTTGTCCATGGTCTAGTGGCCTGACCTCCCACCTGGACTACTGCAGCGTGCTCTATGCGGGCTGCCCTTGAAGATGGTCCAGAAGCCGCAGCTAAGCAGAATGCTGCTTCTAGTTTGATGAATGAGGCAGCCTGATAAGGCCATGGGTCACAAGTCCTGAAAGTGCTGCACTGGTTGCCAGTGAGCTCCTGGGCCCAGTGCATGCTGCTTGTAACTAGCATACCAAACCCTAAACAGCTTGGGACCTAAGTACCTAAAAGAGCACCTCCCCCAGTATCAGCTATCTCAGCCCCTATGATCGATTGGCAGGGGAAACCCTACTGGTGGTGCCACTGCTGGGTGCTGCCTAGTCAGTGCTGACCTATGACTGGGCCTTCTCAGTGATGGTTCCTTGTTTGTGAAATTCCCTCTGTGGTGAGGTGCGCGTGTCTCCCTCATTATTACCATTCAGAATGATTTCAAAACGTCCCTGTTCCTGGCAACTGTGAAATTATTAGCTGTGAGGGCATGAGACTGTTTTAAAATGTTTTTAGATGTTCTTAATGGTTTCTATTAGATAGATGACATATCTGAAGATTTCTCTGTTGTGGCTAATAGCCTTTGATAGACCCATCCTCAGTACATTTATTTTAAGCCTTTAAGAAGGTCAAGTTACTGGCTCTGAGCACATCTTGTGCCAGTGAATCCCTCCATTAACAGCTAGTTCTGCTTTGGACTTTGGTTTTTCTGAATCTGCTACCATTGTTTTCAGCTGGTGGCCTCAAGTTCTAGTATTATGGGACAGGGAGACTCCCCCACACAATTCACTATTTTATTAACTTCTGTAGCGTCCCTCCCCACAAGTCTTTCCCCATCCTCCTACACGAAAAAGCCCCAAACGTTGTAGCCTCGTCTGGCAAGGAAGGTGCTAGACTCTTGATCACACTTTGGACTCTCTTTTTTGCACCTTTTCCACTGGTGTGACCCCCCCCATCTTTTATTAAAATGGCGTTCCCGAGTAAGCAGGTATGGTGTTTTACAGTAAGTGGCAAAGTTGAGAACCGAAACTTGTCAACGGCGCCGCCATTTTATGCAGGTTCCTGACTCAAACTGGTGACTAGTATAAATTATGTGGGAGTTGCCAGTTAATCCGGAGAATTTAACCCTGGCCAGTTTCGAATGCTGGGCCAATGATTTGAAAACGGGTTCCAGTGAAATTGATTTCAACCTGTTCCAAGCATCCGCGTCTGTTTGCGTCTTTCCTAGCGCGGAGGCTGCTATCCACAACCCAGTTAAGCTTGAGTGGTTTGTCTTAAAACGACTCGCGTGTCGTTACTTAGCTCAGATTTATTTCAAAACCCTTTCGAGGTTTGGCCGTTTTGTGTGGATTAAGCGGCCAAATCTGCTCCTGTTAGACTTCACGGCTGCGCAGCGGTGTGAATTACGACAGTCGCTCCGAACTTAAACCGCAATGACAGCAACACACGTCCACGAACCTCTTTTCGAAGCCCGGCATTTAAGCTGAATGTCAACCGATCTGATGGTTTTACATCCAATCAGGGATCCTTGGCTGCTTGTGGATCCCGATCCCCTCCAGGTGGAACTGAGATCACTCCAAATAATCCGCTTTACAGATGGGATTTTAAAACCTTCCAATATTCTTCCCTTGATGGCGAAGTAATAAGAGATTCCTTTGTCTTGGAAGTTCAGGTCGCAGCGGTTTTTATTCATTATAACGACTCCTCTTACGGAAGGCGGTATCCGTAAAGAAAAGTTACACATTAAGAAACGAAACTCTTTGCTGCCTTTTAAGCAACACGACCCCACCTCTCCTTTGACACAGCTTTGTAAAACTCCAACTTTCCTGCCCGTGTCCCACTCTTGCGTGGGGCAGCCCTGATTCACAGCCCGATCCTATGCCATATGTTTTAAATGTGCTTTCAGAGTCCAGTGTGGACGTGACCTAATTAATCCCACTGGGGCTTTCTTCTGAGCAGACACGCATCGGATTGCACAGGCAATCTTGTCGTCTAGGTGTTTGGAACCGTAAGGATGACCGCACTTCAGGATAAAAATCCGAGGTGGATGCGGGGATTTGGGATACAGGAATGCGTAAAACTCGGACGCCAGTCCGAAACTTGTGTGGCTGCTTAGAGAAAAAACGGGGTGTCTTATCCCTCATACCTTTGGCTACCCTACCGCCGTATTCTTTTTAATGAGATGGCAAGCGCCCTTCACGAGGTCCCAGCCTGGCGAGCGCGGGACCATGCTTTGCAAAAGAATCCGAGTCCTGTTGTTATTGATCACCCTGCCCAGGTGAATGCGTCGGGAATCATCCGATCCCCCTTGGAGCATTTGGGTTCATGCTAAGGCACGTTTTAGACGTTTGCTGGACAAATCTCGGATACACAGCCCGAGGGGAGACAGAGGAGGTGAAACGTGGGAAGAAAATCGGGGTGGCGGGCGGGAGGAGAGAGAGAGAGGACTCGCTTTAATTGCCTGTAAATATAAGCTTCCTAGCAATCCTGGCAAACGACCTGCTTACAGAGAGCTCGAGCTTCCCTCTCTTTAATTTTACCCGAATGAGGACACGTTGGTCAAAAGTGAGCGGCTTCTAGACAAACTACATTTCCATAGATTTCTGCATGGCGATTGCTTGGTAGGAATTCGTGTGTGGGTAATAATATTGAAAATCACGGCCGAGTTGACTTGATTCCTCATCTAATAGCTCCTCCAGCCCTTTCTCATATCCCTCTTGCCATGCATCTTCCAGCCCACGCTGTGACTGCGGCTCTAGGAGCAAACAAGCCCCCCCCCTTAGCAACACGCTAGCGGCGTGCAACTGGCTTCGCTTGCATTCGTTATTTCACTGCCATCCTCTTCCAAGGAGTGAGTGACAAGTGATTGTTTGTTTGATGGGGAAGTTAGAACAGGGGGAGGGGAGGGAAACCGAGGAATGGGAAATCAGAAGTTCACCGAAGTCCGTCCAAAGGCGGCGTGGGGGGGGGGAGGAGAGTGGAAGAGTTAGTTCGGCACCTGGATGGACCAAGCAAAAAGTTGAAAGCGCACAGTCGTGGGAGGGGGGAGGTTAAAAACGAAGAAAGGTGATGACGACGGTGAATCGGTAATCAAAACCTAAGCTGACATTGGAAGTAAGATACATTGATTTTTTAAATTGCAGCTAACCAATTTGGAAGAGATATACACCTCGACCCAAAGTTGCAATTTCACAAGCGCCCACTGATTCCAATGGAATTTTATTTCGCAGGAGCTGTAGTTAGGATAGAGGTGTTAACACGCAGCCCAATCCCTTGGAGTCACTGCATTTAAACGAATATCGGCTCCGGTTCTTAAAGAAAGACAAGATGCCCCCACCCCACCCCAACAATTGGATTGTGAGTCCTACCGAAGTGAGTTCTGTGGAACTTCTTCTATTCAAGAATCCTTGCAACGCTCAGAATATTTACAAGGGTCGCAGCTTGGCATCCCGATCCTAAACCCATTTACTTGAAAGTAAGCCCCGCCGTGGAAATCCGTTGGGTTTCCCAGTTTGGGGTGGAGGTGTAGCTCTGTTGAATTCAGGTAAGCTCAACATTTTAAACTGGAGTGCCCCTACCCCCCTTTATTGATTTCTGGACCGGACCGGTTAATATATTGCTACATATGTATTACTAGGTCCACCGACCGCTCCCTGGTGAATTTGGTCAGTTACTTCTTACTCGCTGCATGGATCAAATGCACTTTCTCCTCACCTGATGGCTTCTTTCATGCAGGACTGTTTTGTATCCAAATCTCTCCTGTGGACCCGCCACAGATCTTCTCATTAGCGAGCTCTTATGTCCAAAGGAGCACTTTTAGAACAGGAGAGAGGAATAAATTGAGGGCCCGGGGGGAGAGAGAAAGGTATTGCTAATTCATTTAAACACGACCACTCTGTAAGATAACCTCCGCAGAGCTCGGCTTTTGAAACGGTCAACTCTCCGTCCCCTTTAGAGAAATCATATCCCCTTCAAGGGAAGGACTTCCATAGGCAGACAAGGGCACAATGAAATTGACTAGCTTCGCTCAGCCGCTGGTTTGCTTGTTAGAAAGAGTAAGACCGTTTAGTCGCCAATAAATAAATAAATATCCACCACCAGACTTGGATGGGAAACTTAAACATCTGAGCAGATTTTCTGTCTTGCTCTTGCTTCTTGTTAATTTCTACAGGCGGTGTGGCTCTATATATTCAATGACTAGATCTGCCATAAATTATACACTCACTTTCACACACACATACAATGTTTGTCCTTTCAGAGTCCAAGACTGTACCACGTTTTTGATTAAACGATCTTGATTGGGTACTTGTTTATTCTGCTATATATTTTTAAATAAAATATTATTTTGTTAACTGGTCTAGAGGTGCCAGTCCAGAGCGAGGAAATCACTGGGCTGCATCTGTCAAGCCGCATTCAGTTTAGTAGTTTCCATACCAAAATTTTAAACTTTTTTTTTTGGTGGGGAGAAGGGGCACGGAAGGATTTAGTAAAATCTAAAGCACAAAACGCACTTGTGATTTACTAAAGTAGTGTAGAACTATTCAGAAAATATTGAAAAATATATAAAATGCAGCACATTATTGCTATACATTTTAATTCACTATAATATTTAGAAATCATATTCTCCTTGTGCATTTAGTATTTATTTTTAAATAAATAAATGGCTGCTTCTTGGGTCCCAGCAGGAAACTCTCTGTCCTCAAGGATCTTACAGTCAAGGAGCTGGATTCATTCAGGATAATTTTAGCCCCTTCCTCAATTTATTTAAACAGATCCAGTGTGCCTCTAGGTAGACTGGAACTGAACTGGTTTCTTAAACTACTTGTTGGAGGCCTGAAGCGGCCAAATGCAAACCGAAGACTGGGAAATATTAAAAGTAATAAACAGAAATACACATTTTATGTGTGTGTGTTCTTTGTACTGAGCTTTGTCCAGACTAGACTGTGTACACACTATAACATTTAATACACATTATTTTCCTCAAAAGAATCCTGGGAACTGTAGTTTGTTAGGGATGCTGCTCTGTGAGGGGTGAACTACAGTTTCTGTGGGGGAAATAATATGATTTCAATGTAAAGAAGGCTTAGAAGTCATATTTCTTCTTGAGAGAAAGAAATTATTATGTTCAGGGTTTAATAATAATAATAATAATAAATTTTTTCCTCATAAACAGTTCCTAATGGCTTGTTTCTGTTTCCCGCGGACAATTTCCTACCTTCTTGATGGGGTAAATATTCTAATCTGATTCAGTTCACCTCCTGTGGATTGCTAGAGACAATCGTGACAGACCAAGGGTTCTGCAAATCACAAGACTACCAGGAGAGACGGCAGCCTTAATCAACAAGAGTTTTTAAGGGACTTAGCTGGCCCACCCCTTCAACAGAAGAGCCGTGCAAAATACAAAACACCACATCAGCGGCGCTATATAGACACCATATATTTGAATCTGGGTTGTAGGACTAGAAAGAGAAGATTTTTGAGCCCCTCCCCCCGCATAGTTTCCTCTCTTCCGCACATTTGTCGAAAATCAAATGTGCAAATATTCCATTTTGAAGGTGTAAAGGCGCAATATTAATATCTACCCCTTTCTCGCACCTACTTTAAATCAGCATATAGTTTTTTTAAAAGTTGGGTAATTATTATCGCCTATTGGTGCTACACCCACCTAAAGACATTCACAATACTTTTAACTTAAAGGCTCTCGTGTCCGGAGCCTAAAGACCGTGAGTAAAATCTCACAATTAAGCATCGTTAAATCTCGTCGCTTTCAATGGGATAGTGAAGCACACGCTTACTTAAAGGTGCTCGTTGAAACCAGCGCAACTAACAACAAGTGGCTGAATCTGCCTCTTAACGTGACAGCAGTGGACGTTTATTTCCACGTGAATGTGCTTCGGAGCTGACTCTTTCAGGCTGTAGAATAAGTATCATTGAACTCAGTAGGGCTTACTTTTGAGTAAACCTGTAGAGGATTGATAGATCGGTCTTTCATTCCACCAGCAGCATCCTTCATCTATATATCTATATCTATAACTGTATCTGTATCAAGCAGCTGCATCTCATTGAAACCAGGAGCATCAAATAGCTTACAAAATCTAAGCGATGTGGCCCCTTTAAGAGTTTTGCTTGGTAGAGAGTTCCGCTGAAAGTCAGTGGGACATAATTCCAAATAAATGTGTTCAGGGTCAGGGTGTCAGCTGGAAAAAGAACACACACACACGAGAAATATACAACATTGTAGCGATTGAGATGTCTGAAGTCTGTATTCTTGCGCACCGTATTTTTGTGCGCCGTTACTTGAGCGCTCCCACTGAATTGGAAGCGAAGGACTTGCTGTCGTGTGAACACACAGAAGATCGGGCTGCGTTGTAATTACCTTCAACTAAAAATGTCCATTCTAAACGCTGTTCTCCCTTTTCTCCCTGCCTGCCCCCAATTCCTGCAAGAAGCCAGGAATCTAACACCCGGACCCGAAGCTCATAGATGGGCAGCAGTTAAGGCCCGCTGATGTCTTCCCAGCGAGCGCGCTTTCGGATCGGGACGTAAACCTGAGGATTTAGCAAACAGTCGGAGCAGAAAAGCAGAGGGCATCGAGGAGGAGACAGGAGCGGGGAGCTGGTGCTCTTAGCCGATTCTCCACAATAACATTAACCAGATTAACCTGGGCAACAATTAGCGAGGGAGGGCAGCAAACAGCAAGAGATCAACCCTAAGTCTGGCGGAGGCGGAGGCGGAGGCGGAGGAGGGTTCGAGGAGGAGTTCACTAAAAGCTAGAAAGAGGAGAGGTGGGGGGCGGGAGGCGAGATCCCACTAATGGAAAGGATTACGTTAATTTCGTTAATTCTTAATACTCAGAGATCCTTCTCTCTCCCTTTCCCATCCTCCTCCTCCGGACGAGCCCCCCCCGTCCCTCCCGCCTCCGCTTTCCCTCTTCCCCGCCCCCGCGATCTCCACTGACCAAAAACAAAAAAACAAAAAAACAAAAACGGGGGGGAGGAAAGAGAGAGAAAAATCTGGTTTTATTTGTGATCTGATATATAACCAGGAACTAAATCCAGGATGACGTCGCCTGGGTATAAAAAAGGAAAAGAGGGTTGGGATGGATTATAGACTCCCCTGCAGTTGCGGCCCGAGAAGGAAGCAGATCGGAGTGGAAGGAGGAGGAGGGGGGGGGAAGAGGAGAGGGAGAGAATCGCGCAAAGTGACTAGGAAGGGCCTCTTTCTTTCATTAAAAAAAAGGGGGGGAAGAAACTGTTTGAGGGCAGGTTACCCCCCCTCTCCTCCCCCTCCCTCCCCCAAATAAGCCCGGCGCTCCGAGCCTGGGGAAACCTCAGTCCCTTTCTGCTCGCATCCGTCACCGCGCGCGCTTTCCCGCCCTCCTCCGGGCCGAGCGAAGTTCGCCTCTCGCCCCCTCCCAGCAGCGAGCTTTGGGGGATGCCTGCCGGCATGTTCAGCATCGACAACATCCTGGCGGCCAGACCCCGCTGCAAGGAGTCGGTGCTGCTCCAACAGCCGCCGCCGCCTCCGCCGCAGAACGCGCCGCCCGTGGTCTTCTCGGCCAGCCTGCACGGCGGGGACTCCCTCTACGCCTCGGCCGCCGCAAGCGACTATGGAGGATATTACTCGCGGGCGGTGGCTCCGGCTTCCAACTTGCCCGCCCTCGGTGGATCTAGGCTGGGAGGCTACGGCAACTATTACTACGGGCAGCTCCACGTCCAAGCGTCCGCCGTTGGCCCTTCTTGCTGCGGCGCCATGCAGCCCTTGGGCGCTCAGCAATGCTCCTGCGTCCCAGCAACAGGTAAGGCAGAAAACTCTGCGCGCGTCCCCCCCCCCCACCAGCCCTAACTTTCCCATCACACACAGTAAGGAATCTGAAAGAGATCAAAGTTGCCCCCGGCTTTATTTGCTTTTATTCCCCCCCCTTCCTTTGCACATGGATCATTGTTGCGAAATGACAGTCATTTCTGGGACGCCACAAGACTCTTTTGTTGCTTGTGCTGCGACAGGCAAATAGGGCTACTCCTCAGGGGAGCGGGGGTGGGGGAGGATTTCAAGTGGACCACATTCCTTTCTCCCGTAGGAATGAATAGCAGCCCGTTCTCGTATAACTGGGAGAAAGTTACAAGGCTGGAGGGAGATGGGACTTGAATCAGCTCCCTGGCGACCTTCTCCATGAAGGCTGCTTGTATAAGCGACTAGCCCCGTCCTGGGTTCTGTTTCTTGGTCACGCCAGAGTGTGACGGAATGTTGGGAAGAGACGACAGATTCCATCGGGTTGGCTGGAAGTGACGTCCCACATTCAAACCGATACGACTTGTAAACGAAGTCAGTCTGTGTGGAGAACTGGGCTGGGTGGAGTTTTCCGAAACGGCATTCCTCCAAATTCCCTCCCCATCTTCAAAACATATCCCTTCTGACCATCCCTCAAAAACGCGTGTGTTGGGAACGAACACACCAGGGAACATTACTGGGAGAGTTTAGATTGACTTCTGAGTGAGGCTGCTGTCCCAAAGCATATTTATCTGACCGGAAATCCTATCAAAATAAGCGGGGCTTCCTTGTGAGTAAACAAGTGCTGCAAATGTGTTTATAGGGCTTCAGTGTAAGCTTCTCAGGCGGTGGCTCCTTCACCTTAATTTGTTTTTAAATTCCCAATCCTAACCACTTTTTGGTTTTAGTCCCACTGAATTAAATGAAACTTCCAAAGAAATATATTTGAGATCGGGTTGTAGATCACTACAGAATACGATAAACCAGTTTGGGAAACCAGATATTTGAACAGAACTAATGGACGATCCACACCCAGTGAAAATGAAAAAAGAAGAAGGAATAATGCCGATTTAAGCTTCAGTCTTAAACATATTTATTTAGGAAGAAGTTAAGTGCCACGAAATTTAGTGTAACTTTCTCCTGCCAAGATCTGTTTAGGTTACCGAACTGGTTGAAAGCAATGCACTCCTTTCTAAATACGTATACTCAGAAGAAAGCCTTCGTTTATGAATCGAGCTTTCTTCCAAATATGCGACGTCAAAGCCACAGTTTAATTCGGTTATTAGTCCTGTTCACTTCGACCGGGTTTTGGATCATCATCATCATCATCATCAATATCAATATCATTATTCCACCTTACCCCCAAGGAGCTAGTAATAATCCCCATATTTTCACAACCCAATTATGGGATGGTTTCTAGAGCTCTGGGCTCAAACTGCTTTTCTGAATTCAGTGGGATTTATTGTTTCAAAGGTTAAAGGTTTGGAGCCTAGACTCTCAAACCCCTCTAAATAGCCCTGTTCTAAACATATCGACCCTGAAGGACAGTGAACGCAAGAAGTTATTGTAAATCGCTGCGAGATCAATGGATACCCGAATAAAAATAAACTCCAGCCGACCTAAAATAAAGTTGATAGTAAAGATTCATTGAACTCACTGGGAAGCATTCCCTTGCCTATCTGAGTCTAGGATTGTGGGGTGGAGGGTCATGGGTGGTGGTGGTGGAAATCTGAAATAAATGTGTGAGGCTACTCCAGAGCTAATCCGGAGTAAGCGTGATGGGTGTGCGTGGCAGCCGCAACCAAACCCAGACTCTGCCCCCCCCAGTTAATGGAAGCGTTCCCACTTCCTCACTTAGAACCGTTGGGGCTCATCCAGACGACTGTATAATGTGTGACATGATTGCTTTGTGTATTAATTACGGCCTGCGCTTTTTCGTGGTGATAGCAGCCTGGGCTCCGAATTCAGTTTCAGACTGCGCCACATCATCTCCCTTTTGCACCCCCCCCGTCTCTCTCACTACTTTCTCTCTCCAGGCTACGAAGGCACCGGGTCAGTCCTGATGTCGCCGGTGCCCCATCAAATGCTGCCGTATATGAACGTGGGCACCTTGTCACGGACAGAGTTGCAGCTCCTGAACCAGCTCCACTGCCGCCGGAAAAGGAGGCACCGGACCATCTTCACCGACGAACAGCTGGAGGCTCTGGAAAACCTCTTCCAAGAAACCAAATACCCAGATGTGGGCACCAGGGAACAGCTGGCCAGGAGGGTGCATTTGCGGGAAGAGAAAGTGGAGGTAATTTGGAGTGTCTTCTGGACTGGATTGCATATGCAAAAGGGAAAGGGGATGGCCGGCCCTTTGAGGCGGCTTCTGTTTCTTATGTTATCCAAGGGAAGGGCCAGAGGTGTTGGAGATGGGGAAGAGAAGCAATTAATAGAGTTCAAAAGGCAGGAAGAAAGTTTACATCTTAAGCAGATGGCGAGCTCGCTTCTGTATTCTGTACAGCTCCTAGCTCGTCCTTGGTGCCATTTAATATATCATAATAATAATCTATAGCAGTTATTCAGAAGTCTAAGTAATGGAGCAAGCTCCACTGAATATGCACTTCTGAGTATCTACGCAAAGGACTGCGCTGCAACTCGCCTTACCAGCCACTGTCCTTCTCACCCTACTTCTGTATCGCTTATTCCAGAATGAGCGCAACTGACTCAAATGGAATGTAATTTTAAATACGCGTGTTTAGGAGTGCAATTTTTACTCAGTCGGATTAAAATAGCCTGAACTACGCCATAGCGGGTCCCTGAATCATAGCTTCAGTCCCGTGGATTCCCAGTTGGGCCGGGCATTGCTTCCATGTTAAATGGCTTTGCCTGATTCATCCTATTCTCTGCGCTGATCCACACGTTTACTTGGAAGTGACCTGCGCTGAGGTCAATGGAATGTATCGCTTGGTAAGCGTGATTACAATTAGCAGCGCCACGCAGCTTAAATTTGGTTTTAAGAGTCCCGGAGTCCCGCTCTTAGCACTTTGGGACGTCGGTTGGGCCCAGGACTCCCCTGTTATTTGGGCTGTAGACCAGACTGCAAATCAGCTCTGCTGTCTGACTGAATTCCAGGGACTATGTCAACAGACACTCTTGATTTCCTCACAACTAAAAGCACTCTTTCACATTTAAGTAGCGTCCGACAGTGTAATGGGCTCTGAGTAAAACAGTAGTAGTCTTGGCAGGCGCTGGCACGCCGATCCTACCCGCATTTGGTGAAAACAAGGTGAATTCGGGGAGATGGGCAACTGCCTCCGATCCTGGCTTAGGGGACCCTGTGCCAGGCAAAGAAAAAAAGGGGGCAGAGCTGGACGGTGCCATCCAGCTTGCCCCTCTAGGTCCCATGCGAGATGTCCCTCTTCTGGGGGTCTCGCTTTAGGATGCGACTCTCCTCCCTGATTAATTTATATTCTTGTAGGTCGTGAGCACTTTAGGTCCCCAATCAAATCTGTTTTGCTTATGACACACTCTTGGAGTTTCAGTAGGTAGGAGCGGCAGAACACTATTCGGATTAACTATTGAAAACAATTGTCACCCTGACACCTCCAGTCATGCAATTTTCACTTGGCTCCAGGTGTACAGCGATCCTCTACAGTGTAGAGCATAAAACACTTCCCAGTTTTGCAGATGCAACTGCAGCCGCCGTCGCCCCAGTACAACGCAGCAGCTCGGCTGAGAATACTGGAGAACCCTTGTGCAGGAATGAGGACAGATCCTGCCCTTTGCGAATAGGCGCAGCGAAGTGCAAGGTGGGGCTCTTAGTTCCACGCTCTGTGTGTAAGACCAAGGCCCTGCAGCATCCTGTAGCCTGGTCACACATGCATGTTTAAGTCATCTGATTGCCGTACACTTCTTACTGAATGTGTGAACCGGCTCCATCGAAAAGCACGGCGCTGGCATCGAGTGATAGGGAAGTTCCATCGCAGTGCATTCCTAGGCATGTCTACTCAAAAAGGAAGCCCAGGAAAGTGGGTATTGCATTGCAGGTTCAGGGGGCGTTAGATCCGTGGTGGCTCATTCACACACACACACGCACGCACACACACGTGTCATGTGCACCCCGTACAATACTGTTGTTTCAAGTAATGATCCCCTGTCCCCCGCCCGCATTTCTTTGAATTGGCAGGTTTGGTTCAAGAACCGCCGGGCTAAATGGAGGAGACAAAAGAGGTCATCTTCAGAGGAGTCAGAAAATACCCAGAAGTGGAATAAAGCTTCCAAGACATCCCCTGAGAAGCGACAAGAAGAAAGCAAAAGCGATTTGGACTCCGATAGCTGATAGCTTTTCCCTTCCAGCGCCCCCAAGGATAAATTGCCTGTTAGCTTGTCCGGCGGGATGGACTATCTGCTGGTACGACTTGCACGGAGAAGAGGTCTAACACTTATTGCACAGACACTGCCTTTGAAGGAGGACGGAAAGAGGGACCGTATATCTATGTGTGCGTGTGTGTGTGCGTGCGTGCGTGCGTGTATCTGTATATAATGTACAAGACGACCCTGGGAGCGATCCTTTTTAAATAAAACGTGTTGCGGAGGTGTTGCACAGGTGGATGGATGACGGGCACCTTTGTTTTGCTTGGCTCTTTTCTGACAGATTCCCTTTCCACAGCGGCAACGCGAAAGGATCACAGGCTGGGGCGGGGCGCACGTCTTGTTTAGTCTAGGGGCCTGAGCAGCTCTTTTTGTTTGGTTTGGTTTAAATTGTTTTGTCTGATTAGGTAAAAAGAAAGAAAGAAAAGAACTGGGGCGGGGAGAATGTAGAACTGGAAGCAAAAGCTATGCTATTTGTTATTGATTATTGACCTCTAGCCTCAGTCTGGAAAGAGATGCTAGCTTTCTGTGGCCTGAGAGTCAGTAAGGCTGCAAAACGTATTAAGCACGCTTCCTTGGCACTAAGCCCTCTTGAACTCATGGGACTTCATTTCTGAGTAAAGATGCGTGCGATGGCTTCTTTTCTCCACCGCGATCCTAAGCAGGGTTTCCTAGAAGGAAGTCGCACTGAGGCCGTTGGGATTTCCTGCTGAACATGGATAGGATTGCAGCTTTAGGTGAATAATCCAGGCTCACGGAGGACATTTTTCACAGACGAACCACAAATTCAAGCTAACTTGTCTAGATGTAATCCGGTGTAATCTGATCGCGTGCCAGAGGCACACAAGAGCCCTTTTAACGGATGTGAGGATCGGGCTGTAAAACTGAAAAGAGATCTTGGCTAGCCTTGCTTTAAGTACAGCTAGGAAGTGGCAGAACTCCGAAAGCGATTTTACTGTTAAAACAGCCCGCCCTTTCTCGTCGATGGCAATGGGACTTGTTTGCTTAGGATCTCAGCCTTCGATTAAAAAGGCAAAGCAGAGGGGCTAAAGTAACGGCAGGCTCGTTTTAAAATGAATCTTGACATGATGTGAAGACAAAGAATTTCCCAGGGTTTTAGGAGGGAGTTTTTATCAGCCCGACCAGGGACTTAATTTGCGACTTTCCCCATGCAAAAGTATGTACTCTGCTTCTGAACCAGGGCTGTTCCGTCATATTCTGTTTGGCAGTATCTATATCCGATGAATGCTGCTTCAGATAGTTCATTCTGGGGTGGGGGTGGTGGGGACACACAAAGGCAACTGAACAGAGTTTCTGGCACTTTTGAAAAGAACACAGTTCCGGATTCCTTCCTAGTAACCAGCTGTAATGCTGAGCGCCATTGATTCCATAGTTCAACACAGGGAGGAACTGCGGAGGAATCCAGTTCGCCAGAAAACCACGCTGTCTCTCCCCTTATTTCCGCAGAAATGACGTGGTTGCTCAGGCATCTGAGGCCGGAGCAAGACCCTCTTAAACTTGAGTAAGTTTTGTGCTACCATCAAACAGCGGCACCGATCGACTGTGTATATTGAACATCACTTCTGTATGTGGCATTTCCCCCGACATCCCTTTACCAACTCTCTGCGGACAAAATTAGACTAGCAAAAAGGGCGATGCATTCTTTGCCCCCACGCCTTCCGTGCAGAATGCTGATTGCAACCGTAGCAAATAATGAGTGGGCCATAATTGCTCCGCCAACATTGTTGCACCATGAATTTCGGCTCCGAGGTTTGAGATTTATGATGCTTGCGGAACATACAGAATTGGCAAGTGCTCAGTGCTTGTCCAGACGCACACTTGTCCACCCCCCTCCCCAAAGCATTGAGCACTTGCCACTAATCCTCAGTAAATCACCAAACGTAGACTGAGATGATACTGTATCGTTTTTAACCTTTCCATTGACTCGGAACAAGGCTGCCAAGCCTATACCCACTTGCCTGGGAGTAAACCCCACTGAACTCAGTGGGCCCTGTAGGGCTCCTCCATTCTACTTAGATGTTGTCCCGAAGGGGCAAAGTTTACCCCCATTCCGAAAAACGCAGTGCTGTCCTACCCGTGTCCACTCAGAAGCGAGTCCCATTGAGATAAGTGGAACTAATTCCCTGGCAAGTGTGTAAAGGATTGCAGCCACAGGTGCTATCTGAAAACAGATCCCGCTGATCTTCGCTGAAATCCTCTTCCTCCTCACCCCCCTCCACTTGTTAAACGTGCTTAGGACCGGGGTGTAGGTGTCTATCTCAGCGGCCTCCCACAAAACCCCGTAATTCAGAAATCATCAGACAGAGCGTCACTCAGTTACAGAGCCCGTCCTCTGGCCCGTCCTCACTTACTCCTGGGACAAGCGAGGCGAGTGGTGATGCTTGGTGACGTGTACCCCCCCCCCAGCAACGTCCCAGGGCGAATGTGATCCATCGTTCCGGGCTCCTTCGGGAGGAAGCGCGGAATAGAAAGTCAATGCAATAAATAAATGTGTGTGTTGTTAACGCGAGGCAAAGTTTGGTGAAAAAGAAATAAATTAAAACGTGACAATAGGAACAGAGAACAAAGGGCGAAGGCGCTGATATTCATCTCTGCTTTGCCGCAAGCCAGAGTTCTGCGGGCTCCTCTTAAATTACTTGCCATGTGGGCAGTTATTTGGACTTTCCAGTTGCACGATAATGCCTACTACATGGACATTCAGTTTTTATTTCTGTTGCACACAGTCTTAGCTTATGGCAATAGTAGTAAAAAACCAAAAGGAAAATGAAAACAACAACTGAATATAGCTTTTAAAAAAAGAAAATGCAAAATATACAAACATACAAAATAAATAAAAATATTGCAGTAATTCATGTAAAAAGAACATGTTATATCATCTCCAATCCATGTTGCCATGTATCTTTATGCAGAAATGGGCCATTCTATTCAATGGAACTTATTTGTGGGTAAGAGCCACAGCTATGAAGCATGTTCTCTTGTAAAAATTGTGAGATACTAAGTATAATTGCAGTTGTATAATTAAGGACTCAACCAGGATGAGGGCGTTGTTGGTGCTAAAGGAGAACACAAATATAGTAGGCAAAATGGAAAGTGGGTGGAAGAGAGAGAACCGGTGGGATACTGTTATTTCTGGATACAAATTCTATAGCAGGGATGGGGAACTTGTGGCCTTCCGGATATTGTTGGACCTCCAACTCCCATAAGCCCCAGCCAGAATAGCCAGTGTTAAGGAATGATGAGAGTTGTAGTCCATCATCTGCAGGACTGCAGGTTCCTCACCCCTGCTTTATAGGAAGGGAACCAAACTTTCAAATTTTATTGAATAAGTCTGCAGACCATATCAAATACACTTACAGATCTCCCCATGCTTCCCATCTTGAAGAGCAGGGCCAGTGCCAGGCAAGACTGGGCCCTTGGGCACCTACCTATTCATGGCTCACAGCACCATAGCCCAACACTCCCTCCCGACACAGGTGGTGTGGGACTAATAAGCCTGCCCATGCACCCCACCTACTTCTTCTATCAGTGTGCCTGATATGCACGCAGAGCATAAATACCTGTGATCAACCAAGATGGCAGCAGGGACATCAACCCCTTAGGGAAACCCCCGCTGCCATCTTGGATGACAGCAGGCATGCACGTACTGTTGCGCTGTGTGTAATTTGTGGGCTTAATTTCATTTAAAGCAATACAACAGCAGCAGAGTAACAGCAGATGTTGAAATGCGAGTGTGCCAGCGTGTGCGTGCGTTTGCCTAAGAAAGCAGGTTTTTACCCTGCATCAGCATCACTGACACTTGAGACTTAGTAAAATAAGAAAAGCTACTTTATTTATAGAAATACATAGTAGATAGAAAAGCAAGCGTAGTTCTAACTAGCTAAGTTGGAGGCATAATGCCCAGGTGTAGGGGTTAGCCTCATGGCTTGGAGAGAGCAAGACAAAGGGATGTCTCCTCTCACAGTCGAGAAGAAAAGGAGGGGAAAGGGTGGAAGGAGGAGGGGCAGGTAAGCTTCCCTGAAGACGTAACAGTCTAGCGACAGAAGGAAGTCAGTCGGAGCATCACAGGTAAAAGGTAAACAAGCCTATCCATCTGGAGGACCCTAGCTCTATCTCCCTTCTGGAGCACAAACAAAAGAACAAAACAGGAGTTACTCTTGCCCCACTTCCAACACATACAGCATACAAGGTGTGAACCCCGATGCGAGAGGTAGGTAGGGTTATTGGGCACACTTATTGAAGCCCATGCTGCCTGCATGAGGGTGATGCCTGGGAGCTCCCACTACATTGTTGTTGTGTAAATTTGTATATTTATTAGCAGAGAATGTCAACGGTCTGAAATGTGTGTGTGCCAGTGTGTGCGTTTACCTAAGAAAACAGGCTTTTACCCTGCATTGAGATCACTGAGACTTAAGACTTAGTAAAATAAGAAAAGCTACTTTACTTATAGAAATACATAGTAGATAGAAAGGCATACCTAGTTCTAACTAACTAACTAGCTAAGTTGGAGGTGCAACACCCAGGCTTGGGAGTCGCTCTCATGGCTCAGGAGAGAGAGAGCAGAGACAAAGGTGTCTCCTCTCGGACAATTGAAAAAGAGAAGAGAGGAAAGGGTGGAAGGAGGAGGGGCAGATAAGCTTTCCTAAGACATATCAGTCTAGTAACCGAAGGAAGTCAGTCAGAGCATCACAGGTAAGGGTAATCAAGCCTATCCATCTGGACGACCCTAACTCTGACTCCCTTCTGGAACATAAACAAAAAGACAAAACAGGAGTTGCTCTTGCCTCACTTTCAACATACATGACCTATGGCAGCATCAGGTTGCACGACCCGATGCCGCCACAAATCGAGGAATGGGAGCACCACCCTCCCACCCTAAAGAGGCTGAAGGGGCCCTCGGCCAGGGCCCAATCTGGCCACCCTGTTGAGGGAATCCTCTTGCTTATCAGCTGATAAGCAGGAGGATTCATGCTCTGTTGTGCTGGTCGCTGATCTTTTGTGGGTGTCTTCCCTGCGTGCAGAGAAGTGATTCTTGAAGGAGCAGCAACCAGCAACATGCAGGATGGAACTGTCCTGCTTACCAGCTAGTAAACTCAACTATTCCATCCTGCTCAGTGCTGCTGGTTTCACCTGCCTGCTTTCAGTTGGGGTGTGTGGGGTGGAGAAGGGGATACAGTGACTCTTCCCCCCCCACCAAAATTTTAATTTTAAAAACTCCCCCTTAGCCCCACCCCCAAATAGCTTCGGGGATGGAACCAGGGCAGGGTGGGTTGTCCCCTCTTCAGGACAGGGCAGATTGACCCTGCCCAGGGCTCACAGATTGGGGCCACGAGGTGGATAGGGACACACAAAGAGTGTCCTCTTTGAGTGGCTTTGGCATTTGTGGTTTGGTCTGTGGTGCTTTAGCCTCTCTGAATAGCTGCCCTCACCAGGCACTCACAATGCATAGTTCTACATGTCCTTAATTTAATTGTTCATCAATTTTTTTTCATCTTCATCCGGGCTGTGTGTGTGAGATTTGTTTCACACCAGATCCTCCTGATCTTCCATTGGCCTTCCCATCTCCATCAGTTTAAAAGCTGCTCTGCCACCATTTTGATTTTCAGCACCAACAGTCCTGGTTCAAGTGGAGCCCATCCCTTTTGTACAGGCCTGGCTTGTCCAAGAATGTTCCCGGTGCCTAACAAATCCAAACCCCTCCTCCTGATACCATTATCTCATCTTTGCACTGAGACTACATAGCTATGTCTGTCTAGCTGGCTCTGCATATGGAGCCGGTAGCATTTAAGAGAAGGCTACCTTGGAGGTCCTGGCTTTCAGTATCCTACCTAGCAACCTAAACTTTGCTTCCAGGACCTCACAACTGTATTTCCCCATGTCATTGGTACCAATGTGCACCATAATCACTGATTCCTCCCCAGCACCATCTACCAGGCTATCTAGATGATGGGCCATCCTGCCATGATCATGGCTCTGAATACCAGTTTCTGGGGAACAACGATGGGAGAGTGTTATTGCAATCATGTTCTGCTTGTGCCATTCCCAGCGGTTGATCATTGGTCCATCTGACTCAGTATTTTCTACACTGACTGGCAGTGGTTCTCCAGGGTTTCAGCCAAGAGTCTCTCCCAGCCCTATGTAGAGATGCCAGGGATTGAACTTGGGACCTTCTGCATGCAAGACAGATGTTCTGCCACTGTGTCATTCCTCCCTCGGAGGACTCAACAGAGGATGAGGAGGAATGGGAGACCTTGGATCGGGGGAAGGGATGAGCAGAGAGGCAGCTCAAGAGCCTTCGCCATCAGACAAGGAGCAAGATCCTGCTAGAGCCCTCCTGTCAGATTCAGGGAGTGATGAGGAAGCTACTCTGACCCCAGCAGACAGGAGACTCCAACAGGTGTTGGAACAACTAAGGCAGTCAGTCTGTTTAAGAACCACAAGTTCTCAAAAGAGGGAAGGCTGATTGCAAACACCTGGCCTCTGATACTAAGCTTACAAGGCTGTGAGTGGCTTGGGTTCTTGCTGGAAACAACATCAGACCTCGTTGTCAGATCGTTGCCAGCCCTGCTCATGACTTTTGCCTTTGACCCTGCCCTGCCTGATTGGATCTTTTGTACCTTGACTCTGGGCTGCCGCAAGGACTCATCTGTTCTGCACTCTCTCAGCTCTTCCCATCCATATCCACGCTTGCTGTATTTGCTGGCCTGTTACTCAAAGCCTGACAGATTTACGGCTCAGTCACTGGCAGTTATCTGCTAATTACTTTACTGCAGCTATAAACTATTTCAACTCGCCTGGCAGAGACTGACACACTGAGCTACAGCTTTCCCCCCAAGGCATCTGACTGGCCACTGTGGAAAACAGGATGCTGGACTAGGAAGGTCCTTAGTCTATTCCCACAGGGCTCATACATTTAATTTATATCGTGCCTTTCTGCTATGAAGCTCTAGGTGGCATACATCAGGTTCCTTACTAGACACTCTCCCAAACCCTCTTTGACCAGATCTAGAATGAGATCAGATTGATTTAACTTCAGCAAATTTGTCACATTGTGCCTTCAGACCATGTCCATGTTATCTATCAAATGCTATAATATTTTTTTAAGTCCACACCATTATATATAAACTGGCAAATACAATTGCATGCCAACCAGCAAATACTGCTAGTAATTCACAAACTATTTAGCAATCAAAATTTAAGGAGGGATTTGTTTGCAAGGAGACCCTGGTGAATTAGACCATAAACAGTAAGGTATAAACATTGATAGAATTGAACGGTAAGGAATCATGCCCTAATTTAACTGTTAGTGATGCAGCTTAGTACTCAACAGAAGATATAAGATAATTCAAACTAAATTCTTTGGAACTATTTGTAATTTCCCCCCATGAACTCCTCACTATCCATACCATAAAGGACTGTGGCCTGCACCATAACTTTGGAATTACAAAGGGCAGGGTCAACCACATTACTTCCATATTTTCTTCAAAGTTGTATCACCATGCTGTCTGCCCTGCTTTATTTTAGCAAAATATTTTATGGAATATCAGTGCTTGGCCCATGCATCATGGCAAGAAAACAAAATTTGGCAAGTGTTTGAGCTGATTGACTTGCTTCATAGCATTGGCAAAGATGGCAGATTTTGCAAATGGAAAAAGATTTTTTTTTTTTTATAAAAGCAAAGTAAGTTTTTTATGTAAGGGAATGTGGTGGTGGAATGTAAGCCCCCTAGTGTCTCTGAAACTTTATTTCTCTTCTAGCCACAAGCCAAAATGTCCCCAACTTATTTAATATATATATATAGAGAGAGAGTTGCTACAACCATTAAGTGGTATATACATCAGAACCATCCAATAGCCATCTCTGATACCTCTGGAGAAATATTTAATCTTTTTCATCTTTAATGAAGATGGAAAGTAAATTATATTGAAACAAATGGGGATGTACCAGGATGTGTTTAGGACTGGGGCAAATATCTGATAGATTGTCCCCATAATTTTCATGCACTTGTTAACTGATTCATATCAGGATTCAAAAGCCTGCTCTTGAATATGTGTAGAACAGTCACAAAACGACCTGGTTAACCATCATATATTCAAAACCATGCTTTAGATGATTGTAATTGATTTACAGCACCGCAGTCGTGTGTGCTGCTTTCTCCTCTTCCACTGGACAAGGAAAGTTCAAGGTTCTGGTTTTGGTGTACAAAGCCCTATACAGCTTGGCACCCGGATACCTGAAAGATTGTTTTACCCTTTAAATACCCAGTTGATCACTGCACTCTGCAGGTCAGGGCCTCCTGCAGACATCATCTTATCAGGAGGTCCATTCTGTACAACATAGGAAGCAGACCTTTAATGTAGTGGCATCTACCCTTTGGAATTCCCTCCCCTTAAATATTAGACAGTGCCATCTCTGTTATCTTTTTGGTGCCTACTGAAGACCTTCCTCTTTCAACAAGCCTTTTAAGTTGAGACCTTATCCCAGTCTGCATCTGTGTTAGAGTTGCTTTTTAAAGATGTTTTTAAAGATGTTTTGTTTTAATATGTTTTAAAGTCTGTTTTTATGATGTTTTAGAGTGTTTTTAATGTTTTCGTTTGCTACCCTGGGCTTCTACTGGGAGGAAGGGTGGGATATAAATTTAACAAACAAACAAACAAACAAATAAAGAAAAAGCTTCTGCTTTCAGTTTTGACTAAACCACAGTTTTGCAATGCAGCATTCACAGAATTATATCTGAATTCTCTGATTATTTTGATTCTGATGAGGATCATAGGAAGTTGCCTTATACAGAGTCAGACCATTGTTCCATCTAGCTCAGTATTGCCTACAGCAGCAGCAGCTAATTTTGTGGCCCTCCAGATGTTGTTGGGCTCCAACTCCCATCAGCCTCAGCCAGCATGGCCAATAGTCATGGATGATAGGGGCTGAAGTCTAGCAACATCTGGAGGGCCAAAGGTTAGCCACCCCTTGTCTACACTGACTTACAGTGGCTTTCCTGGGTTTAGATGGGAGTCTTTCCTAGCTCTACTTGGAAATGCTGGGGATTGAATCTAGAACATTCTGCATGCCAAGCATGTGCTCTTCCTTTGAGTTAAGGCCCTTCTTCTGGCTCAATATTCTGGTTTGTTTATCTAGAATTAGCATAAACCATAGTTTCTTGAGATCATTTATAGCTTGAAATAGTGGTTTAGTCAAAAGCTTTTACTCTCCTTCGCTCATATGCAAAGGAGGAGAAGGAAGTGTGAGTATGCAAGCTGGAGGCATGCTGCAGCTCATTCACAATGGTCTAAATCAGCCTTTCCCAACCAGTGTGCCTCCAGATGTTGTTGGACCACAATCCCATCTTTCCTGACCATTGGCAATGCTGGCTGAGGCTGATGGAAGTTGTGGTCCAACAACATCTGGAGGTACACTGGTTGGGAAAGGCTGGTAAACCATAGCTTAGATTGGGGATGGGAAACCTGTAGCCCTCCAGATGTTGTTGGACTATATCTTTCCTCATTACTGGTCACTGGCCATGCTAGTTGGGGCTGATGGGAGTTGGCATCCAATAATTTCTGGAGGGCCACAGGCTGCCCTTCCATGATTTAGATGATTGATCTGAGGCTGAGCCAATGTAGAGGACTAGTGAGCTGACCAGACATATTGAAGCCCTTGAGGAATAATCACAAGGCCTCCTTAAATTGCACAGGGAAGTGCAGGATATTTGTTCTGTAAGCATGGAACCCTTCTTCAAAATTATTGGAATCATTCTTACCCTCACTGTCCTGGCAACCATTTTAATACAAAGCTGCTTGCAGCCAGCATTTTCCCTCTGGTGGCTGCTGAGTAAGTTTGTTATAATGAAAGTTGTTTTCCCAAAAGGAGATGAGGAGGGGTTGAAGAGCGATCCATTTACTTGTATTGCTAAACTTTTGGAAGGGATGCATCTTCCCCACATTCTCCTATAATTACACATGTTAGAATCTGGATCCAGACCAGCCATTTCATGAACTGCAAGGCTGTTTCCATTCACAGAAGTGAGCCAGATCCGGTGGAGACTCCTGCTCTGTGAAGGGATGTGTCTCCTGCTCTGCTGGTGGAAGAATGAGACACAAGTTTTTGCTAATTCCCTTCTTCCCTGTAGCTATCAGCACCACCGCCCATCATGTTTTGGATGGACCCGCAACCACCTGGAGCAAATTTTGTGAGGCATAGGGGGCTGGAGGGGAAGGAAATTAATGAAAGTTGCCTCCTGTCCTTCCTTCTCTTCCGTTCCTATTCAGAAGTAAGCTCTATTGATGTCAATCGGACTTACTCCCAGGTAAGTTTATATAGAATTGCAGCTGGAAAAAAATAGGCAAGGACAATCCTGGGATCAGATTTCGGTTAAGAGAATGTAAATCTTTTAGATACACTGAACAATGAAGCAAATGGCATTAGGATGAGTGGAATCATAGCAGCTATTGGAAAAACTCTCCCATGCTAAAGAGAGCTTGTATTTTTTTTTGCATTGCAATGCATTTTTTAAAGTCTTCTAGATTTTATCTGCAACATAGTGTAGTAGACAAAAACCCTAGGAGATTTGAACTGCATTTAAACTTCAGAGGTCTATATTCCATTTATGACACGTGTTTTCTTACTTTGCAGACACTGAAAGTCTTAAATGAATACAACGTAAGAGTGTTAATCAATTTACTTTAAGTCTCCAGGGTTCCCATGACATTAACAGTGCAATATGGCAACTGTAGCTGCAGATTGTTGGACTGGAAGTGTGCATTTTTAGGGGCTCAATATCATGTAAAATACGGTTACTTCCAAACTTTTAATATCCATGGAAAGTAGGCAAAGCTGGACAGATGCTGGAAATGAATTTAATTCTTGCTGTGTGTGCCTAAGTAGTGAACTGATGCATAAAGGGTGTGTAGACAAATAGTTTCTGAATTGCATAAGGAGTAAAACTGTATCATGCAACCCAATTTGCAAATTATGAAATATAGGCTGAAATCCTGTACACACTTCTCTGGGAGTAAGACCCATTCAATTCATAGTGCTTATTTCTGAGTGGACATGCACAGGGTTGCACTGCTAGCCTTAATCAAAGGGTGATAGATTTCTTTCTTTAATAAAAGCTAATTTGGGGGTTAAGTTGCTTAAAGTTGGTCTTTAGGTAGTCTCATGTACATATCAGTGCATTGCTTTAAATGCTAATAATATTATATATGTTATTATGTATTTCATAACATATAATATCACTGGCATATGATGATATGTATATGAGGTGGCTTAGGAGACTCACTTTAAGCAAGTTGGCCCCAAATTAATTTCCTTTATGAAATAGCCTGTATTATAAATCATCCTACTCAATTAAAGTAACCATTGAATTTTGAAGATCTCTCTCTTTGTGTGTGTGTATTCATTTTACTGATTGTATGTATTTATACCTGGACATTTCCACCTGACTTTTCCATTTAAAGAAAATGCTCCAAATGGTTTAACAAATATATAAACTCAGACCACATACTAAAACACCAGGAGAGCTGTCTAAAGAATTTAAAAGAACTCTCTCAGCAGTGATCCATGAGAACATCAGTGAACAAAAGGGCACCCGGAAAGTACATTGGCAAAAATTGGATGGATCTTGAGCAAGTTAATCACAGGACTAATTTATGAGAGGGAAATGATTTGATTTCCTGCCAGCAAGAGCCCAGGGCGGTGTGTGTGTGTATATATATATATGTGTGTGTATGTGTGTGTGTGTGTGTATGTGTGTGTGTATGTGTGCGTGTATGTGTGTGTGTATATATACACACACACACACATACACATGCATACACACACACACACACATATGCACAATAGGCTGGATATAACTTTAATAACAATCCTAAATAGGCCAGCGGAAGGGCTGCTGGAAGTGGTATAAGTGTAAGGAAGGCCCTCTGGCTGGACAGTGCTCACACTGCTGGATACACCCCCCCACGATGTTGATGATTCTAGCTCTCATCTGCCCCTGCCAGCATGGCCAGTGGTCAAGGATGATGAGAGTTGTGGCCCAACAATGTCTGGACAGCTCCACATGGGCTATAAATGGCCCATGAAATGCTCTGTGGGTGTAGAAGTCATGTCAGTGGTGGTCTACCAGCAGTGGAGGGAAAACGGAATGTTTCAGGGAAGTGTCAGGGGAGGCCATGAATCTGTAGACCCCTTGTTCCCCCAACACTCCAACATGCCCCCCAAAAGGGCCTCATACTTTGCTAGCTGGCTTAGTAATTTTCCTTGAACTGAAGTCAGCGGGAAGGAAAAAAATTAAAATGGAAGAAAAAAGTGAGCGAGCGAGTGTGTGTGTGTGTGAGAGAGAGAAGGCCAGCCTTTCACCACCTGCCCTGGCCATAGCTGGCCAGATTATGGTTTTTCCAGCATGGACTCTTTTGTCCCACCCCCCACCCCACCATACAATTGTTCTCTATGTACATCAGTGATGCCCCATGAACACTTACAGAAGAGTAAATCCCATCAGTGGGACTTACTTCTGGGTAAATATGCATGGGGTTGGGCTGTTAAGCAGTATCTAAATATTTACCTGGGGTTTCTTTCTTTTTTTAAAAAGGAAAATGTTTTATGTGTCTGCAGTTGAACTTTGGGTTCCTGCATAGTGAACACACAACCCTTTTTTGTATATGGAGCTGCTGGTGTGGCATAAAATATTTTGGTTCATGCATAAATCACAGCTATTTGCCCATCAGACACTTCGTATAGGAGGGAGTCTGGGTTAATGAAATGCGATTTTAAAATTCAGGAATACATCACGGAAATCATTTCATGAAACCTTGTGCACAATCGCTTGCAAACCTCCTCAAATAAACTTGGTGAATATATTGACAGCAAGGAGAGCTGAACAGGGCCAGAGTGAATAACTCTTCATTAACAAGAGCAGAGAATTGGAAAGTATCAATTTTGTGCCAAATGGTACCCTGTGGTGAATAATTATGGCCAAGCTGTAAACCCCTTAAAAGCTATAAGGCACCACTATAATGAAACACATAGCTGAAGTTCACAGTATGTATATATTGAGAGTTTTTGCTTGAAAATGCAGCTCTTTCTGTTCTTAATGTCTAGTTACCGCTGAGGGCTTGTAAGTGTTAGAGCTTTGATTAATCATATGAAATAAACTACTGCTATTGTTATCAGTGTACGTCTGCAGTGTGTGTATCTATGTGTAAAGCAATTATTGGGTAAAAAAATCAAACTTAATATATCTTTATTTGATGCTTTCTTCTGTGATACAGAACTAATAAATAAAGATAATAGAATCAGAGGGTTGGCTGGTACCTCTATGGTCATATAACCCACCCCCTACCAATGCAGCAAGCTTCATGGCTGAGTGGAGGTTTGGACCAGGCTCTCCCTGCTACTCGCTTGAAACTGTAGAAATATATTTGTATATTTGGTTGGAAAATGAAATTTTCATCCAGTTCTAGTGGGACTGGCAGAATTTTGAAAGTGGAGAAAGGCTCTATTGCATCCTTGGCCAGCCTGGTGTCCTCCAGATATTTTGGACTACAACTCCCATCAGCTGGCTGGGGCTGATGGGAATTGTAGTCCAAAACACCTGGAGGGCACCAAGCTTGACTAGAGTTTTTTTACCCTCCCCCTTTTCTCTGCAGTCTCCTCTTGTCAATCACAAAATAACTTGTGAGTTAACTAACATGTTTTATGCTCCAACCTGGAAATGATGTTCCAAAAATCTTGGCCACTTTTGGGACCTCTAATTTCTGAGGAGTCCAGACTAAAAGTTCTAAATGTGTTAGTTTATTTAATGGCTCAAAACAGGAATCTACGATGCAGTTACTCCCATAGATAACTTTGTTGTGAAAACACCTGCTCAGTCAGGCTACAGCCTGCATTTATGGGGTGGGGGGATACTGGACCAACAGAGTTAGCCTCTTACCGCACTGAAGAGACAAAACCAAAATCTCCTCTCCCGCCCCCCCAACCTAGTGCTGCTCAAATATTTCCTGGCATTTGCCTGTGCCAGATTTGGAATCCCTATTTGTATACTTCCTGATGTGGCTGCCAAACTGTCATTACCAATCATATTTACAAACTATTTGGCTTCTGAAAACTTATAATGTTAGCCAATGCACCGTATATCAAAGCCACATATGCTCAAAATGTCATTTACAACTGCCATAAAATATAAAGCTGTAGCTACATGTCAAAGCTTCTGAGCCACACAGGAAGCAAGTTAGGAGGAGGAGGAGGAGGAGGAGGTGAAATGAAGGAATAATATGTGGGCAAGGACATGTGATCAGATTGGACAATCTGAAGTGAGCCAGGCTGCTGGGCTGAGACTTGAAGGAAGAGGTGGTCAACTTGGAGGAAAGGGGGAACTGGTGGAAATTAAGTTCCTTTTGACTTGTAGATGGCCAAAGTCATTCCCTCCTCCACAGCCACCCTGTACACAACTGAATCCTCTTAGCATTTATGAAGACTATATGACCTCCATGAAACCCAAGCACCCAAGTGGCTCCATTGCTTGCCTGCCACTTGTCTTGTAGTGGTGTGGCTGTGACTGACTGAAGGTCAACCAGCAAGCTTCATGGCTGAGTGGGGATTTGAACCCTGGTTTCCCTGGTGCTAGTCCAACACCCTAACCACTACACCATGCTGGAATGCAGTGACCAGACTGCTCCCAGGAGCAGGCTACTGGCAACATGTTGCTCCTCAGCTGAGAAAGCTGCACTGGCTGCCAATTTGCTACTGGGCGAGGTTCAAGGTTCTTGCGTTAATTCACAAAGCCCTAAACGACTTGGGTCCAATTGTCTGATTCCTTCTGCTCTGTCCTAGTCACGGAGATCCTCTGGTGGGGCATTCCTTGTGGTTCCCCGTGTCCCTGAAGTTTTACTAGGGACTGAGCCTTTAGTGTGGCAGGCCCTGTGGTTCAGCAGGAATCATTCCTACCTTCTTTGAGATGTCCCCTACAAACTTGGTATTCAGACAGGCCTTGGCAATGTGAATTTCTTTTTACCAACCAGTATTTATTGATGTTTTTACTGGTGCTTTCATTGCCATTTTTATTGACCTTAATAAAATTTTGTATGCTGTGTATGGTCTTGCTGTATTTTTGTGAAAGTGCACTCTATAAATACTTAAAGAAATAAGTACATAATACATATTTCTAGCTCTCTGAGCCAGGGGTCACGAGCCTTTTTGAGCCCTTTATCACATTTGCAAATTGGAGAACTACATGCACTGCATCCTAGCACAACCTCACCTACAATACCGGGCTTCTTTCAATTCTAATTTCAGTGGAGGGATGGGTGGTGACCCTGCAGGCAAGCCCTGAGTGGTATCATTGATTGGATCAGATTATGAGGATTGGTTCTCAAAATTAGTTTGTGGATAGGGATGGACTATAATGACCAATTTTTCTGATTTAATTTTCACTTAGAAAAATGCTTCTTTCTTTCCCCACTGATTTCTTTAATAATGCCTCACAATAGGACTTCCCGGAAGTGAGTGCCCAGCTGGTGGTTGTCTCTGAGAGATCTCTGCCTCAGAGGAAGCTTTTTTCAGTTTAAAAGCCAGCCAAGAGGAAACTTTGACTGGCTTAAATGTTCTCCAAGGTAAAGGTGAACCGATCAGATTTTCCACAGGACTTCGTTGAGCTGTCGGCGGCTGGAATTGATCAGGAATTCCCTGAGATAAGAAGGCATACCGATTGGCTGAAGACGGGGTCAGGACTTCCAACAAGCTGTACTGAAAAAAAGCGAGGCATTTTTTTTCTTCTTAAAAATGTTCTTAACCAGCGAGCCTCCTTCTGTCTAAATCTTATCATTTGGCTTAAATTACTACAGTAAAAGGGATTTGTTTACGAATCAGCAACTGAGAAATCTTGGTGAGACATACTTTTTCTCTGTTAAATATAATTAAGGAAGAAAGAAAATGTAAACAATTTATATATATATTTTTTACGACAAAAAGCTGGCCTGAATTTGGAGTTATAAAGATTAAAAACGGATGAGAGGCAATTATTATTTGATGGAAATATATTTTGGACTATTTTTCTCCTTGGATTATTTCTTTTTGGATGAATCTGCTGTTCGTATATGTTACTAATTGCTTGGTGTTGTGAACCAGAATTGTTTTGCATTCCTGGACGTAGATAAGAACTGTGCTGGCCGGACTATAATAACAGGCCTGGAATATTAACTCTTTTGTTGGTGGAGGGGAAAAAAAAGAAATAGACTGCCTCTAGGTTTTGGAACAGTGGTTAATATCAGAAATTAAAGGCTTCTTTTGAGAATGACAACTAGAAAAGCAGCTAAGGCTCAGGAGCGAAGAGGTTCAATTGATCCACAGGAAGGGGTTATACCCCCAGATATGTTTCAAAAAATAATGGAAGGGATTAGTGATCTAAAACAAGAAATGAAAACTGAATTGAAAGATATAAAAGACCAAATTAAAACACAAGTGGATGAGATTAAAGGGACAATTGGGCAAATAATGGAGGATGCAAAAAATACTAAAGAAAAGGTACAAATCTTGGAGAATAGAACAGATATATTAAATCTGGAATTAGAAAAAAATTTGGACTACATGGCTGTGATTGACTTGAGAAATAAAGAACATTGTTTGAGATTCCGTGCAATCCCTGAGGAAACAGGTGAAGATATCAGAGATAAAATTGTTAATGCCTTAGTAAAATCTTTGGATTTGAATGAAGATTGGATGAAATTTGAAATAGATAAAGTTTATAGAATTAATTCCAGATATGCAACAATGAAAAAAATTCCAAGAGATGTGCTTGTTCACTTTATAAAAAAGACGACCAGAGATATGATATTACAACAACACTTCAACAATACTTTTAAAATTGATGGTAAGGAAATACTGGTGATGAAAGAAATTCCTATTAGACTTTTATGTAAGAGAAAAGAATATGCTTTCTTTACAGAAAAACTTAAGCAATGCAAAATTCAATTTAGATGGGATGTTCCAGAAGGAGTGATTTTTACATTCAGAAATATTGATTGAATACTGTTCAAAAAGCAAGGGATTTCTTCAGAAAAGCTTCAAAAGACATGGAAGAAGATAAACTCAAAGATATGGATATAATTCCTGGGAAACAAAGTCAACAGGAACATGCAGAGGAGGGGAAGGAAGATGATGGATTAAAGGGAGCATCAGGTACATTTTAAAATACACGCTTAAAGATGGATTACAAATATCTAACTTGGAATATAAATGGAGCCAACACGGCGCAGAAGAGAAAGAAAGTGTTTCATTATTTGAAAAAATTAAAATTGGATATAATTTGTTTACAAGAAACTCATATTAAGAAGAAAAATTCCAAATATTTGATTTGTAAAAATTTGGGTGAAGAATTTATTTCGGCTGGATTAAAAAAAAAATGGAGTTGTTCTTTACATTAACCCACAATTGCTTCCTAAATTGATATTACTGGATGATAGCGGTAGATTTGTGGGGGTTGAAATTACTTTACAGGGCATAAAAATTTTGATAGTGGGTATTTATGCCCCCAATGAAGATAAAACAAGGTTTTACACAGGATTTATGGAAAAATTGTCAGAGTTTTCATATGATCATTGGTGTGTCATGGGTGATTGGAATGGGGTAATCTCACCAAAAATTGATAGACTTTCTGAAAAAAATATTAAAGAGACACAGGGTAAATTACCGAAGATTTGCTTTGAATTGATGGAAAATTTAGAATTGGTGGATACCTGGAGATATATAAATGATAACGCAAAAGAATTTACTTATTTTTCAGAAAGACATAAAACATTTTCGAGGATTGATATGATTTGAATGTCTAAAAATCTAGTGAAAGATATTTTTAAAATGGATATATTACCAAAAACTTTTTCAGACCACAATCCTGTGATATTAACTTTCAAAAAAAAAAAATCTTGGATTTAGATGGAGACTAAATGAATCTTTATTACAGAATGACAAAGTAGTACAAGAATGTAAGAAGAAATTAAAAGAGTTTTTTGAACATAATTTACATAAAGGAACAAATGAAAATATTGTTTGGGATACAAGTAAGGCATTTATGAGGGGATATTTTATTAAATGTAACTCTGAATTAAAAAAAAAGAAACAACAGAAAATGCAATTAATTTTGGAAGAAATAAAACAAAAAGAGGAAGAATTGAAAAAGAATCCAACTAAAGTTTCTATTGTAAATCAAATTAAAATGTTACAGAATCAAGTATCAATGCTGACAGTTAGAGAAATTGAAAGGAAACTAAATTTTGCTAAACAAAGGACTTTTGAATTTGCAAATAAACCGGGGAAATGGTTAGCATATAAATTAAGAAAAGAATGTCCAAAAAATATTATTTTAAAGATACAAGAAGGAGATGAGATGCTGACAGATAATGTAAAAATCAAAAAGATTTTTCATCAATATTATTCAACATTGTACAAGTGTCAGGAAATCCCATCTGAAAAAATAGAAGAGTATATATCTAAACAGAATTTGCCTAAAATTACAGACTTTCAGAGACAAGCTATTAATGGCCCTATCACGTCAAGAGAGATATCTGAAGCTATAAACAAAATTAAATCAGGAAAGGCGCCAGGACCAGATGGGTTATCTGCAGTGTACTATAAATGTTTGGAGGAAGAACTCTTGCTACCTTTTATAGTATACAATGAATTCTATCTTGCAAGAGGGAAAGATACCGGATAGTTGGAAAAATGCTAACATAACATTAATACCTAAAGAGGAGCAAGATTTAACTAAAACAAAATATTATCGGCCGATATCTCTATTGAATAATGACTATAAAATTTTTACAATGATTTTGGCAGAAAGAATGAAAACAATATTGCAACAATTTATCCAGGAAGATCAATCGGGGTTTTTACCTAAAAGACAATTACGTGACAACGTCAGGAATGTCTTGAATGTGTTGGAATATTTAGAACAACGAAATGATAAACAAGCAGCTTTGATTTTTTTAGATGCTGAGAAAGCATTTGATAATTTGAATTGGAAATTTATGTTTCAGGTTTTGGAGCAAATGGATTTTGGAGACAATTTTATAAAATGGATTAGATCGATTTATACATCTCAGAAGGCTCAGATAATTGTTAATGGAGATTTAACGGATTCATGTGAAATACAAAAGGGTACAAGACAGGGATGTCCATTATCTCCTCTTCTATTTATTCTGGTCTTAGAAGTGCTGCTTAGAGATATAAGGCAAGATAAAAGGATTTCGGGATTAAAGATAAAAAAAGAAGAATATAAACTGAGAGCATTTGCTGATGATTTGATAATTGTATTAGAAAACCCTTTGGAAGGAATTAATGTATTGATGGACAAATTAAAAGAATTTGGACCGTTAGCAGGATTTAAGATCAACAATCAAAAAACAAAGATGTTGGTGAAAAATTTAACTTTAAGGGAACAGAAGGAGTTAATGGACAAGACAGATTTTACAATAGAGAACAAGTTGAAATATTTAGGTATCATTATGACAAATAAAAATTCAAAGTTGTTTCATAATAATTATGAAAAATTATGGACAGAGATTAAGAAAGATCTGCTAAGATGGGATAAACTACAATTGTCATTAATGGGTAGAATATCTGTGATAAAAATGAATGTATTACCGAGAATGATGTTTTTGTTTCAAACAATACCTGTAATATCCTCTGATTTACCTTTTAAACAATGGCAAAAAGATATTTCTAAATTTGTATGGCAAGGAAAAAAACCAAGAGTTAAATTTAAATTACTACAAGACGCCAAAGAAAGAGGAGGACTGGGATTACCAAATCTGAGACTTTATTTTGCTGCCTGCTGTTTAGTCTGGATAAAGGAATGGATTTTATTGAGGAATAAAAGACTATTGGATTTGGAGGGCCATAACCTGAAGTGGGGATGGCATGGATATCTATGGTATGACAAAGTAAAAGTAAATGTAGACTTTAATAATCATTTTATAAGACGTCCTCTGTTGAAAATATGGAATAGATATAAACCAAGGTTCTATTCGAAAATACCATTATGTGTCTCAAGTCAAGAAGCGTTTTACAGAAGAGAAATGGCTGGAAAAGAGAAATGGTTAACTTATCAAGAACTATTAGAAAATGTACATGGAGAATATATAATGAAAGAGAGAGAACAACTGATAAAGGAAGGATATAGTTCTCAATGGTTTGCCTATTTACAATTGTTAGAAAGATATAAAATTGACAAGAAAATGTATGGGTTTGAAATAAGTAAATCTGATTTTGAAATAGGTTTGTGTACAAATGATGAAAATACAATTGCGAAAATGTATAAACTCTTGCTGAAAATGGATATGGAAGAAGAACAAGTAAAAGAGTGTATGGTAAAGTGGGCAAAATTTTTTGGTTATAACATACAAATGGCTCAATGGGAAAATATGTGGAAAAAAGGCTTGAGATTTACATTATGCTATAATCTTAAAGAAAATTTTTATAAAATGATGTATCGTTGGTACATGACTCCAGAAAAGTTGTCAAAAATGTATAGTAATGTTTCTAATGTATGTTGGAAATGTAAACAACAAGAAGGATCATTTTATCATATGTGGTGGCTGTGTAAAAAGGCAAAATCATTTTGGGCACAGATAGGTAGGATGATGCAAAAAATTCTAAAGATAAATATTCAGTCAAAACCAGAATTGTTTTTATTGGGTTTTATGGATAAACAAATAGAAAAGAAATATGGAAGAATAATATTATATATGATTACGGCAGCAAGATTATTATATGCACAAAAGTGGAAAATGGAATCAACACCAACAACGGAAGACTGGCTATTGAAATTAATGGACTTAGTAGAGATGGATAAATTGACATGTTTACTTAGAGAAAAATCGACAGACACATTTCTTAAGGAATGGAAGCCTCTCTTAGACTTTTTGTTGAAAGATCAAAATAAAATGATGATATTGGGATTTGATGATTAACTTAGATAGCCTATGGAGAAAAGTGATCCTGTATGTATATATTAAGGGACAGGTTTGATATATATTATATACTTATAGCTGATCTGCGACAAATCGGAAGTCAACTATTTTATTTTTCTTTCTTTTGTTGTATTGTTATGTTTTTGTTGTTTGACTTTGTTTTGTTTGTCTTTTGAAAAATTTGAATAAAAATTATTAAAAAAAAAATGCCTCACAATAGTTTTTGTTTGTTTATGCCATGTATTGAATTGCTTGGAGCACTTCACTCAAGGAATGTTATTCTGTCCAGCATCAGTACATACCAATGTATCTGACCGGCCATATGATGTTTATTGCCTGGAATTTGGTGAATAACAGATATCTAACAATATAATATTTTTGTAAGCCATCATGCTGCCGCATGTATGGCAGGATTACATGGGGATGGGGTGGGTGTGAGGGAAATGAGGCGAGGAACTGAGGAAAGCAATGCTGACTGGAGAGCAAGGCAGGAGGATGTGGGGTGGGTGGGTGAGCAAGGTGGGCAGGTGTGGGGTGAGCAAGCAAGTAAGCAAGCAAGCAAGGTGGGCAAGCAAGGCGACTGAAGTGAGCCATGAATGAACAGTCAGGACAGGACAGGGCACCTCCTCAGCAACCATCCTGCTCTGCTGCTTCCACCCCCCACCTCACTTCAGTGGTGGAGGGCAAGAAGGAGGGAAGTGGAGAGAGAGCAGCATCGTTGCTGAGGTGCGGCCCTGGCCAATCCTGACTCGTCCTGTGTGGCTCACCTCAGCTGGCTGCCTCCTTCCTCTGCTTTCCTCCTCCTTGCAAAAGAAAGTATACTGAGGAGGAGAGGAGGAGGACTTGCAGAGCTTGGAAAAGTTACTTTTTTGAACTACAACTCCCATCAGCCCCAGCCAGCATGGCCACTGGATTGGGCTGATGGGAGTTGTAGTTCAAAAAAGTAACTTTTCCAAGCTCTGAGGAGTGACCCATGGGGGTGTAGGAGAGGAAAAGGCTTGGTGACCTGAAGGCGAAGAGAGGCTTGGTGACATGGAAAGGAAGAGGAGGGCAGAGGCTTGGTGACCTGAGGATGGGAGGGAGGCTTGCTGACTGACTTGGAAGCATGAGTGAGGCAGTGGCCACTGCTGTGCAGCAACACTTGACCCCCCGTGGTGTGTGGCAAGGGGGGTGGGGGTTACCAGGGATTCCATTCCTTGGGTTGGGGTGGGGGTGGTGCACAAAGTGTGCAGGGGCAAAGGTCCTAGTAATCAAGTAGATATAGAGTAATGGGTGGTAACTGACCTAGTATGTAGATGCATACATTTGAATTTGTGGAAATGAATGCGAAACACAGAGAAGCAAGCTTTTAAAAGATGGTGATGGTGATGATTATGTGCATAATTTGATGATCAGTTTGAGTGATAAGTTTTATCTCATCAACAATGCAAAATTATCCTCCTGTCTAATAGCACAGTTGGGTAGCCTATCAGTTTGGAAATGAAATGGGGGTCACCCAAAAGGGCTTGTATGCAGATATATATATGCGCCTGACAAGGATCTGTGAGCTTCCAGGACTTACAGAATGTTAAGTAGCAGCTGTGAAAATGAGGAAACTGGAGGTGTCGGGTGGATGGAGGGTAGCAGGGCCGGCACCAGGTATGCCAGGGCTCTTGGGCACCAGCTTGCCCTGGGCTCCAGCACCTTCCTGCAGGCCCCACTTACCTTTCCCTTGAAGTGAATGCTGGCTGTGCTGTGTGCGCATGCCTGCCATCAACCAAGATGGTGGCTGAGATTTCCATAAGGGTCTGATGCCTCCACCGCTATCTTGGTTGATGGCATGCGTGCCTGCTGTGTGGGCGTCGCAGGCCTGCGTAGAAGTGGGTGTGTGTGACTGGGAGCTCCCTCCGTGCGATCCATGGCAGGGTTGAGAGCCGATGCTGCCGTGGATTGCAGAAGGGAGCATTACCTATCCACCCTAAAGAGGGGTCCTTTGGGGCACCCTTGGGTCCCAGGGGCCCTCATCCAGGGCCCAATCTGGCTGCCCCTGGAGGTTAGCAATGGGGGAGAAATTTGATTCAGTTCACATTTTAGAGATGGGCCTACTTAATCCTCACTTTCTGAAACAATATGTGAACCAAACCACAGACATCTTTTGAAATTCACACTTCTCTGAATTTTGCATTGTAGTTCTCTAGCCAAGTAATGTGTATAAAAAGCTTATATCAGGGTAAAAGTTTTCAGTACAGTTCTTCAACCAAACAATGTTTATAAAAATACATCTGTTAGGGTAAAATTTGCATTAAAATGCATACATTACATAACATAGAAAAATGCATTATATTCGGAAACACTGCTTTGCAAAAATGTGTGTATTAGGCAAAATTGCATACATACATTTGTATATTAGGCGAAATTCATCCTAAAATGCTGATGAAGTTTCAGATGACTTTTTATAAAATAGTAAAGTGATGTGGGAATGTGGAGAACTGAACTTTAGACTGGGGGGGGGGAAGAGAAATGAAGAGGAACCAGAATAGACAGATTCACCCATCCCTAGTGCAAGGGGAGAAGATATGACAGGCACCTACTATCTGCATTATCTGGAAATGATTGACAGGCTTTTCCAGATGAATAAAGAGCTCTCTGCCTTAGATATTCATTTTGTTTTGTTTCTAAACTTATCTCCAGTTACTTTTTGCATTGTTTTCAAACTATTTTTAGCTGTTTTTATGATGCGTTTATAAATCACCTTGACACACATGTAGGCAGCTCACACAAGGGTAGGTTGGGACAAAACTGCATGAAACATATCCCCCCTCCTTCTGAAAATGACATGGTAGGTACATTTTAAAATCTCTGAATAGCTGATGGGCAACTTTTCAAAAACAAAAACAAAAACAACCCGTGCTCCTTCAACAGTCAATTTGCATAACCAGCATAATGTCAGAGCTGTGGACACTTGCTGCTCTTCTGATACATAGTCTGCAAGTGCAAATTGCAATTTTCCAGTTTATGGAAGAAAATGTGCAATTATGAATGAATGAGTCACTCTGGAGTGCTGCTCACAGCGAGTTGGCTGCTCACCTGAGCAGCATTTCAGTTGTAGGTTTGTTATAATGGCTCCTGGTATATCCTCAGAACTGTTCACAGTTTTTTTTTTTTAAAAAGCCTGCAGTGTGTTTGACTAGACTGAGGTGGGCCTGATCCATCCTGACCGGTACATTTTTCTGACCCCCAAGACCCCACTGATTTTGGTAGTAGCAGTGGCAACCCCCCCTGCCCAAATTTAAAGTTGGCCCAACACTGTACTGAGGCTATGGTTGTTAAATGAAGAGGTTTATTTTAGGGTACTCTCCTTGCTCACCGTTGCATACAGGCTGGTGTTGTTCCTTCCAGAATTCTCTGTAAGTTTTGGGATGGACTAGTCTATGCATAGCCCAGAGCATTCTGGAATACTGGTCAAGATTAAGCACATGCTGTAGACATTATAATAACCTGTGTGCGTGCATGAGTACATGTGTGTGTGTGTGAGAGAGAGAGAGACAGAGAGAGAGAGTAGGGGGGACATTCTTTTGATCACATCCACCACTGGCATGTGGCTCTCAGAGGGTGGCCAAGAGTGAATGCAGCCCATGGGCTAAAAAAAGTTAGCAACCCCTGGACTAGAACTAGACAATGGGGAGGGGGGGAAAGAAATGAGTGTGTGAACACAATAGAGACTGATGCTTATCTCATACCACATTAATCTCTCTTTAAAACTATTTTCTGGCTCCAGCCTTAGAGCTGGTGGAGCTCGTCATCTGGTTGGTTCCAAGTTCCATCACTGGGGCTGTTACCCTCGCAGCATCATTCATAGATTGTTTTAACCGGGTGTGTATTCCTGGGGGGAAGATCTGGGACACAGTCATGTCACTTTTTTTGGCAGGCGTCCCCCTTCTGACCACATTTGGTGTCCAGCTATCTGTTTCTACAACCAATCAAGCTGCCACAATTGCCGAACACTGAGCATGCTTGTGTTTAAAAGCTACCCCCTTTCCTAGTTGCTTTGGGAGAGATACGGAGAATCCAGCAAGGTCAGCAGTCACTACAGCCAATCAGCAGTCAGTGTTAATCTTCTTGCATGCTAATTGGTTCCCACCATCTGTCACTGTGGGGAGAAAAAAAAACACGAGGAGGGAGAGAGTCAGGAGGAGTTAACACAGCAAAATTTACAGAGAAGAGGAGGGACAGCCAAGCCCAGATATTTACTTTCTAGGCAGAAGTGTGGGGAGGGATATATCACTGCAAGCTCAGGCTGCCAGCCAGCAGCAAGCTTTGGGGGAGACTCGGGCTTGGTTTTGAGAGAAGGTTGGGGGGGAAGGATGGAGTAGTGGATGAGTCCCAACAAGGTGGAGATGGTGGCAAGTCCTTCATCTGCCAAGGAGGAGCTTTTCTGAAGAAAGGGGTTGCTCAAGTTGTGTGTGTGTATGTGTGAGAGGGGGGGAGGCATGTATCGCAGGTATGTATGCAGGCATGCTTACTTACTGAAGGGGGAGTTACTCAAGTTGTGTGTGTGTGTGTGTGTTTTGTGTGTGTGTGTGTGAGAGAGAGATATATATATATTATTAAATTTATATCCTACCTTCCTCCCAGAAGGATTTTGTGGAGACTGAGGCTTGCTTTTAAAAAAAAAAAAAGTCATGGGGGAAAGGATGGAGCACTGGGTGTGTCCCTGTATGCTGAGAATGCTGGTGTCTGGAATGACAATTCTAATGCAATATAAGCAATAAAAGTACAATTAAAAAGCACTCAGGATCGAGCACAGCCCATTGCAATTGCTACAACCGGCAGAAAAATCGTTAAGTGGTCTGCCAAGACCCTCGGCAATTTTCAAGTGGTCTGTGGGGAAAAAAAGTTTGGGAACCACTAATCTAGATTTAATGAATTTGGGGAAATTCTTGGGCTGTTATCACAGTAAGTCTGAGATCAGCAGCCAATATAGAAAGCCTTGTGGTAGTAAGGGTTTCAGGATGTTCAACAATGTAGACCAGCCAGGGCCTTGGGGGGGACACATGGGCCAATTATACCGGGCCTGACATATGAGGGGGGCCTCATACGTGGAGGGGGCGACATCAACCTTGGCATTGCTGCATTGTTGCCAACTCTTCCCCCCCCCCCAGAATCCCAGTAACTTGAGCTCCATAAACCTAATGGGGGGGGGGAAATTACAGACCAAACTCTACCGGTGGTAGTGTCCTTTTGTCATGAGAGAAAGCCACATAAAGAAAGCCATACTTAGCCATGCTTAGCATATACTCACTGAAATCAAAGGGACAACTGGATCCAACTATAACACCATGAGAGATGACTGAATATTTTGAGAAACTGGAACAACTGAACTCTGGACTCATGAAAAAAAAGCCCTATAAAGTCACTGGTGGCAGAGGCCACAGAATGTTGAAAGAAACCAAAACAGCGATCAACAATCCAGACTGCTGCTCTTAGAAGTGTTGGGAGTAAAGCACCAATCATGTTACAAGTGTCTTGAACCAGTGGGGGTGGTAGACAGAAAGGCAATCTAGTTTTCCCTCTGCTGATTCCTCCTCTAAAGTGTTTGTTGTTTTTGCAGGCTTTGCTTCTCTTCCTCCCTTCTCTTCCTGTCTTTGTTCCCAGTTTGTTAGTTATGGCTCCCTGAAGTCGCACGGCTGCTTCAGCATGTATGATTTTACCTCTTTGTCATAATAAACATTTTTAGTTTCTTTATTCTTCCAACTACCAGTCTTAACAGACCAGTTATCTGCACTCTGCTGCAATATATATCCACCAAAAACTCTTAACTGAGAGAATATAACAAAATGTGTTTCTGGTCCTGTGGGTAATCAACTGGAACTTCTGGAACCTATCATTGTCTTCTAGCCGAACCTCCAAAAGACATCCTGCACTTATCACTCAACAGAAGTCAAAATAAAGTAAGCGGCTGAAAGCTTATTTTTATTGTGTAATCTTAGAAGGATGTATACTCTTAGAAGGGGCATGGTTATGACTCATGAAAGGACCCTGCACTTCTAAATTTGCCACTAAGCTACTGGTTTGAACATAGTTTTGCCATAGGCCACGTTACCTTCTATCCTTTTCAACAGGGACATAGATTATAAACTCACTACAACGGTGGATCTGGTTCTCAGATAAGAGTGAAGGTTTTAACCATTTGCATTGTGTGATAAAATGGTAACATGGTTAACCTCAGCTAAATTTCCGAGTCTCCACCTGCCTGTGTCTTTACCAAATTAACACTGCAACAAACTGTTTCTCTGCCCTGCTCACAAGTTTAAGGGTGTGACATTCCAAAGGCTGGAGAGGGATAATTAAACTCTTCTGCAGAATCAAATTGATCTGCCAAGCCTCATTTGCAGTAATCAAGCCAGCAAACACGTAGCAATTTTTATGCTAGTTTAGAGCTAGGAATCAGCAAGGCATGCTTTTTATGTACAAATTCAGTAGATTTTGTGGATTACACAGTGCTCAACCATGTTCAGGGTCCTGGTAAATTGTATCTGGAACACTCACTGCCATTAAAAGACTTAGAAAAAAATTCTTCAGCTCTAAAGTTAGGTTCTGCCAAGGGGGCAAAAATTATTATATCTCTGAAATAGGGATGGAAAGATTTTTTTGTTCTCTCAATTTCTCATTTTCCCAATTTTAAATTTGGTTCTCTGCATTTTTGTAGCCATTTGCAATTTATTTTGATAAAAAAATGCTCATGAAAATTCTTCAATACAGTATTGTAATGCAATTGTAATGTGGTGCAGCAACTGCAAGTACTCTTGGATGAAACAGATTATCTTGACCCATTCCAGTCTAGGTTCAGGCCTGGTTATGGGACTGAATCGGCCTTAGTCACCCTGATGGATGACCTTTATCGGGAGAAGGACAGGGGGAGTGCGACCCTGTTATTCTTACTTGATCTCTCAGCGGCTTTTGATACCATTGACCATGGTATCCTTCTGGGCCGACTTGGTGAACTGAGTATTGGAGGCACTGTTTTACAGTGGTTCTGATCCTATCTCCAGGGTCGTTCTCAGAGAATAGCATTGGGTGACTGTCTTTTGGCCCCCTGGCAGCTGTGCTGTGGGGTGCCGCAGGGTACCACCTTGTCCCCCATGCTGTTTATCATCTATATGAAGCCCTTGGGAGCAGTCACCAGGAGCTTTGGGGCAAGGTGTCAGCAGTATGCTGATGATATCCAGCTCTATTTCTCCATAACATCTGAATCAGGAGAGGCCGTGCAAGTCCTGGACCGCTGCCTGGACTCGGTGGTGGGCTAGATGAGGGCCAATGAACTGAGTCTCAATCCTAGCGAGACTGAGGCGCTGTGGGTTGGTGGTTTCTGAGTTCGGATAATTCGTCAGTTGCCTGCTTTGGACGGGGTCGTACTCCCTCTGAAAGAGCAGGTCCGTAGCCTGGGGGTACTCCTGGATCCATCTTTGTTGCTAGAGTAGGGTTGCAGTAGGGTTGCCAGGTCGGAACCATCCGAAAACCTGAGAAAACAGGGATGGGCCCTAGTGATGTCATGGGGCGGGCCCTAGTGACGTCACGGGGCGGGCCCCAATGATGTCATGGGGTGGTATCATGGGGTGGACCCCAGCGATGTCATGGGGTAGGCCCCAGTGATGTCATGGGGTGTGCTCTAGTGATATCACAGGGGTGGGCCCTAGTGATGTCATTAAGCATGACACATTAAGTATCAACCACAGTTGCTTGGAGCATACCATTCAAAAAAAAATTCTCTGATTGGAATAAAGATAGAAATCTTACCTAAAAGAGGGTGTTTCCAGGTCCAGCTGAAGTGACAAGGTCATTCCTTCTCACTGGCTTAGGGAGCATGGATGCAAAATGGAAATGGACTGCCTTCAAGTCAATCCGGTCTTATGACAACCCTATGAATAGGGTTTTCATGGTAAGCGGTATTCAGAGAGGGTTTACCATTGCCTCCCTCTGAGGCTGAAAGGTAGTGACTGGCTCAAGGTCACCCAGTAGCTAAGCAAACACCGGGTAGCAGGTCTAATCCAGGTAAAAACCCCAAAGCCGGGGCCCTTCCCAGCGACCCAGCCAGCCAACTAACTCACATCGTAGGTGCTCCAAGTTCCTCCCTCACTTTCTCTCTCCGATTGTGCCGCTGCTGAGGAAGCCTGGGCTCTCATTGGGCCTCAGGGGCAGCCAATGAGAATGCAGGGTGGTGCTTGTTGGGAAGGCAAATGGAGTCCTTCCCCGTCCCCAGCTTGGTGGGTTGTTATGCTGCCAGGGTGGGTGGTGCAATGCACATGCGTGCAAAGGAGAGAGAGAGAGAGGCAAACGAAGGAGGCGTTGAAGCAGGTAGAAGCAAGGGGGAATTAGCGTATGCGTGTCTGGAAGCTAGGACATGCATGCGTGGCTGGGTGGTCATCCACAAAAGCTGGAGATTCAGGAACATGTGGGTGAGTCTGACTGGAGGTCAGAACAGCAGCAGTGATCCCTGAGTCTCCAGTGGGATCCCTGAGAACTGGCAACCCTACTCTAGGGGCCCAGGTGACCTCAGTGGCTAGGAGTGCCTTTTACCAGCTTTGGCTGGTAAGACAGCTGCAGCTATTTCTGGACAGGGATAGCCTGACCACTGTTGTCCACGCACTGGTAATCTCCAGGCTGGACTACTGTAATGCGCTCTATGTGGGGCTGCCCTTGAGGTTGGTCTGGAAGCTGCAGCAGGTGCAAAATATGGCAGCAAGACTGCTTACTGGAGCAGGGTATCGCCAACATGTCACCCCGCTGCTGAAAGAATTGCACTGGCTGCCCATTTGCTACTGGGCCAAGTTCAAGGTTCGAGTTTTGGTGTACAAAGCCCTATGCAGCTCAGGACCAGGATACCTGAAAGACCGTCTTACCCCTTATATACCCAGTCGATCACTGCGCTCTGCAGGTGAGGGCCTCCTGCAGATACCATCTTATCAGGAGGTTTGTTCTGCACAATATAGGAAATGGACCTTTAGTGTGGCAGCACCTACCCTGTGGAATTCCCTCCCTTTGAATATTAGGCAGGCACCATCTCTGCTATCTTTTCGGCGCCTTTTGAAGACTTTCCTCTTTCAACAAGCCTTTTAAGTTGAGACCTATCCCAGCCTGCATTAGAATTGCTTAATATATTTTTTAATAATGTTTTTAGCCCTTTTTAAAAGTGATTTAAAAAAAAATGTTTTTAACGCTGTTTTGTTTTAATGTATTTTAAGATCTGTTTTTATGTTGTTTTAAAGTGTTTTTAGTGCTTTGTTTGCTGTCCTGGGCTCCTGCTGGGAGGAAGGGCGGGATACAAAGTAAATAAATAAATAAAATAAATAAATAAACTTTCTCAGAGTATGTCATTCCTACTTTCTGTGTGGGTCCTTCTGCCTCCACCCCTCCTTGATTCAAGGAAGGCTCAGTGATTTAGCCCGAGGGAGGAGAGAGGTCCATGGGCCATGGAGCCAATCAGGTGGGTGCTGGGACCATGCCTGATAAGCCAGCTCCACCCCCTGCTCTCCCTCTTCTGCGTTTGCTGTGCCTGTCCTCCCACCCTTTCAGTATGGGCTTGGCCAGGAGCTGAGTAGGAATTGGGGGGGGGAGTTATGGTTAGATTCCCCTTTGGTTTGCCTGCTCCACACTGCGGGTTTGGCTTTTGGAGTGGTGCTGCTTGCCAGTTGGTACAGAAATCAGGCAGTGAGGAAGTCAGGGTGTTATCATGAGGTATAGTGAGGTATTTATGGGTTTTGGGGCACCCTTTGTGGTTCTCCCAGTGCTTTATGCACCCACCTTCTGCATTTGGGTGAATGAGAGTATGGCGGGGCCCAGATGCACAGGGCGGGAGGTATTCCTCCCCATTCTTAGCTGGGGGCCACAGCCTATGGCTGATGACATGCCCAGGGGTCTGGCAGAGATGTTTCCCTACGAGATGTTGCTAGAACCTCACCTGCCCAATCGGGTGGATTCGGTTGATTTGGTCTGCAGTTTCTGCAAACATTATTGTTAAATTTTAATAAATATAACATTTTTCCCAATCTTTGTGTCTCAAGTCTTCTTTGGTGATGTGGGGGCAACACACATTTTGTATACCATTTTGACCAATGCACATATTTTTGTACATTATTTCTCCTAATATAATGTATTTTTATATGATATTTTCACCAAAAAATATTTTTATATGTACACTTTCCCCTAATATATACATTTTTGTAAATGTTGTTTGGTTGGAGAACTACCTAGCAAAATCTGGATACTTGCGAGTTTTGAAGGATGGCTGTCTTTTGGTTCTCATCAGGTTTCAGAAAGTGCAAGTTTGATAGATTTGTGAACTGAACTAAATTTCTCCCCCATGCCTACTCTAAGATCTTGGCTTCCATTGCTTTTGTCTGGCCAAATATAAAAGTGGACTGATTATTAAATAATCTTTCACTCACCTTCTTCCAAACCGTTTCAGCAAAAGCAATTCATATCACTCTATTCTACATGATCAACCTATGTTCCTTTAATTTTCTTCTGTTGAACTGAACAAAGTTTCATATAAGCTGTGGGGAATGGAATGTGCACTCATAAATAAGTAAACTCCTACAACCATATTAGAAAATTCCCAGAACTTTTGCCAGGATGTGGACCTGAATGTCCCATATCCAGATGGAAGAAATGTATACATTTAATATGAGTACAAAACAGATGCACAGGATATGGGGAAATGCTCATCTCTTGAGATGAACAAAAAAATCACAATATAATATTTGGCTCCAAACACTCAAGTATCACTTCAATAATGTGCATCACTCAGTAAAGAACAATGATACTGTATTTTTGGGGTCTTTTTCTTTTTCTTTTGGAAGACCATATCCAATAGGACTTTTAAAAAAGTCTCAGAATATAATAACATGATCCAGAGAATTGGTCAACCCATAGCAGACTTTGGATTAATTTAGGGAAGGACTTATAGCTGTTGACTCTTTCCATGACCTTCTTCACTGTCTCTCTGGTGGGCTAGAAGGAAAGTGTCCTTTCATAACAGGATCATAAAGAACTTGAACAAGAACAAATAGGGCTAAGAGCCAAATCGACCAAGATGAGACATAAATGGCTAAGCACATCTGAAAACGAAAACAAAACTTTTGAAACTATAATGGAAAGTGAATGAAGCATAAGCCAGCAATGTGACACTGCAGCCCAGAAGGCAAATATAATTTTAAGTTCATATAAACCACCTTGTACTGATTTATATCATGACTACTGCTGTAGCCCAGTAGTGTCTAGTCCAGTTTTCTTCAACTTTGGGTCCATAGATGCTCTCTCATCATCTTCAACCTTTAAATTGGTGTTGCTAGTGATCTGAGACTGACCTACAGTTCATTCTCACTATATCATAAGAGGAATGTTAACAAGCTATGTAGGGTACAATTAACCCAAGATATAGTTATCCCTCTCAAGTAACTTCTGTCTCTTACAGTAGCAGTTGGTAAGATGGCAGCACTTAAGAGATTTCCTATCACCGGCACTGCTGAGGTGTTACCAGGAAGGGCGAGGCAGTGTTGAAGTCTGTGTGCTGAACTCCAGTGGGAGTGCTGGATTGCACTCTGTCAACCTTGCTGCCATCACATCTCTCTCCTCTCCCTCCTGGTAAGCTGCAGCCATGCTGGTGATGGGAGGTCAAGCAAGTGCTCTGTCCTGATGCTACCAATTTCTTATTTGTATACAATATTGAAAGAATTAATTCAAGTTCAGTGGGCTAGGTTTCACAACTTTCAGAGCATGTGCAGAATTTTAACATTCTGATAATGATTATTTTGCGGGGAGTGGGATGCCTGACATTTTTGCCCCAATCTTGCTAAAGTTAGTCTAGACTAAGGTTGCAATTCTATGTACACTTAAGATCTTAAAAAGAGCCTGCTGGATCAGGCCAATGGTCCATGTAGTCCAGCATCCTGTTCTCATAGTGGCCAACCAGATGTCTGTGGGACACCCTCAAACAGGACCCCAGCACAACAGCACTCTCCCCTCCTGTGTTTCCAGCACCTGGTATTCAGAAGCATGCTGCCTCCAACTGTTGAGGCAGAGTATAGTAGCCACTGATCACCTTATCCTCCAAGTATTTGTCTAATCCTCTTTCTAGGGAGTAAGCCACATTAAACACAGTGGGCTTTACTTGTGAGCAAATGTGCATAAGATACATTCTAAATCTTGTTCAAGCTGAGCTGAAATTCTCTAAATATACATGTTTTTCCTGAGAAAGAGTCTGAGATTTTCTTTCTTCTCACCCTTCACCTCTAGAAAAAGGGGCCTACTTTATAGAGTTTTCTCTGAATATTCTCCACAGCTGTTGGTGGCAGCTGCCACTCCCCCCACAGACTCCCTACAATGCCCTGAAACAGTGCTCAATCTAGGGCTTTGTAGACAATGCAAAATGGCTGCCAGGCTGCCAACACTGCACAAAAAAATGGCGGGGCTGTAAGAGAATTTCTCCTACCCCCCTTGGAGAAATTCAGCCAAATGGTCCCCATAAATTAACTGCTAGAAATATAGTGGAGAATTTTGAGAGGTCATTCATGCACAGCTCTAGCTGAAACCAAGAGGTTGTGTTAGTCATAGTTAAGCCATAACTTAGTTGGATCGGGGACATTATATACAAATGTGACAAATGTTTTTCAGTAATATGAAAATATCCCCTCCTCCAGAATTACTGCTCCAATCAAAACTGGAGCCATCTGTAATGGCTTTTAAGTAAAAATCAAAGCATCAGGAGATCTGGTCACAGATCTCATGCATAGTGCATACTTTAGCCCTTAGAGATGGGCTACATGGTATGCTACTTTCATGGCAAGTTTCCCAGCTCTGACTATATAGAATGCTAAATGCTTCCACATGCTGTCTGTTCAGTCAAGGTTGGCTGGAAAGGCATGAAGCATTGGGTTGCCCTTTGCTCTTCCTCCACTTGCAGGAAGAAAGGAGCACACCCTCCACAGATCAGCATGTTGCTAGAGGGAAGGGCTTGTTGGCTGGCTTCTCCCTTCCATTGTTTTGTTGTGGAATTAATCTTTCCTGTTCCCTCCCCTCACACAATCTGGGATTCTGCATTTGGGATCAGTCATCATGGCATTCCGGTTCTTTCCAGCTTTGCGATTCTAACTGATCTCACACGTCTATGAGTTTTCATTTATTACATCTAGGGTTTACTGTTGATGAATCTATACCTGGTCTCTTCTTATGGGAACATCTGCAGTCATATATCCCCATAAACTATCCACAGAATGCTAGAAAGTACTAGATTGGATTTGGGCTGACGTACGTACGGATGTTGTCTAAGATTTTTTAAAATTTCAGAACTGTATTCTTTCCCATATCCACGTCTTTCCAGTTTGACATAGCAGAGCCACAGAGTAGTGGGGGGAAGTGTGTGTGTGCGTGTGTGTGTGGTAATTTGGCCAAGAAGGATATATTTGGTACAATGCCTGGATCATTTAATTTTCTCTCTCCAAACACCACTTCAATGAGGTTCATTTTACTCCCACAAGTTATTCAATCCCTGTGGTGGAGAAAGTCACCCTTCTCTGATGTGGAGCGCAGGGGAAGTCAGCTGCCAACATGGGTTTGTTTAAATAGAATATACGCTAGAGCAGTGATCCCTTTGTAAACATCTGGGCCCACGAGTCTCCTGCAGCTATTGGGTAATCCCAAAATGAGTCCAATTCCATAAAAGTAAGAAAACCTAAACCTCTATGACCCATATAGCCCCAACCCCATATGTGTTCCTTAAAAGGGAGAATTGCATTGCCATCTGATTGGCAAAGTGACATAAAATGAGATGACACAAGCCGCTGAATAACATCCAGATCAGAACATCAACAAAATCAGTGAAAATAAAAAGGAGCAAAATTATAAGTAATCCTTTTTTGGATTTTTGAAACATCAGTTGGCCAAAATCGTGACATATTTTGTTTCTTTCAATTTATATGCCACTTTTCCATGGTGGATCATCCCCAAGGGGACTCACAAACAGGGAGGGGGAGAAATCTGATTCAGTTCACATTTAAAGGAGAACATACTTAATTCACAGTTTCTGAAACAATATGTGAACTGAAACACAGCCATCCTTCAAAAGGCTCACTTCTCTGAAATTCTCCAATCAAGTAATGGGTGCAAAAATGCATATACTAGGGTTAAATGTGCATAAAATGCATATATTGGTGAAAATAATGTACAAAAATGCATTTTATTTGGAAAATTGCTCTGCAAAAATGTGAATAGCAAAATTGCATACAAAATTGTGTATATTAGGAGAAATTTGCACTAGAAGGCTGATGAATTTTCATGAGGAAGTTAAAAAAATAATAATTTGCATACTGATATGGAAATGTGGAGAACTGAACTTAAGACTGAAAAAATAAGAAACTGAGAGAATGTGAAATTGACTGAGGTTCCCTACTCACAAGAAGACACCCGATATTAGAAAACAGCATAAAAACAATGTATTGCAAAACATAACAAATTTCATTTCATTTAAGTTTGTAAGGACAGCATGTGCTCTAACTTATTTCCATTAATTTATGTATTTCCTTTATGCCCTCCTTTTCTTCTGAGGAACTCAGGATGGTATTCAAGGCTCCTCACCTAATATTTATTCCCACAGCAACAACTCAGCAGAGGCCTGCAAGGATAGGGAATCTGAGGCCCTCCAGATGTTGCTGGACTCCACCTTCCATCATCTGTGAACACTGGGTATATTGGCTTGGGCTTATGGGTGTCGGAGTCCAACAACATCTAGAGGACCACAGGTTACATAAGAAGAGCCTGCTGGAGCAGCCAATGGCCCATCTAGGGCAGCATCCTGTTCTCACAGTGGCCAACCAGATGCACATGGGAAGCCTGCAAGCAGGACCTGAGTGCAATAGCACTCTTCCATCCTGTGGCTTCCAGCAACTAGCATTCAGAAGCATACCACCTCTGACTATGGAGGCGGAGCATAGTCATCATGGCTAGTAACCACTGATAGCCTTATCCTCCATGAATTTGTCTAATTCTCTTTTAAAGCCATCCAAGTTGGTGGCCATCACTGCGCCTTGTGGGAGCAAATTAACTACGCACTACATGAAGAAGTACTTTCTTTTATTTTGGTCCTGAATTTTCCAACATTCAGGTTCATTGGATGCCCATGAGTTCTAGTGTTATGAGAGAGGGAGAAAAACTTTTCTCTATCCACTTTCTCCATGCCATGCATAACTGCTTAATTTTATACACTTCTATCATGTCACCTCTGACTCGCCTTTACTTTAAACTGCAAAGCCCCAAATGTTGCCACCTTTCCTCATAGAGGAGTCGCCCCATCCTCTTGATCATTTTGGGTTGCCCTTTTCTGAACCTTTTTGAGCTCTACAGTATCCTTTCTGAGGTGAGGCACTCCTATTGCACTCACATTACAGGGGTATGTTCACAGAACTGCATGTGCTTAAGAGTCTCTCTGCATTATTGGGAAACCCTTGAGAAGCAGGTCTACACATGTAGGCTCTAGTAGTGGACAGCTGGGGCAGCACGGGTGGGACTGCATTACTGACCTGGCTTCCCAACACCATGTGTCACTGCTGTTACCAAGAGGGGGAGGGGCAAGGCAGCAGGGAACTCAGTGTGGTGGGGGCACAGTGGCGGAGCAAATCTGATGCCCCTTCCTGTCAAGCTGCTTGTTGCCTTATCCTTCTTCCCCTCTTGGCAACCAACAGCAATGCACGGAAATTGGGAAATGAGGCGATCCCCATCTGTGCCAGCCGATACTGGTGGGCTCTCTGCCAGGGACGGGGAGCTATTGGTTCCAGGCAGCATGGCCAATGATCAAGGATGATGGAATCTGCCATCCATCAACATCTGGAGGCCACAGGATGCCTCTCCCTGCACTAATAGTAGAGGAGAGATTATTTTCTCTGATTCCTCTTTCTTGGTACAACCCTTTGAGCCCTCAAAAATCTGTTCTGAGGATCCTCTAGGACAGGGAAATGGAGGTTGGGTTAAACAGGGAAGGATATGCAATGCTTTCAGTTACACATAGGCCAGTTTCACACCATACATTTATTCCACTATCATTCCACTTTAAACAGTTATGGCTTCCCCCACAGAATGCTGGGAAGTGTAGTTTGTGAGAGGTGCTGCTGAGAGTCGTTAGGAGACCCCTATTCCCCTCACAGAGCTACAATTCCCAGAATTCTCTGGGAAGAGGGACTGACTGCTAAACTGCTTGGGGAATTCCCAGCTGGCAGTGTGCCCTCTCCTGGAAGGAGTTTGGAATAAGGGTTATGTACTCTGGTTTAACATATGTAGTCTGGCTTCCTACTTTGCTTTGGTAATCATCCATAAGAGTAAGCAATTTTCATTGTATGTTTAATACTTTATTATTTATCATTTATTAGATTTATATCCCACCCTTCCTCCCAGAAGAAGCCCAGGGTGGCTTCAGTTTCATTGTTGAAACTGAGATACACAATATACACTGTGTGTATATGGGTCAAGGCTAAGAGGGTGTCCATTGGGAAGGATTGAGTCTACTGGGGGAAGGTAAAAGAAAAGTGTGTGTAGAGGAGATCAATGGGGGAGGAGCGAGTTTGTGTCCATGGGAAGGGGAAACAGATTGGGAAGAAGGGGTTGGTTGAGATTTGGGGGAATTTATGATGTTTTGGATTGGGGAGTGGCAGGGAGGAGTGGATGATGCGGTGGATATAAATCGTGGGTTGTAGCATTATTAGCTGATGAACAAGGGAGAAATGGAAGTGGGGACGGGCAGATGAAAAATAATCATCTATAGTATAGAAGAGATGGGGAACTTGTGGGAGCATTGTTATAAGGAACTATAAAGTGATAGTGTTAAACCACTTGCCATTGGGATTCCACTAACTTGATCTTTATATAGCAACTTTTCTCTTTGTCCCTAGCAATGTAACTTTTAGAATGATTTACTGCTTAGATAACTGTCATTTTATGGAGGGTAAGCGATCAGGGCAGGAACATGGCTATGGGAATTCTCCATTGTTGTTGTTATATGCCTTCAAGTCGATGATGACTTATGGCGACCCTATGAATCTTTTTTGGATATATTCATAAGGTTTTCATGGTAAGAGGTATTCAGAGGTGGTTCACCATTGCCTTCCTCTAAGCCTACGGCACCCGGTATTCCCAGGTAGTCTCCCATCTGTAAAATTGAGGGCATGAATGATTTGATTAAGGCTCTGCACAGGCCCCTCCCCTGATCTGCCCTGTGACTCCAGTGTGTGCATGTGTGGCATCTAGCCAACCTGCTTGGGATTGTCCCGGGGCAAAGCATCCACACCCTGCAGGATCACTACCTCCGCTCATTAGCTCTTGAACAGAGGCAGTAATCCTGCAGCCTGCTGCTTTGCAGGTGTCTTTCCATCAGGAAAGCTGCTTGCAAACTAGTACCCACACCTCACAGGATCACTGTCTCTGCTCATCAGCTGATGAATGGAAGCAGCGGTCCTGTGGGGTGGCATTTAGGCAGGAAAGAAAGCCATGGCATTGGGCCCTCCCACCTGATGCTTTCCTCTTTTTCCTGACTGATGTCCTGCCCCTTGACAGCCCTGGGCCATCCAGTCGGACCTGTAGCAATCTATTGCTGTCTCACCCTGACCTGGCCAAGCTCCAAAATGTCCAAATGAGCCCAATTTGGCCTGGGCATCAGCCAATTCCATGGCCCTAGTATTGATCTCATCCTGGTTCTTGCCTCAGTAAAACAGGGCCACTGACAGTGCAAAGAATGAAGCAGAACTGAACAGTCTTGAAACAGCAGCTGTTATTCTAAATATGTTTGGTATTTATGAAAAATTGCCAAGATTCCATTGTAATTTATTTAAGTAAATCTTGGTAAATGCTTTTCCCGCCCTGCTCTGAAAATGATTTGCAAAGTGTTTGTAACCCCCCGAGGGTTACATAAAGCCTCTTGGATGTCAAAGCAGAGCTATTAATCTTCTGATTAGCATTCTAAAAAGCTGCATTTGTGGCCTGATTAGCAAATATTTGCTAGCATTCCCTTTTTCTACCAGTTGTCACACTGACACCCTGTCTCCTTTCCCTTTAGGAGCATAATGCAACTCTGGGCTCAGCGAGATGCTACATTTGCTGCATATCCATTAAGTGTAGGGTTTTTAAACACAAATTGGCAGTGTGGTGGCCTGATCCAGATTGTGAACTTAGCATGGGGGAAGGGGGACTGTAACCCTCACTGTGGTTGTCATCCAAATCAGTGGCCCATGCCTAGGAAAGAAACATCCATGGAAGCAAAATGGAATCTCTTTGCATTCAGATCATAAGTGTGGGGGCCTGATATAGATCAGGACCATGATGGGAGGGCAAAGAGTGGAAGGCCCTCACCTCCAGGCTATCCATGTCAATTGGCAATTTGTGTTTAAAAACTCTGCACTGAAGGGCACAACTATGTAGTCTGTGTAGATATTATATCACTGAGTTTGGCCCACGATTCCTCTTACACATGCAGTCCAAAGGAGCCAGTCACATTTTGCACAAGTATGTGAGAAGAACCTTGATGGATCAGATTAGCAGCCTATCTAGTCAAGCATCTTGTTTCCCTCAGTGGCCAACCAGATGCTTCTAGAAAGCTCACAAGGAGCTCACAAGGAGAACACGAGGGCATTAGTCATATGTCAGTGGTAGAGCATCTGCTTTACATGCAGAATGTCCGAGATTCAATCCCTGGCATCTCCAGGTAGGGCTGGGAGAGAACCCTGTAATATTTGCAAGATTTGAAATGAATCACAAATGCTGGTTAGAAGGAACAAACTTTACTTCACAGTGTGTTGCTGCATAACCAAAGACTCTACTTTTGTTTTCCTACTGGTCCCACCCCCAACTGATTCCCCCATACAATTACTTCTAATTCACTTGAGTTCCTACTCACATTACAAACCCTGTCTGAAATCCTGGAGGGCCACTGCCAGTCAGTGTAGACACTACTGAGGTAAATGGAACAATGGTCTGATCTGGTATAAGGCAACCTTGTATGCTCTCCCTGTGTTCTCCCTATCACTGCTCCCATATCCCCCCCCCAGCAACTAGTATTCAGAGGCATACTATGATCCTGGAGAGCCCCTTTCAATGTGCTGGTGTTGGGAGTAGTCTGTGATGTCGTATGCTGGAAAAGGGTCTTCCCTGTGGTGGCACCTCAGTTATGGAATCCTCTCCCCTTTGAGCTACAGTTGGCACCTACTGTATTTTGTTTTCAGCACCAACTTAACTGTATCTCCAGGCATCTGTGTGATCTGAGTTTTATTAGAACCATCTGCATTATTTAAAGATTGTTTTAGTACGGATTTTATACATGTTAAATTAATCCATGTATTTTTATAATATATTGTATGTCTTATCACCCATTTTGGGATCAGCAACCATGAAGCGCGGGGTAGAAATTCCTCAAACAAATAAATAAATAATAGTATACAGCCATTATGACTAGTACCTATTGATAATCTTCTTGTCCTTCATGGTTTTGTCTAATCCCCCTTTTATAGCTATCTTAAGTTGGTGGCCATCATTACATCTTGTAGCAATGAATTCCATAGTTTAACTATGCTCTGCGTGAAGAAGTGCTTCTTTTCTCTTCTGAATCTCCCACTATTCAGCTTCATTAGATAACCTCAAGATCTAGTATTATGAGAGAGGGAGAAGAACATCTCTCTATCCACTCTCCTCACATCATGCATAATTTCATATACCTCTAGCACATTCTCTATTAACCACCTAACTTTTGTTTGTAGGAGAGCTGCTCTAGCCCCTTGTAAATCTGGCTTTCCTGTACAGCAGTTATGGGTGGTTTCAGGAAAGCATACATATTGTTTCATCATTTCAACATACTGTATAACCACTTTGTATGACATAGTCACATTCAGCGAATGCATGGGGCTGGAGGAGTAGGATTGCATAAGTTAGCTCTACATCATAGAGCCAGTGGTGGCTGATGGCTCTATGTCAGTGGGGCAGTGGAATCCGTTCCAGGTTTTAGTCTGAACTTTCAAGGAGCTGTCCAAGATGAAAGTTCAGACTAAAAGCTGGTGTGGAGTCCAATGCACCACTGACATGGAGCCAGCTGCCACTGCAGAGAGCTTATGTGCATACAACGGTATGTGCTTAAGAGTCTCTCCCCACTATTGGGAAACCCTTAAAAATTGGCATAGACATATAGGCTCTATGTCAGCGATGGGGAATCTGTGGTCCTCCAGATGTTGTTGGACTACAATTCCCGTCATCCCTGACTATTGGCCATGCTTGCTGGGACTCATGACAGCTGCAGACCAACAACATCTGGAGGCCACAGTTTCCTCACCCCTGCTCTGTGCAGACATTCAGCTGAGCACATAGAGTTTGGGAGCAGCCACAACACAGAGAATCCTGTTCCTTCACTTCCATGCATTAATTGTAATATGTGGAAAAAGGTGTATGCACCTTTTTCTTCACAACTCTCAAAGGTTTGTGTTTAAGACGTGAGAGGGGAGCTGTGGGACTGAGAGTACTAGCTCCACCCCCTATCATGGAGAGTGACTTTCTGAAGCAAGGAGCCTTCTGTACTCAAGAATGCTCCCCTTAGAGCCCTGAAAAATCTTGTCTCTGAGGCCTAAACAATTATCTCTCAGCCTCTCCCCCCAGCTTCTGTAGTATGAAGACAAATAATACTTGTTTCAGGATTGTTTGCAAATCATGCATGTGAAATGCTTTACAAATGCTAAAGAGGAGTATTAAGTGTGGACTGAGGTTGCTTGTCCCGCTACTGCCAGGACTTAGGTTGGGAGACTGCAATGAACATCAGTTTCCCAACCGATGTCGTGGTGGGAAAGATAAACAGACTAAATGGACTAGTCTTCACTTATGGAAGCAGTCCTAAGGCTAAGACAGAAGGGAATTCTTAGGAGGGCAGAGGAATAACATTTAAAATTATAAATCTACATCTTGAATCACTCATTCATATATGTATTATATGGTATAGCATTTTGGGACAGGGTTGTTTTATTTGCATTACTGCATTATATTATATTTTTTCCAGGTAACCTGCCCTGGAACCTTGCAAGTTTGTTATGTGCCTTCAAGTCAATTATGACTTATGGTGACCCTATGAATCAGTGACCTCCAACAGCATCTGATATAAACCACCCTGTTCAAATCTTGTAAGCTCAGGTCTGTGGCTTCCTTTATGGAATCAATCCATCTCTTGTTTGGCCTTCCTCTTTTTCTACTTCCTTCTGTTTTCCCCAGCATTATTGTCTTTTCCAGTGAATCCTGTCTTCTCATGATGTGTCCAAAGTATGATAACCACAGTTTCATCAGTTTAGCTTCTAGTGACAGTTCTGGTTTAATTTGTTCTGATACCCAATTATTTGTCTCTTTTGCAGTCCATGGTATGTGCAAAGCTCTCCGCCATCACCACATTTCAAATGAGTTGATTTTTCTCTTATCTGCTTTTTTCACTGTCTACTGTAATAAATATAGCAATAAAATTTTGTCTTAAATGAAGGCATTTTGAAACATTTTGCCTTTCTGTATACGGGTATATTCTGGATTGCCTCTAAAAGGGCTAGAAAGTTATGTTAGAAAGGTGAAACTAAATGCAAATATGTTCTTTCACTTATGCAACTGATTGTGAAAGCACTTAGGAACATATGAAGCTGTCTTATACTGAGTCAGACAGTTGGTCCTTCCAGCTGTCCAGAGATTCAGCAAGAATCCTTCCCTGGAGGATGCTAAGGATTGAAACTGAGACCTTCTGCATGCAAAGCATGTGCTCTACTACTGAGCCATGACTCTTCCTCAAGCAGAAGCATGACAACATTTGCAGGAACTACCTATTATAGCACTCTTTCTCCTGGCATTTTCAGAACAGCTGTAGGGGTCCTTCCTAGTTCTTTCGATCCAACCCATTGCTTTTTTTTTTAGTTGCTATAATGTATTCCTTAGCATACCTGCCAATATAAAATAAAATGTGTACATCTAGATCTGAAAAAGTAACAATAATATGCTCAACAGTTAAGGGATTTAAAAAAACAACCCTGAAACATTGCTATAAGTATGTGTGATTGATTCTTACTGTTGATCCTGAGATATATATGTACTTCGTTATAAACCATCACCATTTTCATGCAACATGGCCTTGTGTGAAAAGTCAGGAGTGTGAGTTGCAACATTTCTGTGCCCTGCTAAGAGTGAAGCAAAACTGAAGCCTATTTAGTTTTAAAGGCAAAATTCTTCAGGCATAGTTGTACAAATAGTGTATAGGTCAGAGAACATATAAACTGCTTCCATGTCGGTAATACATGTCATTTTAGCCAAGGATGGATGAAGCCCATAGAAGAATGTGCTGAATTGTCCACTAGGGGGTGTAAGATGGCAACTTCTTCCTAAGCATTATTTGGCAACAGATTAGAGCTGCCAATATTTCAACGGATGTGGTTTTGGGAGATGAGCCCATATAGATTTGAACCTCTCCATCCATGCCCCCAGGATCTCAATGCTAGAAGCATCTCTCTGTGTGCTGCCTTCTAAATCTGATAACTCTGGCCTGATTCTAGGTACCTAAAAATGGTCTGTCTGATTCATTCACTGTCAAAGAGTCCTGCCTCACATGTTTATGGATTGTCTTTCCCTCTGGAAAAGTTGTTTCTACTCATGCAAAGAGAACATTTTACAAAGAGCTCAATTGTTTGTGAGGCTTTGTCAAAAGAACCCAGCATCACATCTGAGAAGTGCTGCTTCCAGTTGGCTATTTAAATCCAGATACAGGGGTGCTGTTTATTGTCTTTTAAGTGTCATGTAAAATTCATTTGCTTATCATGGAGCTTGAGCAGCTTTTTATGATATCTGACCTTTTTTAATTGCCTGATCTGCTGATGGAAATTCCCACAATCTGCATGCTCATCAAAGGTCAGGAAGGGAAATCACAGAAGTGAATACAAGTGGTATTCATTATTGTTGGTTTTTTAGTCCACAAATGTTACATAAATAATTATGTTATTTTCTGCATTGTTTTGATGTTTCCTTTCCGCTGAAATGCATTGCAATTAATTATGCATCTGTAAGTTTCAGCCATATCAGATAGGGAGACATATAATGTAGGTTTTAGCAGACGTAGTTGCTGCTGCTGTTATTATTTATTACATTTATATCCTGCTCGTCCACCCAGAAGAAGACCAGGACAACAATGAAATGACAAAACACTAAAAACATCTATAAAACTTATTAAAAACAAAACATCTTTACAAACCTCATAAAACCAAAATGTCTCAAACATCTTAAAAACAAAACATATTTAAAAAACGTTTAAATAATCTTTAAAAACTTATTTAAAAGCAATTCCAACAAAGATAATCATATGTACAATCCAAATAGGTAACTTTATATACTTATTCACTGATAGGCAAAAAAAATATTGCAGTTTAAGAACTTACCTATTGTTGTTATTATGTGCCTTCAAGTCAATTTCGACTTATGGCGACCCTATGAATCAGTGACCTCCAAGAGCATCTGTCATGAACCACCCTGTTCAGATCTTGTAAGCTCAGGTCTGTGGCTTCCTTTATGGAATCAATCCATCTCTTGTTTGGCCTTCCTCTTTTTCAACTCCCTTCTGTTTTTCTCAGCATCATTGTCTTTTCTAGTGAATCAGGTCTCATTATGTGTCCAAAGTATGATAACCTCAGTTTCATCATTTTAGCTTCTAGTGATAGTTCTGCGTACAGATTAAACAAATAGGGTGATAAAATACACCCCTGTCTCACACCCTTTCCGATTGGGAACCAATCAGTTTCTCCATATTCTGTCCTTACAGTAGCCTCTTGTCCAGTATATAGGATGCGCATCAGGACAATTAGATGCTGTGGCACCCCCATTGCTTTTAAAGCATTCCATAGTTTTTCATGATCTACACAGTCAAAGGTTTTGCTGTAATCTATAAAGCACAGGGTGATTTCCTTCTGAAATTCCTTGCTCTGTTCCATTATCCAATGTATATTTGAAATATGATCTCTGCTGCCTCTTCCCTTTCTAAATCCAGCTTGGATGTCTGGTATTTCTCGCTCCATATATAGTAAAAGTCTTTGTTGTAGAATCTTGAGCATTACTTTACTTGCATGGGATATTAAGGCAATAGTTCGATAATTACTGCATTCCCTGGGATCCCCTTTCTTTGGAATTGGGATATATATTGAACGCTTCCAGTCTGTGGGCCATAGTTTAGTTTTCCATGTTTCTTGACAAATTCTTGTCACAATTTGGACAGATTCAGTCTCAGTAGCTTGTAGCAACTCTATTGGTATGCCATCTGTTCCTGGTGATTTGTTTCTTCCAAGTATTTTCAGAGCAACTTTTACCTCACATTCTAAAATTTCTGGTTCTTCATCACATGGTTCCTCCGTGAATCAACCTGTCATCCTATCATCTCTTCTATAGAGTTCTTCAGTGTATTGCTTCCATCTTCCTTTTATTGCATATTGGTCAGTCAGTGTGTTCCCCTGTTGATTATTCAACATCCCTACTCGTGGTTTAAATTTCCCTTTCATTTCCCTAATCTTTTGGAATAGGGCTCTTGTTCAACCTTTTTGTTGTCCTCTTCTATTTCTATACAATAACTATTGTAATAGTTTTCTTTGTCCCTACCTACTACTCAATGTATTGTTGCATTTAGGATTCAAACCGTGTTTCTATCTCCTTTGCTTTTGCTTTCCTTCTCTCTTTTACCATTTAAAGAGTTTCTTCAGTCATCCATTGAGGTCTTTCTCTCTTTTTAACTAGAGGTATTATCTTTTTGCATTCTTCCCTGATAATGTCTCTGATTTCACTCCATAGTTCTTCTGGTTCTCTGTCAACTAAGTGTAAAGCCTCAAATCTGTTCCTTATTTGATCTTTATATTCTTGTGGGATGTTATTTAAATTGTATTTTGGCATTATGATTGCTTTGTTCTTCTTCTTTACCTTTACTCTGATTTTCAATACAACCAGTTCATGATCTGTACTACAGTCTGCTCCTGGTCTTGTTTTTGCAGAAAGTATGGAACTTCTCCATCTTCTGCTACCGATTATATAATTGATTCCTATACTGACCATCTGGTGATGTCCGTGTGTACAGTCGTCTTTTCGATTGCTCAAAAAATGTGTTTGCAAGAAACAAATTATTAGCTTTACAGAATTCAATAAGTCTTTCTCCCGCTTCATTTCTGGTTCTGAAGCCCCATTTCCCCACAATTCCTAGTTCTTCTCTGTTCCCTGCTTTTGCATTCCAGTCCCCCATGATTATCAGCACATCTTGTTTTGGTGTGTGATCAATTTCTTCCTGTACTTCTGCACAAATATTTCCAATTCCTCTTCTTCTGTGTGTGCCGTTGGAGCGTACACTTGGACAATGGTTATGTTAATAGGTTTCCCATTTGATCTCATCTATATCACTCACTCAGACCTTGCGTTGTATCTCCTAATTGCTTTTGCTGCATCACTTCTCACTATTAAAGCAACCTCATTTCTTAATTTCTCATTTCCTGCATAAAATATTTTGTAGTTGCCTGACTGAAAATGTCCCATTCCCGTCCATTTTAATTCACTCACGCCAAGTACTGTAATGTTGATGTGTTCCATTTCTTGCTTGACAATTTCTAATCTTCCCTGGTTCATGCTTCTCACATTCCATGTTCCTATTTTGTGCGTGGTACAACTCCGGATTCTCCTTTTGCATTTGTGCGCATCAGTCTCTGGGCTTCCTTTTGGCTTTGACTCAGCAGTGTAATTAGTCACAGCATTACTCATACTTGTCCTTTGTTCTTCCCCAGTAGCTCAGTGAGTGCCTTCTGACCTGGGGGGTCTCATCTTCCAGCACTATCTCGTGTTGCATTTTGGATACTCTGTTCATAGGGTTTTCGTGGTAAGAGGTATTCAGAGGTGGTTTACCATTGCCTTCCTCTGACTTTGGATAGATCTTAGTCTGGTGCTTAGGCAAAAAAATCTTGCAGTTTAAGAACGTACCTATAGCCAACAGATATTGCTATCAAACTTTAAAAAGCAAGTCTCCTATAGTTAATCAGGGGAATAGGAGTCTCCTAACAACTCTCAGCACCTTCACAAACTACACTTTGCAGTGTTCTTTGGGGGAAGCCATGAATGTCTAAAGTGAAATAAAGGCCTGGTGTGGGTGTGGCCCCCAGATTAGCCAAGCCAAACAGCTGTGAGGCTGGTTTTTAGAACACTGATGGTTCTTGCTCGGCATGCCCAATGCTATAATAGACTTCAATGTTAAATTTCTTAAATTAATTAAAAATCAGCCATGCATTTTTTAAAAAAACTTTTAAACTGCAGAGGATGAAGGTCAGTGTATGGGGCAAGGTCAGTAATAGGATTACAGGTACTCTGTGAACATGGCTGATTTTTAATTAATTTCAGCAAATTATGAGACCACTGACAAAAAAGTCCAACAGCAGTCTGGATTGTTTTCCTCTTGTTTTATACTTTGAACTCTCTATTCTCTCTGACTGTTTTGTGTATCACCATGATACAAGCATTTCTGAGTTCAGGACTATAAGTTTTGTAAGGTTTTGTTTTGAATTGATCTTATGGGAGGCAGCAGAATGGCATGGGGAGGTATTTTCAATTTAACATTGCGGAATGAGAAAAATTCATACTGGCTAGCGGCTGTATAATTTTAGCTGAATTGTAGTGGAATGGAAACAATGCTGATTGAGACAAACCAAGGATGGGATGATAATTGTTGCCTCCTTACATCCTTACCCTCAATACTTTCCAAGTAGACAGGCCCTAAAAGTGTGCATACGTATCTGTGGTGAGGGTAGTCTGTGCTCCATAGAACTCCATAAATTGCAACATTAAAATCATAATTATTATAATTGAATGAAAAGGACCAATAGGATAACTAGCGCTGGGAAGGGTAGGTTGCCTCCCCACCCCTGAGGTACAGCCATGCAGAAGGCATATAAAAGGTGGAGCTGGTGTTCCACCTTTGTTAGGGCTGAGCTAAGGATCAAGCAGTGGAGTCAGAGCTGAAGCAGCAATCAGAAACATCCCAGAGACAGGAAGACCTTTCTGTTAGGTTCCATCCCAAACAGGAAGCCATTTATACTCCTTCCTGTCCAGAAGTGGGCAGGTCCAGTCCAGAGCCTGAGAATACTGCAGTATCCAGGCAGATTCCTGAAATCTAGAGTTCTGTGGCACACCACACTGGAAGCCCAATGCAGATATCAATGTTCTTAGTTCTAGCCCTGGCAACTTCTGCCGCAACAGATAAACAATCACACACTGACATGGGCATGAGCTGGGCTCTGCCCAGGGTTGCAAAATGGCCAGTCCTGGCCCCCAAAGATAAGGCTTTCTCTATCTGCTTTACAAAGCCACATAGACAAATTCACAGAGGATAAGGCTACCAATGGCTTCTAGCCATGATGGCTATGCTTTACCTCCATGGTTGGAGGCAGTTTGCTTCTGAATAGCCATTCCTGGAAACCTCGGGAGAGGGCAGTGCTCCTGCGCTCAGGTCCTGCTTGCGAGCTTCCCATAGGCATCTGGTTGGCCACTGTGAGAGGACAGGATGCTTGACTGGATGAACCAGTGGCCTGATCCAGCAGGCGCTTCTTATGTTCTCACGTTTTTAAATTGTTCTACTCATTTAAAGATTCTTCATTCTGAAGTGGTTAATACCGAGGAATGTGCCTCTTTCAGAAGGGCTGGCTGTTGTTTTTCTCTCTCTCCCCCACCATAAACTTTGTTTCCTGATCTGGAAAAAATGTTTGCTGGCTTCAATTTCATTTCTTTTTCTCAATCGCGCTTCTCAGCCCAGGCCACTGTGGCCACACATTTTCTCCCTCTGAGTAATGTCAGGTCAGTTTTTCTGAGTGAGTACCGTTGGAACTGTGGACTACTTTGTGAGAGGATCCATCTCATATGATGACATTTTAAGTACAGCTGGCACTGGATCCTGTAGCTGCTTCTAATTCACTTGGATGTTTCTGATGAGGGAGAAAAAAGTTATGAAACACTAGCGAGGGCCAGGCACCTGGTGCTGCTCCATGAACTTGGTGAACAGAGAGTGAATTAAAGTAGGGGGTGTGGAACCTCTGGCTCTCTCCCAGATGTTGCTGGACTATGAAAACAGAGGCCCTTGAGCATAATACATATAAAGCAGTATCATACCACTTTAAACAGTCATGGCTTCCCCCGAACAATCCTGGGAGCTGTAGTTTGTTCAGGGTGCTGAGACTTGTTTGGAGACCTCTAGTTCCCTCATAGAGATACAATTCTCAGAGCTCCCTCGGAAGAGGGACTGACTGTTGAACCATAGAATCATAGAATAGTAGAGTTGGAAGGGGCCTTTAAGGCCATTGAGTCCAACCCCCTGCTGAATGCAGGAATCCAAGTTAAAGCATACCAACAGGTGGTTGTCCAGCTGCCTCTTGAATGCCTCCAGTGTTGGAGAGCCTACCACCTCCCTAGGGAATTGGTTCCATTGTCGTATCACTCTAACAGTTAGGAAGTTTTCCTGATGTTCAGCCGAAATCTGGCTTCCTGTAACTTGAGCCCATTATTCCATGTCCTGCACTCTGGGATGATTGTGAAGAGATCTTGGCCCTCCTCTGTGTGTCTCAAGTACTTGAAGAGTGCTATCCTATCTCCCCTCAGTCTTCTCATGGCTAAACATGCCCAATTCTTTCAGACTCTCCTCATAGGGCTTTGCTTCCAGTCCCGTGGTCATCCTTGTTGCCCTCCTCTGAACATGTTTCACCATTTCACACTCAAGCTATGTGCTTATGTTATCATGCACCATCTCCCATTGCACTTATGACCTGTGATGAGATCTGGGGTCTATGTATGAGATCAGAGCCCATGTGTGGGGGAAGCAGGTGCTGTCCATCATAGGCAATACATGTAGTGGCAGAGGGAGCATGAGTGCACCTAAGCTGGCTCCTGTGTCCTGCTGTGTGGACAACCGGTGTGTGCTTGGACAGGATGTGACCTGGGCCATACAAGTGACAGACTCAGATTAACTACAATTAATATACTTAACCAGGACTAAAGTTGGAAAACTCTGTTTGGTGTTACCATTCCTGTAGCTATAAACATCTGAAAACACACACACACACACACACACACACACAGAGAGAGAGAGAGAGAGAGAGAGAGAGAGAGAGAGAGATTTTTTAAAAAGGCTAGTTTCATTACCAGATAGTGATTGTGGCTGAATGGCAGTTTCTGTGAATGGTACAATTCAGACTTTCTTGACTGTTGTGTGAGTTCCTTTTCTTAATCGTAATAAAATGGCATGTAGTTGAGTGTTGAGGCTCCTTCTTCTCCCCTTGGTTGAAATAGCCAATGCAGAATTTCTGTTTTTTAGTCCCCAGTCTAAAATGCCAGTGGCCGCTCTTAGATGATTAGTGCACTACAGTTTACGATCACAGGTTTCAATTAGAAAAGTAACCTGCATGTCACTTTACCATAGATTTCTGATTTCCTCCCAATCCCATACAGATGATACGTTGTTACATGGGGCTGAAGTTACACTTAATATCCTCCACATAAAAAGAGGGAAAGGCACACAAGGCTTTTCCACTTCGTTTGGTTAAAGCTTTAAAAAATAATATGTTTTTTACAAGCCCTAGCTGCAGTTCTTACTCCTTCAAATCATGTGTGCGTCGAAAACCATGCACCCTCTCCATGGTTCTCAAACCATAAAATAGGCAATAAAATGTATTTGAAGGAATTCTTACTATATTTGGCTTTGCAAAATAAAAGGCCCCAGTAAGTTAGCCTAATATCATTAACTTTTTGTGGTTTTCATGCAATTTGTAATCCAAAAATCTTTGGTATTGGAGCTGAAGCGGAGGAGGCGTCAGCTAAAACAACAACAATAATAATGGTAAAAAAATTGAATACATGCATCCAGAATTCCGTTTTTCTGGCAAGGAAAATGATCTGGTATTACAGTTCTGTGAAGGGACGGCTTCCCCAGTATAAATATTCTGTCTCTTGAAGAAGAAAGGCTTGGAAACTCAATGGGACGGAGTTATGGCTTGCCATCTGTGTAGGACCCCATTGTGATGGGATGGTTTGCGAGAGTACAGTGATGGATTACCTGTTGGGGAATGGGCTGTTGAACCATAGAAGCATAGAATAGTAGAGTTGGAAGGGGCCTTTAAGGCCATCGAGTCCAACCCCCTGCTCAATGCAGGAATCCAAATTAAAGCATGCCAACAGGTGGTTGTCCAGCTGCCTCTTGAAGGCCTCCAGTCTTGGAAAGCCACCACCTCCCTAGGGAATTGGTTCCATTGTTGTATCACTCTAACAGTTAGGAAGTTTTTCTGATGTTCAGCCAAAATCTGGCTTCCTGTAACTTGAGCCCATTTCCAATAAAATAGTATTGGAAGTGTCAAGCATACATTACAGCAGGGGTGGGACACCTCAGGCTGGGCCAAATGCAGCCTTCCAGGCCTCTGCATCTGGCCTTCAGAATGCTCCCCAGGTTCCTTCTATTGAAGGCCACACCCCTCACTGGCCCTGCTTCACCCCCTAAATGTTTTTGCCTGGCCAGAATGGGTCCTTGAACTCTGACAATGCATCTGGTTTACCTGAATGGAGGATAGAGTATGTATAGAAACTTGCTGACTGTACAAAGATAACATTTATGTTCATTGCTTTACTCATTTTTCTGCCTCTGGCCTCACCAACCATTGCCATGTTGCTCAGGAGGGAATGTGGCCCTCAGAGTGAAAAAGATTCCCTCCCTACCAAACATTTCCCTGTGCATACTTACCTAGGAATAATCAATTTCAAGGTAGTGGGATTATTCACACATTACCCATGAGTAGACCACAAGTGGGACCATGCTGCTGACCTCATCCCTGATGACACATGCCCTGCTGGTCCCATCCTCTGAGCATTGGCACATTCAGCATTCTGGAAAGTGGTCCCGATCACACAGAATCCCTCTGCAAGAGCAGCTATTCCCATGACCAGCTAGTCCCATACAGGTGCTTTTTTGCAGATGTCAACATGAAATGCATGACTGCTGAGAGGGCAGGACCAGTGTGGGCTTGCAGCGAGCCCCTTTGCAGGTGCCCCATTAGTGTTCTGCATATTGTGACTGATGATCATGCCAAGGAATTAAAAATGTCAAAATAAATTTTGAAAATACTCTCCTCTTTGTAGATTAGCAAGGCAACAACAAAAATGGAGCATCTTGGCTGTGTGGAGGTGGTGAGCAGGAATGGGTTGCTCAATGCTTCATATTTCAGTGTGCATGCGGGCCCCTCTAAAAGTCCCTCTAAAAGATGCTCACTGGGACTTTTATAGAACATCATGTTAGACAACTGAGCTTACAAATTGTAGCCCGTACTTCTTTTCTGTTGTGAAGTGGCTCTGGGAGGTTGCAATCTGAGGCAAAGAAGTGGTGTGCTGAAATAGGGTGTGGAACCCTTCCACATCACTTCTTTTCAACAGCAGCACCATCTCATCCAGGCTGTTTTGTCCCGACTAAGCATCTCAGGTTCCAAACCAATCCCAGATGTCTTGCAGCATGCCTGCTGATGGAAATTCAACTTAGTAGTGAATGGAGATTTTTTTTTACTTGTTCACAGAGTTGCTGTTCCAAATCCAGAATAAGAAACTTGATTGTTAATGTCATTCTGTCTTACTGTTGTGCCACCAGGGGTGTAGTGGTCTGGGGACTCTGGAGGACTTATACACCTAACCTTTTTGGTAGCAGGGTCCCAGCAGGTCTCTGTGTCTCCAGCATCCTATAAGCCAATCAGCATGAAAGGGGAACATGTTAGCCACTGAGAAGAGTCTTCAAACATGCTTCTGAGAAGACTCTTTTCAGTAATGAATACTCTCTCCTTTCATGCTGATTGGCTCCTAACAACGTCTTCTGTCGTGGGAGAAGGCATTAACAAGAATCTCGTTCTCTACCCAACAGCAAAAAAGGGGTGTGTGGCTGTGACTTTCATGAAGGGACCCTTCACTTCTGAATTTGCCACTACACTACTGCGGGCCACACAAAAACCTCTTCTGTGACAAGCTGGCATAAGAATGGCAAAAGGTGCCTGCTTCTGTTTTTAATGCGTCCTGCCAGCTACTGATGTACGTAACAATAGGCATGGGCCAACTCATGGGAAATGCCTCTAGCAATAGAGTAAAGCTGACATACTTCAACTGGCAATACAGAACCAGGTAGGAATAGAAGGATCTGTCAGTTTTAGTTCTCCCGGTTTCTCATTTTTCCAACCTTTAATTCAGCGCTCCACATTTCTGCAAATTTTGCCATTTTTTTAAAAAAAAATCCTCATGAAAATTCTTCAGCATTTTAGTGTGAATTTCCCCTCATAAACACATTTTTGTAAGAAATTTCTCCTAATATAATGTATTTTTGTATGTTATTTTCAATAATTTATTTCCCCCTAATATATGCATTTTGTCAACGTTGGCTGGAGATCTGCATCTCAAAATTCAGATAAGTGCAAGTTTTGAAGAATGGCTGTGTTTCAATTTCTCACATTGTTTCAGAAAGTGTGAATTGCAGAGATTCAGCTTTCAATGCAAACGGAACTGAATTTCTCCCTTGCCCCTAGGAGACATTCCTAGGGACATCACGGAACATCTCTGCTGGCCCCAGGCATGCTCCATCTGGATTTGTCCCTAAAAGACCAACAAAAGTGTGGGCACACGGCGAGAAAGCTGTAAGAATGCACTCGCTGACCCCATTTTAGCTTCCAACTTCCTGGCTCTCTAGTGCTTGGGTGAACTTTAGTCTTAAACTGGCAGGTTTTTTTTTAATGATTGCATAATTATCAGCTGTTAGGAACTGAGGGAAGCTGCCTGATACTGAATCAGACCCAGTAGAGATTGGTAGCTCCGATGCCAGGCAGTGGGACAATGAATCCGCTCTAGGGTTTAGTCCATACTTTCAAGGAGTTTGCCAAGGTGCTAGCGCAAGGATTTCTGCTTGTGTGACAGAACTTCTCCATCTCTGCTCCCCCTGCCCTCGTAAAATCATCTCTGCAGGGTTGGGGGAACCCCCAAAACATATTTGAGGGGGCACCTTGGACAGCTTCTTGAATGTTCAGACTAAATCCCACAGCAGATTCAATGCTCCACTGATGTCGAAGTCACCGGTCTCCATTGTTCAGACCACTGGTCTATCTAGCTCAGGTTGTCTGCAATGACCGGCAGCGCTTTCCAGGATGTCATCCAGAGAACCTTCCCAGCCCAACCTGGAGATGCTGGGGATTGAACCTAATGGTGTGGTGGAGATGGAACACTTAGTGGTGTGTCTTTAGTGCAGCATGAGCAAGACAATGGCAACGAACCATAGGTCCCAGTCTCAAGGAGCTTTGGGTGGTCCCTTTTACGTCACACAGAAAGAGGACACAGATTTGCTCATTTAAGTGCTAATTGACATGCAATGAAAGAAATTTAGAAAGAATGACTATTATTTAAATAGAAATACAATGCATCTCATGATGGTAGGTAAAACTTCCCTCTCCTCTCCTTGTGTGACCTCCCCCCACAAATCTGCTCCGGAGGACTGGGGGAACTCCCAGAACAGATTTGCAAGTGGCACAGAAGGAGAAGATGGAGGGGAAATTCTGTTGTGCAAGGAGAAGTCCTTGCATGAATGGGACAACTTGGCTGGATAAGAGCCATAGAAGAGGGTTTAGAACAGAGAAAGGGACATCACACAGGTGGCTTGGGTGGCACTTCAAACACCTGAGAGATCTGGGCTACAATTTTAATGGGCATAAGCACGAATCACTAAATAAAATGAAATGCCTAACACTGAGATGGTTTGTGGCCTTGTAGTGTAGTGGCACATTCAGAAGTGCAGAGTCTCTTTCTGTTAGTCACAGCCATACAACCCCCCTTTTTTGCTACTGGTTGAGAATGAGATCCTTCTTAATGCCTTCTCCCACAACAACAGACACCCCAAGGAGTCAATAAGCATGAAAGGGGACAGTGTTAGCTACTGAGAAGAATCTTCTCAGTGTCTCACTCACTTCCTTTTACTCTGATTGGGCCCAATCAGCAGGAAAGGACAAGGAAGCAGGTTAAGAGATTCTTCTCAGTGGCTAACACACTCCCCTTTCTTGTTGATTGGGTTGTAGGATGGAGACATAGGGACCCTGCTCCCAAAGAAGTAAGGGGTCTAAGACCCCCTGAGACCCTGGACGATTGCACCCCTGCATGCTTGAATGCAATAATATAGAAAAGGAAGAGAAACCTGTGGCATGAAGCAAAAAACAATGAACAGAAGTTTGCATTTGAAATTGCTGTGTCTGTCACAGGCACAGTATTTGTCTGCAACTGCTGTTTCAGTCAGGGAGTTCAAATTACTAACTTTCCAGCCCTTTCTACCAGTTCATTCCAAGAACAATTCCAGTTTTTTATAAGTTAATAAAAAAGAAAGAAAGAACTTGAGCACTTTTAATAAGGGAGCAAGGGAAGTCAGAAAAAGTTGGGACGGCAGATCAAGAAAAGTATCAGTCTAAGCGTGCAGAGTTGCCAAATCCAATGAAGAAAATAAATCTTGAAGCTCTGAGCCTGCCACACAATCCAAGGGGAACCCTCAATGATCCCCAAGCAAGAATTATTCAAATTCAATTTGGTGCTTTCTGCTTTTAATACATGCTACAAGGAGCAGACAGTTTTAAATAACAGGCCTGGAAGATGCATTTAGACCAGACCAAGCTGTAGCATGTACATGTTATGCACACATGCACATACACATCAAAACAAAGAAAAATATATCAATTACACAGGGGGAAGAGGGAAAAGGTTGAAATAAGTTTGTGTGCAATGTTGAAATTGTATAATTGAAATGAAATTAAATGGGAAGTGAGCTGTTTATTTCCACCAAAAGAGAGAGAAGAATTTGCATTCCATCAGAAATGATTTATTTTGTTTTTTGTTTTAAAATGGCAATATTGTGCCACACAAATAGGTCGTGCCCCACAACTAGGTCATAGCCTGACCCTAGTACTGCTTTCTTGCCCATAGTATAATGACACTTTCTTCACTGCCACTTACTTTGGAGGTGGAGAAGCAGGTGTTCCCTCTTCTTTTCCCCATACAGTTAAAGTAGGAACGAGAAACTTGTGACCATCCAGATTCCGCTGGACTATACTTCCCGTCATCGTTGACCATTGGCCCTGCTGGCTGAGGCAGATGGGAACTGGAGCCCAACAACATCTGGAGGGCCACAACTCCCCATCCCTTACCTAAAGTACAGTATGGCCCCACTCATACGGCGGGTTAGGTTCCAGACCCCCGCCGAAAAGCAAAACCTGCTGAAAAGCGGAACTCATTCAAATGGCACCCAACGCCCGAAAAACACCATAAAAGCAGAACAAGTGCCGTATGAGTGGGGCCTTACTCTAATTGACAGCCGCTGTATTAGCGGAACACCTTCAAAAAAAGGCAAAAAGGAGGAACCGGGGAACTACAGACCAGTCAGCCTAACATCAATCCCTGGAAAAACTCTGGAGCAGATTATAAAGCAGTCAATCTGTAAGCACCTTGAAAACAATGCAGTGATTACTAGGCGCCAACATGGATTTATGAAGAACAAATCCTGCCAAACCAATCTTATCTCATTTTTTGACCGGGTAACCTCCCTTGTAGACTGTGGGAATGCAGTGGACATAGTATACCTCAGCAAAGCTTTTGACAAAGTGCATGTTTACCATGCATGTGGTATGTCATTTTGTATTTTATCACTCAATGACAGGCAGCTGAATTAACTTTCCTGAAAAGTCAATAGACAATACTAGGCTAAACAGATACTTAGGATAATGGGTGTTTCCCAGGGGACTTTGGCCTACCTGGGCAAATGGGGCAATGCTCCACTAAGCTCAGTCTGCCCTCAGCCAGCCTTTCCCTGTCTGCCTTCTTATTTAGCAGCTGTCCAGGGATGGCATTAGCTGTCAGTTTTCTCCTCCTTAGTCTTAGGGCAGATCCGCATCATACATTTAGAGTACATTCAACCCAAATTTAAAGCACATGACGTCCCACAAAGAATCCTGGAAATGGTGGTTTTCCCCTCACAGAGTTACAAATGCCCAGCACCCTTAACAAGCTACAGTTCCCATGATTCCCTGAGGGAAGTCATGTGCTTTAGATGTGCTTCAAATGTATGATGTGGACCTGCCCTCATTCAGAGTGGCCATAATAGTACTCTGCAAATAGGCAGATGGGAACAAAACTAGAATTAGTTGGCTCTTCCTGTCACTGGCTCTGGGTCCACTTACTATTGGGCTCCCTGCCTTCTGCCACACCAGTCCCAATGGGTGTGAGCCACCACTGTCTGTTTCATGTGGCAGTTAATTGTTTAATTGTGGCCTCTGTGCTGCTCCTGCATGCAAGTTCTGTGCAGTGCTCACCCAATTTTGTCATCCTTTCCCTCAGCAAATCCATTAAGAAGGAAAAGCCACAGAAATAGTAAATCTGGACTAGATGAGAGGGGGGGATGAGGGTCAGAAGTGGGAGGACGATGTTGTGTGGATGCTGTGAAAAATTTAAATGCAGGAGCAGCACTGAGGTCACAATAATGTGCCGTGTAGAAGTGGCCAGTATAGGGTGGCTTTATACGTTCACTGAAGCCCTTGTCAAGCTTTCAGCCTGGGCATGCGAGGGCAAATGTGTGTATAGAGGGATGGAAGCGCATGCATCAGACCTGCCCACAATGTCTCTCAGCATGCTGGCATGCTCGCTGTATTCCTAACCTTTGTGTGTTTAGTGTGAAGATCTGAAGGGGGCTTGTAAGTATGTTTGTCTGAATGTGCTTAGAAGCCTCTCTTGATCGGGAATCCTGATAAGGCAACCACAATTAGGTTCCTGATTAGAAGGAAGCCTATAAACACATCCAGGCAGACTTGCTTATAAGCCTCCTTCAGACCTTTGCACTGAACACTCAAAAGATGGGGGGGAGGGGGTCTACCCGGTGACTTTAGGGGTGGGGCCAACATGTGCACTACTCTACATCCTTCTATTTTTGCATGTCAAGATGGTATATAGGAACAATGGAGACTGGTGGCTTCGACGCTAGTGTAGCAGTAAATGCCGCCCTGAGCTCCTGCTGGGAGGAAGGGCGGGATATAAATCAAACAACAACAACAATAATCTGCTCCGGGTTTTAGTCCAAACTTTCAAGGAGCTGTCCAAGGTGCTGTCACTAAGACTAAACCCCAACTAAATCCTGGAGTGGATTTACTGCCCTACTGGCATTGAAGCCACCAGTCTCCATGGGAAGCTGCCTTATACTGAGTGCGATAATTGTTTAGTCTAGGTCAGTATTGCCAACACTGACTGGCAGCAGCTATCCATGATTTCAGACAGGGTTCTCTATCATCTTTACCTGGAGAAGCCTGGGATTGAACATGGGACCTTCTCCTTACAAAGCAGTTGCTCTACTGCTGAGCCCTCATCTCAAGAGTGTTATACTCAGAGCAGGATAGGATCTAGCAACCTTATGCGTTTCTCTGAATGTATAAGGTGTCTCCCAGTGTTATCTGTACTGATTCCTTTAGTCTAAGTGATAATCTGAGGTACTTGCGGTAGACATAAAAGAGATTAGAATCTCTCTCTTGTTTCATATTCCCATTCACAGTGCTAGGAAGTATAAATTGGAAACACATGAGAGAGATATTTAAGAAAATAGTTTCCCACGGACTTTAAAGCACTTCCCAATAGGAACTGCATTCACATGTAATTTTTGTTTTGGGAGGGGGGAATATAGGCAGGGTCTATTAGTCAAGTGAGAGTTTTACCAAGTAAACAGTAACCTACCAAACCTTATATTTGTTTCCTTTCCTTTGTAAGGCTGACAAGTGAAAGGAATATTTCTTCAAATTTGATTCCTAATATTGAGTGAGGTAACTGTTGAACAGCTGTCACTTAAAGTATGGAAAAATTAAATGAAAGGCACATTTAGGATTTATAGAGCTGCACACCAAGAATCCAATGGAAAATGGAACTTTGATGAGCAGAAACTATGCTGTTAATGCAGGTTGTGTTTTTTTACCAGTACCTAAAATAATATTCAGAGGAAGGCAATGGTAAACCCCCTCTGAATACCGTTTACCATGAAAACCCTATTCACAGGGTTGCCATAAGTCAGAATCGACTTGAAGACAGTACATTTTTTTTACAAAATAATATTGATTTCTAAGCACCCACCCCTACCCCCAGACTATAATCTGGAACTATATATACTTTAGGATTCTGTTTTGTTTTTTTTAAAAAATGATGCAATGTTAGTTCTGAAAATGTTATATGGCTGTAAAATATATTTTAATGTTCAGTTAAAATTAATAGTGACCAGTTAAACAGAAAACAACTTGATTCTCCGAAGAGCAGAACTCTACAGAAGTCTGGAAGTTTCAAGTATAGATGTTTTTCCAATCAAAATTCTTGTGATCAAGGAATTTTACAGATGTGATGGTGAGACCCCCATACTAGTCCATTGTCTCAGAAACACATGCCAAAATATCTGCAACTGAAATCACACTCTACTGAAACTGTTTTATATACTTTAGGTGTGCAAAGATATTTTAACATTTGTTCATTCTCACATACCTTGTGAGTCAAGTGGTTGTTTTCTTATAAAATGCCTACAATTTTATAAAACTCTGCACAGAGGCATTATTGTTGTTGTTGTTGTTATTATTATTATTATTATTATTATTATATTATTATTATTATTATTATTAACTTTATTTATACCCCGCCGTTTTTCCAAATTGGAACTCACGGCGGCTTCCAGATAAAAAACAGATACAATTAAAACCTACCAAAGTTAAAAGCATATAATACATAAGTAAATAAATATAGACAGATATAATTAAAAAATGAACTTTAATTTAAAATAGCATTAAACTGTTTCTGATATTAAAAACTATACTCATAAAATCAGAATAATTAAAAAATAAACAATCAAGAGCAATATGGCCTCCTTTTGGGCCTATCCTTAGCTGCCTTTGGAATCAAAGTCTTGCTGAAATAAGAAAGTTTTTACCTGTCAACGAAAGGACTGCAGGGAAGAGGCCATTCTTATCTCCTTAGGGATACATTATTGTTGATGTTGTTGTTTAAGCTTATTACCTACCCTTCACCTTGAGATCCCAGAGGGTTGGGATCTCAAATAGGGTTGCCAGGTCTCTGGTTTTCACCTGGAGACTCTGGTTTTGGGGGTCCTCTCTGGGTCTCCAGGTGAGTCACCTTAATCTCCAGACTCTTAGCTTTCATTTTTTTAAATTAAGTTTCTAGATGGTCTGGTTCAAAAGATATAAACAAAAATGTTAGCCAACTGCCCCGCAACTTCAGTTAGCACCGGCTGCTCTAATCTCTGCTCTTTAAGGTTTTTAGCCAATAAGTGAAGTCAGGGTTGTGATTGACAATAGCAGTAGCTAAACCCCATTTCAGGTTCTGAGAACAGTTTCCTTTTTCTGCTTGTCTCACATTAGGAATTCAGAAAATATATAGCTTTCAACAGCATAAAGAGTACTTGCTCTGTACAGGATTGGGACTTGCTTCTGGGTAAGCATGCATAGGATTGTACTACAACAGAAGATCACAGCAGAATCTTGGTAGGCATAAAAGTGTACATGCAGGGCTTTTTTAATTACTTGCAAAATGGCATAATCCTTTTTGTCTTTCAAATAATTTTTGAATAGAAGTTTTAAAAAGTGAACATGCTGCAGTGTTATACTTTCCTAATTAAGGAGTCAAACAAGTTCAAATTTTACTGGACTGTTGAAGAGAGCAGTTTATTTGTCTTATTCATAACCTGTTTTGAAAACCTTCCCAATATGAAGTTTTTCTGGGAGTAAAGCTGCAATGATACTTCTACATACCTGGGAGTTAATCCCATTGAATTCAGTAGGACTTACTTTTGAGCAGATATGGTTAGGATTGTGCTGAAAATCCATGGGACTTTTGAGTGAACACAGAAAAGGATTGTGTTGTAAATCTTTCCTCCTCCAATCCTTTTTTGTTTAAGCAGTTAGGCAGGGCTTACTTAGGTGTCACTGCTTTTATTTGGCAGGAAACTAATACTTTTTTTAAAAAAATGGTCTGAAATGGCCAACTGGTTTTGACAATAAACTATTACATGGGGTGTATGTATTTTTACATCTCCAGTGTAATGTATATGAAATATTTCCAACAACCCTGTGAGGGTTGGAAACCAAGGCAGCTTACAACAAGAAATAAAGCCATTTAAAATCAAATAACCATAAAACAAATATAAAACAGTTGCAAAATAGGTTAAAGTGGCATGATTCTGAATTTTGGATTGGATGAATGAAGTTCCTTATCATTGAATTGCAGTCCTGTGCATGCTTCCTTGTCTGAGTGAGCCCCATTGAATACATTGGGACTTGCTTCTGAGTAAACATGCGTAGGATTGCACTATAAATATCTTATATAGTAGGCTACTTTCTGTGCACGATCACACACCCCTCTCTATTTTCCATTCAAGCAAGCAACAGGCATGATCAGAATCCAAGGACACGTTCCACACAGGCAAATACACTTGGAGTGTAAAGCAGGGCCAGTGAGGGTTGTGGCCTGGGGAGACTTCCAAGGGCCAGATAGAACAGCTTGGAGGGCCACATTTAGAGGTCCCTGCTCTATTTGAATGGCTGCCATGGTACAAGACAATGAAATTGTCCACCAACAGTTAGTCTCTGAACAGTAAGTATACTGAGCGTACACCGCCGGTTCACAGTCTTCCCACTATAGTAATATGAATTGCATTTTTGTTTAAGCTATAGTAATTAGTTCTAAAGTTGCATCTATATATAAAATTGGCATATTCAAATTGAATGCAAATTGCTATCTTTCTGCCTTTTTGGGTGTGTGTGCGTGATGCAGTTTCTCCTTTTAGATGATGCATAAATGGCCACCCTGTTAGTCATTCACAACTTGTTATACACAATTATTGGTCCTGAATAGGAATATGTATCTTTATTATCCACATCAAGACACATCCAGTGTGTTCTATGGGGCCCAGGTAGTCATTTCATGCAGGTAAAAATAGGTATCTTAATGAGCTTCTATTAATGAATATTTATTTATATGAAGATTTATATTCCACTTATATCTGGTGCTTATGAATTACCAAGGACAGCTAACAACAGTTAAAACCAATGATAAATTAAGGGTCTACACTGTGTGTACCCCAAATAATAAGATGAATTGGGGTGATTTGATTGTGATCTCTCACTCTTGAGTGGGATTGTGTCATTAACAAGGTGTCTTGAGATGAATCAGCAGCCTGCTAAGCTTTTGAGTAGCTCTGGGGCCTTGATTTCCCCCCAAAATTAAATATACGGCCTTCCCTCTCTCCTTTATTTTCTGACAAATGGAACCAAGCTGACTGGGGGAATGCCCAGAGCTTGAGAAGTGAGGGGGTGGGATCTTTCATTTTGAGACAGATCTAGCTGTTAATCCCAGTGAATTAGTTTTTGAAGCCACTCTAATCACAATGATTTGGGAGAGAGATGTTGGAGTAAATAAACATGTGGGTCATCATTCTTCTTCAAGTTTTGGCTGTGAGTTGGAGTTGGTCTCCTGGGGTGGGCTACTTCTTTCCCAGCTGGCTTTTTCCTAACAAATAATTAAAAATCATCACACACACCCCATGCAGGACATTTCCAGGAAGGGGATAGGGGCAGTGATAAAAGTTATGATTTCCCCAGTTTTTTGTAACAAAGATAAAAACACCTAGCATGATAGTCACTGGATCTATTTGCGTGAAATAGGTCACTTCTCTCATGTCCCCACTTTTTAAACTAATCACCTGACCCCCAAATAAAACTAGGAGAGAGAATTGATTTCTGTTTTTCCAACCCTAAACCAATAAAGTCGATCCTTGCTGGTGAACGTCTGCATCTATCTTTATAGTAGGTTTCACCCCCTCCAAAAGGGCAACCATCACTGCAATTTGTATCCAAATCTGGCAGAAAATAAACAAGTTAGAGACTTTTTCTAAAACAAATAAACAAACAAAAACTTTAAAGGTTCCCTGCATGAAAACACCTGGATGGATCTGCCTGAATCCAGACTTCAGGCTGGCAAGCTTAATCCACCCTGGAGGAGCTTATTTTCCTGCAAATCTCATCCACTCGTGTGAAAACAAAAAAGTTATAGCCATTTTTAGATTCCCCATTATAGTCAATGGTGGCGAAACAGAGCTTCGAATTTAACAGATCAGATTTGGACCTGAATAATGAATTGAATCGGAACAAGACCCAATGCAGATCAGGCTGCCTCCAAATGCTACAGATACAGATGCAAGGCAAATCTTGGGGTTGCTGCATATCCTTATTATAAATGACAACAATATTCAACATATACCATCTAATAAAAACAGAGGAAGGGAGAAGAGGCTATACTCTCAAAAATCTCTGGTGGGGGGCAGAATCTGCCCCATGACCTTTTAGGTAACAGAGTCCTTCCTGGGGAGTGACATTTCACCAACCCTGGTCCTTCCTGGTAATCCATGTGCTTTCGCTCACTCACCCACCACTGATTATTCCTATTATGCTCACCCCCAATGGTAAAGTCTCCTCTCATAGTACTGCAGCTATTATTCTGAGATTAGCAGGTTTTGTCCCTTCAGAAAGGGTGACCCTGCCTGCAAATTGCATCCAATTTGGGCAGAAAATAAAAAAGAGTCCAGTGTAAAGACTTAAGAAGTCTATCTTGCAACCAAAGAGAGATGCTTTTATATCTTCTGGGTTGCTTCTATATTTCCCCTTCTTCCATCCAGCATCTCACTTGATTTTTCTTTTCAGTGCACGCTTCCTAATATTTCATGTGCCAAATGTTAAACAGATGTAACTCTAGTCAGAATAAATCAAATAAGAGGCATATTTAAGACACAAAGCTGAAAATCTAGAGAGTAATGGACAGCAGAGCTTTGACAAGCCAACTTATTTTTTAGCCAAGGTCTTTTTCATAGGTCTGTGTTCCAATATAACAAAGGTGTACTCAAAACAGTGGAAAGTGCTGTAATTTAGAATCTACAATCTAGCAATGTCTTAACAAAATGATTCTCCCAAACAAGTAAGTTGTCTGTTTATCCTGGCCAAAATGTTGTAGTCCGTCCAGAAAATTAAAAAGTACTTTCGGTTCAAAAAGAATCTAGCATAAATATATGTAACCAGGTGTCAACCTAAGTCGAGTCTGACAATGTTGGAATGTATGAGGTTCAACTCCAACTTGGTGGGTTGAGGCTGCATGGGGTTAATAAGGGTAGCTAGAGAGCTAGACCTCTTGCTGGTTGAGGCTATACATATCCCTTTGATCCTCTGCCATCTCTCCCCTTCCTGCTAGGCTGATAAGCAAAGGAATGTTGATCCCAGTTCCTTCCAGCCTTTCTCAGTGTTCTCTTTCTCTCGAGAGGGGAGCAGACATCTTCTCTTTCTCTCTTCTCTCAACCAGGATGAGGGTCAGCACTGGGACCAGTGCAGGCTGCTCCAGCATAGCCAGTTAGCTAGATATAGAACTCTTTCCTATCAAGCATGTACTTCCAGAGTAAAGTAGTTGTTTCTTATTTTAAAGCTTAAAGTCTCTGTCTGACTAATTTGCAGGGAAGTAGAATCTTAGCAAAGATTCAAACACACACACACTAAGCTCGCTCAATACTCTCCGTTCCGCAGCGCTACGCAACTCTGCTATGCATCTCGAGAATTCCGACAGGTTCTGGGCCCAGCCATGCAAATGGACATTTGAGCAATTAAAGGAGCTATTGTGTTTGAATCAAGGAAGCTATTAGAGACCTTCAGAGTTTTTAGTCAGTGAAGAGTTGAGGCTTTTACTTCAGGATGGCCAGCATGACGGAGTGGCTAGGTCTCCAGAGACTGGAACCCAGAGGATGGAAGCTGTGGGAATTTCACATGCAGAAACACTTGAGGCAACAGAAGCTGTTGGAAGTAATTACAGGATCGGAACCAGGAGAGGATGCTTCTTGAGAGGAACAAAGAGTTTGGACTGAGAAAGACAAGAAAGTACAAGACCTCATCACTAAATGTGTAAGTGATTCTCAGATTTCCCTTATTATGACTTGTAAAAGTGCCAGACAGATGTGGGCTACGCTTGAATCCCATCATAAACTGAAAAGCGGAGGGCATTTAATTGCAATGCTATGTAGCCTTATTAATTTGCAAATGAGGAATGATTTTTTTGAGGAACATCTTACAAAATGCATGGTGCTAGTCCAAGGGATAGAGGAAGCAGGCACAGTTTTGGAAGGACCAGTTCAAATAGCTTTATTTCTGGACTCACTTCCAAAATATATGGAGACTTTCATAGTTATAATGCAACAACAAAACAAAACTCTAAACCAGATTATTTCTGAAGTTAGAGCGCAGTTCTTTCAGAAGAACAAAGGAAAAACTGATGCAAGAGAAGACAGCGTCTCCTCTCTCTTAAGGTAACAAACTGGCCAACCTTCTAGCGGACAGCCAGTCAAATGCAGATTTCAGGAACAAAGGGAATCCAAAGGTGTGAAAGCCAAGCATTGCTATCTATGCAATTCAGAAAAACACCTTAAAGACCAATGTGACAAGAAAGGGAAGCCTGAAAGAAATAAAGAATTTAAAGGGACAGAAAAGAAAAGTGCAAAGGGCTTTCAAGTAACTCATGTTGAAAAATGTTATGACAATAAATTCTATATTGATTCAGGAGCAAGTGCTCATCTAATAAAGGAAAAAGCTTTGTTTGAAGATTTAACCCCATATGAAGGCACAGTTAGATTGGCTGACTCGAGAGTCCTGCCCATAAAGGCACGGAGAGATGCTCAGCTGTTTTGCCAGACTCCAAGCAGCACTGAGGAAATTTATCTCAGGAATGCGCTCTGGACCCCAGGAATCTCAAACAATTTAATTTCTGTTAATGAAGCTACAAACAATGGGTGCTCTGAGTTATTTGAGCAAGATTCCTGCACAATTTCTAGAGATGGTGAAATTTTATGCACAGCTACCAAGAGAAAAGGCATGTATGAAGTGGATCAGGAAAGTCCACAAGCTAATGTTTTGAAAGAATGCTGTAACAAGTTTTGTTTACATTTATGGCATAGAAGATTAGGTCATAAAGATATGGCAAAGATTATTACCCTTCAAAATAATAATTTAATAAGAGGCATGTAAATTGAACCCTGTCAAGAAAAGGGGAGATGCACATGCTGTGTTAAAGCAAAAGGGACCCGACCCAGTTTTCCTAAAAAGAGTGAAAGGAAGACTAAGTGCCCCCTAGAGTTGATTCACAGTGACATTTGTGAAATGCCAATCACTTCAACTGACAGAAACAAATATATTATCAGCTTTATTGATGATTATTCAAGATTCACTGTGATATATATGCTGAAGGAGAAGGGGCAAATGCTCCAGAAGCTCAAAGAATATGTGGCAATGGTGACCACTAAATTTCAGAGAAAACCACAGATTCTGCATTCTGATAATGGAGGGGAGTACATGTCACATGCTACCCAGCAGTTTCTGCTTGAAAATGGGATTGAGCATCAAACCACTGTACCCCACAACCCAGAGCAGAACGGAGTCTCAGAGAGAAAATTCAGAACCCTTATTGAAATGGTGAGATCCATGCTAGAAGATGCCAGTCTCCCACAGAAGCAGTGGGGAGAGGCAGTGTATACTGCCACCTATCTACAAAATCGTTTGCCAACAAAGGTGAAAGGCAACAAGACTCCATTTGAATTATGGTATGGGCGCATACCCAGTTTGGCTCATATAAAGGTGTTTGGATCAAAAGTGTATGGTCACATTCCACACCAGAAGAGAACCAAATTGGACAACACTACAAAGGAAGGAATCTTCGTTGGATATTCTTCAAAACAAAAGGGATACAGAATCCTAAATCCCAAAACAGAAAGGATTGAAATCCAAAGAGCTGTCTACTTTGATGAAGGTCAAGGTGCATTCCAACCAGAAGGGACACCATTTCAAGACCACAACAGTGAAGAAGATGAAGTAGAAATACCATACAGTACTACAGATTACAGCAACATGCCAGCACTGGAGGACAGTGAGGAATCAGAGCAAGAAGGGGAACCTGCACAGCCAGAAGGGGCAGCAGACAGCCCTGTACCAAGATGCTCTAACCGCACCAACAGAGGTGTACCTCCACTGAGACTGTCCTACCTTGCAAGAGCTGATGAACTTCCAGAGCCTGAGACCTGGAAAGATATTGAAGCCTTACCCAAAGCTGAAGCTGAGAGGTGGAGGCAGGCAGCCAAGGAAGAGCTGGAAGCTCTACACAAGAACAAAACTTGGACACTTACCAAGGTTCCTCAAGGAAGGAAAGCTGTAGGTTGCAAGTGGGTATTCAAGAAAAAGCCAGATGCTGAAGGGAACATTGAGAGATACAAGGCAAGACTAGTGGCCAAATGATACTCTCAAAAGTATGGACAAGACTACTATGAAACTTTTGCTCCTGTAGTCAAACATACAACAATCAGAACTCTCCTAAGTGTTGCTGCTAACAAGAAAATGCAGGCGGAACACAAGGATATAAAAACAGCGTTCTTGCATGGGGAAATGGAAGAGGAAATCTACATGCAACAACCACCAGGCTTTGAAATACCAGGAAAGGAAACCCTAGTATGCAAACTGCAAAAGAGCATCTGTGGACTGAAACAAGCTGCAAGAGCTTAGAATGACAAACTGAACCAAATGCTCTTGAAACAAGGCTATAAAAAAGGCGAAGCAAACCAATGTCTATATAGCAGATTCAAGAACAACAAATGGACTTCTATTTTGATTTATGTAGATGATTTACTATTGGCTTATGAGAATCCACAAGACAAGCAAGAGTTAGTAAATAATCTAAGCAAGGAAGTTGAAGTGAAATGTCTAGGCGACATCACATACTACCTTGGAATACAAATTGAAAGAGAGGGCAATGGATCCTTTCTTCTAAACAAAAAACAAAAGATTCAAGACCTACTTGAGAGTCTACGACTGAAGGATGCACATCCAGCACCTACACCAATGGAAGTAGGATACTTGAAACCAGACCAGAACAATCAACCCTGGGAAGACAACGAAAGGCACAGACAGGCTATAGGGAAACTCCTGTACATCAGCACAATAACCAGACCAGATGTGGCGGTAGTAGTGGGATACCTTTGCAGAAAAACCAGCTTGCCAAACAAGAAAGACTGGGAAGCAGTCAAGACAGTGGCAAGATATCTGAAAGGCACTGCAAACTTAAAACTAAAGCTATCAGCTACTCGAGATCCTAAACTTCTAGGATATGCTGATGCTGACTGGGCTGGAGACACCAAAGATCATAAGTCAACCAGTGGAAACTTGTTCTACTATGGGCAGTCACTTATCTGCTGGACAAGTCAAAAGCAAGAGACTGTAGCACACTCATCTACTGAGGCTGAGTACATATCAGCTGATGAGGCATGTAAGGAAATGCTGCGGCTACGCAAGCTTCTAGGAGACTTGGGCATCTCTGAATCAGAGCCTATCAGAATACTTGAGGACAATCAAGACTGCATAAGACTCGCAGAATCAGAAGGGCAACATTCTCGCATGAAGCACATTGATGTGAAGTTCCACTACCTGAAGGACATAAGAGAGAAAGGACTTCTAGAGATGACCTACTGTCCAACAGAAGAGATGACAGCTGATGCTTTGACCAAACCATTGGGCAAATCTGACACCAGAAACTACGAGGCAAGATGCACCTTGTAGAATGAACCAAGTTCTCATTGAGAAGGGGTGTTGGAATGTATGAGGTTCAACTCCAACTTGGTGGGTTGAGGCTGCATGGGGTTAATAAGGGTAGCTAGAGAGCTAGACCTCTTGCTGGTTGAGGCTATACATATCCCTTTGATCCTCTGCCATCTCTCCCCTTCCTGCTAGGCTGATAAGCAAAGGAATGTTGATCCCAGTTCCTTCCAGCCTTTCTCAGTGTTCTCTTTCTCTCGAGAGGGGAGCAGACATCTTCTCTTTCTCTCTCCTCTCAACCAGGATGAGGGTCAGCACTGGGAACAGTGCAGGCTGCTCCAGCATAGCCAGTTAGCTAGATATAGAACTCTTTCCTATCAAGCATGTACTTCCAGAGTAAAGCAGTTGTTTCTTATTTTAAAGCTTAAAGTCTCTGTCTGACTAATTTGCAGGGAAGTAGAATCTTAGCAAAGATTCAAACACACACACACTAAGCTCGCTCAATACTCTCCGTTCCGCAGCGCTACGCAACTCTGCTACGCATCTCAATAGAGAATTCCGACAGACAATGGGACATTTTCCATAGCTATCTCAAGGTCTTCATGGAAAATGCTCCACTAGCAGACAGTGGCTGCCACAGGGATGGCTCACTCAGGTATGGTCCACCACTTGATGGCTGCAGCATTGTGAGAGGACTTGCATCTCTATAAGAGCTGTCACAGAGTCAGCCACCATACAGAGAACTTTCATCATGTCACCTCAAGCACAACAGTTTCAAATGATGGCCATACATATAGTACCTATAACTGTCAGTGATGAAAAAAAGAGAAAGAAATGGACTGCCTTCAAGTTGATTCTGACTTATGGCGACCCTATGAATAGGATTTTCATGGTAAGCAGTATTCAGAGGTGGTTTATCATTGCCTCCCTCTGAGGCTGAGAGGCAGTGACTGGCCCAAGGTCACCCAGTGAGCTTCATGGATGTGTGGGGATCCGAATCCTGGTTTCCCAGGTTGTAGTCCAACACCCTAACCACCACACAACAGTGGCTCTCTTTGATGGCTAAAGGTCAAACTTCATGCCTGGAGAAGAGAAGACTGAGGGGAGATATGATGGCACTGTTCAAGTACATGAAAGGTTGTCATACAGAGGAGGGCCACGATCTCTTCTCAATCATCCCAGAGTGCAGGACACTGAATAATGGGCTCAAGTTGCAGGAAGCCAGATTTTGACTGAACATCAGAAAAAACGTCCTAACTGTTAGAGCCATACGACAATGGAACCAATTACCTAGAGAGGTAGTGGGCTCTCCGACACTGGAGGCATTCAATAGGCAGCTGGACAGCCATCTGTCAGGAATGCTTTGATTTGGATTCCTGCATTGTGCAGGGGGTTGGACTTGATGGCCTTATAGGCCCCTTCCAACTCTACTATTCTATGATTCTATGATTCATGTTACTTTAATTGCAATGAACGTGATTTGCTTTTAAATTTTAAATAGTCATGGGGGATCAAGATTGGTGCTACAGCACACAGGGAGGGTTTTTAAAAAGTCCTTTCCTCCTGCCATCATTCTGATGCCCTCCCCCCAGGCTGATATGAGCCCATTGCAAAGCTTCTGTTGGCCCATTGTTCCATGGGCTACCACTTCTGCCAAAACTGCTATTAGCCCATGAGTGAAGAGGCTTCCATTGGTACCAACTCATGTTTTCCTCTTGAGACTAATAGCAGCTGGGGGGGATTTTTGTTGAGACCATGGCAAGAGAAAGGGTTAACTCTCCTCCATATGCTCTGTGGTCCCAATCATTCTCCCAGTGGCGGTTGGTGGCTTCATGTCAGTGGGGTAGTGGAACCACTCTGGGTTTTAGAATGAACGTTCAAGGAGCTGTCAAAGATGGTTCAGCACCTTGGACAGCTCCTTGAAAGTTCAGACAAAAGCCTAGAGCAGATTCCACTGCCCCATTGACATGGAGTCACCAAACTTCACTGCTTCTTCCTCTCTGTTCCCCATCTATGCACTTCAATGCAACTACTATTACTTATAGTTTGGCCCTAGTTAACCATATATATGCAGATATGAACTGCCCCTCTCAGACGGTTCTACATTTCATATATTCCATTAGTAGCCTTTGTTGTTGTTCAAAGAAAAGTGATGACATCCATTCTGAGAAGATATTGGATTGTTTTACAAGGACTTACAAATCCTGAGAAACTGGATTGTTTCACAAAGACTTCTTGGAATTCCTCAGGAGAACTGGGTTTCTTCATCAGCATTTCCCATCTCCTCCTTCTTCCCTCACAAAAACAGATATTTCAAGGACATGAGATACCTGGATGAGAATGTGGATTGGTAACTACTGGGCTAGGCCTATCCACCACTCAGGAGGCCAGATTTGAAACCAACTAAGATAACTGCTGGAGGAAGGTGATTTTATAATCTATTAAGAGATAGGTCTGTTATATATTATAGATTTATAGTTGAATTATAGTGTTTTGAAATTACTGGATTTAGTAGATTTGATGAGCTGGATTAATTGGCATGTTTATTTAGAAAAAAAATTGATTGATATATATCTCAAGGATTGGAAACTTCTCTTTGACTTTTTGTGGAATATTAAAATGATATGATGTTAATGAGATTTGAAACCAACTAAGATAACCGCTGGAGGAAGGTGATTTTATAATCTATTAAGAGATAGGTTTGTTATATATTATAGATTTATAGCTGAACTATGACAAATCGGAAGTCAATATTTTTATATATATGTATTTTTTTGTATTGTATTAGTTATTGATTTGTGTTGTTTTCTTTTTGTATTATTTTGGTTTTGAAAATTAGAATAAAAATTAATTGAAAAAAAAGAAAGGAGGCCAGACCTGGCATGACAGTAGCTCAGGGGCGTCACTACCGGGGTGCGAGGGGTGCGGATCACACCTGGGTGACACCATGAGGGGGGTGACACACAGAGCCACCCCCCCCACACTCCCGCTAGTGACGCCGCTTCCCCCCAGCACCCGGTCTGGTGTGCGCCAAAAGCAGGCGCCCGCTCGCTGGCGGTGAAGCCTGGATGGGCCTTCCACCATCAGCCTGGAGCATGTGGTGAGCACGCATGCATGCACATGCACACACAACCAGCCACCCCGTCCATGCCCCTGGGAGGGTGCGCTCTGGAGGTCCGCACCCCCCCGCACTCCCGCTAGTGACGCCACTGCAGTAGCTAGCTGCTGATCCCCATGGTGTTGCTTTCCAGCCCCAAACTGCTCTTGCATTGTTGGATGAGTAATCTGGTTGTTTAATGTATACGAGGGGAAGGCAGTAGTCCAGTGGTAGAACATCTGCTTAGCATGCAGATGGTTTGATCCCTGGTGCCCCACACAAGGCTGGGAAGGTCATCCATAGGGAAGGGCGAATCTACTAATTTGGGTTTCTCTCGTTTCTCATTTTTTCCAATCTTATGTTCAGTTCTCCACATTTCCACATCAGTTTGCTTTTTTTAAAGTCCTCTTGAGAATTCATCAACACTGTAGCACAAATTTGTCACAGTATAAACATTTTTGTGTGCAATTTTGCCTAACATGCAATGCCCTTTTGTATGTTAATTTCCATAAATATTTGCATTTTATGCACACTTTATCCTAACATATGTGTTTTTGCACTCATTTCTTGGCTGGTGAACTGCATTGCAACATTCGGAGAAGTGCGAATTTTGAAGGGTGACTGTGTTTTGCTTCGCATATTGTTTTGGAAAGTGCAGGTTCGCCTTCAAATGTGAACTCAATTGAATTTCTCCTCCTTCCCTTGACCCCTGTCTAAAACTCTGGAGAGTCTCAGCCAGTGAATGTAGAAACTGAGCTAGATATACGAATTGTCTAACTCAGCAAGGCAGCTTCCTATGATCCTATTGATGGACAATAATATTTGGCAGAATCTATTTGATCCTCTTCCTCCTTTTCCTGTTAAGAGAAAGAGTGAAACTTCAGAACTGAGATGCCTGTTTCCTATTTCTATTTCCTATCTGATTTCTATGACAAGAAGTTGATCAAAGGAATATGGGCTGTAATGAACACAGAAGGACTACTAAAGAGACTCTAGGAGGAAAAGAAATTGTTTGCTTGCTATATGCTGCACCGTCCCTCTCAGAGAAATTCAGGCGCTGCCAAATAACACATGAGTCTTCAAGATTTAAACAAGAGCAGATAGGGTTTAATTAATAAAAGCAATCCTAGAAATCACTCATGTTTCAAGCTTCATAATTTAATGTAAACAGTTATCCTTACTGCATGTGTTAGAATACAGCTAGCCAAAATAAATACCTGGTGAACTATTTAGACACTGCTTGTTCCTTGTGCTAATTAATAGTCTATGAATTTTAACTTGTCTCATGATTGCTGCAGCTGGATTCTGTTGCTAAGGAGGCCTGCATTTGTCATTTGTAGACATTGCCAAGGGACTTAAAGAGAGAGAGGATTTCCTATAGTGGCTTTCACATCCTGAAAACTAGCTCTCTGGTAGATGGCTAATTATCACAAAGGGCAGGTAACTGATCAAACTGGATTCATACAAGGAAAAACAGATGGCCTTTATAATGTCCACAAAACAGTTGCATGTGGAAAGGAGAACAGACACCTTTAATTCAGTCACTTGTAATGTTCTTCAGGAGGAACAGTGGAAGTTTCGCATTCCACAACCACAGTTTGTTCCTTCTTTTTTGGTAGACCGCAGAGGGGGAAAAAAGATATAGAGGAATATACACCCGATGACAGTGGGGCAGTGAATCCACTCCAGGTTTTAGTCCTAACTTTCAATGAGCTATCCAAAGTACCTTTTCACCCTACAGAGCTCCTTGAAAGTTTGGACTAAAGCCTGGAGTGGATTCACTGCCCCACTGTCATTGGGGCCACCAGCCTCCACTACATATCCTTTATGAATCATATGAAGAGAGAGACAATATATATATATATATATATGAAGAGAGACAATTTCTCTTTCAAGACCCTACAACCTGGGATCAGCCAATTAAATGAATTAGCAGGGAGGCTTTTCTGCATATTCTGCTGTTTTGATTTTGAGGCAGAAAATAGTGACTTTGAGTCATTTGGTGTTATTATATGCCTTCAAGTTGATTGTGACTTATGGCAACCCTATAAATCAGTGACATGAAAAGCCTTGAAATGACATTGATTCATGCCATTTCAGCTATGATGTACATGATGATAGGACTTTAAGAGGCACACTTATCAGGCTTACAAACCTTTGATTCTCCTTACCTGGAGTAAGCAGATCCGGCTATCAGGGCCGGATTTAAACTTGTTGTGGCCCTAAGCTATAACATGAGCAAGGCCCTTCCCCCTTCAACAAATAATAAAAAAATTAAATGCAAAATACAGGCTATACAATTAAACGGAATTTGATAGTTGTGTAATTTGTTGTTATGTGTCTTCAAGTTGATTGCAACTTATGGTGACCTTACAAATCAGCGACATTAATAGCATCTGTTATAAACCACCCTGTTCAGATCTTGTAAGTTCAGGTCTGTGGCTTCCTTTACGGAATCAGTCCATCTCTTGTTTGGCCTTCCTCTTTTTCTACTCCCTTCTGTTTTCCCCAGCATTATTGTCTTTTCCAGTGAATCATGTCTTCTCATTATGTGTCCAAAGTATGATAACCTCAGTTTCATCAGTTTAGTTTCTAGTGATAGTTCTGGTTTAATTTGTTCTAACACCCAATTATTTGTCTTTTTTGCAGTCCATGGTATGTGCAAAGCTCTCCTCCAACCCCACATTTCAAATCCGCTTTTTTCACTGTCCAACTTTCACATCCATACATAGAGAATGGGATATGATCCGTACATTTCAGCCATGGGGGACCACTAACAGTGACTCTGCCAAAGACTTTAGTGATTGGGCAGAGATATCAGGCAGTCCCTGATATATCCTGGGACCAAGTTGTTAAGGGCCTTGTAAATTAATACAAGAACCTTGAACCTGGCATGGTAGTGTATGGGCAGCCAGTGCAAGCTTTTGAGGACCGGAGTTATATGCTGACGATAGTCTGTCCCCATCAACAGTCTAGTTTTGATGGTAAGAGTTTTCAATTTTTCCTCCAGTTATGGCTGGTGCTTCTGGTTTACCATATGTAGACACTTTGGGGTCCATTTTCCCCCTCCTGGTTGCTGCTGCCCAGCATGCCCCCCACAGGAGGCATGAGCAGAGTGATGGACAGAGTAGATGCTGCATGCTGGTGCCAGATCTGCTTGGCAGAATGATCCAGAGATCTCACCATTGGTAGTTTGGTCACCTGTATGTGTTCTAGGGTTGCCAGGTTCAATTCCTGAGACTGATCCTGTATCTTTAGGAGAAGAGAAAGTCAGCCAAGTGCAGGTGTTCTTGCAACCCTGTAATAGGTAAAACCATAAGGTGGAATTCTCCCTTCTACCTGCACAACTTTTAAAGATACAGAAGACCTCTTGGTTGCCAGGCTTAGCCTCCAAGAGGTCTTTTGTATCTTTAAAAGTTGTGCAGGAGGAAGGGAGAATTCCACCTTGTGGTTTTTCCCATTACAGGGTTGCAAGAACACCTGCACTTGACTGTCTTTCTCTTCTCCTAAAGATACAGGATCAGTCTCAGGGATTGAACCTGGCAACCCTAATGTGTTCTTATATCCAAGGCTTCAGAAGAACTCACCTTCCAGCAAGGCCTCACCTACACTATACATTTAAAACAGTATCATACCATTTTAAGCAGTCATCCCTTCTCCCAAAGAATCCTGGGAACTGTAGTTTGTTATGGACACGGAGAGTTGTTAGGAGATTCCTGTTCCCCTCAGAATTCTCAGAGTGGTTTAACAGTCAATCCCTCTTCCCAGGGAACTCTGAGAACTGTAGCTCTTTAAGGGGAACAACTCTCAGCACCCTTAACAAATTATACTTCCCAGGATTCTTTGGGGGAAGCCATGTCTATTTTAAGTGGTGTTATACTGCTTTAAATGTATAGTGCAGATGGGGCCCAAGACATAATTGAGAAACCTAGTGCATTTCCCTAAAGGACCATGGTTTTCAAATGAGGAGGGCTTCTACACGACCCATTTCCCTCCTTACTGACCAGAAATACACATTTGGAAAGTGAAATCTCCATGAATTGAGGGAGGAAGTCAAAGAAAAGCTGATACATCCCAACCGTCATGTAAGCCAAGTGTTGGTATGGGAAACAGAATGCTCAGGTATTACATTTGGCCAGCGTCTATATACTTATTGAAGACCAAACAGGAATATCCTGATCCATGGTGCCATTTCTTTTATCCTTTATTGCTTTATAAAAACTCTGGCAAAAGATTGCAAGCAAAGGCAGGTGACAGGTAGAAATCAGCATTTTTTTCTTTCTCTTTATCATCCCAAAATGCTACTATATGGAAACCTTCCATTGCTATATTTAGGACTGTAAGGAAGAGAGGTTGATATGATTGCATGTTATTATTAACCACAGTGTGTTACAACTGTGGAATTTGCTGCCGCAAATATGTAATAATGGCTGCCAACTTAGACTGCTTTAAAACGGATTATGTTTTCATTTATTACATTTCTATCCCACCTTTTCCCCAAGGTGGCGTGCATGGCTCTTCATCTCCCCATTTGATCTTCACAATAACCTTGTGAGGTAGGTTAGGGTGAGAGCAGGGATGAGGGAGAAATGTGATTCAGTTCTCATTTAAAATTGAATCTATCAAATTTGCACTTTCTGAAACAATATGAGAACTGAAACACAGCCATCCTTTGAAATTCGCATTTATCCAAATTTTGTGACACAGTTCTCCAACTAAGTAATGTTTACAAAAATGCATATATTATGGGGAAATGTGCATAAAAATGAATTTTTGTTGTTATGTGCCTTCAAGTCGATTACAACTTATGGCTTCCCTATGAATCAGTGACCTCCAACAGCATCTGTTATAAACCACCCTGTTCAGATCTTGTAAGCTCAGGTCTGTGGCTTCCTTTATGGAATCAATCCATCTCTTGTTTGACCTTCCTCTTTTTCTACTCCCTGCTGTTTTTCCAGCATTATTGTCTTTTCTAGTGAATCATGTCTTCTCATGATGTGTCCAAAGTACGATAGTTTCATCATTTTAGCTTCTAGTGACAGTTCTGGTTTAATGTGTTCCAACACCCAATTATTTGTGATTTTCACAGTCCATGGTATGCGCAAAGCTCTCCAACACCACATTTCAAATGAGTGGATTTTTCTCTTATCAGCTTTTTTCACTGTCCAACTTTCACATTCATACATAGAGATCGGGAATACCATGGTCTGAATGATCCTGACTTGAGTGTTCAGTGATACATCTTTGCATTTGAGGACCTTTTCTAGTTCTCTCATAGCTGCCCTCCCCAGTCCTAGCCTTCTTCTGATTTCTTGACTATTGTCTCCATTTTGGTTAATGACTGTGCTAAGGTATTGATAATCCTTGACAAGTTCAATGTCCTCATTGTCAACTGTAAAGTTACATAACTCTTCTGTTGTCATTACTTTAGTCTTCTTGACGTTCAGTTGTAGTTCTGCTTTTGTGTTTTCCTCTTTAACTTTCATCAGCATTCGTTTCAAATCATTACTGGTTTCTGCTAGTAGTATGGTATCGTCTGCATATCTTAAATTATTGATATTTCTCCCTCCAATTTTCACACCTCCTTCATCTTGGTCCAATCCCACTTTCCGTATAATATGTTGTGCGTATAAATTAAACAAATAGGGTGATAAAATACACCCGTCTCACACCCTTTCCAATGGGGAACCAATTTGTTTCTCCATATTCTGTCCTTACAGTAGCCACTTGTGCAGATTATAGGTTGCACATCAGGACAATCAGATGCTGTGGCACCCCCCATTTCTTTTAAAACATGCCATAGTTTTTCAAAATCTACAGAGTCAAAGGCTTTGTTGTAGTCTATAAAGCACAGGGTGATTTTCTTCTGAAATTCCTTGGTCCGTTCCATTATCCAATGTATGCTTGCAATATGATCTCTGGTGCCTCTTCCCTTTCTAAATCCAGCTTGGACGTCTGGCATTTCTCACTCCATGGGATATTAAGTCAATAGTTCAATAATTACTGCATTCCCAGGGATCACCTTTCTTTGGAATTGGGATATATATTGAACGCTTCCAGTCTGTGGGCCATTGTTTAGTTTTCCATATTACTTGACAAATATTTGTCAAAATGTGGACAGATTCAGTCTCAGTAGCTTGTAGCAACTCTATTGGTATGCCATCTATTCCTGATTATTTGTTTTTTCCAAGTATTTTAAGAGCAGCTTTTACCTCACATTCTAAAATTTCTGGTTCTTCATCACATGGTTCCTCCGTGAATGAATCTGTCATCCTGTCATCTCTTTTATAGAGTTCTTCAGTGTATTGCTTCCATCTTCCTTTTATTGCATATTGGTCAGTCAGTGTGTTCCCCTGTAGATTATTCAACATCCGTACTCGTGGTTTAAATTTCCCTTTCATTTCTCTGATCTTTTGGAATAGGTCTCTTGTTCTTCTCTTTTTGTTATCCTCTTCTATTTCTATACAATAACTATCATAATAGCTCTTTTTGTCCCTACGTACTAGTCGCTGTATTGTTGCATTTAGGGTTCTGATGGTGTTTCTATCTCCTTTTGCCTTTGCCTTCCTTCTCTCTTTTACCATTTAAAGAGTTTCTTCAGTCATCCTTTGAGGTCTTTTTCTCTTTTTAACTAGAGGTATTTTCTTTTTGCATTCTTTCCTGATAATGTCTCTGACTTCATTCCATAGTTCTTCTGGTTCTCTGTCAACTAAGTTTAAAGCCTCAAATCTGTTCCTTATTTGATCTTCATATTCTTGTGGGATGTTATTTAAATTGTATTTTGGCATTATGAGTGCTTTGTTCTTCTTTAGCTTTACTCTGATTTTCAATACGAGAAGTGGGGAGGGTGCTGTTGTGCTTTGGTCCTGCTTGTAGGCTTTCTTATTGGGATCTGGTTAGCCACTGTGAGAACAGAATGCTGAACTAAATGGGCCTCTGGCTTGATCCAGCAGGGCTTGTCTTATGTTCTTATGAATGTCATAGATCTCATAGAACTTAATGGTGGACCAACAAGCAGGACCTCTGAACCCAGTCTTAAGGTTTGGCAGCTTCACATGGGTGTAAGCAGTTCTTCAAATATCCTGGCCCAAACCATTTATGAACCACAGCGAAGGGACCCTTTTGAATATATTGAATATTGGCATGGATGAGACAGCCTCTGAATAGTGCTGAAACTGACAAACTGATGAGCTTAGTACATATGTCAGAAGGAGGATTAATCCTGATTCTTAACATTGGAAAACCCTTGGTCCACTATTGAAATGTCTATTGCAGATATAGTCTCTGATATAATCTCTGCTTGGTAATTCTTACTGGTGATCACATAAGGTTTTTTATTTGTTTAGAACTGATATTATAGGATACTTTGTGGGAGGCAACCACGTACCAGGAAATTTAGATTTGTTCAATGAAAGCACTCTTGTCGCTCTAGCACAACAAACCCACTGTAAAAAAGAAGCAGACTTTTTCAAGTTAGGAGAGTGATGGGAAAATGCCTCAAAAAGTGTGGAATGGACAAATAATTAACAGAAAGATGTGCAAACAAGAAGACATGTAACTAGGATAAATGCATGATAAATATTCATTTTTGTATAACCTCCTCACAAACAAATCAAAATGAATGCTCAGTACAGGCCAAATAGAAATAGTGCATTTTTTACCAACCAATTTTCTTGATGATATTGCAGTATTATTTTTATATAGTATACCACCTTGTTAGATATTTTTAAAAAATGACAGTGTGGTTTATACATGTTTAAATATTTAAATAGATAAATAAAGCAATCTAACGTCCACATAAGCTTTGTGCAAGACAATCAGGATGAATGATCAATAAACAGGTCACCTGGAAGGACCTTTATTTATTCTCCTGCTTTTATACACAATAAGAAAGAAGAAATTGGTGAAGCTGACGTGTGCTTATACTTGGCGCATGTGGAGTCCAGTCCTTAGGCTGCTGCTGTCCCAAGACTACAGGGTCACCCCCTCTTTCCTAGCCCAGCTAGGAACAATTCTTGCAAGTAGCCCATGGAGGAGTCAGAAGCAAGCACATAGCTCATATAGCACATGCAGGGCCGGCTCCAGCTTTGAGGGAGTTCTCTGGTCTTCTTAACTTGTGGCAGAGGCAGCACTCCAAGCAGCACAGGGCAGCTCAGTCTTTAGACACCATTTAAATTTCCCACAATGCATCTGAGAGACACCATGTCAGGGGCATTGTGGGAAGTTAAAATGATGGCTACATCGAGCCACCAGGCACTGCTCAGAAGGCCAGGCCAGAATAAAGAAATAAAAATAAATTAAAAAGGAGGGGTGGGGAAGGACAAGCATCAGAGGAGGACCCTATCAGGACTTTGGGGTCCTGACAGCTGCCTAAGGATGCCAAGTACCAATGCTGGCTCTGGGAGATGCCTTACATTTGGTTGGGTTGTGGCCTTAGAGCCAAATTATATGGGATTTGTATCAGCTGGGGAGTGGAAGGATCATCAGCAGGGACATCAGCATGGGAGGAAAGGGTTAAATTCCCATTAATGATCACCTCCTCCCTCCACCTGATGATGCAATTTTCATTTAGAAAACCTGCACATTGACTTCCCAGGAGGATCGTTCTGCCTGTGCTGCCTCTGAGATGAGCTCCCGTCTCAGAGGAAGCTTTTTCAGTTTTAAGACCAGTCTGAAGATTTTTTGACTGGAAAAAATTTTCTCCCAGGCAAGGGAGAAACGCAGAGATTATCCACAGAAAGCTTCGTTTTGTTTGTTGGACTGGAATTCATTGGGATCGCCGATGAAGGAAGGTAGCCAGCAGCGTCGGACGGAGCCAGGATTACAAACAAGCTCTAACTGATTAAGCGAGACTTTTTTTTTCTTCAAAGAAAAATGGAAATTAACAGGCAAGCATCCTCCTGTCTATTCTTATCATTTTGTTATCGTTACAGCAAAAGAGATTTGTTTAAGAATTAGCAACAAAGAAACCCTGGGTGAGTTATAACTTTCTCTTTTATACACGGAATTAAGGAGGAAGAAAATCGAAATAGCCTATTTTTGTTTTTATTGCAAAAAGCTGGCATGGAATTGAGCATTATAAAGATATAAACGGATGAGAGGCATCTAATTTGAAGAGAAAAATTTGATTTATATGACATTTGATATTATATGTATGGGACTATTTTTTCTGGTCTACTTTTTTTTTTGACGAATCTGCTTATTCTTTATGCCACTAATTATTTGGACGCTGTGAACTAAATTTGTTTTGCACTTTTGGACACATAAGAGATAAGGCAGTTTGTGCTGTCTAGAGGGTGATGTCATCAGGCTTGGAAGATTAACCCATTTGTGACTGGAAAAAGAAATAAACTGTTCTTTGCTTGAGAATAGTGACTATATTGGAAATTGAAGGGGTTTTGTTCTTTTGGTTTTAAGAATGACAATCAAGAGGGTGGCTGAGACACTGGATGTACAGGAAGGGGTTCTCTCTCTAAATATGTTTCAGAAAATAATGAATGAGATTAAGCTAACAAAACAAGAGCTGGGACAGAACAGACAAGAGATGAAAATTGGATTTGGCAAAATGAGACAGGAGCTGAAAGAAATTCAGGATTCTATGAGAAAGGAGGTAGATGAGACTAAAGATATAATTGGACAAGAAAAAGAAGATGAAAGAAAAATCAAAGGGAAGGTTCAAGCCCTGGAGATTGGAATAGATTTATCAAATATGGACCTGGAAAAAGATTTGGATTTTATGGCTGTGATGGATCCTAAAGACAAATATTACTGTTTGGAATTTAGCGCTGTCCCTGAAGGAATTGGTGAAGAGATTAGAGATAAAGATATCAACGGCTCGAAAAAATTCCTGGATTGGAAGGATTTGATGGAACTTGAAATAAAGTTTACAGAATTAATTCCAGATATGTGACAATGGAAAAACTCTCAAGAGATGTGCTAGTGCATTCTGTAAAAAAGAGGAACAGAGATACAACTTTACAACAACATTTAAGTAATACATTCAGAATTGATGGCAAGGAAATATTTGTGATGAAGGAAATTCCTATCAGACTCTTATTATATGACTATGACAGCAAGATTATTGGGTGTGCAAAGATGGAAGATGGAAGATGGAATCAACACTGATAATGGAAGAAGAGCTATTGAAATTACTGGACTTAGTAGACTTGAAGAGATGGATCAATTGACATGTCTATTTGGAGAAAAATTGATGGATATATATCTCAAGGATTGGAAACTTCTCTTTGACTTTTTGTGGAAAGAATAAAATGACATGATGTTAATGAGATTTGATACTAATTAAGATAACCACTGGAGGAAGGTGATTGTATAATTTTATTAAGAGACAGGTTTGTTATATATCATAGACCTATAGCTGATCTACGACAAATCGGAAGTCAATAGTTTTTATTGTATTAATTATTAATTTGTTATTTTTGTTTTGTTTTGTTTTTGAAAATTTGAATAAAAATTAATGATATAAAAAAAGAAAACCTGCACATTGAATGCTAATATGCATTTCACATCACGTGTTGTTTGGCCCTGAGTCTCCATCTGGATGTAAACTTGCAGCTAGGTGAACAGGTTGTGAAATGCCAGAACCAGGCAGCCGAAGTTTATGCCCCAGGGTCTTAATATCCATTGTGTCTTTCCTCTTTTCATCAGCCCAGTTTATCTTGCTTGCTGTAGTTAGTTTATGGAGAAACACAAAAATATGCAAGTTTCAATCCAGCAGTTGACGTAGGCATATGGGGAGAATTTTTATGCATGCCAGGTAGAAACCCAAGTAAAAACCCAACCAGATACATGTGGGGGAAAGGGACTGATTCAGCATCTGCCTAATGTATAGACTGGTCAGCTATAGATGCATCTGTGCACGGATGAGCTAATAGCATGTATATATGGATTAATGGGACTGGTTATATATGCTCATGAAACAGAACAATATTAAGAATATTAATTTTTTAAATATGGATGCTTAGGTGCTCAAAACTCCATGAATACATAAAAATATCATCCATTTAAACCCTGATGAGAGCCTAGTTAATTTTTGTTTGCTGGGATTACCCTTGCTCATGAGAAACACACTTCTAAATGCAGAACCAGGATCCATTAAAGCTAATTAAGGTGGATGATTAATACTTACTGTATCACAGGGGTTTGTAGGGAAAGGATACTCATTAATTCTCTAAAATGCACCAGATGTTTGCTAGTAGTAGATTGTTTTTTTAGCTCCTGGGCTAAGTTATTATTCAAAGTTCATGTGAATGATATCTGTTTTTAATCCACTGTAATAATGGATCAAGTGGATATTTCTCCATTCTTCTGTGTTACTCTAGGCTAGAGTACTCTAAAATGAGCTAATGAACTGGTCTCCTATCAAGATTTAATTGTAACACTGGAAGATATTGTGGATATTCATGGACATCTGAATATCCTAACACCATTTTTAATTTTATTTTTTTTGCAATTTGATGTTCAGTATTGTTTTGTTTTATGTAGCACATGTACTTTAAGTGCTCATATTATAGAGAATTATTTGGAAATGACATGTTCTGTCATTTCTAACTTTGATTATTTCCTGTTAAAGTATTGTTTGCAAACTCTGTGTTTTAATCATCCTTTTTTTTTGATGGGGAAAGGATCTCTTTATCATTTTTCTCCCAGCGTTACTTCACTCTATTCTCTTTGGGTGTGCACATGGATGGCCAACCTGTTGAATGTGATGCTCATCATCTCTGCAGTGTGGAATTGTGTTCCTATTCATTTTTTAATTCAGGTAGGAATGCATGTTCTGATATCCTAACTGGCAATGTCACATTCTATAACTAATTCTCTGAGCGCAGGTTTGTTTGTAGGTGACATGGCACCACCCACATACAAGAGGGAGGTATCAGCAGACACAGGAGCACCCCAAAGTTGTCAGAAGTACAAAAAACTTGGGAAATCCCTCTGAGGGTGGAAACTCCCCTAAACATCCCAGTGACGACTAAGCATGATCAATGCTCCACAGAATACTGACTGATGGTGAGTGGGAAATGGAATGGAGTGTTTTGGAAGAGGGCTGTGATGTTCCTATATTAATGTATATATGGTAAGTGTTGTTGTTTTAGAAGATACATGGTAAGTGGAGTGAAAGAGGGGGAGTGAATGGGCAGTAGAATGTGAGATGATTGGCTGAGTGTTTAAAATGGCTGAATGTATAAAAGGAAGAGTGAGAGTGAAATCTGGGGGGGAGAAGAGAAAGAGTGGATTGCTTGGTGGGGTTTGAGAGAGTTGTTTGCCAGGAGAGCGTGAAGAAGGAGGGAGGTGGAGTTCGGATTAGTATTGAGTAAAACCATATGCTTATGTGCCTTAAGAAGAAATCTTGTTAATCTTGTTATCTTTGTTATCTTTAATAAATACTTAATTTGGTTTACCAAAGGCCTGATCCTTGGCTGGGGTTTCACAGACCAGAAGGGAGGGTAAGGTAATGACCAAGGCTGAAGGGGAACTGTAACAAATGGTGGCAGCGGTGAAGAGAATAACAATACCAGTATTCAGAGTCTCTGGGAATACTAGTATTAGGACATGACTGGTGGTTGCCTAGCAGGGGGATCTGTTGAGATCTGTGCTAGAGCGGATAGGTAAACCATAAGAGAGTGTGGTCCGGACTGGTGGAGTCCCTGGTGGTGCCTAGTGACAGGCAGTAGCCATGCGCAGGTAGGAACCTGACAGGGAGAGCCAGGGAAGGATGCATCGCATGTGGTGTCAGTAGCGGAGGGATACGAACAACAGACAATCCAGATATGAACCAAAGAGAGTCCCAAAGACACGTGGTGACAAAGGAGACTACATCACAGGTGTTGGCTGTAGTAGTGAGATACGAATACTAGACAATCCCTAATAGTTGTGTGGCAAACAGAAATAACAAAACAAGATTACTTGTGAGAGTGACTGGCAAAGAGTGTGTGGCAAAGAGTGAGTGAACTCAAACACCATGGCTGAATACATAAAAATGAAAAGAGAGGAGCTGGTGGAGAAGTGCATAACATTCAATTTACCTCACGAGGGTAAAGGGGTAGATGAATTGAGGGTAGCACTTATAGGATTTGCAACTGCCCAGCAAAAACAACCTGTCAGGGAAGAGACCCCAGAAGGATATTTAAGCAATCCCGCTTATATAGAGTACTTGAGAGAGAAGTTAAGATGGGAGGCTGAGGAAAAAGACAAGCAGAGGGAGTTGGAAGCTGAGAGATTGAGGAGGGAGGCTGATGAGAAAGAAAAGCAGTGGGTCTTTGAGGCTGAGGAAAAAGATAAACAGCGGGAGTTGGAAGCTGAGAGATTGAGGATGGAAGCTGAGAGATTGAGGATGGAAGGTGCAGAGAAGGAAAAACAGAGGGAGTTGGAAATTGAGAGAATGAGATTGGGGTTTGAGGAGAGGGAGAAGCAACGAGCAGTGGATGCTGAATTACAAGTAGAAAAGTTAAAATTTGATAGAGAGAAATTTCACTCTGAGGAGACAAGGAAAGACAGAGATGGAGCAAAAATAAAAATTACTCCAAAGGACTTTGCTGTCTATGACCCTGGTCAAGATCCTCAAATTTACCTCAGCACCTTTGAAAAAGCAGCTCAGTTGTGGGGGCTACCTGAAGATAAAGACATGCAGTATTTATCAAACCTGATTAAAGGGGAATTGGCTGAGGTATACCAATATTTCCCCTCAGACAGGCCTGTCACCTATGCTGAATTCAAAGAAGCAGTGTTTAAAAGATTCGGACTGGGGCCTGATTATTTTAGAAAGCTTTTCAGAAACTGCCAGATACAGACAGGGAGGTCTTTTGTGGAACTGGGAGCAAAGTTGATGGATATATTTGGAAAGTGGATGAGTAGTGCCAAAGCTCAGTCAGTGGAAGAGGTGAAAAGCCTCATGATACTGGATCAATTATACCATCAGTTACCACCAGAAATAAGGCTCCTGGTCAAAGACCGTTCCCCTACATCTGTGCAGGAGGCCGCAGAGATGGCGGATCACTTTGCCTCCAATAGAACTGGCTGGGTGGGGAAAACATCAAGAGAGTTTAAACCCAGACCATATAGTGCTGGCAGAAGGGATGTGGTACCACAGCGAGTGAGTCCTCCATTAAAATCTGAAGGGCACAGGACACCCCAGAGTGGATCTGTGTACCCTAAAAGTGAGGAGAAATTATGCTACAAATGTGGTAGACCGGGGCACCTACGTTTTCAATGTGAGGTTGCCAACCCCATTAGTAATCCTGCTCAGACAAGGGCAGTGAAAACAGAGCCCAAGGCTTTAGAAACAGCGAAAAAGGTTCAGTTCTGCCAGATAAACTGGACAGAAGTAACAGACCTTGATTCAAGTCTGAGAGAGGAAGTGAGTGTACAAGGGGCAAATTATTGGGCATTGCTTGATACTGGTGCCGCTCAGACATTACTGAGGCCGGATTTAATAAAATCTGAGGTAATATTACCTCAGGAAACTGTGACTATCCAAGGAGTGAGGGGTCAACCAGAAAGTTTGCCTGTGGCCCTGGTGGATATGACTTGGAGAGGCCGAGAGGGCCGATATAAAGTAGGCATTAATGCCCAGCAACAAGAACCAGTAATACTGGGAAGGGATGTAATGGGCACCCAAGGAAAGATCTATGTAGTGACCAGACAGCAAATTGGCAGAGAAAAAGAAGCCATATTAAGGGGGGCTGAAACAAACAGGGTGGAATCTGTTAACCAGCCTCAGGTCACCATAGCAACCACTAGCAGGCCTGCTGAAGAAGACAAACTGTATCAAGTGGTCTCTGGGGAAGAAGCAGATCAATTCAGGGAAGAGCTGCATAAAGATATAAGTTTGAAGCATATAAAGGAGCAAGCTCTGACCCAACAGATTCCTTTCACTGACAAACTGAGGAATCAAGTTGTGTGTGAGAATGGGATTTTATATAGACTGTGGATGCCTGCTGAGAGAAAGGATGAATGTGAACCAGTGAAGCAATTGATAGTACCTAGCAAATACAGAACCAGATTTAATGGAGTTTTGAAGGGCATGATAAGAAGCTATGTTCAAGATCACCCACAAGACTGGGATGAACGGTTGGGATGCTTCTTATTTGCATACAGAGAAGTCCCTCAGGAGTCAACAGGCTTCTCACCCTTTGAACTAATGTTCACTAGAAAAGTGAGGGGACCTTTGGAACTGCTAAAAAATTCATGGGAAGGAACTCTGGGAGAGTACAAAACTTCTGTAGTAGATTTTGTATTGGAATTCCGCAATAAATTAACATCAATGATGGAAGTAGTGAAAGAGAATTTGAGTCAAGCACAGGAGAAGCAAAGTTACTGGTATGACAGAACAGCCAGGGAACGTGTGTATAATGTGGGAGATATGGTTATGGTGTTCATACCCAGGAAACATGACAAATTACAGGCTAACTGGGAAGGACCATATACCATCAGAGAAAGGCTTGACACAGTGACATATGTAATCACCACAGACCAATTAAACAAAAGCAAAGTGGTTCATGTAAATATGTTAAAGCCTTACCATACCAGGGATGCAAAGGTGTTGCAAGTTACCTTATTCCCTGAGGGAAGTGGGCCTGAACTTCCAGATTTGGTACAGGAAAGCAAAGACAAAGGAGGGGTAGATCAAGTGGAATGGTCAGAGGAGGTGAAGGAGGAAGTAAAAGAAGAGATTCTGAGAGTTTTGAAAACCTATAGGAATCTCTTTAGCAACAAACCTGGCCGAACCAGTATAGTTATACATTCCATTGATACTGGAGATCATGCCCCAATCAGATCTGTTCCGTACCGTCTGAATGGGAAAGTTTTGAATGAGATCAAAAAGGAGGTGGAAGATATGCTGGAATTAGGAGTGATCAGGGAATCCATCAGTCCCTGGGCCTCAAGTATTGTCCTTGTTCCGAAAAAAGATGGAATGACAAGGTTTTGCATTGATTATTGGCTAATCAATAAAATCACTGTCCCAGATGCGTATCCTATGCCTAGGGTAGACGCAATGTTAGAGTTATTGGGGGCAGCAACCATTATCTCTACACTAGATCTCTGTAAAGGATTTTGGCAAATGGAACTAGACGAGCAATCCAGAGCCAAAACTGCCTTCAGTACACCAGATGGGTTATATGAGTTTGTGACCTTACCCATGGGACTAAGGAACTCACCAAGTTCATTTCAGAGGCTAATCAATACTGTGTTGCGAGGCATGTCAGATTTTGCAGTGGCCTATATCGATGACGTGGCCATTTTTAGCAAGTCGGTGCCTGAGCATGTCCAACACCTGACAACAGTATTGGAGGCCTTAAGAAAAGCAGGCCTCACAATAAAAGCTAAGAAATGCCAGTTTGGACTAAAGGAAGTAATTTATTTAGGACCTAAGGTGGGGAGTGGGAAAATCACCCCCTTATGGAGCAAGGTGGAGGCAATACAAGCGTGGCCGATCCCCTTAACCAAAAAACAAGTAAGGGCATTTCTGGGTGTGGCTGGATTTTATAGGAAGTTTGTGAGAAATTTTGGGGAAATAGCAACCCCCTTGCATGAATTAACAAAGAAGAAGTGTTCTGAGCTTGTGGTATGGACGGATGAATGTCAGAAGGCTTTTGATCTACTGAAGCAAGCCTTGTGCCAAGGACCCATATTAATAGCACCAGACTATGAGAAACCATTCATCGTGGCTACAGATGCGTCGGACCTGGTGCTGGGAGTCGTCTTGCTACAGCTGAGAGAAGGCACCAGACATCCAGTGGCGTACCTGAGTCGCAAGCTGACGCCGAGGGAGAAAAACTATTCGTCGGTCCAGAAGGAGTGCCTAGCGGTCGTGTGGGGACTGAACAAGTTGCGCCCATACGTGTGGGGACGAAGATTCACAGTGACTACGGATCATCGGGCCTTGTTATGGTTGCAGACTATGAAAAACCACAACACTATGCTGCAGAGGTGGTCCTGGGCCCTACAGGACTATCAGGTGGACTTCCAGTTCATAAAAGGCAAGGACAATGTACTGGCCGATGGACTTTCCAGGCAAGTGGCTGGGACTGCAGTGACGTGACCAGACAGAGGAACAAAGAAAGACATTTTCCCCATAGAGACTTTTATTTGTTAACGCGACGTATAAATCCTGGAACAGGAATAATACTCTGCTGTTGTTTAAGGGGGGGGAAATGTGATGTTCCTATATTAATGTATATATGGTAAGTGTTGTTGTTTTAGAAGATACATGGTAAGTGGAGTGAAAGAGGGGGAGTGAATGGGCAGTAGAATGCGAGATGATTGGCTGAGTGTTTAAAATGGCTGAATGTATAAAAGGAAGAGTGAGAGTGGAATCTGGGGGGGAGAAGAGAAAGAGTGGATTGCTTGGTGGGGTTTGAGAGAGTTGTTTGCCAGGAGAGCGTGAAGAAGGAGGGAGGTGGAGTTTGGATTAGTATTGAGTAAAACCATATGCTTATGTGCCTTAAGAAGAAATCTTGTTAATCTTGTTATCTTTGTTATCTGTAATAAATACTTAATTTGGTTTACCAAAGGCCTGATCCTTGGCTGGGGTTTCACAGACCAGAAGGGAGGGTAAGGTAATGACCAGGGGTGAAGGGGAACTGTAACAAATGGTGGCAGCGGTGAAGAGAATAACAATACCAGTATTCAGAGTCTCTGGGAATACTAGTATTGGGACGTGACTGGTGGTTGCCTAGCAGGGGGATCTGTTGAGATCTGCGCTAGAGCGGGGAGAGAAACCATAAGAGAGTGCGGTCCGGACTGGTGGAGTCCCTGGTGGTGCCTAGTGACAGGCAGTAGCCACGCGCAGGTAGGAACCTGACAGGGAGAGCCAGGGAAGGATGCATCACAAGGGCATGGCTGGCTGGAACACTGAACAGGAGCACTCCACACTGCAACATTTGATTGCACAGCTCACTTACATAACAATAAGGTCTAAAGGAAATGAGAGGAAATCAACTATTGTAGCCCAACATACAGGCAAAATTTGGCAAATCTTTTCTTAGGCTGCAAGATGCAAGCAGAAATTCACACGTAAGAGTTAACAGCTTCACTGATCAAGGACGTTGCTCATTGTTTGAGGAGATGTACTCTCAAAGGTAGGGTTAGCTAACATAGTGATCTCCTGATGTTGTTGGATCCAGGCTAGCTCCCATCAGCCCCAGCCAGCAGGCTAGATGATGACTGCTTGTAGTCCAGTAACATCTGGAAGGCACCATATTGCAGCCTTTCCCAACCAGTGTTCCTCCAGATGTTGTTGGACCACAACTCCCATCAGCCTCAGCCAGCATTGCCAATGGTCAGGAAAGATGAGAATTGTGGTCCAACAACATCTGGAGGCACACTGGTTGGGAAAGGCTGCTGTATTGGCTACCCCTGCTCAAAAGGAGTATGAGGAGACACGCATGTAAAGACATAAAACAAGGCCTCTCTCCACTCTTCTCCAAGCACAGAGAACTTCAGAGTGGGATCTTGGCATCCCTAACAAAGACTTCTCAGCACCTTTGAAAAAGCAGATTAGTTACGACCTTGAAAAAACCAAAGGCTTTCTATGTAAAAGCTATTTTCACATTTCAGATATTCAGTAGCTAGACCTAAGAACCGTATTTTTGTTTCTCAAATCTGTTTGTAAGTTTCAGCTACTTCTGCAAGTGCATGGAGGAAATAAGATTTACTTTGGTGCCCTCTAGTGTCAATATCTCCCTCTGATTTTATAACCTCCCTATTCCCTCCTCCGAAATCTCTCAAGTATCTAAGGGCACCTGCAATTTATCATTTTTTATTTTTTTAAATCAGTGATTGCATTTTTATTTCCCAATTGTTCTACGGGATCTTGGTGCCTCTCCTCAAGCTACTGTTTCTGCTGCAATGAACTAGCTTTTTCAAAACCTCAATTTTATTTGTTTATTTGTTTGTTTATTTATATCCTGCCCTTCCTCCCAGAAGAAGTCCAGGGCAGCAAACAATAACACTAAAAACACTCTAAAACATCTTAAAAAGAAAAGACTTTAAAACATATTAAAACAAAATCTTTTAAAACATCTTAAAAAAAAAAGCTTTAAAAACATTTAAAAAAGCAATTCTAAGACAGACAGTGTCTTCCCCCAGGGTCCAGGTAGGCTTGCTTCCATCTCCACGTCCTCGGGCTCGCTCCGTTGCTGCTCTTTGTGCTTCTGCTGCCACTGCTGTTGCTAGTGGTGGTTCATGTCGGGCAGCGGCTGCAGCAGCTTGAGCTCGGGGGGCCTGGGCCTTGCCTGGAGGAGGAGGAGGTGGATGCTGCAGCGTCTGTTGTTGTCGAGCAGGAGGCCCCGTGTTGGGTGGCGGCGGCAGCAGTAATGAGCGCTTCCCTCATTGCCTTGCTAACTGTCCTCAGCTGCCTTACAATGCCATTCGTGGAAAACATAAATTTCTGTTTGACTGCCACATGTTTATAAACTGCAGATACTGTAAGTGGTCATTGTTACTATTATTGCTATTATTACCATGCCACCAGTTAGTTACACAAAGTTTCTTTTTGTGGGGAAATGACAGGTCTTTGCCCAAAGGAGCTTACAATCTAGAATATTTTATTATTGTGCTTATTATACAGCCAGGGGAGTGGCTGTATACTATAGCAAGTGTGAATTTATGAGATTTTGCAATGTTCTGTTGTTTCCCATAAGCTCATTTGAAGACAAAACCGTACAAAATGTATAGTCCTGAACCCAGAAATGCTTGCTTAACATCCTTCTGAGTTTTCATGGCGACACACAAAACAGTCAGAGAGAATAGAGAGTTCAAAGTGTAAAAAGAGAGAAAAAAACCCAGAGCCCTTTTGCACTTTTTTCTGTCAGAGTTCTCATAGGGCTCATCCAGACGACTGTACAATGTGTGAAACGCCTGCTATGTGTGTTCATTATTTTTTGGTCGTCCAAATGACGTCTCACGCTGTTACGCATTTTCGTGGGTTAAATCCGCTCCTTGCAATACCGGCAAAAATGCGATTTGCTGTTTAAAAACGGAAATCATCTGCTGTGCCTTTAGGAGTTAGGATGCAATACTGCGGACTTTACAGCTGATGGGCGGTTCTTGGGCGTTTCCCCTTGCCCCTTCTCCTCATTCCAGCCGAGAATAAGCCTGGGAAAATTGAACCAATCATCGCAATGGTGGGGTGTTGGGGGGGGGGTCTGCAACTACTGCGCAGATGCATTTTATTTTTTGCCAGCCTGCAAACTGGGCGGCCACTCTGGGTGAGATCTGCAATGCACAGCAAGTGAGAAAGGGGTGGTGGTTGGTTTCAGCCTGCCTCTGGAAAGCTTTCTCAATTTCATTCTACTTGCTGGGGTTTTTGCTTCAAAACAGAAAAGCATACATTCATTTAAGTGTAATATCGCAAATACAGAGAAGAAAATGTTTGCTGGTTGGTTTCAAGCCTGCTCCAGAAAGCTTTGTCAATTTCATTCTCTGTGGGAAGGAAAGGGAGAAGGAGGGGGGGTGACAAGTTTCTTGCTTTTTTGGAGAAATAAGTGCAATTGCCAGCGTGTGTATCTCCTTAAATATCAATAAAGGCAGAAAAGCATACATTCGTTTAAGTGTAATATCGCAAATACAAACAAGGCAGGCGTGAAACCGACCAGCAGCCTTTCCTTCCGAGGCGAGAACTCCTTTACAGCCATATTGTGCTTTGTTTCAAAGGGGAGAGGAGCATATGTAATTTTTTTGCTAACCAATTGGTTGATGGGGGAGGTTTTAGAGCTTGGAAAAAGCGAAAAGAATGTAGAGGTCTTACCGTTGCGGGTGCAAAAAAGCTTTTTTTAAATTGGAAAAGAGCGAACTAAAAGGCAAAGTGAGGACTATCAGATGACAAACTGAATATGGAAACCGTGGATTATCCCGCTCCGTTTGGATAAGCCCATAATCTGTTGAAATTCATTAAAAATCAGCCATGTTCACAGAGTGCCTGTAATCCTATTACTGACCTTGCCCCATACTCTGGCCTTCATCTTCTGCAGTTTAAAAGTAAAAAAAAAGCCTGGCTCTTCTTTATTAATTTTAAAACATTAACATTGAAGTCTGTTATAGTCTCCCCCTCCCTGCCCCTTCCCAGGTCAATTTCACCTATCCTAAGCATGATTGTATGGTCCCTCTTGCCCCTTCCCTCCCCCTTCCTTTCCCCTCCCCTCCCAATCCCTCTCCTCTTCTTCCCCCTTCCCTCTCCCTTCTCTTCCCCTTCTCCTCCTCCCTCATGGTCAGTGTAACTTATCCTAAGCATTATTGCATGGAAGTAAATCCCATTGAACTCTATAAGCATGCAAATGATCAAACTATCCTTCCCTTGTTCCTCCTATACCCTCACTCCTGCCCCTCCTCTTCCCTTTCTTTCCCTGCCCCTTTCCTCTCCCTCCCCCTGCTTCCACTCCCCTCTCCCCTCCCCTCCTCCTTCCCTCTCCTCTCTTCTCCTCTCCCCACCCCCTTTCTCCTCCTACCCTGTGGTCAGTTTCACCTATCCTAAGCATGATTGCATGGGAGTAAATCCCATTGAATTCAATAAGCATGCACATGATCAGACCTGCCTTTTCCCTCCTCCTCTCCTTCCTTCTTTTTTCTTCCCTCTCTCTCCTTCCCATCCCCCCTTACCTCCTTCCCCTCTCCTGTCCCTTCCTCCTCCCTTCTTCCTCCCCTCTTCATCCCCCCGTGGTCAGTTTCACCTATCCTAAGCATGATTGCAGGGAAGTAAATCCCATTGGACTCAATAAACATGCAAATGATCAATCCATTCTCAGTAAACATGCACAGGATCCCATTTCTTACCTCCCGGAATAAAAAGCAGAGAAATTCACTAATAGTGAATTGTTATTCACTAAACCACCTCTGAATACCGTTTACCATGAACACCCTATTCGTAGGGTCACCATAAGTCAGGATCGACATGAAGGCAGTCCATTTCCATTTCCATTAGTGAATATCAGATTTTGTTCAGTGAAAGAAATCAAGACAGCAAACACTGGATCTCTAGTTGTTCTCCTCTTCAGGCACTGACCAAAGCTGCTTAGCTTTGCCTGGGAAAGCGGCATATAAATAAAGTTGCTGCATCCTGTCCCTCCTAGGTCAATGGGAGGAAGGAATACATGTGAGCAAGACATGCCCTTACCATGTGCTTTTAAATGGAAATCTTTGCTCTTTGTGGTGTTAACTGCTGAATATGCCTATACAACTCATATCCTATTAAGCTGAACAACTCCTTCCAGCTTTGTACAACAGATCACTAGATCTGGTTATGCTGTCTGGTTCCCTATATTTTCATTATTAATGTGCCTGCCCCTATGTACTTCTTTGGGGACTTCTTTGGGGACCTGCTGCAGCTCAGTGGCAGAGCATCTGCCTTGTGTGTGATCAGCTGTAGCACAGGAAGCTCTCGCACTACAGCTGATCACTGTCAGCTGGAGCACGGCAGCTGGAGCTCCCCACAGCTGATTGCCCCGCTGGCACCACCATATTAGCGGAATGCCGAAAAGCGGGGTGCTGAAAAGCATGGCCCTACTGTACTGTTCCTAATCAGTTTCACTGAAATTTCATATCTCTAATTAGGGTTTTAGCAGCTTCCAATCTGAATGTGTGTTCTTGGTTTATTGATTAAATTTTATGTGTCCATTTGTGTCCAAAAGCTAACTCTGGTTGCTCTGCCCTGCTCTCTTGCCCCAATAAACTTGCCCAGAGGAGGAAGCTGGAAGCGAGTCCTTTATAAATATATAAAAATCTAGCTGGGTGAGTGAAGTGTGCTGCAGAGTACCTTTCAAGGTCCCAGTCCTAAGTAAGGTGAGGTGATGGCCAGTGTTAGCCCTACTATATATGCCCATTCTGAGTTGAAGTGTAACCCACTGGTGTGTATTACTTTAATAATTCTGCACATGCTCGGTAAGAGAGTGGAAGTAAGAGCAGCCACCGTTATGGGCAGTCACCTCAGTGCAGTTTGGATGATGCCAGGTTATCTCCCCTCTGTAAGGCCATGAACCCTGAAAAGCTGGGGAGCAAGTGAGTTATCCGTTTCCCCAACATGATAGGTTCCTTGCCTATTTGTGTTTTTAATGTTATAAATGGTGGTATGTTTCAGTTTCCTGGGTGCCAATTCACTGCCCCACTGACATTGGAGGCACCCGCCTCTACTGCTAACACTGTGCCTGATTTGAACGGTCATCAAGTGATTGTGCCAGTGTCTTTGCTAGAAGTTTGTGGCCTCTGCAGACTTTGGGTCCAGGATTTAGGCCCCAGAGTATGCACCTAACAGGGCTTGAGTTCTGAACCCGTTGCATAGTTCTCTTCTTGTGAAGTATGTCTGTATCCCCACAGGCTTCAGGAGAAGGGCTGTAGTTCAGTGGGAGAGCATCTGCTTTGCATGTAGAAAGACCCCCATCCAATCCCTGGCAACTCTAGGTAGGGTTGGGAGAGACTCATGCCTAAAATCCTGGAGAGCAGCTGCCAGTCAGTGTTAACAATACTGAGCTAAATGGACCAATGGCATGAGACTGTGTACACAACCATATCCCGCACAGAGCTACAGTTCCCAGTGCCCATAGCAAACTACAGTTCCCAGGATTCTTGGGGGGGTAATGTGCTTTAACTCTAAGGAGCATACTAGAGATGGTGGAGAATTTAGCAACAATCAAATGTGAATACAAGCTCTGCAGCTATTTGCTTGTTCTCCAACGTGTTGAGCTGGTTGCTTTCCCTGAGAGTGTAGTAATCTTTAATTATATCAATTAAGTATGTGTGTGTATGTATCTATATATCTATATGTATATATGATGAACTTAATGACACTGTTTTCGAACCCATGCCATATTTAACTATGATTTGTATACTAATGTTAATCTGCTGAAATGTGAATTCTTTTATTGAGGTGATGATGGTAGCCATTAACATTTGTTGTTATGTTTCTTATCCCATCTCCCTACCTGTATAGCTCTTCGTGATGTGATTGTGTGTGTTAAGATAGTAATGCTTTGTGATACTAGTAGCTTTATTTATTTAATTGACTTATATAGCACTTCTATTTCAACAGAAATCTCTAAGTGGTTTACATACACCAGTAGAAGACTCAGTATAAGAAATAGAATGAAAATGTACATTCAGAACTAAGCAATACTGTATTTCCACATTTAAATAACATAATGAAACATAAATCTCAAACAACATACATAACTGAACAACTATAGGAGTAATCCAACTCAGGGCAAGCTGGTGTAAGTGATGCCTGTGCAAGAGAAGCTGGCGTAAAGTTCTGCCGCATCCAACTGACGTTCAGGAGCTCTAGGTCGGCTGAATGCCAACTCAGAAGCTGAGTGCAGGGACCAGAAAGTAAAACCCTGCTCTCCCAAATACCCCTATCAGGGAGTAAGTTCTCTCAATTGACTTATATTATGTTTATTTTCTTAGACCAACCTTTTCCCGGTGTAACTTTTGCCTGAATTGGGGCCTGCAGAAGCACTCTGAACATGTGTTGGATGTGGCCTAAGTCTCCTCATCTCAGCCCCTCCCCTGACATGCCCCTTGAATACCCCTTTGTTGAGACTTATGCTGGTTTCACTTACGCTGGTCTTGGCTGGACCACTGGGCCCCAGCTGAGCTGAGGGACTTATGCTGGCATAGCCCGGTTGAACTGGAACTCAGCTGGCTGAGCTGAAGATCCACCACATCCAACTCTCCTCAGCTCAGCATAAATGTGAGTTGGATTGCACCCTAAGAACCACAAAGGAAATCATGTAAAAACCATCAAAATATATCAAGATGAAAATGGACTGCCTTGAAGTCGATTCTGACTTATGGCGACCCTATGAAGAGGGTTTTCATGGTAAGCGGTATTCAGAGGGGGTTTACCATTGCCTTCCTCTGATGCTGAGAGGCAGTGACTGGCCCAAGGTCACCCAGTGAGCTTCATGGCTGTATGGGGATTTGAACCCTCGTCTCCCAGGTCGTAGTCCAACACCTTAGCCACTACACCACACTGGCTCTCTATATCATGATACAATAACATAATTACAATATATCATGATAAAAATCATATTACAATAAGAAACACATATCATAATAAAGTCACCAAAATAATTCACCATTGCATACACAAACTAATCTAAACGTACACCTCCTCTCCCCCCCACAGTCATTCAACACTCACACTCTCTTTCCAGCCAGTCACCTTATTTCTGCCACTCAATTCTCACTTTATAAAACAAATCAAATATTCAACTGGTCAATAATCAATTACAAAAAAATAATAAAATGAAAAACCCAAATCCATGGAATAAAACAATTCAATATTAACAGAGAAGAATGAAAAAGCATTTTACTACATCACTCACCAGGGACCATACAAACACCCTCTTCCAATCTCTCACCTAGGAAGATTAAGCCTATCCCCATCAAACAGGCTCTCACCCTGTAGGAAGTCTGGCGTCACCACCTGTACCTGGCATTCATAACCACAGAGGGAGCATCCTGGTCAGTCAAACAAAGTTAATGAAAAATAATCTCCATTATAAAAACACATATATTAGTACCAAGCAGGCCTGTATCCAAGGGGGAGACAAATGGGGGTGCCGCCCCCTCTAGAGCAGTGCTTTCCCCTCCTGGAGTTTTGGTGAAAATTGTCTTGTGATATGACAGACAATGACAACCTCCATTTAAAGAATGATAGCTTGTTTTAAGAACAAGAGCAACTTAAGAATAGGACCCTCTGAAAAATTCAGTGAATAAGGCAGGGCAAACGCACAACAAAAGCCTAATCTAGGATAGCCCCCAAAAGTCTGCTCACTCAAGACTTTCCCTGACTGAGGGTAGATTTTTCATTATCACAGTCACCCTATAATGACTTAAGTGATCCTGAAAATAACAGCCAGGATTGTAACATGACCCTTGAAGAGTTTACTATTAGAATGTTGTATTAAGGGGTAGAGTTTCCTTTGCTCTGCTTTTCTTTTTCATTTTCACTTGTGTTCTCTGTCCAGCCAGCAATAAAGAGGCATGTTTGTTTGCCTGCAGTAAAAAGTAAGAGTTTTTTTATTCTGGTGCTTTGTATAGCCCCAGTTCAAAACAAAAATGTACATGCCTTATACTGTTGGACTCAAAATCGCTTGCTGTACAACCCTGAAGGTTTTCATGATACACAGCCCCCCTACAGAGAATGCACAAGTTGAAGTGAAAAACAGGAGGAAAAAAATCAAGAAGCCTCTTGGACATTTTTCGGCAGAAAGGTTCATAATCTATTGAAATTCATTAAAAATCAGAGATGATAGTAGAGTATCTCTAATCAAATTCCTGAGATTGACCCAAATTCAGAAGTTAATATTCAGGACTTTTAACGTAAAAAAGCTCCATGGTTGATTTTTTAAATTAATTTATCCAAAATTAACATGAGAGTCAATTATAATGTTCCACAAGCGCAGTTGAAACCAAGAGTTTTTTTCCTTTCCCTTCCCTCCTGCTCCTTGCATTCTAAAAGTCTAGGAGCCATGGAGGGGGCAAGAGGAATACGGTTCAACTGGAGGTAAGGGCAAGAAAGAGCATCCCTAAAGCGGAGCATTTCTGTATTGGCAATGAGTGAGTTTGAGGGAAGGAGGGAGGAAAAAATGGGGGGGGAGACACCTTTGGAGGATTCACACTTGACTTTTAACAATGTCTACTCAGAAGTAAATCCCACTGAGTTCAGCAGGGCTTACTCCCAGGTAAGTGGGGCGGAGCTTCTGTGTGCTGGCAATGAGTGAGCTTGAGGTAAGGAAGGATGTTAGTCCCATGGCATACAATGTTAGTCCCTTGGAACACAATGACTCCCAGGCAAATGTGTCTAGGTTTGCAACCTTAAAGTAGGATTTATCAGCAGGTCCCAACTGGAAAATCTCAAAAAGGGTTCCTGATGTCTTTACTGTACATTCTTAAATATTCACTACACCAGGGGAGGGCAAATGTAAGGAACTGAGTCTGGGTTCTACCCTGTGTTTTACCAGAACCACAAGAGGAATTTGCTCCCACAAGACGCATTAATGGCCACCAGCTTGGATGGCTTTAAAAGAAGATTAGACAAATTCATGGAGGACAGGGCTATCAATGGCTACTAGCCATGATGGCTGTGCTCTGCCACCCTAGTCAGAGGCAGCATGCTTCTGAAAACCAGTTGCCGGAAGCCTCAGGAGGGGAGAGTGTTCTTGCACTCAGATCCTGCTTGCAGGCTTCCCCCAGGCACCTGGTTGGCCACTGTGAGAACAGGATGCTGGACTAGATGGGCCACTGGCCTGATCCAGCAGGCTCTTCTTATGTTCTTATGTTCTTAAGAGCCCCAGCTACAGCCAGTTGCACAAGACACATATTTAACATGAAAGAACATGGCGTGTCTGAGAAGTCTTTCCATTCATGGATCTATTCCTAGTTTCCACAAGTCCTCTTAATTTAACTTGTCAAATTTCCAAACAGGTGTGTGTCATTTTGTTTCTGTTGTTAAACACCTGGAAGTCAGAAGCTCTTGCCAATCAACGACAAACCTCCCAGGGAACTACCAATAGATCTATCAGGGATCTACCCCCTTTCGGATCACCCCTACATGAAATCATTTGTATGGACATTGGCCAACCTCGCAAGATTGTTGTAGCATGGTTTGAAGGAGTGCTTGCAAGAATGTAATTACAATTAGTACATGACCCTCCCCCTTTTTTCCTTTCTCCCCCCAGGCTTGACAATTGTTTCTGAGGAAACGTGTGTGAAATCACAGCTAAACTGCAGTCCTATGGGTACAGCATGATCCTATGGACTTGGGAATGTTACTTTTGCCTAGGGCCTCCATAACTCTAGAGCCGCCTCTGGTTGGGCTGTTTATATCTACTGTAGCGCTGTATATATCAGTTGCGTTTGGTGGGCTTATTCCCAGGTATGTCTGCATAGGATCACAGCCTTGGATGCACATCTCTGTATGTTTTACCTTAGCTTAATAGAATGGTTACACAGCGTAGAAGGTGTGTTTGATTAAACATTGCCATTAGGGAAACTAGGGGAAATCTCGGTATCAGTAATTGTTAAGATTGTTATAATAAAAAAATTAGTGAAAACAGGAGAATAACAAATGGCAGCTCAACACAGGAAGTTGCCTAGTCGGACCATTGGTCCATCGAGATCCGTACTGACTGGAAATGCCGGGGTTTGAACGATGGCCCTGCTCCATGCTCTGCCACTGAGTGTCACTCTTTCCCCTTGACAGTTTTGAAAAACTAGCATTTAGTGTGGTATAAATTATCAGGAGTAGAAGACTTCTGATTAACTGTGTTCCCATTGTAATAGTCTTTATCCCTGTGGAATCATAACAGATATGGGTTTAAACCATTTCAGAAAATGATTCAGAAAACGGAAACTGGAACTGTTGAGGGGATGGAGCAACTCCTCTATGAGGAAAGGTTGAAGCATTTTGGGCTTTTTAGTTTAGAGAAAAGGCAAGTAAGAGGCGACATCATGCATAAAATGTGTGTATACATATGCATAAAACATGTGTAAAATGATGCATGGCATGGAGAAAGTGGACAGTGAATAGTTTTTCTCCCTCTCTCATAACACTAGAACTTGTTGGCTACATTCACACCATACATTTATTCCACTTTCAATGGCCACCGCTTCCTCTAAAGGATCCTGGGAAGTGTAGTTTGTTAAGCTGCTGAAAGTTGTTAGGAGACTCCTATTCCCCTCACACAGCAACAATTCCCAGAGTGGTTTAATAACCATTCCCCCTTCCCAGGGATCTCTGGGAATGCAACACAGTTCATGACTTATCTATTGCCTCCACTCCCTCCGCTTGTCAACATGTGTTGTTACTCTAGGCTTTTTAAGGTCGTTTGTGGCTGACAAACTGTCTGCAGGTAGGCTGCCTTGTACTCCACAGCCTCCGTTGCCCAACCAGCAATCCCTGGAGTCCAGGAGGACTTGGGGAAGAGAGATTTGGGCCTGTTGTTGAGCTATGGAACCAGCTGCATGCCAGTGGGGAGGAGGCGAGGAGGAAGTCACACTAGGGCTCACCCCATGACATCACTAGGGGCCCACCCCCAAATCTCAGGGTTTGGGATGCTTCTGACCTGGCCACCCTACGATGAAGGAGGAGGAGGCAGCAGCGGAATGGAGATGAAGTACTGTGGAGGTGAGAGAAGATGATGTGTGTGTGTGTGTGTTAACACTGTGTTTGCACTTAGTGCGTGAAGCAGCCTCTGCCACCCTCTGTGGCTACTTTGCTGCATTTGCAGTGTTTTAATGTTTTTGCGCCCCAGGAAAAAAAAGTTAGCTTGGGTGGGTATGCCTTAGTTGGTGGTAGGGCAGAGTCCAGGAGGTGGGTGAGTGAGAGAGATGATGTTTGTTGGCTGAGAGTGCGCGTGTGTTAATTCAAAGTGTTGCTGTACTTCACATATTCACAGAAAGAGAAGAAAGTAAATCAAAAATATTTAAAGTGAATATCTGAACTACAGCAACTATTGTTGCTTTCTCCTTGCTAAAATGAGACCAGCACAGCATAGCACATCTTGTTTCTGTTATTTGGACAGATTGCAGGTGTTTCCACCACTCACCATATGCGTAGAGGTATGTTACCAAATTCTTTCAAGCTACACAAGAAGAGTATTGGACTGTGAAAGACCAACCCAAATTGTGTTTGCATTTTACACATTTGTAGGACAGTACAATATCTCAGAAAGGAGATCACATCTGCTCCTGTGGTGCATTCACTATAGCTGCCAGGGTCGGTGCCAAAGGGTGGCCAGGTTGGGCCCTGGATGAGGGACCCGTGGCCCACAGGCGCCCCTCATTAGGGTGGGGAAGTAGCGTTCAGATAACAGGAAGGGAGCTGCCCTCCCACTTACTTGCTTGCCTTCCTCCCTCCAACTTCTCTACCTCAGTTCTTGGAACTGAGATGTGTGTTTGGTGTCAGAAACGACTTTTGATCCAGAACTGCATTTTCTCTGATCCACAGTCCTTAGCTCCTATTACAAACATTTAGCCTTGAATGCAGCTAATCTGTGGTCACACAGCAGAACCATTCCCTGCCCAAGTGACCTTGACAGCTCCCGAATATCTTGTCTTGACATCATGTGCTACACGCAGCGTATATATTAAATGAATACTCATATATCCAGTTCAGGCATACTGTACATCCTAGGTGGTTTATTATGTTTGCCAAAGAGCAACACTCCATGCACAATACACATCATGTCACATGTGACATGAGAACACAGAACCATGCATAAACAAAAGGCTTTTGATTTGATTTTACAAGCAGCATCCACTTCTACAAACTCATTGTGAAGTGAAAGTGTGCTGCGGTACAGTGCATGTTGCTCACATGAAATTAACTCTTATGTTTTTCAAGACTGTGATCTTAGAGATGATTCACCCTGTACGCTACCATATAATTCCATTATATGCAGATTAATGTGCAAAGTACTTGTTTCAACTGAAGTGTATTATCTTTACATTGGTGACAGGAGATAGGAAAGCTTGATTGAATATTTTGCATAATATATATAATATCTATCTATCTGTCTGTCTGTCTGTTTGTCTGTCTATCTATATTAGATGAAAGTGTGCATAAATGCTGTACAATTTGAATGATTTCTTTTTTAAAAATTGCAAATTGCTGTAGAAATGTGGAGAACTGAATTTAAGATTGGAAAAATGAGAAACAGAGAGAACCACAAGTGACAAATCCTTCCATCCCAATCTGTGACATTTAGACTCAATCAGTGTTTAAGTAGTTTGGGAATGCATGACAGGGACTGGATCTCTTCACGCATGCTGCATATAAGAAATCATGCCTTTGCAGGATTGTTAAATTTTGCCATAAACAGTATTTTTCCTTTTACAAGGAATATATCCAGGAAGGGCCTGTTGAATATGACTTTAGGGGAAACGGACCCTGAAACCAGTTTAGGGGGAACCAGTTCAGGGACAATGGTGGCTGCATCTTCAGTGCCATTCTCACGGACATTTAAATAAGCGTTGTGAATAGCCTGCAGACAGAGTAAGCAAGAATTAGTGCAAGATAGAGACCCAGATTTTATTATGCAAACATCTAGTCCTTCAAAACAGACCTACACATTGAATAACTTAAGAGACTGCAACATGGTCATTTCTTGCCTGGTTGGTCTATTGCTCTCACTCTCCAAAACAATTCTCAGCATCATATTCGTGCAACAATTAGTCTCTAGAAGTGCCCTGCTCCCAGATGATCCTTTGTGATATGCATCCTTCTCCCTCTGCCTTGGCTGGACAATAATTTGACCTTTCAGAATGTTCCTTTGAAAAGTTCAAGTTAGCAGGTAACTGCTAAATAACAGTTAGGTTATCCTAACCTAACTGCCGCCCTGGGCTCCTACTGGAAGGAATAGATAATGATAATGATAATAATGTTGTTGTTATGTGCCTTCAAGTTGACTATGACTTATGGTGACTCTATGAATCAACGACCTCCAAGCGCATCTGTCATGAACCACCCTGTTCAGATCTTGTAAGTTCAGGTCTGTGGCTTCCTTTATGGAATCAACCCATCTCTTGTTTGGCCTTCCTCTTTTTCTACTCCCTTCTGTTTTTCCCAGCATTATTGTCTTTTCTAGTGAATCCTGTCTTCTCATGATGTATCCAAAGTATGATAAATGATCGGTTTCATCATTTTAGCTTCAAGTGACAGTTCTGGTTTAATTTGTTCTAACACCCAATTATTTGTCTTTTTTGCAGTCCATGGTATGCGCAAAGCTCTCCTCCAGCACCACATTTCAAATGAGTTGATTTTTCTCTTATCCGCCTTTTTCACTGTCCAGCTTTCACATCCATACATAGAGATCAGGAATACCATGGTCTGAATGATCTTGACTTAATAATAATAATAATAAACAACTCTCATATAGAGCTGTGCATGATCCCCCGCTCCAACCTGTGGCCTACCCAGCCCATATCCAGGCCCTGAATTGATTCAAGAGCCCACCCTGATGCTTAAAATTAGGGTTTTAATTATGGAGTTGGGGAAGAAGGAGAAGCTGCATTTCCTTTCCTGCTCCCAACCACATGTTGAAGTAGGTTTTTAATATCTGAATTAAACATACAGTCAGGAGGGAGGGAGGCGGAAGAAAAAAGGAGCAATTGTGGCTAGCTGGGGAGGCAGGCAGGGTAGTGTTGCTTACCTGGCTTTGCAATGCTGTGCGTTGCTGCCTATTACTAAGGGAGGGAGGGGCAAGGCAGTGGGGAGCTCCTTAGAGGGCAGACGCAAGAGCTGGAGCATCTGATTGGTTCCACAACTACGCCCGCACTACACAGAACTGCTGGCTGCCTCAAGTCTCCCCAACCAGAAATGGCAGATGGCCTTGGGAAGCCAAGAAAGCCATGAAATCTACCCACGCTGTCCCACCAGCTCCTATGGCATGCATGCTTAATTGAAAGGAACTCCCAGCAAGATATATTTATTCAATTTATAGCCTGCCCTTCTGCCCAAAGGAGCCCAGGGTGGCAAAACCCAGAGATAAAGGAGGCTTACCTTCGAGTAAGAATGTGTGCCTGTCCCTCCTTACCACCCATTGCCTGACTGCCTCCACTACCAAGTGTTAGTATTCCATTTATCACCCTCCCTTGCCCAGCAGTACCAGGGTGGGTTAAATACCTTAAAAGTCACTACTAAAAATAGTCGCACAAATTATAGTCTCAGGAGTAGGCAGCCTCAACCCAGGGTGATCTGGGGCTTTTTCAAGCTGATTTGGCCAAAGTCCAGGTCGGCCTGAATCCTCCCTGTTTGGTTTGAGGCTTGGTCTTTGGCTGAATCTGGTGCACAGCCCCACTGTTGTGGCTGTTGTGTGACCCAGAAATGTCACTGAAGGGAAAAAAATAAAGGTACTAAATAAACAAAACCAATGGCTGGTCTTTCAGCAGATGTTGACACAAACATTGCTCTGACTGAGAACTGCACATAAGCCACACAAATAATGTTTTATGATTTTGTTTGGCCTCTGGCAGAGGTTGGCCAGAGCGTTAGCGGGATAGCTCAAGGAACAGGACACTGGGCTGTGTCCAATGACACCAATGAGCCCTACACACTTCAGTTCAGGGCTGTAAAGACAGTCGTGGGTGTTGCCATACATCTGGCTCTGTCTGGAGAACATGGAGCAAGGAGGAGGTTCTTTAGCAATTGAGAAACTGGAGGAGGTGGATGCCTAGACAGCATTGCCTCAGCAGGGATCTTCTCTTTAAGTTGCTTCACACATAACTTTTTCTTACATTGAGATAACTTCTGGAAAGATAGAAAGGTGTGCATCCATCCACATGTGACAAATTGTGCAAGTGTATATGATGCTGCATTTGCATCCATTGGCAAGCTAATGTGCACATGGATTTTGTTTTTCACATGGAGACAATCTTCATGGGTGAAACAACACTCAGAGGCAGATGCAAGTACTGTAGTCCCTAAATGACATTTCTTTGAACTTTCAGACAGGATCGCACCTCTGGTCTACAAAGAAACATGCCTAACAATGCTTCTTGCAGCATTATGAACTTTGAGAAGCCCACCTTGGAAACCTTCAGCTCTGGCTTCCCAGTAATTCCGGAGAGGTCTGCTTGGTCTGTGAATACATCAGTAATGCCCATTCTTCTTAATATCCCTTTGAGAACATAGCTGCCAGAGATTGAAAACCTTGGAAGGGATAGACGTATTACTCTGTCAAAAGAAGAACCAGTAGCTGATGAGATGACACTTTCAGAAAATACATAATACAAATAATAGGAATTTAATTTGGTATTAGAACAAATTAAACCAGAACCATCGCTAGAAGCTAAAATGATAAAACTGAGGTTATCATACTTTGGACACATAATGAGAAGACATGATTGATTGATTGATTGATTACATTTGTATACTGCCCCATAGCCGAAGCTCTCTGGGCGGTTTACAATTAAAACATAAAAACAAATATACAAATTTAAAAACACATATTTAAAACACATGTTAAAATGCCTGGGAGAAGAGGAAAGTCTTGACCTGGCCCCGAAAAGATAACAGTGTTGGCGCCAGGCATGGCGCGTCAGAAAGATCATTCCATAATTTGGGGGCCACCGCTGAGAAGGCCCTCTCCCTTGTTGCCAGACTCCCAGCTTCCCTCAGAGTAGGCACCTGGAGGAGGGCCTTTGATGTTGAGCGTCGTGTATGGGTGGGTTCGTGTTGGGAGAGGCATTCCATCAGGAATTGTGGTCCCAAGCCATGTAAGGTTTTATAGGTTAAAACCAGCACCTTGAATCGAGCTTGGAAACATACAGGCAGCCAATGCAAGTGGGCCAGAATCGGTTTTATATGTTCGAACCATCTGGTCCCTGTTACCAATCTGGCCGCTGCATTTTGCACAAGCTACAGTTTCCGAACCATCTTCAAAGGCAGCCCCACATAGAGCGCATTGTAGTAATCTAACTTGGAGGTCACCAGAGCATGGACAACTGAAGCCAGAGTCACACTCCCCCTGTCTCTCTCCCAACAGAGGTCATCATACAGGACGGCCAAGGCTGTTTCCATGCCAAAACCAGGCGTTAAACTCAACTGAAATGGATCCAGATAATCGGTCTCATCCAAGAGTGTTGAGCTGGCCTGCAACCACATGTTCAAGGACCTTGCCCAGGAATGGAACATTTGCCACCGGCCTGTAATTATTAAGATTTTCTGGGTCCAGGGAGGGTCTCTTCAGGAGTGGTCTCACTACCACCTCTTTCAGGTAGCCAGGGACCACTCCCTCTCTCAGAAGGGCATTTATCACTTCCCTGGCCCAGCCCACAGTTCCATTCCTGCTAGCTTTTATTAGCCAAGAAGGGCAAGGATCCAGCACAGAAGTGGTTGCACGAACCTGTCCAAGCGCCTTGTCAACATCCTCAAGCTGTACCAACTGAAACTCATCCAAGAAATCGGGACAAGGCTGTGCTCTGGATATCTCGCTTGATTCACCTGCTATAACACTGGAGTCTAAGTCTGATTCACTAGAAAAGACAATAATGCTGGGAAAAACAGAAGGGAGTAAAAAAAGACCGAAAAAGAGGGACTGATTCCATAAAGGAAGCCACAGACCTGAACTTACAAGATCTGAACAGGGTGGTTCACGACAGATGCTATTGGAGGTCACTGATTTATAGGGTTGCCAAAAGTCTTAATCAACTTGAAGACACATAACAACAAACAACAAGATTCAGAATGGTTGAGAATAACTTGTTAAAAGCAAGCAATTTAAATGGAACATAGTGTCCTTTTTATAACAATTGGGTTGATCTAATGCGAGTCCAACTCAGAGATAATCTATTCAAATAAATGGAAATGGAAATGGGCTGCCTTCAAGTTGATCCCGACTTATGGCAACCCTATGAATAGGGTTTTCATGGTAAATGATATTCAGAGGGGGTTTACCATTGCCTTCCTCTGAGGCTGAGAGGCAGACATGACTAAATTTGATCCCTTACTTTCAATGGGTCTGTGCTAAGTAGGGCTAACATTAAATACAACTCTCTGAGTGTATACACTCACACCCAAACATACACACTCCAGGTCATACACTCTTTCCCCTACCACACACTTACATACCTTGGTTTCAGTGATTTCAACCATTTTGACAAAACGTCTTGCCCCAGAGCATCTTCCACCTGCTTCAGTTTTCCTTGGTCAGGCAGAATGAATAATGCTGAAGCATTGCCCTTGTAGGGGAGCTTCACCACCCGACAGGACAGATCCTGATCATAGTAAGTCTCAAAGATGCTGTCTTTGTTCATCATAGGGACTTTCACCGTTGTTTGCTCATCTACGAAGAAGTCATCTTCTCTAGTGCTTAGATAATCAAAAGGATTTTTCCAATAGGCTTATGAAAAGAACAAGAGTACACAGGTTGTTGGAATGAGTGCGAAACAATTTGTTCATGTTTAAGGGGAAAAAACTACTTTACCCAAATTCAAAATTCAGTAATATGTCGGAGTTTGAAAATACATATTTTAAAGTGTAAAAAAATTTCCGTTTGGAAATTCCGGACTGAATTACATGGATACACATAAATCTTAAGTCATGTTAATAGATTTCAGGGCATGAACATTAATCATCAGCTATTCTTAATACTTCTGCTGTTTTCTGTTTTTCATTTTTAGAGATCTTAAATTCAATGGTTCCTATAGCTAGGACTGATGAAAAAGGTATAGTCAAAAAACATTTTAAATCTTGTAAGCAGGTTTTGCTAGAATTGTTTTTAACTGTTGGAAAATTTTAGATTTTATCCCTTGATCCACCTGGCTGGTAGGGATTTGCATGAAGTGGAGGTGTCCCTCCAGTTAGTCCTCCCTCACTGTGACAGGCTCCACAGGTATGGAGCTTCTCAATGCATCCAACCAAACAGTGGATGGAAGCTATTGCTAGCTGTACCCTTATAGTGTTAGCCAGTGGAAACCCCTGAAACAGGGTGTTTTAGGGAGGTGAGGGGGTGGAACTAGGTCAGCCATGGATCCACTGGATCCTGAGCTGGCCTTGGTGCCATCATGTGACAGGAGCAGGCCCAAACCAGGCATTTGTACCATGCCAGCCTTCAAGGTGGTAGAGTAAAATGACATTTTTCCTGATCCCTGTCTTCTTCTCTGGCAGGCACAAATGTCAGAGCTGTGGACGCAGTGGTGGCAATTGTGCCAGCCAATGGTTTGGATAGCTCTGTAAGAAGATTATTTTACCCCTTATACACCCAGCCAATCACCATCTTATCAGGAGGTCCATTCCGCACAACATAGGGAGCGACTTTTAGTGTTGTGGGACCTTTCTTTGGAATTCCGTCCCCTTAAATATTAGACAGGCATCATCTTTTTGGCACCTACTGAAGACCTTCTTCTTTCAACAAGCCTTTTATGCAGAGATTTTGTCCCAATCTGTGTCTGTGTTGGAATTGTTTTTTAAGATGTTTCTAAAGCTTTTTTTAAAAAGATGTTTTGGTTTAATATGTTTTTAAAGATGTTTTATAGTAATTTGTTTTAAAGTCTGTTTTTATGATGTTTTAGAGTGTTTTTAGTGCTTCTGTTTGCTGCCATGGGCTCCTACTGGGAGGAAGGGCAGGATGTAAATTAATCAATCAATCAAACAAACAAATAAATAAAGTTAGCCATTTAAATCCTTAATATATTTATTGCCATACTAAAGGGCCATTGGGAAAAGCTTGTGTTTTAGGAGCACTTTGTTATGCTGAAATGCCTATCTTTGTAGCTCTGAATTAGCTATTTAAATCTTCAATATATTTATTGCCATATGTTGGCACTGTGGGTAGGTGATTCCCCTGTATGGATAATTGGCCTGCTCCCTCCGAAAGAGTAAGTTCATAGTCTGGTGGTGTTCCTGGATCCACCTTTGTTGCTAGACGCCCAGGTGACCTCATTGGCTTGGAGTACCTTTTACCAGCTTCAGCTAGTAAGACAACTGCAGCTATTTCTGGAACAGGACAGCCTGACCACAGTTAACTATGCACTGGTAACCCCCAGCCTGGATTACTGTAATGTGCTCGGTGGGGGCTGCTCCTGTAGTTGGTCCAGAAGCTGCAGCTCGTGCAAAATTCTGTGGCGTGACTGCTCACTGCGGCAAGATATTGCCAACATGTTACCAACTGCTGGAATAATCACACTTGCTGCCTATTTGCTTCTGGGCCAAGTTCAAGGTGCTGGCTTTGGTGAACAAAGCCCTATACAGTTTGGGACCAGGATAACTGAAATATTGTCTCATCCTTTATATACCCATTTGATCACTGTGCTCTGCAGGTGAGGGCCTCCTAGCAGGACTAGCGTAGGAGATATACCACACAAAACCATCTCTGCTATCTTTTTGGCACCTTTTGAAGACTTTCCTCTTCCAACAAGCCTTTTAAGTTGAGACCTATCCCAGTCTGCATCTGTGTTAGAATTGCTTTTAATATGTCTTTTAATATCTTTAACCCTTTTTAAAAAAAGATGTTTTAAAGATTTCTTTTTTTAAAATGTTTTTAACCTTGTTTTGTCTTAATGTATTTTAAGGTCATTTTATGATGTTTTAAAGTGTTTTTAGTGTTTCTGTTTGCCGCCCTGGGCACCTGCTGGAAGGAAGGGCAGGGTATGAATAAAATATTAAATAAATAAATAAATGTTATTAAGGATTTTTAAAACACATGTTTTAAGATATTTTATTTTTAAGAAGCTTTGTTTTTAAGATGTTTTAAGATGTTTCTAGTGTTTTGCCCCTTGTTGCCACCCTAGGCTCCTTCTGAGAGGAAGGGCATTACAGAAATTTAATTAATAAATAATAATTATTCACTAATAGGCAAAAAACCTTGTGGTTTAAGAACATACCTATAGACCACAGATATTTCTATCAAACTTTAAAAAGCAGGGAAATTGGGCAGCTATAGTGAATGCACCAGGGGAGCAGGAGACCTGACCTCCTCTCTGAGACATTGGACTGCCCTACAAATTTGTCTAAATGCAAACACCATTTGGGTTGGTCTTTCACAGTCCAATCCACTTGCTGTGTAGCTTGGAAATATCTGGTAACATATGCCCCTGAGCATATGGTGAGTGGTGGCAACACCTGCCATCTCCAAAGAGAATTATATTTTTGTATGTTGGTTGGTGTTCTTACTTTGCTTCTTTCCTGTGTCACTACTGTTTCTACAGAGAATCTAAACTAGAAAATTTTATTTCCCTCATTATTCATCCTAGCAATCTGTGTCAAATTTATTTTTATTGATTTCAGAGCCTTTTTATTGGTCAATGTCATATGATGGTGAAGACAGCCTTTTGTGTTTCAAATTGGAGGTTATGTTCTCTTTCTATTTTGGGTGCATTAACAGTTGAGTCTGAAACTGCAGTTTGATGTAAGATCGGACTGATTACAATATGTTGCTACTTCAGCAATGACTCTAGCTGTTGGAAAAAAGAGGATGCATGTTTTCAGCCTACTATGTTTAAACCACATCATTTAAGGCAAGGTGGGCTGTTCTGCAGAAGTCAGTGCCATTATTCCACAATTATGTTTGGAGTTTTTTTAGTGTAAATTTTGTAAAGTGTTGCTGTACTTCACATATTCACAGAAATAGAAACAAAAGAAAATGATTTCCTGTAAGAAACTTCACTATAATTGCAAAGTATTATTTGGGATGATTGCAAGTGTTGCCACCACTCACCATATGCTCAGAGGCACGTTACCAAATTCTTCCAAGCTACACAGGAAGTGGATTGGACTGTGAAAGACCAACCCAAATTGTGTTTGCATTTTGACAAATTTGTAGGGCAGTACAATATCTCAGAGGAGGTCAAGTCTCGTGGTCCCCTGGTGCATTCACTATAGCTGCCCAATTCCCTGCTTTTTAAAGTTTGATAGAAATATCTGTGGGCTATAGGTACATTCCTAAACCACAAGGTTTTTTTTTTTGCCTATTAGTGAATTTCCCCTGCTTTTTAATCCGGGAGGTAAGAAATGGGATCCTGTGCAAGTTTGCTGAGAATGGATTGATCATTTGCATGCTTATTGAGTTCAGTGGGATTTACTCCCTTGCAATCATGCTTAGGATAGGTGAAACTGACCACAGGGGATGGGGAGGGGAGGAGGAGGGAAGGGAAGAAATGCAGAGGGGAGGACTGGGATGGGAGCAGGCAGGGAGGGGAGGGGAGGAGGACAGGTTTGATTATTTGCATGTTTATTGAATTCAGTGCGATTTACGCCTGTGCAATCATGCTTATGATAGGTAAAACTGACCAGGGGGGAGGGAGCGAGAGCGGGAGTGGGCAGGGGAGGAGGAAGAAGGAACAGTGGGGGGAAGGAGGAAGGGAGAGGAGAGGGAAAAGCTAGGTCTGATCATTTGCATGCTTATTGAGTTCAATGGGATTTACTCCTATGCAATCATGGTTAGGATAGGAAAAACTGACCATGGGGGAGGAGTGGGAGGGGGAAAGGGAAGGACCATATTGGAGGGTGGCAAAGGGAGGGGGAGGGGAGGGCAGGTTTGAGTATTTGCATGCTTATAGAGTTCAATGGTATTTACTTCCATGCAATCATGCTTAAGAAAGGTAAAACTGACCATGGGGAGGAGGAAGGGGAGGGGGAGGAGGGGGAAGGGGGAGGGGGAATTGGAAGAGGATGGGGATGGGGAGGGAGGGGCAAAGGAAGGGGGAGTGAAGGGGCAAGAAAGAGTGGGAGGAGGGAGGGGAAGAGAGGGTGGATTTGATCATTTGCACACGTTTTGAGTTCAATGGGATTTATTTCTGTGCAATCATGGATGGAATTGGATATGTACTGCCTTCAAGTCGATCCCGACTTTTGTTGACCCTATGAATAGGGTTTTCATGGTAAATGGTATTCAGAGGTGGTTTTACCATTGCCTTCCTCTGAGGCTGAGAGGCAGTGACTGGCCCAAGGTCACCCAGTGAGCTTCATGGCTGTGTGGGGATTCAAACTCTGGTCTCCCAGGTCATAGTCCAACACTGACCTGGGGGAGGGGCAGGGAGGGGAAGGGAGGGGAGGAGGAGGGGAGGAGATTGTGTGGGTGGGCACTGGGCAGAAGGGAAGCCCCTTTCCTTTCCAAAAGGAAAACATTGTGAACAGTATCACTGCTTTTCAGGGTTTCCCCCACCTTTTTATCCTACAGCAGGCACATGTAGCCTCCCACTGAAATTTAAACCAAAGTTGTCCCTGGCCACATCCGCACCAGGCCTTTGTTTCACTTTGGACAGTCATGGCTTCTCTCAAAGAATCCTGGGAAGTGTAGTTAGGGAAGGGTGCTGAGAGTTGCTAGGAGATACCCTGTTCCCCTCACAGACCTTCAATCAGAGTGGCTGACTGTTAAACCAGTCTGGCCACTGGAGCTCTGTCAGTGGAATAGGAGTCTCCTCTCAGCACCCTTCACAAACTACATTTCCCAGGATTCTCTGAGGGAAGCCATGACTGTCTCAAGTGAAATATGGTGTGGATGTGGCCCCCTGATTAGGCAAGCCTAGTGGCTGTGAGTCTGGCTTTTAGAACTCTGACAGTTGGTTCTTACTGAGCATGCCTGATGTTATCATAGGGTTCCAGCCAAAATTTCTTTAATTAATTAAAAATCAGCCAGGCATTTTTTAAACTTTTAAACTGCAGAAGATGAAGGTCAGAGTATGGGGCAAGGTCAGTAATAGGATTACGGGTACTCTGTGAACATGGCTGATTTTTAATGAATTTCAACAGATTATGAGAACTCTGACAGGAAAAAAGTGCAAAAGGGCTCTGGGTTTTTTCCTCTCTATTTACACTTTGAACTCTCGATTCTCTCTGACTGTTTTGTGTATCGCCATGAAAACTTAGAGGGATGTTAAGCAAGCGTTTCTGGGTTCAGGACTATAAGTTTTGTAAGGTTTTTTTTGAAATGAGCTTATGGGAAGCATCAGAATAGCATGGGGGTATTTTCAATTTAACATTTTGGAATGTGAAAAATCCATGCTGGCTATAGTATACAGCCACTCGTGGCTGCATAATAGTTACAGCCATTGTGGAAAATTGCTCTTTTATTGGCACGTTGTGCTGAAATGCCTGTCTTTGTAGGTCTATTCCTATTCTAGTTCCCAAATACTGCATCTTATTACCAGGACAAGGGTAACAGCAATAGATTCAGTATGTCTTCATAATGTTGGAGAATGTCATTTTATGTTCTTGATTTAGGGAGCATCTCTGTGATGAAATCTGAGAAGCTTGAGCTCATATCATGGGTTCAGCCTAAGTAGCAACAGACCTGTACCTGTCATGGCCCCTTTGGAGGACTCACAGGAGGAGGAGAATGACTCGGGGGCAGCAGCAACAGACCCAGGAGAAGGAACAAGCAGAATCCCTGAGGACGCAGTTCCAGCTGTCCTTCAGCTGGAGAGTGTCCAGGACACGGCTGAAGCCCCTCAGTCGGATTCAGGGAATGAACAGGAGGCTCCCCTCCCCCTGCACAGCAAAGACACCATTGAGTATTGCAACAATGCTATCGCTCTCGCAGTTTAAGACAAGCAAGTTCTTAGAAGCCGGGAGGCTGACTACCTGCACCTGTCTTAGTGAGTGGGATTTAGGCAGTTCATGATTGCAGTAGGCTGCTGACTACAACATCGGTCGTGACCTCCACGCAAGAACTAGCTTCCAGAACCCAGACCCTCAGACTGAACTGTTGGCTCACTGGACCCAGCTTTCCTTGACCGTGCTTTTGGACACTGATTTTGGTATGTTGCTTGGAAACTCTCCTCCGACCTTCCCCCATCCTGTTCCTGTTATCTGCCCAGCCTTGGCAGATTTACAATCCAGCTAACTGCTGGCTAATTAGTTTACCCCTCCGATGCTTACAGTACCTAGAACCACAACTAGACCATAAACTGTAAACCTTTAAGAAGAAGCAAAGGGAAGTAACCTCCCATTACAACAGGGTATAAAAAAGTCCATCTGATTTACCTTTCATGAAAATATAGTTTACAAGGATCATTCTAGTCTCTGTGCCAAGAACCTTGACAACATCAACTAATTTTCCATGAGTTTTCTTTTCAATATAGCTATTGATCTGGCTCTCAGCTTCTGTTGAATTCTTGAAGTTAGTAGGACAAACTTCTGTCTCATAAAAATGCTGGGCATCATCCAAGAACTTCTTTAGGGGTTTCACTTGGTTGTCTGTGAAAAGGGCATTCCCAGGGCTCAACTGGATATCAGCATCAGAGTGGTTTAACAGTTGGAAGAGATGATGGAACACTTCATGTATTTCCTGCTCACTGATTTCAGTCAGGTTAAAGCCAAGTCCTGACAAAAGCTGACTCTGTGTGGTGGAATTAGCCCCCAGTGACAGCAAGGCCAAGGCATTGGAAATACTCAGAGGTGAGAAGAAAACATTCGTATTAGCACCCTCTGAAATAAGCTGGTGGAATAATTTAAAGTCAAACTTAGCATTTGCTGAGGCTATCTTTGAAGAGGGGAGATCACTGTGATCTTCAGCAGGAGGATGGAGGTGGTAGTCATGGTCCTCATGGTGGTCAGGGACGTGGTGAGAGTGGGCAAAAGCACAGAGCCCAGCAAGAAGTAAGCTCAGGTAGAACTGAGGCATTGTGTTCAGAAAGAATCTGTACAGAAAGAATCACATTCAAAACTTCTCATTACAATGATATAAGGAAGGATGTTTGTACTGTGTTTCTATCTGTCTGATATTAACATAGCAAACAATTTCTATTTGTTGCTTGAGCTGTTTCTTCTGTCTGCAGGCTTGATTGTGCAGGTTGATTTCTAGAGTTTGTGCAGTGGAGGGCACTGGCTTGCATTTGTGAGTTATTCAAATCTTATATTTCAAGTTCAAGGTTCTAGTTTTGGTGTACAAAGCCCTATACAACTCGGGACCAGGATGCCTGAAAGACCGTCCTACTCAATCAATCAAGTTTATTTGCGGTCAAAGACCCGAAATACAATATACAGTTGAATTTACTCATAATAGAAAACCAAGAATAAAAACATATATATGTATTTAGAATAGCCTGGTTGACTAGGAGGGAGGGAGGATCTTCCTTCGGATCCGTTGGGCAGTAAAAATAAACTTTGCAATGGATAAGGTTATTGATTTGTCCTTGCCATCCAGAAGATATTGCAATAAAACTATCCTGGACCTGCCAGGAAGGTTTATTAAAATAGGATTTAAGTATCTGGAACGTGCCATGCGATAATAAGGGCAAACAAAAAGGACATGAGACAAGGACTCAATGTCTACGGTATTACAGGGACAAAAACGGAGATCAAAGGGGGTACCCTGGTATCGACCCACAATAAGCGAGGAAAAAATACAGTTAAACTGCACCCTAGAAAAGGTGTGGCGGAATTTAGGTGTAGTCGGGTATTCCAGATAGGGGGCTGAATTGGGGAAGGGGAAACTTAAATTGGAGTATAAGGGAGAGCAAGTTTTAGTCGCATTTGTCAAGGAGCTTTATTTATTTATTTATTTTTATTTCTTAAACTTATATACTGCCCAACTAGCAATAGCTCTCTGGGCGGTTAACATAAAATACAATAAAATTACAGAATCTGATACAACAAGCATATAAAAACTACACAATCTAAAACCAAGTTACAAACATTTAACTAAGATTAAAATGCCTCAGAGAAGAGAAAGGTTTTAACTTGGCACCGAAAAGATGATAGTGTCGGTGCCAAGCGTACCTCCTTGGGTAGACTGTTCCACAATTCGGGGGCCGCCACTGAGAAGGCCCTAGATCTCGTCACCACCCTCCAGGCCTCCCTATGCATCGGGACCCGGAGGAGGGCCTTCGTAGTAGACCGTAGTGTACGAGCCGGTTCGTATCGGGAGAGGCGTTCCGACAGATATCGGTAAGTGTCCTTTAATCGAGTCTCTATGGTCCATCTGGCTGTCTCAGGATCCAATGAGGATGAATAATCCACTGAGAAGCCTAATAAAGCCAGTTTAGCAAGGAGGACTTTGGACCATGAACTTGAGAAGGGATCACGCCAAAGAAAATTTAAGTGGCCGGGGGGAAGATTCATATAGGCTAGTTTGACCCAATATCTAAAAGTTAATACCCAAGCATGGAATTCAAGGGAAGGTAAACCAGCCTCCAGCCTGAGGGCTGCAGCCGGAATACAACGTGGGACTCCAAAAATTAGTCTTAAAAAAGTTGACAGGATTGATTCGATTTTAGGATTAAAACTTGGGGCCCATAGGGGAGCACCATACAAAAGTTGAGGAAAAATCTTTGATTTAAAAACCTGAGAGGCGGCGGGAATGTACTGTCCACCTCTAGTATAAAAAAAGTGTGAGTTAGCTTTCATTGTATTCCTGGCAGTTTGCATCGCCGAATATATATGGGGGAACCAGGATAGGGAGGAGTGGAACAAGACCCCCAAGTACCTGAATTGTCTAACCTGGGCAATTTTTTCCCCATTAATTGTCCATTTGGAAGTTGTACGACGGCGGGAAAAGGCCAAAATTTTAGTTTTGTCAAAGTTTATGAGTAATGAGTTTAGAGAGCAGTAGGTCATGAAGGCGCGGAATAATCTTTTAAGGCCTATTGGAGACAAGGCAAGAAGGGCTGCGTCATTTGCATAGAGAAGCAGAGGACATTTTTGGTCAGCCACCTTTGGGGGATGGAAAGCGAGAGAATGACAGCATACATTGAGGTCACTTAAATAAAAATTAAAAAGTACAAGGGCCAAAATACATCCCTGCTTGACGCCATTATATACAGGGATAGAATTTGTTAATGTCCCATCGGAACCACAGCGAACACGGATGGTAGTCATTTGGTGGAGATGATGGATAAGGTACAGAAGTCTCTTATCGATGTTAGAGTGATAGAGCTTGGCCCAGAGTTTGTCTCTTGGGATGGCATCAAACACAGATTTAAGGTCAACAAAGGCCACGAATAAGCCATTACCCAAGGGGCCCATGTATTTTTCTGCCAAATGATTCAATAGGATGCAGTGGTCCAGTGTGGATCTCACTTTCCTAAAGCCAGCCTGTTCCCAGCCTATAATGTTTTCATCCTCTAGCCAAGAGGTCAGCTTTAGATTTAAGTAGCTGGCATAAAGGTTGCCGACTACCGAGAGGAGGCTGATGGGCCTATAGTTTGCCGGCTCGTCTCTGGCTCCTTTCTTGTAAATAGGAATGACAATGGCTTCAAGCCAGGTGATAGGAAAATGGCCGGTGTTATTAATTGAGGTAAATAAATTTGCTAGGAGAGGCGTCCACCAGGCTTGGTTGGACTTTAGTAATTCAGGGGGAATAGCATCTGGACCAGGCGCCTTTCCGGGTTTCAGAGTGCCAATCAGAAAGGAAATCTCACTCTGTGTAACCGGCGGCCAAAAGGGTTGGGTAGGAGAGTCCTCAAGAGGGAGAAATATCGAGGACTGGCCATTTTGAGTTGCGAATAGGTCAGCGAAGTATTGCTCCCAAGTGCTAGCAGGAATATTACAGGAAATAGGGTTGGAAGAGGTTAGGGCATCGGTGACAAGCGACCAAATTTTTTTTGAGTTTTTAATCTGGGAGGCATTAATCAGAGCTTTCTATCCCTCTAGAGTGGCCTGTCTTTTTTTTAACGGTTATCAAATGTTTATATTGTTTTTTGGTAGAAAAATATTCTGAGGGGAGTGAGTTTTGGTTGTCCCTTCTGTAATGAAGGTATATATTTCTAAGAGTCAGCTTGGCGTCAAGACAGGCTTTATCGAACCACCTAGCGCGGTCTCTCACTAGGTGGGATTTGGGAATTGGTGGGTTAGATTTCAGTATTGTGCTCAAAGCCGAAGTCATTGAGGAATAGGCAGTTAAGACAGAACAAGGATCAGGAGCATCCATTGTTTGGTTTTTAAAGCTCCGTCCCTGGTAAGAGTCTATAAAAGAGGTGATCTTGTTTTGCATCCCGGTTGTCCATTTAGTTCTCCAGTGCTTCAAGGATAAAATTTTATCCTCAGGAGCACATTCGACTACCGGGGAGTCTTTTGTGGGGAGCAGGAAAGAAAAATTTAATGGAAGATGGTCACTATCTTGCCTGAACCCCACGGCAAAATTAAAGATATAACGAATCAGGGGGTTAGGGATCAAAACATAGTCAACTACGCTGCTGCCACGGCCTGAGACGAAAGTAAACTCTGCACTATTGTCAGCCTGCGACAGGCCATTCAGGATTGCCAAGTTAAAGCGACTGGCCAGACGGGTGAGGCAGATTTCGTCTTACTCCTTATATACCCAGTCGATCACTGCGCTCTGCAGGTGAGTGCCTCTTGCAGATACCATCTTATCAGGAGGTTCATTCTGCACAATATAGGAAATGGACCTTTAGTATGGCAGCACCTACCCTGTGAATTCCCTCCCCTTAAATATTAGGCAGCCGCCATCTCTGCTATCTTTTGGGTGCCTTTTGAAGACTTTCCTCTTTCAATAAGCCTGTTAAGTTGAGACCTATCCCAGTCTGCATCTGTGTTAGAATTGCTTGCTAATATCTTTTAAAAATAATGTTTTAACCCTTTTATAAAGGTGTTTTTAAAGCTTTTAAAAATGTTTTTAACATTGTTTTGTTTTAATGTATTTTAAGGTCTGTTTTTATGATGTTTTAAAGTATTTTTAGTGCTTCTGTTTGACGCCCTGGGCTCCTGCTGGGAGGAAGGGTGGGATATAAATCAAATAATAAATAAATAAATATGCCTTTCCAGACAATTTTTTTTTTAAAAAAACTGTCTTTTCTTTTAGCCGAATATAGGGGAAAACACAGCAAGATTCTTTGTGTGTGCAAATTTGAGTTTCTCTGTGAGAAGAACTACCAATACAGTATAGGAAACCTCTTTCACCTCTATCTCTAACAAGCAGGTGTTTGGCATTTCTCTTCTTTCTGTTAAATAATGTCACTGATTTTTTTCTACAGGGAAAAAAAAGTATCATACCATTGCAGCAAAACACACTAAAGGGTCTTATGGCTGGTTAAAGACTTGTAACGCAATCCAAACCATATCTACTTAGAAGTAGTTAGCAGATCCGGTGTTATCAGATCTACACTGGCTACCAGTTGTTTACCGGGCCCAATTCAAGGTGCTGGTATTGACCTTTAAAGCCCTATACGGATTCGGCCCAGTTTATCTTAAGGAGCGCCTCCAGCATCACCAATTAGGCCGCCTAATAAGATCAGCCTCACAAGACCTTCTCTCGATTCCTCCAGCTAAAACAGCTAGGCTGGTGTGAACCAGAGAGAGGGCATTTTCGATTGTGGCCCCCACCCTCTGGAACTCCCTTCCTTTCGATCTTCGCCATGCCCCCTCCTTGATAGGCTTTCGCCGAGCCTTAAAGATCTGGCTGTTCAGGCAGGCCTATGGGATTTCTGGGATGGGTTAGTTTTTAATGTTATTGATTACTTGAAAGAGGTTTTTAATTTTTAATTGTTGAGTATGTTGGTGTTGTTTTTATATTGTATTTTATTGTAACTGTAAGTCGCCTAGAGTGGCTGTTGATTCGGCCAGATAGGCGACGCACAAATAAAATTTTATTATTATTATTATTATTATTATTATTATTATTATTATTATTATTATTATTATTATTATTATTATTATTATAAGTAAGTCCTATGAAATTCAGATAATTCGGCTTAGGATTGCAGCCTAACAGTGTTATTATGGCAGAAGCTTTTATTGCAGTAGTCTTCAACGTTTTCAGACCTGGGACCCACCGGTAGCCCAAATATGCATTATGGACCCACTTCTTATTTATTTAATTTTTTACCATGGGTTGCATTCAACTCAATTTTACTCACTGAAATTAATGGATCTAAGTTCATTTCTGAATAAAAAATAGTCCTCATAAAAATCCATCGTTTTTTGGTGTGCATTTTCCATAACATATACAGGCAATTTTCCCTAGTATTGTTTTAGGATTAGGGTTTACTCTGGATGATGTGTGTGTGCCCCTTTTAGCCTGTCATTTTGTCCTTTTGGTTGATGAACCTGATTTACATGTCTGAAGACTTGGAGGAAAGGAATGTGTTGCCATAAAAACAAGCTATCCTCTCCCCTCACCTGGTTGGGGCGGGAGGTAATTCTTATGTTAGTCTGGGGTGAAGCTGGAAAGACACAGAGAGCCTTGCCTCACTTTCTGGGCTGAATTCAGAGCTATCGCTCTGGGAAGTTTCCCCTAGAAGCCAAATGGAGAAGTAAGTTCTGTTGTGGGTGTTAATGCTGTGAGCCCCTCCATCTGATGCTCAGGTTGTATATATGTGTAAATAAAACCATATATCCTAAAGACACCACAGTCTCCACCAACCATCATTCCAAGGAAAGCAAACTCTCAGTAAGCACTGGAACCCCTGGAAGTCCCTCACAGCTCAGAGAATGGGTTTCATTTTTATACTTTATATTGACAAATATATGGATTTTTATGCACATTTGCTCCTAATATACATACATTGTCCTCATCATTTTTTGGAAAACTGCATTGCATAAGTCAGAGAAGTGTGGATTTTGAAGGATAGCTTTGTTTCCACTTGTGTATTGTTTTGGGAAGTGCAAATTAAGTAGTCTTGGAACTAGATTTCTCTCCCATTCCTTATCCTAGATGATGGGGTGGCTAAATGACTGGCCCAGTGAAGAGAATCACTCCACAATGAAACGTTTTGTTTTATTTCCCTTTTATACATGATATGCCCCAATTGTCATATTTATAAAACTTGACTTCCAAATCCATTTCACAACTTTTTTATTTACAAAGAAAAACAGTATTTAATTCCAAATGTTTGTAAGAGGGCCACTGACTTCATTAAAAAAAACATGTTTAGGTTTAAACACATGTTGTTTTGCCAAAAGTATTTTCCCTTCCTTGAGGCAAGTAAGTTCAAGATTGGAATGACCATGAAACACACTGATGAGGAAAGAAAATTTATTACTTTATTAAAGCAAAAGCTTTAATAATTATGGTAATTATAGCAACCAATAGTTATGGTTATGGCAAGCAGGCACTTGCACTTAATGAGCACCGATCTTGTCTCACATTCTCCTTTTCCTTGCTGGAAGCCCCAAACAGCAGGAGAGTTCCCTTTATGACCTGTTTTGATTTATACTGAGCCGCTGTTCCCTGCAGACTGGTGCCCAGGCTTCTGGCCGGTGTTGAGGCTTCTCTGCTCAGATCCAAGACCCTGTATTTATACCCAAAAAGACCCTCTGGGAGGGGGCATAGTTGGCACCTATTCCTGTGAGTTTTTATCTTTCCCAGGGGCAAGTGTCTTTAGATCTCACACCTCAGACTTTGTTTATCTCACAGTGACCTTGAAGTTGCGCTCGCAAGAGCTGAGAATGCAGCTGTGATGAGTTCATTGTTTTGACTAATTAAACAGTCTTTCCCAGCCTCTGCTGTCAGCATTGGCCAAGACAAACAAGCTTCTTCCTACCCAGGGTCAGAAAGCCTGCACTTTAAGCTTACTGCTCTAAACAGAATGTTTCAGACCCCAGCACTGGGCAAACAGTTTGCAAAAGCAATGAGCACCCCATAAATCAGGGGTATGAGACAAGAATTATGGGACAGGAGGAATGGGGCATGCCACACTAAGCTCTTCGTTTGTACACCTAGATGTCTACCAGAATTTATTTGCCCCTACATGTGCCTGTAAACCAGATGTAATAGTGGCCAGGCAATTTTAAACATAAGAAACATGTTTTTTTACAAAAAAAACCCCATTTTAAACAAAATTGTATTGTTCTTTAAACAGTCTGGTTATAAATAAATGATTTTTAAGCAAGTTTAACTTTAAACATACACTTACAATATCTTAAAATTAAGTCAGTGGCCCTCTATCAAACATAGAGATTTTTTAAAAAATGTTCATTGATATCCACTCTGGATTTTTCACAAATCTGTAGTCAGTTATGAATACAAACGGGCCAGAAACTGCAAGCACTGCAAGGATATTTCTCCTTGCTACTGATTCCCTAAAACAGTCCTGAAGGCCCAACTGTTTGAACTATGTTACATAAAAAAAGAAAGAAATTCCAAAGCCAACCAAATGTAGTGGAAAAAAATCTTTCTTACCCCAATAGTAGTGCTAAGTTATACCCCCAAAATGAAGTACAATTTATACATAATGATTTTCAGCTGTCTATCACATGTTCACGGGCTGGATTGTGTTTAAGTCTTGGTCCAGCTGTGTTGAACCCCTGGATGTCTCTAGATAACTAAGATTGTAGGGGCTCTGTCTCCTGATCACTCTGCTCACCACCCCCTTGCCACCACGCTATGGTAAACTCCTAGACTTTCTCTTTCCTGCCCCATGCAACTGCTAAGCCCAATACGCAGCATTTATCTGGGAGTGAATCTTGTTGCACTCAATGAGACTGACTTCAGAGGAGACATGTAGGATTCCACTGGCATTCATGGAAAAATGAGTGTAGGGGGAGAGTGTCATTTATTTATTTATTTGAAATTGCCACCAGGAATTTTATGCAGCACCATTCTCATAAACTATGGCATCTTCATCCATAACATTGAACTCAGACAATGCACTAATGTCAGGCACTGTTGTATGATGGATTGTAAGGGACCTTTGGGTGCATCATTTAGGGTGACACAAAGCTTATTGTGGGGAGCTCACCCCTAGTTTCTTGTAGGGGACACTCCCTTGTAGGCGTGAGTGCATGATTTGTGGTGGCCCAAATACTGAGGAGGACAATCAGGATTTTGCAAGCAAAAGAAATCCCAGTCTGGGGAAAAGGAAACCAACATCATTTGCTCAACAGAAACACACATTGGCAGTTGAACTTGACCACATTTCTGTTTTACATGGAAACAAAATACTGTAAACTTTTGTTTCCTAGCTGTGCAAATCTGCCTGCTTCAGCCCAATGGAAACGGGAGGGAAAATATCGCATTGGGGGTGGGCTGTTATGAGCTCCTTTCATCCAGACATCAACCAGATCATGGGGAAGTTGTCCTCTTTGCTGTTGTTGTTATTGCATTGTTGTTCCCTGCTGCTTCTTTCACCAATTACTATAAGGATGATGGAGAGAGGGAATGGTGAGGGGAGTGGAGGAGGCAAAGGCAGCGACAGACCCAGCAGCAGTTGCTGGTGAGCATTTGGGCTGGGACTAGGAAGGTCTTTGGATACCCAAAACAAATTCTCCAGAGATTTAGCAAAACAAAGAAGAAAGGTTGTTGATAATTTAGGACATTGGTTTCCAAACTTTTCCCCCACATTGAACACTTGAGAATTGCTGAGGATCTTTGCAGACCACTTAATGGTTTTTCATCCTGATGTAGCAATTGTAATGCACAGTGCTAAATATCTTTAATTGCATGTGTATTGTGCCTTTCTGATGATGTATTTTAATGTATTACAATTTTAATGTATTTTAATGTATTACATTTGAATTCCTTGGAATTCCATATAATTCAAATGGTAACTGTCATCTTCACAGACACATCACAGATGACCTGAACGAAGCTCGTGGACCACTGGTTGTCCATGGACCACTGTTTGGAAACCCCTGATTTAAAACATACACCCCCTTACTCCGTATTTCCATAACTTTACCGTTGGCTACAGCTGAGGGGCAGAAGGAAGAGCTTGAAGTGGATGAAGCGGAAGAAGAGGCAGACTCTGGGGGCTGAAGGAATGAGAAGAGCACAATTGCAAAGAGTTCGAGGGAAGGAGTGATGGGTGAAGCAGGCAATCTACCAAAGAGGTGTGGGAGAGACATAAGAAAGAGAGCTGCTCTATAATACACTCTATAATACACACGTATGGGTATAGTTTGTAGAGATTGGTCTACACAATAAAAAAGGGGTCACCCTGGCAAATCAGAAGTGTTGACTACATCATCAGCATGTATATCCAGCCCATCCACCCAGAGGAGCCCAGGATCTTACTTTGCCCAAGGACACCAAACACAGGCAAATCTCTAGCATTGCAGTGTCAGAACAAGCTAATTTGATACTTACGTTATATTTAGAGGTGACTGTCTGAAGAATCTGGGCAAGGTCTTTGCACTAGGCTATCATTTATATAAGTCTGTGTGACTTCGCCGCCCTGGGTTCCTGCTGGGAGGAAGGGTTGGATATAAATCCAATAAAAAATAAAGTAAAATAAATAAAGTCAGGGCACTGTTGAGAAATGTATGCTCTCCATTAAACAGATCCAAGAACAACAAATATTGATCAGGAGTTGCCTTTCTGGACAACAGCAGTCCCAAGTCCACAGAGCCTACTCTCCCCTAGAGTGAGGATTCACTGGATGGGGCTAATGTGTGTTTCAAGACAGTATGATTGCTTACAGCATCAGACAGATTGTGCTTTAGAAACCAAGATATGTTTTCTTTAAATAAAAGTTGTACAGAGCCTGCTCAGTTAGTGGCCTCTGTATCCTTAGACCAGTGGAAGTATATATTACTTTTCTTCTTTCCTGGTTCCTCCCAGGAAGCACAAACCCACTCAGCCTGTCACTAGTGACTCTCATATTTTTACATATTGTGAAGAGTCAAGTCTCTGTGCATGTTCAGCCTCACCATTTTCAGGGTGAGAGTCTGGAGCTGGTCTGGAGTGGTGAGAGACAGAGGAAGTAGTTCCTTCTACTGGAGCAAGAGGGACCCACTGATCCAACATGGCACTGTGCCCTGCTTGGGAGACCAGAGCGAGGGATGCAGGGTTGTGTCTGATAAAGTTATATTGTGGGTATCCCACAATACCAGTATGAGGTTTCCTGACATGTCATTTGCTTGAGTGTTGTCTCTTTCCTAATATGTTATGTGGTGGGCCAAATGAGCTATGCTAGGGAAAGGGGGTGAAGAGTGTGGGTGTCATCCCCATGGTGGCTGGTAGAGGGCGGTGAGGAGGTGGGCAAAGGTACACAGAGGGGAAGAGGAGGGCTAGCTACATCATCATCATCATCATCGAATAGTTTATTGCATTACAGCCTTAGGCCATTGCAATAGCATGCAAGTAAAATAAAAACATAAAAATACATAAAAAACAGATTATTAAAAAATACACAGGATAACACAATATAAGGCCCCTTGCTCTTTCCAAAGTTAAATCGAAATGGACTTAACATGTGCGGCTCTTAGTTTCCTAGCCGGGTAGGCAAAATTGGCTACGGCCGAAGTGATGTGTCTATCTGTGTCTCCCAGGAGGATATGCACAAGGTTCACAGGGGACCTCTCCCCACTTGAGTTTATGATTTGCACTAAAAATTTCCTTCTTGGGTCGTCATATAATGGACAGGATAATAAATAATGCGTTATGTCCTCGACCACCCCACAGCCTAAAATACAAAGCCGCTGTGAGTAGGGTATTTTCCTATATCTCCCTTCCAGGTAAGCTGATGGCATTGTTTGGAACTGAAGTTCCGTGAAAGCTTTCCGGAGTGGAGCTCGCATAATTGTCTCAAAATAGTGGGAAACAGCATGGTTAGGCTTAAGGTGTGGAAACCATGGGGAAAAGGGGGAAACGGCAATTGTGGCTCTGTCTTGATTCGCATCAAAATCAAAGACTCAGTTCCAAAGTGCAGTAGGGGGGAGGGTTAAAAGGTCGTCCCAAGTGAGTTCGTATGTAGCCAATAAAGCTGGGCAGCATTGGGCTAGTCTCTCTACACTAGACTGATCCTGCCAACAGAGCCTGGCTATGGAAGTATCGTCCATTTGGAGAGTTTTATGCCAGAATCTCAAAGTGGCCAGGTGAACTTTGGCTGCCAAGGAAGGGAGGCCTAACTTGGCTCTCAGGTGGGCCGAGGGCACTCCAGGGGGGAGACCAGTTAGCTGCCTCATTAAGGAATTTTGGATTACCTCAAGCTTCGACTTAACCGCCTGACCCCATAGCTCTGCTCCATATAGGATCTTCGGAAGAACCTTGGCCTGGTAAATTTTCAGCATGGGTTTAACTAACTGTCCCCCATGAGAGTAAAAGAATCTGCGGATTTGGGCGCAGGTTCTGGCACTCAGGAGTTTGGTTTCATCAAGGTGCTTCTTCCAGGAGGTGTTATGGCTGAGGTGAAGGCTGAGGTATTTAAAAGAGTGGACTTGCTCTAATCACTGATCATTTATTAGCCATCTGGGGGTAGACCTCCTATTCTTCCCACATATCATAACTTTAGTTTTAGAGTGATTTATCACAAGGGAATGTTCCTTGCAATACTCAGCCAACCTCATTAATGATCTTTTCATGCCTATTTCTGTTATGGACAATAATACGAGGTCATCAGCGTATAACAGGATAGAAATTTTCCTGGTACCAATGGCAGGAGGGAAATAGGCTGGGGAAGATAGAGCAGGAACTAACCCATTCAGGTAAAAATTAAATAAGAAAGGGGCCAATATGCAGCCCTGTTTTACTCCCCTGGCCACAGGAATCGGGTGTGACAGAGCTCCATTCAGTCCTAGACGTACACTTGGAGGAAATTGTCCTGATGCAATGACCTAATAAGCCATAGAAGCCTCTTGTCCAAATTAGTTTGACCTAACTTGGTCCAAAGGAGGTTTCTGTCTATTGAGTCAAACGCCATTGAAAAATCCACAAAGGCCATATATAGGGAATTCGGTGGGGCCAATGCTGACTTGCTAATTAGGTGATATAGAGTATAGAGTTGGTCTATTGTGCTTCTTCCTGGCCTAAAAACTTCCTGGATTACATTATTGCAAGTATCCCATGACCTTAGTTTATTCAATAGGTAACGGGCGTATAATTTAGAAGATACATCAAGGAGGCTAATTGGCCTATAATTCCGAGGGTCGGTTGGATCGCCCTTTTTGTATATTGGGACTACAATACTAGTACGCCACCCTTTCGGGATGTTAGCAGTGGAATTAATTGCAGAGAAAAGGGTAGCTAAAATGGGAGTCCACCAAGAGGGATCTACTGTAAAAATCTCCGGGGGGAGCATGTCCTCTCCTGGGGCTTTGCCTGGGCGAAGAGTTGCAATTAACTCTTCGATCTCAAGGCAGGTGACCGGGGGCCAAATCGGGAGAGGAACAAATGGTATATCATCAATGGGACCTTGATGAGAAGGAGTAAGGGAGTCGAAGATGGCATGAAAATGTGTCACCCAGACATCCGGGAGAATAGGAGGAATGTTAACATAGGAGTTTTGATGTAGTCCCTCTTGAATTATTTTCCAAAAATCTACATTGTTGTTCTGAAAAAGAGCGAGGCCAAGGGCACGCCAGTTATCGGCGATGAAAGCTTGTTTCTTATCCTGGAGCATAGCTTTATATTGTTTTTTTTATTTGTATCAGAAACTCTACCATCCCAGGTGAAGGGTCACGTCGTACTATTCTAATGTGGTCGTGGATTTCTTTTTTCTTTGTTCTGCATTTGGCATCATACCATGATCTAGGTTTGGCTTGCTTTTTTTTTGGCCGTGGGTGGTTACATGAGTTTTTAAATCTTTTGCAATCTGGCCGTATATTTTGTGTATGTTCAATGTGCTAGCCACTGCTGACTGGTGCAAATCTAACATTGGGTAGGACTGCAGGTGTTGGATTACATTAGATCCTATAGAAATAGACCATTTAAGGCAGGTAGAACCAAAGAGACAGCCCACCTGGGGATTTGGAGGCTCATGCGTGGGGGAATGATTGTTAAAGAGGGATAGCCTGAGCGGGAGATGGTCACTGTCTGGTCTTGGGTCAACTGAAAATTCCTTTATCAGTGGCGCCAGGGGAAGGGAACCCAAGACGTAGTCCACAACGCTCGCCCTTTTGTCAGAGATGTAAGTAAAAAAACCCTAGAGGCATCAAGCGCTGAGCCATTGAGGCACATCAGTTGGAAATTTACTAGCCAGTGTGCAAGGGCTTGCCCATTCCTATTGGCAGTTTTATCCCATGACTGTCTCGTTGGTGATATTGAGTAAAGAGGGAGGAGCCAGTGGGGAGAACTAGGATCCGGAACAGATGTACCCATCCTGGCGTTAAAATCGCCACAAATAAGCATCTGGTGTTGAGGATATCGACTTAACAAGCCTTCAATGTAATTTTCCATTTCCAGCAACATAGGGGCTGTGCGACAATAAGGATTAGGAGGGAAATATACATTGAGACATATAATGGAGGGTAGCCCAGGGAGGGAAAAGATTAGTGGCAAACAGACATCTGGAGGTGTGCCAGTTGGCAAGGCTACAAGGCTATCCATGGTTGTTGTGGCCAAGGTTGCTAAGCCTCCACTCGCCCTGCCTTTGGCACAGAACTTTTTAGCTGGTTTTTCCCATACTTTGTACCCATGTAAAATAAGAGGGGCAGAATCCAGAAGCCAGGTCTCTTGTAGGCAGAGGATTTCAAAATGGTGGAGATAATCTATGAACTCTTGGTCATTCATCTTATTCCTCCAGCCGGCGATGTTCCATGAGAGTAAATTCAAGGAGGAGGATGGCTGGCTATGGGCACGCCGGACTGAATGTAGAGAGGATCCCCAATAGGTGGGGTAGAATTGAGCTGAGGTCACACTTGGTCAATATGGTGGGCTGACCTCAGGAAGAGCCCGCGTCGGGGCCGTGGGCCAGGCTACCATGTCAGCTGATGTGGGGCCTTGAGGAGGACTCGAAGAGGTGGGCCTCATTGGTGGAACGGCAGATGTAGATGAATCATCGGGGTTTAGAGAGTCCACCGTTATCCAAGATACACCATCAATGCTTAATCCTTCCTGAGGAGGTCTGAAGTCCTGTTCGACAGCCAAATATGAGGATTTTCCAGCATCGCTTGCTGGGCTGCTGCCCTTCTGCATGTCATTTAGATGGAATTTAAGGTGACCGAGTCTTGAAATTATGTCCTTCTGGTCGTTATTTGGCAATTCTTTAAAGACTTCAATCAGCCAAATTTCTTCTGGGACAAAAGAATATGCGGCGGCAGACGATGGTCGAGTACTGGTTCTCTGTGTTCCTAGGGAACTCATAAGAGTGTCGCAAGGTGCTTGAAGATTGGTCCCACACACGCTGGCCTTGGGGATTTTCACCCCAGAATGATGTTGTATTAGACGTTGGGGCGGGGCCATATTTGTAAAGAGTCTCCTTACTGTAATACCTTGGTTTAGGAGGCTCTCTCTGCAGTCATAAACTATTTTGGCATTATTAGAGTCTAAGAAAGTAATTATAGAGCGTGCCCAGATGTTATTACTGGCTAGAGGGTCAACCTGAGTTATAGCTTCCAGTGGAAACCAACCTGGGAAGATAGTCTCCATCAAGTCTGCAAGATGTTGTTTAAAGGTAGGCTGCAGTGGGCTACTCATGTGTTTCGCAGGTTGTTCAAAAACCATTTTTTTTTAGTTTAAAATGAGATTCCAATTTGTGCTAACATGATCTTTCTGACTGGTATCTGTTGGGAAATCCTCTGTCGTCGACATCACGGGGAGATGATGTTGACATGATGGGAAAGGCCCTGGCAGTGGGGCTGACTCTATGGTCAGGATTGGAAGCATGTGATTTGTTCCATTTGTTGTCTCTTCTGGAGTCGGGACTGGCATTGATTCTGTTGTTTGTGTTCCCTGGATTTGGTGAACCATTGTGGTAGTTAGTGAGAAAAGAGGTCTAAAGTCCATTTTTTTGTAACGAGGAAGTTTGGGGTTTTTGATGTTCTTGGTTTTCTTTTTGTTTTATTTTTTTCCTTCTGGATTTTTTCCCCCTCGGGCCTCCAGGGGGCCAGTCTTTTGGATCACTCCTCCTGTGGTATGGTGGCAACAGGGCATTTTACTCACAGGGTCGGCGTTAGTTTGAATTGGGGGCGTCTGAGGGGAAACCCCTCTGATCACTCCCCTTACGCTTGATAGTCCATTTACCTTTTCCAGGGTAGTTAATAAACTATTTGTTTCCTCCAGGTAGGTTTTGATGCGATTAAGCTCCTCCAACAACAGTAATGTCCAGCCCATGAGGGAGGTGTCCATGTTTGAGGAAAGATGGTGAAAATCATTTCCCGCTGCCTTGTCTAAGTCAACGTTGACCTGGCTTTTTATGCCAGCTAGGGATGCTACGACATCATTTCGGGGGTGCTCTGCGGCTGAGCCCGCAAGTCGTTGTTCTGCGGCCTTTATTTTTACCGCTAGGCTTGTCAGGGGTGGATCCTCCTTTAAGTCCAGGGGGACAGATTTATGGGCCAGAGACCATTCCCAAACGGACTCTGGTTCTGACAATGGAGGAGGAGACTGAGACAGCATTTCAGGTTGAGTGTTGCATTGTTTAGGGGCAAAAAATGGGGTGATTTTTGCTTGCGAAACAGAGTTAGAGGGTTTGTGGGTAGCTTGAGAATCAAGATCGAGCCCTAAGTCTTTGCACTTCCTTCTTGTGAGCATCATGTCCCTTGAATAGGCCAAAGTAGTCAGTTAGCGTAGGGAAGCTTGTTATCTGTGGTGTTACTGGGCATGAAACAGATACTGTTTGAGAGATTAACGGCCAGCGTTCCAATATTCACGGCCGTTCCCCCAACTGTAAATTAAAACCATCTGGACTTGCAAGGCGACTCAGGAATGCACAGTATGCACAGTATAGCGGGGGAGGAAAGGAAACATTAAGAGCTGTCGCTTGTTTTGTTTTATGGCCTTGATAAGTAGTCCTTAGAGTCGGCAGGTTTTTAGAAAACTTCAGGGCTGTTTAGAATTATTCTCTAAGGTTATTTGGGTAAAGGGTGGAGAGAGGCGAAAAAATTACTTGCCGTGATCGAGGCCGGAACCGGAAGCCCTCGGCTAGCTACATCAAGGCTCTTGCTCCGGCTTCTTGACTGCCTGAATTTCGTAATCTGGGGATGCCAGTTGACAGATCCCCTTCTCTGGCACTGATAAAAGCCAGGTCTGCTCAGAACAGTGGAGGCCCCTCATTGTTCTGGCCAATCATCTCTGGATAGCACAGCCAATCACAATCAATGCTACGGTCCCACCCCTGTCTCCAAGGGTAAATTTCTAGTAGGAGAAGCTTAGGAGGAGAGGGGTCCCCTCAGCACCTCCCTTTTGATTTTATTTCGCATAGAATAAGCTCTAACCGATCAGGAGGAGTCCCTCAGAAATGCATTGGACATTCCATAGCATTAGGGTAGGATTATGAAGACCCTCCCCAATGCATTTCAATCTGAGCCAATGCATTTCAATTCCTCTCTGAGTTTCCATTGCTATTCCCTCACTTTTGCAAGCAGCAGTCGAAAGCAATAGGAATCATGATTCTTTCTCTACAGCTAGCCATTGAAAGCAGCAGCAATATTTCTGTGTGACTTCAGTTCAGTATTTCATTGTGCAGAGCAGGTGCAGGGCCGGTGCCAAAGGGCGGCCAGGCGAGGCCATGGCCCCCAGGGCGGCCAGGCGAGGCCATGGCCCCCAGGGCCCCCAGAAGGGCCCCTCATTAGGATGGGGGAGCAGCGCTCCCTTTCCAGGATCCTCGGCAGGGTTCCTGCCGCAGATCGCATGGAGGGAGCTGCCTGGCCGCCTGCTTGCTTGCTTGCTTGCTTGCTCACTGGCCCCCACTTGCTTGCTTGACAGCCTGCCCACCTGCCCACCCACTCACTTGCCTGCTCACATGCTCGTCCGCTCCCTCTGCCTGCCCACTTGATCGCTCACCCACCAGCTCACTTTCTCACTCGCTCTCCCGCTCACCCACCATCCTGTGCACCCTTGTGCTTGCCTGTCCTTGCTCACTCGGTAGGTAGGTAGTTAGGTAGGTGGGGCATGCATACGTGCGAGTGCCAGGGCCCAGGGCAGGTTAGTACCCAAGGGCCACAGCATGCCTGGCAATGGCCTTGAGTAGGTGGATGGGCTGCCAGAGAGCAAGGGAGAAAGCTGCAGAGTGGCGCAGAGGGTAGACCTTGTCCCTGACTCTGATGGGCCTTTTGCTAACACATGGAGAGGAGGAGGAGAAGCAGGATGGCAGTGTGTGGGATGGCATTGGCTCTGGCCCTGATGGGTTTTTTGCTGTCTGTTGGAGGAGGAGGGAGGAGAGGAGGAGAATGGCAGTGGTGGTTATCACGTGACCTTGGCCCTGGCGGGCCTTTTGCTGACTGTTAGAGAGAAAGGGAGAGGAGGATGGAAAAGCAGGACCCAAATGGATCACTCTGTGTGTGAATGTGGTGGTGGGTTGATTGATTTTTTTGCATATAACCAGATGTAGCTTGAAAGACGAGTAGCCACTATGTTGTCCATGTGTGTGTGCGTAGGCAGGGAGAAGGAGACAGTTGTGTAAAAGAGTTTCTAGTGTTGTTCATGGCTGAATTGGTCATCCTAGTCCAATTCTCTAACTACTGTGTTTATAAATATATAAATGTTAATTTTGTTCTATCAACAATTTTATTGTCTTGTATGGAACACTTCTTGTTATGGAAATATTTATCTAGAGTGATTCAGTGGTCTTGTTTTCAGTGAGCTCCATTGTCTCGCGTTGAGCTAGCCTTGATCGCTCCTCCGTGTTCCTAGCACTATCTACTTGGATGGTGTCCCATTACATGGGGTGAACAGGCTAGCTTTTAAGTATCAAACACCAACTGAGCATCTAGCCTTCACAGGCACTGTTAGGAATTTTTGTTTTTCTGCTTCTATGTGGATCAGGTTAACTCATTCTCTGCTGTGTCAAATTAACACTACATACTATGGTTCCCAAACTATGCCTTATTCATATCAATCCCCCCTCAAAGAGCAATTTAGGGGTTGAAACTTAATCATTTCCCTCTTTTGGAAGGCTATAATACATCATAAGCATTTGTTTATGTGTTACACTCTTAAGCAGGTGGGCCACCCTTTGGCAACAGGATTCAGTACTTTAGAATATTATTTATTATTGTATTATTTAATTTAATTTATATACCACCCTAAGCCCGAAGGCTCTCTGGGCGGTGTACAAAAAAAGATAAAAACAAACACAGTGTATAAATACAATAAATACAATAAATCAAAAACAAAACAAACAAACAAACAAAAACCAAACAACATCCAAAATCCAAAATAATAGTGAAATGCAGTTTAAAATACACTTTAAAATGCCTGGGAGTATAAAAAGGTTTTCACCTGGCGCTGAAAAGATAGTAGCATCGGTGCCAGGCGCACCTCATCGGTGAGACTGTTCCACTGTTCGGGGGCCACCACTGAAAAGGCCCTACTTCTAGTCACCACCCTCCGAGCTTCTCGATGGGATGGCACTCGGAGGAGGGCCTTAGATGTTGAGCGCAGTGTACGGGTAGGTTCATATTGGGAGAGGCGTTCCACCAGGTATTGCGGTCCCATGCCGTGTAAGGCTTTATAGGTCAAAACCAGCACTTTGAATCTAGCCCGGAAACAAATAGGAAGCCAGTGCAGACAGGCCAGAACAGGTGTTATATGAGCGGACCTTCTGGTCCACGTCAACAATCTGGCCGCTGCATTCTGGACTAACTGTAGTTTCCGAACAGTCTTCAAGGGCAGCCCAACGTAGAGCGCATTGCAGTAGTCCAATCTAGAAGTTACCAGAGCATGAACAACTGAGGCAAGGTCGTCACTGTCCAGATAGGGACGTAGCTGGGCTACCAAGTGAAGATGGTAAAAAGCATTCTGTGCCACCGAGGCCACCTGGGCCTCAAGTGACAAGGAAGGATCGAAAAGAACTCCCAAGCTACGAACCTGTTTCTTCAAGGGGAGTGTAACCCCATGAAGAACAGGATAAACATCCACCATCTGGGCAGAGAAGGCACTCACCAACAGCGTCTCAGTCTTGTCTGGATTGAGCTTCAGTCTGTTAGCTCCCATCCAGTCCATTATCGCGGCCAGGCAACGGTTTAGCACGTTAACAGCCTCACCTGAAGAGGATGAAAAGGAGAAATAGAGCTGTCATCAGCGTACTGATGACAACGCACCCCAAAACTCCTGATGACCACACCCAGCGGCTTCATGTAGATGTTAAAAAGCATGGGGGACAGTACCGATCCCTGCGGGACTCCACAATGGAGAGTCCAGGGTATCGAGCAATGTTTCCCAAGCACTACCTTCTGGTGGCGACCCACCAAGTAGGAGCGGAGCCACTGCCAAGCAGTACCCCCAACTCCCAACTCCGTGAGTCTTCCCAGAAGGATACCATGGTCGATGGTATCAAAAGCAGCTGAGAGATCAAGGAGAATTTTCTGAGTTACACTCCCCCTGTCCCTCTCCCGACAAAGGTCATCATACAGGGCGACCAAGGCTGTTTCAGTGCCAAAACCGGGCCTAAAACCAGATTGAAATGGATCAAGATAATCAGTGTCATCCAAGAGCCCCTGGAGCTGGCCGGCAACCACACGTTCCAGCACCTTGCCCAAGAATAATATCATATGGGGCGCCATCTGTCTCCCCATTTCTGCGTCAGGACTCCTGAAGCTACTCTCTTGTTGTCGCTCACATACAGCTTGTATGGCTTCTGTCCCTCTGGTAGGGTTAGCACAGGAGGGTTGCTTAGGGCTTGTTTCAACTCCCTAAATGCTTTTTCCATTAATTTAGTCCATTTCCAATCCTTTAGCCCCTCCTTTGTCAGGGACTCATACAAAACAGCTGCTTTTACTCCAAACTCAGGGATCCATTGCCTACAGAACCCCACTAGTCCCAAAAAGCTCTCAATTCTTTTGGAGTTATGGGGCTTGGGGCTTTCTTTCATTCAAGGCCCAAGACTGAGGTAGGTTTATGTTGCATCACCCCCCTCAGGGCCATTTCATATGAAGAGCTACAACATTTAGGAATAGTAACTCTCATCAGGTTCCCTTCAAAGGAAATGGAAGCTTGCAGTTTTGTTAAAATGTCCCTGCCCAGTAAGGCAACAGGGCAATTTGGGGATACCAAAAATTCATGCTGTATATGTCCCTCTCCAATCTTGACCAACTGAGGCCAAGTGAAGTGAAGATTTTGCTTTATCCCATCAATGCCTTCCACCTTCTTAAAGTGGGGGCTTATTTGGTCAGGCTGTGCCCCTGGCAAAATAGAATACGTTGCCCCGGTGTCAATGAGGGCATTGTACTTTTGTCCCCTGACTCTAAGAGGCACTGTTGGTTCTTCTAGCCTCTTGGGGGACAGGCCTGACCACCTTCATTCTGAATCTTCGTCATGCCCCATCATTTCCCGTTCAAGCTGGCGAATTTCCCTGTATGATTGTGCTGCAATACCACTGCTGCTTTTTGACATAGACGGTCTGCAATTTCTACCTTTACCGGTCCTTCTGGTATTTGAGTTACATCATACCAAAAAGGATCTGGGCAGTCCAATGTCTTTGGGATTGTACATCCCCAATCCACAAGCTTATGATACATGTGTGTGTATATATCTACATGTGTGCTTCTAATTGACACTAAAAAAACTAAGGCTCTTTCTAACGAACAATGGGATTCACTGTGGGTGGGGGTGTATATGCCAAGGAATAAGATAACATTTATGCAACAGCGTCTAACTCTGCCCTTTGTTTTCCTTTGCACAAAACCTCTGGAACGCATCACCAGCCATACCATCAGGTGGGGGTGTGTGAGAATGGGGGTGTGAGTTATAGCTCTTGGCCTTGCACCTCCTAGAGTCCACTTGAACTCACATGGGATTAGCCAAGCCGTACCACTCCCCCCTCTTTGAAATGTAGACGTATACATCCTTTCACAGTTCTACCCCCAGGCTCCAATGCTGACTTCCAGTCGGTGTAACTGTGCCATATGAGATGGAAACACATTACAAGGGCTAATTAGACAAAGATCAGAATTTTCTGGAGAACCAAAACCACCACAACGGGGTGCAGTATAAGATTGAAACCTCCTTTGGCGTTCTCACCCCAGCCAAACAGGGAATTCCACCATCCATGTGCCTCTATCTGTGAGAGCTTATCTATGATATGAGTAACTGCATGATGATCATGTATTATCTGACGTGTAACTTGCACTGCTGAACATTGCACTATTCCTAACCATCATTATGACAGAATGGGAAAGTAAACAAATGGGCGTGAAAATAATTATGCAATGGGTCAAGACTCTACACTGATGAATCCCACATCTGAGATAGCCAAATTCTGTAAATCCCCTGTTACGAAATCACTCAAAGGGATTGGAAAAGTAAAAAACATCCTAGGAGCAAAACAGCCATAACATATAAATTATGAAAGGAAAAAAACAACAACAGTCAACACATCCTTGAAGGACAATGCATAAAACATTACATTCAATATTACAATGGAGATAAAACAAGTATCATGGTCTTGAATCATACTGCAGGGTAGCTTGTACAGAGTTCATCCTCTGGAAATCAGCTGGTTATGTTCAGTAGAACCTATAACTGAACTGTGTATGATTTGCCAATCCTAGGCAGAAAAACTGGAATCATAAAGAGTAATCATTTCCCCTCCCCCGAGTGACTGTAATAGAAATTGCAAGCTTGCACAACGTGAGACACCTCGCCAAAAGAAATAGTGCTGTCCATTTCAGGTTGATGGCCAAAGTAGACTTGCCAGTTTCTGTAGTTGGGGAAGACTGAAGCAGGCCCCTCTGCTATTATGGTAGCACATGCTGGAGAATGGCACACCAGTTGCTGTGAGGCTCCAGTAAAAAATGCCTGCAATAAATCTCCTGTGACACAAACAAAAAGAAAACGTTCCTTTGGGGGAAAATGCTTCAGCACAGGAAAGAAAATATAAAAATAAAACACTTCCATGGCCACAGATTAGACTTCTGATCAAAAGTGGACAAAAACCAAAATATTGTGTTGCAACAGACAGACAAACACACAACAGGACTACACATTCTAGAAAGAAACAATTTGCAGCTGCATTCTTAAATTACCAAAATATACTTATGCTTTAAATCAGACAATAAAAAACTTCTTAATTTCTTAACACTAAGACTTCTGATCATGTACAAATGCATAAAGAAAACCCTCTGTCCGTACAGTTATCAGCAGAAAATCTCAGGTCAGTCAAGAACTAATTCCTGTAATTAAATCATGATTTATATGCAAGGAAACAACCACAATTACACAATGAACTGACAGATATAACAAAATTATATTGGGCTGCAAGGAGCTGCTTTCCTCTCTTGGCTGTTTGCCTATCAAGTGGGGGAAAGGAAGGAGGGGTTGTAATCTTAGACACACACATACACAGAGAACGAGCTGCAGTGTGAGAACTAAACCCCGTACTGGAGCAGAGAAAAAAAGACTAACATTATTCTTTTTCTTCTCTCTAAAATAATCCACTAATTTGCCCAAGACATTTCTTACCCATCACGACTGGTTCTTTTTAACCTTTTCACTGTCTTTCTATGTATCTCAAAACCTTCTGCCTACATCCTGTATGCCTCAATCTTACAACTGCCCCATAGAAACTGGGATTCCTTCCACGTACCACCCTTCTCTTCTAACTCCAAACACTCTTTTTTTTTCAGAGGCTTCCTCTGCCTGAGCCAACTTACTCCTTGACCCCTGACTTTTCTTGCGTTCTTCCTCTAACAAATCTGACAAATCCTGACATGCATTATGAAGTCCCCAAGCGGCTGCAGCATTTTTCTTTGATTTGGAAGGCTTGCACTCTTTGCAATATCCCACATAGGCCTCAGTCATGGTTTTCATAGGGTCATCTGTCTTAAAACAATCATCATCCCACACGCACCTTCATTTCTTAATCAACCATTTCTCTATTTTCGATAGGCACTCTACTGGACTCATAAAGCGTTGTATTCCCTCCATGGCTGTCACTTTTGCCATAGCTTAGAAATCTCCAACACCAAAAGCCAAATGCAAAGAATGAAGCAGTGCACACACAAAACAACCAAACCTAGTTTCAAAATAAGTTCAGAGATGAGCCACCTTCAAATGCCACATTCCCAAATCAAGTCACTCATGAGTAAAGCTGTTGTCACCAGCTTTTTCTCCCAGATTGACTCTCAAAAGGAAAAAACAGAGGGGGGTATCTAAAGGGACAGGAACCAGTTAGAAGTCTCTGCCAGCCAGAGCACTGACCATTCCCAGTGCAAATCCTGTTTCCACCTTTTCCAAGTACCTAGACCCACCGGCGCAAAATACTTGCAAAGCTTCGTTCCCCAGGACTTTGCAGAAGGGGAGGGAGACACAATTGTTATCAAGGGCTTTCAAAATGGATGGGACCCAGTTTAGGGAACCGCCTTAGTAACTTCTGGCCAGTAATAGGTTAACCTTCTCTCCAGTATCAACTTTGGCTAATTGCTGTGTCACAATCACAACCACCGTTTGCCAAAGCTTTGTTGCCAAGGACAGAAGGGGAGGAGGATTAGAATGTGCCAGGGAATTTCTATACCTTAACCTCTGGATTTACCACAGCATTTAAAGGACATTTCCCCACTCACTTTAAAACAAGAGACAGCAAAACATAGTAAGAAAGAAAAGGAAATTACACTCATTCCAGTTACATTCAGAACTTGGCTACCTGTTTCCCTGGATTGCAGGACTGTTCACATGTTACTTTGTTCCTGCAACCCTTGCTGCCCGCTTGATTCTCCACCAGTTTGTTACGACAAGTGCTCTTGGGAACCTGAGTGTGTGCATTTGCCACCCTCATGTCCCATGAAACACACCTCCTTGAGAGGAGGGGATCTTTTGCTAGGGATAAAACAAGCGCTTTGCCCTGAAATGTGCTCAAATGGTGCATATATTCAACCCAAGAAATGCAGGTCCAAACCAAAACAAAGCAAAGTCTGATTCAATTGAGAGAAAGAGTAGGAAAGCATTACAGAATTACTTGGGTGCGTGGCAGCATTTATCATTAATATCCTAACTCATTCATAACTTTAAAGTTAAGAAATCAAAGGACCCTATTACTATAAGAGATAAAAGGTAAGAGAGATTACCTATCCTATGCCCGGAGTGGGCAGTTGAATACAGCTGAAGCTATGTGGAAGAGCTCTGATCCAAAACCAGGAAGGAATCTCTTGGTCTCAAGGTTTTGCACCGAGACCCAGAGTCTCCCCGGTTCTGTCCCAGCAGTCCTTGATGCATTCCTTGAGAGCATAATACACATGTGTGGGAGCTCTGATGTTCCTCAGCCCCCCTTCCTCTTTCTTCCTCTCCTCCTCTATCTCTCTGCAAGCCTCGGTTTTAAAATACTTTTCTCTCTGGCAAAAATCTCCCGTTCCTTTTCCAGTGCCTCAGTCAGATGGAGGCGCTCTATTTCATTCAAACCCTCACAATCATTTTTCCCCTTCTCTCTTAATCACTTGCTTAAACAAACAGAGCAAATCCCTTCACACAATCTTAAAAGATTGCTAAAAGCTACTAAAAGAACAGATTAAGTCAACATGTTCTAGGAAGTGATAGTAAAGGGAAGAAAGTTCCCTTATAGCATTCCCACAGCAAACCTTCACACAGACACTCAAAGAAACCTTCACACCTTCACACAGACACTCAAAGAAACCTTCACACCTTCACACCTGAGTACTCAATTCATACACTTCTATTTAAACAAGATCATTCCTAATACCACTCTTATTTCCCAGAAAATACTACAAACTACACACATGGGAGCCTAACAACTGACTCCATTCCAACCACATCTTGCGCTCAACCACCATCCTCTTTCTCTTTTGTGACTTTTGCGTACACAGCACTTATGATACTTTTAAAAATCTTTAAAATTTCTCAAAAAACATCGTAACGGGTTCTGCAGCTTTTCTTCTTGAGACGCCCCTGCTCCCATTTTACTGGGTTTTTCAACTGCCTGCTATAGGTCAGTTCCCTGGGCTTTTCAGCAGGCCCTCGTCTTTCAAGTCCCTCGTAAAGTCACCCCCTATTCCCGCTTCTACAAGCAGATCTTACCGGGCTTTTCACTCTCACAACCACACACAGTCATCAACAGCCTCCTGTTACTCCCTAAGGTGTTGGCTTCTCTGGTTTCACTATTGGAGCTCCGGTTGAAACTGCTGTACCCTCTGCTCTCTGCTTCCTGGCCTTAAGGCAAGTTCAAACAACCTGGAGCTCCCCTTGACTCTCCAGGGGCGACGCAGAAGGTCAGCAGGTTAACCAAATCTCCTGGCTGCTTGGCTCGCCAGAATTGTTACACCCAAAAGGCTCTTTTCATCTGGGGGAAGCTCCAAATAATCACCAGATGGGAAACCAGGATATAAAACAACACCTTTATTGATTACCAATATCTTTTGCAAAAGAGAGACCAGGTATCCGACTCGCGTCTGAAAACCCGTCTGAAGCGTGATTACAAAAGGTACAGTTGATATACACTCTCAAGTTCTAACACACAGCCCCTCCCTTATTGCTTGTTAGCAACAGTTTTCAGTGAGCTCCATTGTCTCGCGTTGAGCTAGCCTTGATCGCTCCTCCATGTTCCTAGCACTATCTACTTGGATGGTGTCCCGTTACATGGGGTGAACAGGCTAGCTTTTAAGTATCAAACACCAACTGAGCATCTAGCCTTCACAGGCACTGTTAGGAATTTTTGTTTTTCTGCTTCTATGTGGATCAGGTTAACTCATTCTCTGCTGTGTCAAATTAACACTACATACTATGGTTCCCAAACTATGCCTTATTCATATCAGTCTGAGCTGCATGTGTGGCAGTGTGTGCCAGTGTGTGTATTTACCAAGTAGCAGGCCAGTGTGTGTATTTACTAAGTTACCCTGGATTGAGATCACTGAGACTTAAGACTTAGTAAAATAACAAAAGCTACTTTATTTACAGAAATACATAGTAGATAAGAAAGGTATATCTAGTTCAAATTAACTAAGTTGGAAGCGCAGTGCTCAGACTTGGGTATTGCCTCATGGCTAGGAGAGAGAGCAAAGAGAAAGATGTCTCCTCTCTTCTCAGACAGTTGAAGGAAAAAAAACAAAGATGGAGGGGCAGGTCAGCATCCCTGAGCATATCAGTTTACAAGGGAAGGAGGTTAGATAGAGAAGAGCACAGGTAAAGGTAGACAAGCCTAGCTAGCTGGAGGACCCTAACTCTATCTTCCTTCTGGAATACAAACAAAGAACCCAAACAGGAGTTGCTCTTGCCCCACTTCCAACACCCCTTCTGTACAAGTGTTTGGTTCAGCCCACGAGGTTCATCTTGTCTCACAGCTTGCAGTATCTGACTTTGCCCATCACCTTCATCAGAGCATGTGTAGTCATGTCTTCCATTGGAAAATACTCCATCTTGAGTAGTCGTTTGTGGTAGGTATCTCTAATGAAATGGTGCTTCCCGTCTATGTGCTTCGTTTGTGAACTCACCCCTTCTGACTCCATGAATCTGATGCATCCTTGGTTGTCTTCATGCACCATGACAGGCCCAGGTATAGAGATGCCTAAATCTTTGAACAGTTCAAGTAGCCATGTCAACTGTTTGGTAGTTTCAGAAGCTGACATATGCTATGCTTCTGTGGAAGAGAGTGCTACAGTCTCTTGTTTCTTACTTGCCCAGTTGATTTCCAGAGTAGAAGATGTTTCCACTGGTGGATTTTTGATCTGTAGTGTCTTCAGTCCAATCAGCATCTACATATCCCACTAGTTTGGGATCTTGGGTAGCTGCTAGCTTCAGTTTCATGGTAGCAGTGCCCTTTAGATATCTCACCACTCTCTTGATTGCTTCCCAGTCCTTCTTGTAGTGAAAGCAGGGAGCCTTCCCTGTCTGCTCTCACTGTTCCAGGAGTCAATTCCCAGCCTTGGGCAATTGATCCCAGCAAATCCTGGTTTGCCAAGGTTGTGCACGCTCACACCAACCCTGCAAGGTAGTAACTGCCACCACCCTTCTACTGGTTAGCCACTCTGTGGTGAAGGGAACCTCAGAGCCCATTTAAACACCAGAGCTTCTCAGGACAAGAGCCTTTATACGCTCCTTGCCCCTTCTGAAGTCTCAGGCAAAACGTTACTTGTTACATGGTAGTTGTAGTCGAATATCAAGGACTGAATTTAGGAACTGACCCCCCTCTGAACACACGTTGGTTTAAAGTAATTAAAGTTTATTAAAAAGAATAAGAAAAGCATAAAAATATTACAGATAAAAAAGAGGTGCACACAAGAAGGTTTAGCAGCAAATCGAATCCTGTTACCATACGCCCAAACAGGGTAAGGTTTGGTAAGAAATACAAGTAAGACAGTTTTTGGCACAAATCAAAATAACAAAGCATTCTTGCCTAAGCTCTACTTACAAACCATAGGATCTATAGATGAATAGCCTTCTCCCCTCAGGGAATTGCGAGTCAGGATGGAAATGGAGCCACAACAGAACATCACCTATGGGACAAGGTGGTGCTCTGAAGTGGGACACAAAAACCCAAAGTTCTGAGCTCCTTCTTATGGAAGAAATCTTCTGCCCAGCCGGAGACAATTAACCAATTAAGATTTTATCCAAAGGATGAAAAAACTATGTTCCCACAACACCAGGCGCCTCCTGTTGGTTTCCCAAGGCAGTTCCTTGAATTTTATGGCCTTGATGGAACCAGGCCCCTTCTACTGATAACAAGGTGTGAAGCTAGCTTGTAATCTCATACAGCTGGGGTTGTAAATTGCCAAGTCACAGCGATGAGGCAAAACTAAACATTTAACTGCTTACTGGCAGGTTACAGAAAAAGATGTCAAGGGGGAAAAAATCCCCACAAGGCTCTGGTGTACAGCCATTTTAAATGCAGGCCAGGGCAAGGCTGGCAAGCTGGCACGACACTTCTTAGTTGGTGAACTGGTTTTTCTGCAGAGGTATCCCACTCCAACTGCCAAATATGGCCTGGTAACAGTGCTGATATACAGAAGTTTCCTAATAGCTTGTCTGTAGCTCTCATGGTCTTGCCATGATTGTTAGTTGTGGTCCAGTTTCAGGTATCCTGCTTCCATTGGAGTAGGTGCTGGATGTGCATCCTTTAAGGTCTTGGATCTTTTGTCTTTGATTCATCATGTTCTCTTTCTGTATTCCAAGGTAGCAAGTGACATCACCTAGGCACTTCACTTCAACCTCCTTGTTGAGATTATTCACTAGTTGTTGTTTGTCCATTGGATCTTGATAATGCAAGAGAAGATCATCCACATAAATCAGTAAGTAAGTCAATTTATTGTTCTTGAATCTGCTGTACAGGCATGGCTCGGCTCTGCCTTGTATAAAGCCTTCTTTCAAGAGCAGTTTGCTCAGTTTCTCATTCCAGGCTCTGGCAGACTGTTTTAAGTCCATAGATGGATTTTTGAAGTTTACACAGTAGGATTTCTTTTCCTGGAACTTCAAACCCTGGTGGTTGTTGCATGTAGATTTCCTCTTCTATTTCTCCATGCTAGAATCCATGCACTCCACCTGCATTTTCTTGTTAGCAGCAACACTCAGAAGAGTTCTGATGGTTGTGTGTTTGACCACAGGAGCAAATGTTTGATAGTATTCTTGTCCATTCTTTTGAGAGTATCCTTTGGCTACTAGTCTTGTCTTGTATCTCTCAACATTTCCTTCAGCATCTGACGTTTTCTTGAATATCCACTTGTAGCCTACAGCTTTTCTTCCTTGAGGAAGCTTGGTCAATGTCCAGGTTTTATTCTTGTGTAGAGCTTCCAGCTCTTCCTTGGCTGCCTGCCTCCACTTCTCAGTTTCAGCTTTGGGTAAGGCTTCAATCTCTTTCCAGGTCTCTGGCCGTGGAAGTTCCTCTCTCACAAGGTAAGCAAGTCTTTCTGATGGTATACCTTTGTTGGTGAGTTCAGAGTGTCTGGGTGCTGGTGCTTCGACTGTCACTTCTGGCTCTGATGCCTCTTGTGGCTCAGACTCCTTGTCTCCCTCTGCTGGTGTATTATTGTGATCCCTTCTGTTGTGGAAGAATAGCTCAGTTTCTTCTTCCATTTCATTGTCATCTGTTTGGTGTGGTGCCCCTTCTCGTTGGTGTGCACACTTTCCTTCATCAAAGTGGAAAGCTCTGTATACTCCAACTTCGCCAGTTTTGGGATCTATGACTCGGTATCCCTTCTGTGTTGAAGAATATCCTGTGAATATTACTTCCTTGGCAGTGGTGTCAAATTTTGACCTCTTTTGTTTTGGATGTGTATAAATGCCTTGCAGCCAAATACACAAAGGTGAGACATGCTTGGTGTCTGATCATGCCATAGCTCGAAAGGTGTTTTATTGGTTGCAGCTGCCAGAAGTCAGTTTTGCAGATAGGTGGCAATAACCACTGCTTCCTCCCATACTTCTGTGGTAACTATGCATCTTCCAACAAGGAATGAATCATCTGTCCAAGAGTCCAGTTCATGCTTTCCACAACCTCATTTTGTTCTGGAGTATAAACAACAGTAGTCTGGTGCTGTATGCCTTCCTCACATAGAAAGTCTTGAATAGCCCTGGACACAAATTCTCCTCCATTGTCAGATCTTACAATTTGAGGCCTTCTGATAAATTTGTTGGATACAATTCTGACATAGTCCTTCAATTTTTGAAGTACTTGACTTTTTTCTCTCAGTAGGTACATTGTAGTATACCTTGAGTAATCGAGCATGCATAAATTTCTGCCCTGTGATGGTGTTATAATGGGTCCACAAAGGTCTGTGTGAATTAATTCTAGAGGTTTTGTAGTTCTCCTTTCACTTTTCTTAGGAAATTTTGGTTTCACACTTTTTGTCTTTATACAACATTCAATTTTTTGTGGATTTACATTGTCCAATGTTGATGCCTCTAGCCAAATTTTCCTTCTCTAGAGCACTGATTCTGGCTAAGCTGGCATGTCCCATTCTTCGATGCCAAATATGTAAACATCCAGAACGATAGGTTTCTTTGGCTGTATTTGCATGCATAGTTTCAAAATATTCCAAATGCAAAAGTCCATTTTTCAATTTTGCAGTACAACATATTTCTCCTTCATCTAAAACTTGGCATATAAAAGCAGTTCACCTCCACACTCCATTATTTTAGTGGCACTTATTAAATTATATTTAAATGCTGGAACAAATAGGGAATTTTTCAGTTCAAGCTGTCTGGCGCCTTCTGGTGTTTTGCAAAGTAGCTCCACCATGCCTATTCCTTGAGAACAGAAAACGTCTCCTGATGCTGCAATTACATTCTGTGTATGGACGCTAAAGTTCTGAAACAATTTTTTTTACCATTTATTAAATGTATGGTAGCCCCACTATCGATTAAAAATCTGGTTTTATAATAATCATTCTTTCCATCAGATACATAGTGACTGGAATGCTTCACTTTAGTTTCACTATGAGTTTTTCTTTCAGCTTGCTTCTGTTTAAAATCAACTCTTTCTCCTTTCTCCCTTCTAGGACAATCTTTTGAAGGTGATTAGGAGATTTGCATTTGAAGCAATTCTTCCTTTGTTTATCTGTACCCTGCTGTGGTTTCAGGGCATGTCTCATCTCTCTATTCTGCCTATGGTTGCTGTTTCTGCCCACAGTAAAATTTGCTTTTTCAGACAAAGCTTGCTCCTGTCTCTCTTTATAGTCCAGATCTTTCAGATATGCCATAATGTGATCCAAGTTATGATCTGTCTGTTGAAGTATGCAAGCCGTTATATAATGATGTTGATTTAGAGAGGTGGGGAGTATGACCTTTTGTAAATATTCATCCAACAATCTTCCACATCTTTCTAATTCTTGGAGCAGATTAGTAAATCTCTCCAGATGTTGATTCAGATTCATGCTAGCCTGTTTCAGCATGTACAGCAATTTATAGAGAAACATCACATGATTTTTAGATTTTCTATGATACACATTTTTAAACTTTCCCCATATTTCTTTAGCATTCCTACAGCCCATGCAAGCATTTAGTGCCTCATCTGGTTAAGCAGAAATAAGAAGAGACTTCGCTTTGGCATGCTTACGCTTCCAGAATGCAGTGGCTGCTTCATCCTCTGCTGAGGGTTCAGGATCAGTCAGGACTCCATGCAGATTTTCCCTTTCCAAAAGTGCCATCATTCGGAGACTCCAAATCACATAATTGTCCTTCTCCAACCATGGGATGCTTGCCTTAAGTCCTGATTCTTCCTACCTTTTGATCTCTTTTGTAAATCACACACAGTCGTTTGCCTTTTTAGCTTTCAGGCACAACTTAGCTTACTGGGCAGCCATAACCCTTTGTTATGGAAATATGGATATACTCAGCGTCTGAGCTGCATGTGTGCCAGTGAGCCTCCATTCTGTCCAGAGAAAACCTCCTCTATCATAATGAGGTGTCAAAGAACAAAGAACAACAGATTCCATTTATGGTAGATTTCCATCCAGCATCTCCATCACTGAGCAATCAGGGAGAGCTACCCATTGCTAGCAAACTCTGAACATCTTGCTAGAGCCATCAGCAGGTGTCCTGTTGTAGCATTGTACCAGCCTCCTAATTCACGCAGACTGTTAGTGAGAGCTGTACTAAAGCCACCTATCAGCAATCCTGCGTCTCATCCTTGTCACTGCAAACACTTCATCACCTGTGTGTACCTCAGGGAGACAGCTACTTTCAAAAGCACTAGGACAGGCAGAACATATTACATCAAACAGAACATCACCTGCAGGTCCTGTAATATAATTTATGTCATTGAATGCAAAAGACCAGGATGCCATATTCAATATGTAGGAAAAACTACATGTGTAGGACCTACACACATGCTTCAGAAACCACAAATCAGCAATCTTGACAAAAAAAGTGGAGCAACCAGTTGCAAAACATTTCAATACCAAGGGCTACAGCCTGTTGGACTTTTCTATAACACCTATAGAAATGCCAACAGACCCAGCAGCACTGACTGAGAGGGAGAACTTTTGCATATATTCTCTGGACACATTGACACCACATGGCCTGAACCTGGAGGACAGTACCAGCATTACTTAGCTTGTGCAAAGGAAGCCCCTCTGAGCATTCTATCCTCAAAGCTCTATAACTGCCACCTTGGTAGCAGCATTTGTGTGTTAGCAGCTGATGAAGGCGGAAGCCGAAATGTTTTGGTAGAACAATAAAAACATCTGTTTTGTTAATCACAATTATGTGTATATCCATCCATCCATCCATCAGTTCATACATGCACACACATTTTTGCAAAGTAATTTCCCCTAGTATAATGAATTTTTGTATGTTATTTTCACCAGTATATGCATTTTTATACACTCTTTACCTAGTATACACATTTTGTGGCTGGAGAACTGCATTGCAAAATTCAGAAAAGTGCAAATTTCAAAGGATTATTTTGTTAACTTATTTTTAAAATTTATATACCGCCCTTCCTCCCAGAAGGAGCCCAGGGTGGCAAACAAGCAATAAAATATTAAAACAAACTTTAAAAATCTTAAAACAAAACAGTAAAAACAAAACATCATAAAAAGCAGCCCAGAGTGGCAAACAGGCGATAAACACTAAAAACATCTATAAAAATATTTTTAATTTATATTTGAAAACATCTTTAAAAAGCAATTCCAACACAGACACAGGCTGGGATAAGATCTCTACTGAAAAGGCTTGTTGGAATATCTTCAATTGGTGCCCAAAAGACAACAGAGATAGCACCTGTCTAATATGTAAGGGGAGTGAATTCCAAAGGGTAGGTATCACAGCACTAAAAGTCTGCTTCCTATGTTGTGCAGAATGGACCTCCTGATGAGATGGTATCTGCAGGAGGGAGGTCCTCACCTGCAGAGTTCAGTGATCAAATGGGTATGTAAACAGGAAGGCAATCTTTCAGGTGTCCTGGTAGCAAGCTTTATACACCAAAACCTGTAGGCTGCCTAGAAGTATGTGTGTAGAGTTTTCCAGAAAGACAGTACAGAACTGACTATAAAGGGGTTAATCTGTGTTCAGGACTGCCAAGGTCAGCTCACAGCAGATGCGGCTGGCGAAGGGCAGTGAAAGCTATATATCCTTGAAAGTGAAAGCACAAGGTGTGGGGGATGTTAGAAGTTAGGAGAAGCAGGGAATGCGTTTATGTCTGTAACTTCAAGTCAGTAAAGACTCTTAAACCTATAACAGACTGTGTCTATCTGTCTGGGGAACGCTGCTGCTGGGCACGACCGGGTACAACCGGTCACTGGGCATACATGCAAACTCACCACTGCAACAGGGGTTATGGGCCCAGGATTAGGCCCAGAATAGGCAGCAAACAAACCCAGGCAACAGCCCAGAGCAGGTGCATACAGTTCAGTAAAGAAGCAAGCAAGCCGGGAGCTTGGGAGAAGCAGTAACGTGGCTAAGTGCTTGATCGAGAAAGGCGAAGGAGAAGTGTGCTGCAGAGATGGCAGTTTCACTTTCAGCCGGGATGCCTCTGGAGAGGCTCACAGAATGTAATTATTCCAGCTGGAGACTTAGAATGCAGGCTTTCCTGACAAAAGAAGATTTATGGCAGGTAATCGAGGACAACCCACCCGGAGCTCCGCAGCCAGCGTGGATTCGCATGGATGAAAAGGCAAGAGAATTTATTATATTGGCTTTAGCAGACTCTCAATTATTGCATGTGAAAGAACGGCAACAGCGAAGCTAATGTGGACTGCTTTGAACGAAGTACATGTGAGACAGACAGCCAGTAGCAAAATATACTTAGCGTGTAAACTTTATCAAATGAAGCTGGCTGAGGCCAGGACAATGTCAGAGCATTTATTGGAGTTACAGAGACTGTTTGCAGAGCTGCAGGAGCGGAATGTAGAGCACACACGGTTGCAGAGAGTTTATAGTATCCTATCTTCATTGGATTCGTCTTGGGATTCGTTAGTCAGTTCATTAGAGGCTATGTCAGATGCAGGTTTGACTACGGAGTACGTCTCGGGCAAGCTTCTCCAAGAATGGGAGAGAAGACAGGAGGCCGAAGGATGTAGGAGAGTGGAGAACAGTGAAAGCAGGAAGACAAACTTCAAAGACAAAGAAGCAAGATCGTTTGGACTAAAACTTGTTATTATTGTGGTTCGAAAACACATCTACAGAGAGACTGTGCAACGAAGTGTAGAGGACGAGGCTGGAAGCCGACAAGTGTGCAGCTGGTGAGTGCTGGGACTAGTGAACCGAAAAGCTGTGAGAACAGAGACAGTGCTGTATGGGTTGTTGATTCTGGAGCTACCCATAGCTTAATAAAAGACAGAACTTTGTTCACAACTTCACTTCCCGCGAAAGAGGATGTTGTGCTGGCGGATGGCACACACAGAGAAGTGTTGGGAAGAGGTACAGTAAAACTCAGTGTATTAAATACAATTATGACAGATGTATTGTATGTTCCAGGCTTGGAGTGTTATATAATGTCTGTAAAGAAACTGAATGCGATGGGATATACTGTAACATTTAAACAAGGGACGTGTGAGATACAGAAAGGAGACAAAATCTGTATGAAGGGGTTTCTGAGAAATTCACTGTTTCATGTAAACATGAGTGTCATCAGATGTAGTAAGAGGAGGAATAATGATGTGGTGATGCACAAGGAGGGTAATAGCAAGAGCCCAGAGGGTGCATCTGTAACGTGCCCGGTGATAAAGCCATCTTCGGCATTCACTGCTGCCATAATAGCACCTGAGGTGATACAGGAGGAACCCTCTTCCATCGATGAAATAAGACGGTTACCATTAACCGAGCAGGTCAAATGGCAGGCAGCCATGCAAGAGGAGCTGAAAGCCATGGAACACAATGGTACATGGACACTGGGCAGTCTTCCAATAGGGAAGAAAGCCATAGGCTGCAAGTGGGTTTTCAAGAGGAAAAGGACTGGCTCAGGAGAGGTGCAGAGATACAGAGCGCGCTTGGTGGCAAAGGGCTTTACTCAACAGTATGGGACAGACTACGATGCTGTCTTCGCCCCTGTCATAAAACATGAGTCTGTTCGGATTTTGCTGAAGATAGCAGCAATGAAGCGCATGCAAGTCAATCATTATGATATAGGCACAGCATTCTTGCATGGGGATCTAAGGGAGGAAATATACATGGAGCAACCTCCAGGGTATGTCACCAAACCGGGGCTAGTATGTAAACTGCACAAGTCTTTATACGGACTTTGCCAGAGTGTGAGGTGTTGGAATGCAAAGCTCGACAAAGTGTTAAAGTCAATGGGTTTCAGACGCTGTAAAGTGGACACATGTGTGTATGTCAAAACGAAAGGCACAAGCACCACATATTGTGCGGTTTATGTTGATGATATCCTATACTGAGGAAGCTTAGCAGTCATGGAATAAGAGGAGAGGTCCTCTTGTGGATAAGGAATTGGTTAAGAAGCAGAAAGCAGAGAGTAGGAATAAACGGACAGTTCTCCCAATGGAGGGCTGTAGAAAGTGGAGTCCCTCAAGGATCAGTATTGGGACCCGTACTTTCAACTTGTTCATTAATGACCTAGAATTAGGAGTGAGCAGTGAAGTGGCCAAGTTTGCTGATGACACTAAATTGTTCAGGGTTGTTAAAACAAAAAGGGATTGCGAAGAGCTCCAAAAAGACCTCTCCAAACTGAGTGAATGGGCAGAAAAATGGCAAATGCAATTCAATATAAACAAGTGTAAAATTATGCATATTGGAGCAAAAAATCTTAATTTCACATATACGCTCATGGGGTCTGAACTGGCGGTGACCGACCAGGAGAGAGACCTCGGGGTTGTAGTGGACAGCACAATGAAAATGTCGACCCAGTGTGCGGCAGCTGTGAAAAAGGCAAATTCCATGCTAGCGATAATTAGGAAAGGTATTGAAAATAAAACAGCCGATATCATAATGCCGTTGTATAAATCTATGGTGCGGCCGCATTTGGAATACTGTGTACAGTTCTGGTCGCCTCATCTCAAAAAGGATATTATAGAGTTGGAAAAGGTTCAGAAGAGGGCAACCAGAATGATCAAGGGGATGGAGCGACTCCCTTACGAGGAAAGGTTGCAGCATTTGGGGCTTTTTAGTTTAGAGAAAAGGCGGGTCAGAGGAGACATGATAGAAGTGTATAAAATTATGCATGGCATTGAGAAAGTGGATAGAGAAAAGTTCTTCTCCCTCTCTCATAATACTAGAACTCGTGGACATTCAAAGAAGCTGAATGTTGGAAGATTCAGGACAGACAAAAGGAAGTACTTCTTTACTCAGCGCATAGTTAAACTATGGAATTTGCTCCCACAAGATGCAGTAATGGCCACCAGCTTGGACGGCTTTAAAAGAAGATTAGACAAATTCATGGAGGACAGGGCTATCAATGGCTACTAGCTGTGCTCTGCCACCCTAGTCAGAGGCAGCATGCTTCTGAAAACCACTTGCTGGAAGCCTCAGGAGGGGAGAGTGTTCTTGCACTCGGGTCCTGCTTGCGGGGTTCCCCCAGGCACCTGGTTGGCCACTGTGAGAACAGGATGCTGGACTAGATGGGCCACTGGCCTGATCCAGCAGGCTCTTCTTATGTTCTTATACATGTTTCATGATGAACGAGATGAGCAGGAATTCCACGACAGCCTGCGACCGCATGTAGATACAAAGTGCTTGGGGCCAGTGAAGCACTATTTGGGGACTGACATATTGCGTGCTGACGATGGTGGCTTTATGCTGAGACAAGAGGGAAAAATAACGCAGCTCCTTGCAGAAAGTGGGATGTCAGACTGTAAGCCAGTTAAGACACCCATGACCATCACATTTCAGCAAGACACACAAGAAACACCTTACACTAATCCGACTTTCTATAGACACATATTGGGCAAGCTACAATACCTAGTCAAGGTCACATGCCCAGATATATACAATGCAGTAAGCATTTTGAGTAGGAAGCCTTCAGAGTCGGACTGGCAAGGCGTGAAAAGGGTGCTGCGATACCTCCAGGGCTCACGAACAAACGGGCTGGTGCTTTCTGTGCAGGACCAGGGTGGATTGGAGTGTTATGTGGATGCAGACCATGCAGGTGAAATCACAAGCCGAAAATCAACCACTGGCATAGTTGTGCTGCTGCACGGGTCAGTGATTGATTGGTGCAGCAGAAGACAAGCAGTGGTAGCTACTTCAAGCTCAGAAGCCGAGTACATTGGCTGGTCAAGTGCATGCAATGAGCTACGGTGGTTTGAGCTGCTCATGCACGAAGTGGGCATGGAAATTAGAAAGCCCATCCAAGTTTATGAGGACAATCAAACGTGTATAAAGATGGCAACGTCAGAAGCGCACACCAAGCACACAAAACACATAAGCGTCAGATACCATCATGTGAGAGATAGCATCCAGACAGGATTCATTGCCTTGACTTACTGTAATACCGCAGACATGTTAGCAGACATAATAACCAAGCCCATCTGCGAAGAACGGTTTAGCAAAATGGTTACTATGCTGGGTGTGCTTGACTGGAACAATGTATAATAATGTATCTAGATTGTGTGAAACCATGAAAGTCTGTAATGATTGTAACTCTGTAAAACAATGTATCTAACAGGTATTGTTAATGATAATGTATGTCTTTATGGAAAAGGTGGGAGCTGTAGGCTGCCTAGAAGTATGTGTGTAGAGTTTTCCAGAAAGACAGTACAGAACTGACTATAAAGGGATTAATCTGTGTTCAGGACTGCCAAGGTCAGCTCACAGCAGATGCGGCTGGCGAAGGGCAGTGAAAGCTATATATCCTTGAAAGCGAAAGCACAAGGTGTGGGGGATGTTGTTAGAAGTTAGGAGAAGCCGGGAATGCGTTTATGTCTGTAACTTCAAGTCAGTAAAGACTCTTAAACCTATAACGGACTGTGTCTATCTGTCTGGGGAACGCTGCTGCTGGGCACGACCAGGTACAACCGGTCACTGGGCATACGCGCAAACTCACTGCTGCAACAAAACCAGCATCTTGAACTTAGCCCAGTTCAATTCTTTCAGCAGTGGGGTAACATGTTGGCAATGTCCTGTTCCAGTGAGCAAGTTGCACTGCCACATTTAGCACCAGCTGCAGCTTCTGGACCAACCTTAAGGGCAGCCCCACATAGAGTGCATTATAATAATCCATCCTGGAGACTACCAGTGCATGGACAACAGTGGTCAGGCTGTCTCAGTCCAGAAATGGCTGCAGCTGTCATATCAGCTGAAGGTGGTAAAAGGCACTTCTAGCCACTGAGGTCACCCGGCCTCTTCTGAAAAAGATGGATCCAGGAGCACCCCGAAACTACAATCCTGCTCTTTCAGAGGGAGTACAACCCCATCCGAAGCAGGCAACAGACCAATTATCCAGACTCAAGAACCATCTACCCACCACACCTCTGCCTTGATAGGATTCAGAAGTCAATTTTTAGACTCATCCAGCCTACCTCCAAGTCGAGGCACTGGCCCAGGGCTTCCACGGCCTCTCCTGAGTCAGATGTTACTGAGAAATAGAGCTGGGTATCATCTGCGTACCGCTGACACCTCACCCCAAATCTCCTAATGACTGCTCCTAATGGCTTCATATAGATGTAAAACAGCATCAGGGACAAGATGGTACCCTGTGGCATCCCACAGCACAACTGCCATGAGGGCTAAGGACAATCACCCAATGCTATTCTCTGAAACTGACACTAGAGATACCACTGTAGGACAATGCCTCCGATACCCATCTCACTAAGTCCGCTAAGAAGGATACCATGATCAGTGGCATCAAAATCTGCTGAGAGATCAAGAATAACAGGATTGCACTCCCCCAGCCATTTTCCTGACAAAGGTCAGCCTTATGAGCAACCAAGGCTGATTCAGTCCCATAAACCAGGCCTGAACCCAGTTTGGAATAGATCAAGATAATCTGTTTCATCTAAGAGTACTTGTAATTTCTGCACCACAACCCTCTTGGCCACTTTCCCTAAAAGGGGGGTATTTGTGCCCAGGTAGTAGGTGTCACAAACCAATGGATCCAAGGTGGGCTTTTCCAGGAGTGATCAGGGCACTGCCTAATTTCAGGGCAGCTGGGGCCATTCCCTCCCGCAAAGAAGTGTGGGTCACAGCCTGGATCCACTTGGTCATAACCCCTCAGCAAGTTTTAATAAGCCAAGAAGGGGAACGGTTGATACGATACTTTGCTGGCCACATCATCAGACCACCTCAACTGAAACTAATCCCAATGTTGCACTGGACACCTCACTGGGGACTACAGTAGCAGTGGATGGGCCATCAAAATTGCTATAGGGGCAAGCAACTTTAGCCTCAAAGTGCCTTGTAAACAAAGGATGACTGTGTTTCTGATCACATATGGTTTTGGAATATGTGAATTTGGCAGGTTCGCCTTAAATGTTAACTGAGTCGGATTTCTTCTCCATCCCTAGTGATGTCACACATTTTACCATAAACTTTGGTGGGCATTCTGACAATGTGAGCTACGTATCAGGAATCTGCGGATCTGACAAAATCAATTTGTTTATTTTTAAAGTGCCACAAGATTTTGTGTCCCCCCCATCTTCAACATTAATATTGCACTTTTGTGATTCACTCACCAAGGAAGATGGATGGCATCATGTGGCGCCCCTTCCCCGGCTCTCCCTGTCAGGTTACTACCTGCTCGTGGCTACTGCCTGTCACTAGGCACCACCAGGGACTCCACCAGTCCAGACCACCCTTTTTATGGTTTCTCTCCCCGCTCTAGCATAGACCTCACCAGATCCCCCTGCTAGGCAGCACCACCAGTCACGTCCTATAACCAGTATTCCCAGAGAATCTGCCTGAGTCTCTCTCAATCAGGTTACCTCTGTGACTGCGTGCTCAAGCTGTCCCACTCCCTTTGTATCAATGCAGATACATATATTTCTGGTTTGCTCTGAATACTTGTGGTGTTATTCTTCCCTTCCCCGCTGCCACCATTTGTTACCCTTCAGCCTTGGTATTTACCTTACCCTCCCTTCTGGTCTGTGAAACCCCAGCCAAGGATCAGGCCTTTGGTAAACCAAAAGTATTTATTAAATAACAAAGATAACAAAGATTACTTTAAAAGGCACTTAAGCATATGGTTACATCTATTCCTGAGGTACTGGTCTTAGTATTAATCCGAACTCTACACTCTCCTCTCATAAACCCACCAAACAACCCTCTCACATCCACCTCACATCCCCCAACTTCCACACAGATTTACCTGACATCCTTCCATTTATACTCTCAGCCATTTTAAACATTCAGCCAATCATACAGCATTCTACTGCCCATTCACTCCCCCCTCCTCTTTCATTCCACTTACCATGTATCTCCTATACAAACAGCACTTACCATATATACACTAATAGAGGAACATCACATTCCCCCCCCCCTTAAAACAACAGCAGAGTATTATTCCTGTTCCAGGATTTATACATCACGTTAACAATATAACAAGTCTCTATGGGGAAAATGTCTTTTTTGTTCGTCTGGGTCATGTCACTGCAGTCCTGGCCACTTGCCTTGAAAGTCCATCGGCCAGTACATTGTCCTTGCCTTTTATGAACTGGAAGTCCACTTGATAGTCTTGTAGGGCCCAGGACCACCTCTGCAGCATAGTGTTATGGTTTTTCATAGTCTGTAACCATAACAAGGCCCGATGATCCATTGTTACCGTGAATCTTCGTCCCCACACGTATGGGTGCAACTTGTTCAGTCCCCACACGACCGCTAGGCACTCCTTTTGGACCGACGAATAGTTTTTCTCCCTCGGCGTCAGCTTGCGACTCAGATACGCCACTGGATGTCTGGTGCCTTCTCTCTCCTGCAGCAAGACGACTCCCAGCGCGAGGTCTGACGCATCTGTAGCCACGATGAATGGTTGTTCATAGTGTGGTGCTATTAATATGGGTCCTTGGCACAAGGCTTGGTTCAGCAGATCAAAAGCCTTCTGACATTCATCCGTCCATACCACACGCTCAGAACACTTTTTCTTTGTCAATTCATGCAAGGGGGTTGCAATTTCCCCAAAATCTTTCACAAACTTTCTATAAAAACCACCCACACCTAGAAATGCCCTAACTTGCTTTTTGGTTAAGGGGATAGGCCACGATTGTATTGCCTCCACCTTGCTCCATAAGGGGGTGATTTTCGACTCCCCACCTTATGTCCTAAATAGACCACCTCCTTCAACCCAAACTGGCATTTCTTCGCTTTTATTGTGAGGCCTGCTTTTTTTAATGCCTCCAATACTGTTGTTAGGTGTTGGACATGCTCAGGCACCGACTTGCTAAAAATGACATCATCGATATAGGCCACTGCAAAATCTGCCATGCCTCACAACACAGTATTGATTAGCCTCTGAAACGAACTTGGTGAGTTCCTCAGTCCCATGGGTAAGGTCACAAACTCATATAACCCATCTGGTGTACTGAAGGCAGTTTTGGCTCTGGATTGCTCGTCTAGTTCCATTTGCCAAAATCCTTTACAGAGGTCTAACGTAGAGATAATGGTTGCTGCCCCCAATAACTCTAACATTGCGTCTACCCTGGGCATAGGATACGCATCTGGGACCGTAATTTTATTGATTAGCCGATAATCAATGCAAAATCTTGTCATTCCATCTTTTTTCAGAACCAGGACAATACTTGAGGCCCAGGGACTGATGGATTCCCTGATCACTCCTAGTTCCAGCATATCTTCCACCTCCTTTTTGATCTCACTCAAAACTTTCCCATTCACATGGTACGGCATAGATCTGATTGGGGCATGATCTCCAGTATCAATGGAATGTCTGGCTATGCTGGTTCAGCCAGGTTTATTGCTAAAGAGATTCCCATAGTTTTTCAAAACTCTCAGAATCTCTTCTTTTACTTCCTCCTTCACCTCCTCTGACCATTCCACTTGATCTACCCCTCCTTTGTCTTTGATTTCCTGTACCAAATCTGGAAGTTCAGGCCCACTTCCCTCAGGGAATAAGGTAACTTGCAACACCTTTGCATCCCTGGTATGGTAAGGCTTTAACATATTTACATGAACCACTTTGCTTTTGTTTAATTGGTCTGTGGTGATTACATACGTCACTGTGTCAAGCCTTTCTCTTATGGCATATGGTCCTTTCCAGTTAGCCTGTAATTTGTCATGTTTCCTGGGTATGAATGCCATAACCATATCTCCCACATCATACACACGTTCCCTGGCTGTTCTGTCATACCAGTAACTTTGCTTCTGCTGAGCTTGACTCAAATTCTCTTTCACTACTTCCATCATTGATGTTAATTTATTGCGGAATTCCAATACAAAATCTACTACAGATGTTTTGTACTCTCCCAGGGTTCCTTCCCATGAATTTTTTAACAGTTCCAAAGGTCCCCTCACTTTTCTAGTGAACATCAGTTCAAAGGGTGAGAAGCCTGTTGACTCCTGAGGGACTTCTCTGTATGCAAATAAGAAGCATCCCAAACGTTCATCCCAGTCTTGTGGGTGATCTTGAACATAGCTTCTTATCATGCCCTTCAAAACTCCATTGAATCTCTCAGTTAGCCCATTAGTGGCGGGATGGCAAGTAGTGGTCTTTAGATGTTTTAGACCACAACATTTCCACATACATTGCATCACTTCTCCCATGAATACACTGCCTTGATCCGTCAGCACTTCATGAGGGAAACCCAGCCTCATAAAGATTTTTAATAAAGCCTCTGCCACCACAGGGGCTTCTACAGATCTTAGCGCTTCTGCGTCTGGGTACCTGGTGGCAAAATCCACCACCACCACTAGATATTTCTTGCCATGCCTTGTGGGTTTGGAAAAAGGGCCCACCAAATCTATTCCCACTCTATAAAAGGGTTGTCCAATTATAGGAAGGGGCTTTAAGGGTGCCTTAGTCTTTACTCCACTTTTTCCCACCTTTCGGCATATTCCACAAGATAGACAATGTTGTTTTACATCTTTGGAGATGTTTGGCCAATAATAGTGTGCAGCCAATCTCCTCTTGGTCTTTTTTATTCCCAGATGTCCTGCACATGGGACATCGTGGGCTACCTCTAGCAATCTGGTTCTGTATTTGCTAGGTACTATCAATTGCTTCACTGGTTCACATTCATCCTTTCTCTCAGCAGGCATCCACAGTCGATATAAAATCCCATTCTCACACACGACTTGATTCCTCAGTTTGTCAGTGAAAGGAATCTGTTGGGCCAGGGCTTGCTCCTTTATTTGATTCAAACTGGTATCCTTATTCAGTTCTTCTCTGAAATGCTCTGTCTCTTCCCCAGAGACCAGTTGATACAGTTTGTCTCCTTCAGCAGACCTGCCAAGGGTTGCTATGGGGACCTGAGGCTCGCAAACAGATTCCACCCTGTTTCCTTCTGCCCCCCTTAACATGGCTTCTTTTTCTCTGCCAAGTTGCTGTCTGGTCACCACATATATTTTCCCTTGCGCCCCCATAACATCTCTTCCCAGTATCACTGGTTCTTGTTGTTGGGCATTAATGCCTACTTTATATTAGCCCTCTCGGCCTCTCCATGCCATTTTCACTAGGGCCACAGGCAAGCTTTCTGGTTGACCCCTCACTCCTTGGATATTCACCATTTCCTGAGGTAATATTTCTTCAGATTTTATTAAATCTGGCCTCAGTAACGTCTGAGCGGCACCAGTGTCAAGCAATGCCCAATAATTTGCCCCTTGTACACTCACTTCCTCTCTCAGACTTGGGTCTGTTACTTCTGTCCAGTTTATCTGGCAGAACTGAACCTTTTTTGTGGTTAGATCTTTTGGTTCTATTTTTACTGCCCTTGTCTGAGCAGGATTACTAAAGGGGTTGGCAACCTGACATTGAAAATGTAGGTGCCCCGGTCTACCACATTTGTAGCATAATTTCTCCTCTGTTTTAGGGTACACAGATCCACTCGGGGGTATCCTGTGCCCTTCAGATTTTACTGGAGGACTCACTCGCTGTGGCACCACATCCTTTCTGCCACCATTATATGGTCTGGGTTTAAACTCTCTTGATGTTTTCCCCACCCAGCCAGTTCTATTGGAGGCGAAGTGATCCGCCATCTCTGCTGCCTCCTGCACCGATGTAGGGGAACGGTCTTTGACCAGGAGCCTTATTTCTGGTGGTAACTGATGGAATAATTGATCCAGTATCATGAGGCTTTTCACCTCTTCCACTGACTGAGCTTTGGCACTACTCATCCACTTTCCAAATATATCCATCAAGTTTCTAACTCTTGCTGTTTATAATTTTTCCTCAGCCTCCCATCTTAACTTCTCTCTCAAATACTCTATATAAGTGGGATTGCTTAAGTATCCTTCTGGGGTCTCTTCCCTGACAGGTTGTTTTTGCTGGGCAGTTGCAAATCCTATAAGTGCAACCCTCAATTCATCTACCCCTTTACCCTCGTGAGGTAAATTGAATGTTATGCACTTCTCCACCAGCTCCTCTCTTTTCATTTTTATATATTCAGCTATGGTCACTCACTCTTTGCCACACACTCTTTGCCAGTCACTCTCACAAGTAATCTTGTTTTGTTATTTCTGTTTGCCACCCCACTGTTAGGGATTGTCTAGTATTCATATCTCACTGCTACAGCCAACACCTGTGACGTAGTCTCCTTTGTTCGTATCCCACCGCTACTGCCACCACGTGTGACGGTCCCTTCCCTGGCTCTCCCTGTCAGGTTACTACCTGCTCGTGGCTACTGCCTGTCACTAGGCACCACCAGGGACTCCACCAGTCCAGACTGCCCTTTTTATGGTTTCTCACCCCGCTCTAGCATAGACCTCACCAGATCCCCCTGCTAGGCAGCACCACCAGTCATGTTCTATAACCAGTATTCCCAGAGAATCTGCCTGAGTCTCTCTCAATAAGGTTACCTCTGTGACTGTGTGCTCAAGCTGTCCCACTCCCTTTGTATCAATGCAGATACATATATTTCTGGTTTGCTCTGAATACTTGTGGTGTTATTCTTCCCTTCCCCGCTGCCACCATTTGTTACCCTTCAGCCTTGGTATTTACCTTACCCTCCCTTCTGGTCTGTGAAACCCCAGCCAAGGATCAGGCCTTTGGTAAACCAAAAGTATTTATTAAATAACAAAGATAACAAAGATTACTTTAAAAGGCACTTAAGCATATGGTTACATCTATTCCTGAGGTACTGGTCTTAGTATTAATCCGAACTCTACACTCTCCTCTCATAAACCCACCAAACAACCCTCTCACATCCACCTCACATCCCCCAACTTCCACACAGATTTACCTGACATCCTTCCATTTATACTCTCAGCCATTTTAAACATTCAGCCAATCATACAGCATTCTACTGCCCATTCACTCCCCCCTCCTCTTTCATTCCACTTACCATGTATCTCCTATACAAACAGCACTTACCATATATACACTAATAGAGGAACATCACACATAACAACTGGTCTCTAGAGGTCAAATCCATCAGCAGGGGGTGTGCCTGGAAAGCAGGGGTAATAAGCCAGTCCAGATGCTGGAGCATTCTTTGAATGTTCTCCTGTGAACTCAGCTTCATTAAGAAGTGGATGGTGCATGTGGCAACAGCAGAGGCACCCAAGAATAAATAACGGAAGACAGAGCAGCTTGCCAGGTGGGGTGGAGTCACTGTGATAGCTTCCCAGCAGGTGGGTCACTATTGTTTACAGGGAGTGGGAGGGTGAGGCAGTGAGGAGTAGAGATGGAAGGATCTGTCCATTTTGGTTCTCTCAGTTTTTCATTTTTCCCAATCGTAAATTCAGTTCTTCACATTTTTGCAGCAATCTGAAATTTTATTTTTTTAAAAAATCCTTATAAACATTCTCTAGCATTTTAGTTAGGATTTCTCCTCCTAAACACATTCTTCTATGCAGTTTTGAATAATGTACACATCTTTGCAAGCGATTTCTCCTAATGTAATGCACATCGTATTTATTTTCACTAATATATTCATTTTTATGTACCCTAATATATACATTTTTGCAAACATTGCTTAGTTGGAGAACTGCATTGCAAAATTCAGATAAGTGTAAATTTTGAAGGATGGCTGTGTTTTGGTTCTCAGGTTGTTCCTAAAAGTGCAGATTTGATAAATTCAGCTTTTAACGCAAACTGAACTGAATTTCTTGCCCATCCCTAGAGGGGAAGTCAGCACAGTGCAAATGCACTGGCTGGAGCACCGCTTAAGCCGGTCCACTGATCACTACCAGGTGAAGCAGTTTGCAGGATGGGTGAGGGAGGAAGGGGACTTCCCATCCTTACCAGAGAGAATGCCCTCAGAAATCCAGGGGACAGTGGCCTGGTAGAGGGCATTCTCTGTGGTAGCCCCTAAGTTGTTGTTGTTGTTGTTATGTAAATAATATCCCACCCTTCTACCCTAAAATAGGGCACTCAAGGCACCTCACAATAAAATCATACACAATAAAAACACAAAATAACATTAAAATAGATAAAAATACATAGAATACAGTTAAGAAATCCAGGGGAGTGAGAGTTCTCAAAGAACTCAAATGTGAAATTGCTGATCTGCTAACTAAAATATGTAACTTGTCCCTCAGGTCCTCCTCCGTGCCTGAGGACTGTAATGCCAATATTCAAAAAGGGATCCAGAGGTGATCCCGGAAATTACAGTCCAGTTAGCTTAACTTCTGTCCCTGGAAAACTGGTAGAAAGTATTATTAAAGCTAGATTAACTAAGCACATAGAAGAACAAGCTTTGCTGAAGCGGAGCCAGCATGGCTTCTGCAAGGGAAAGTCCTGTCTCAGTAACCTATTAGAATTCTTTGAGAGTGTCAACAAGCATATAGATAGAGGTGATCCAGTGGACATAGTGTACTTAGACTTTCAAAAAGCGTTTGACAAGGTACCTCACCAAAGACTTCTGAGGAAGCTTAGCAGTCATGGAATAAGAGGAGAGGTCCTCTTGTGGATAAGGGATTGGTTAAGAAGCAGAAAGCAGAGAGTAGGAATAAACGGACAGTTCTCCCAATGGAGAGCTGTAGAAAGTGGAGTCCCTCAAGGATCAGTACTGGGACCTGTACTTTTCAACTTGTTCATTAACGACCTAGAATTAGGAGTGAGCAGTGAAGTGGCCAAGTTTGCTGATGACACTAAATTGTTCAGGGTTGCTAAAACAAAAAGGGATTGCGAAGAGCTCCAAAAAGACCTCTCCAAACTGAGAGAATGGGTGGGACCAGGGACGAATGTTCCATCTATTCATTTAAAGGACCAGGCACAAATATTGTAGCTTGTACTCACTCTACAACAAGCCCCATTGGCCTGTATTTTTAAGCTTAGCAGATGTTTGTCCAATCAGGCAACTAAAACAAACATGACAATGCTGTTTTGTGGTGGTTAATAATATTTCCGGCACAGAGCCAGGAAAGCCTCATTCATATGGGAAGCCTGTAAACAAGCTATTGTTCCTAACACTAATTTTGTGCTTTGTTTCACAAAGACAGCAATATTGGAACTTTCCCCTGGAATATTACTTGTGGCTGTGCAGTTAAAAAAACCAGGAAATTTTGCTCCTTGGAGTTAATAATGCTTGCTTTATTGAGCAGAGTCATGGTTGTGGGTTGTTCTACCCCACCCCACCCCATTAACCAGATTTTCTTATGAAACTGTTAGGAGTGCCTAGAACCATTCCAAACTCATATGATTTCTTTTGATTTATGCTGACCTTAAGGAGTGGAAAGGTGAGCCAGTTGGCAGGCAATACAATCTAATCTGTTACTAAGTGAGTAATTAAAAGTGAGGTCTACCTCTGAATACTGCTTACCATGAAAACCCTATTCATAGGGTTGCCATAAGTCGGAATTGACTTGAAGGCAGTCCAGTTCCTTTTTCCTATATTTTGGTAATGAATTGACAGCTTTTCCCATTCCCTTGTCATATTCTAGCTCTCATGAACCTAGTCATTTAACGCAAAAGGACAAGTTTAGAGAAAGTCAAAAGGCAATTCCTCTCTCCCTCACCCCCAAATAGGCTGTTCTTTCTGATGGACATATGAATAGTCTATTTATATGGTACAGGAGAAGGGAGGCATGTGAAATACCTGGAAATAATAAGTGTCAGACTATTTTTATGTATTCCTTTTATTTGTGTTAGATCCTTCGTGGCGCAGAGTGGTAAGCAGCAGTAACGCAGCCGAAGTTCTGCTCACGGCCGGAGCTCAATTCCAATGGAAGGAGGAAGTCGAATCTCCGGTAAAAGGGGTCGAGGTCCACTCAGCCTTCCATCCATCCGTGGTCGGTAAAATGAGTACCCGGCATATGCTGGGGGGTAAAGAAAGGCCGGGGAAGGAACTGGCAATCCCACCCCATATATACGGTCTGCCTAGTAAACGTCGCAAGATGTCACCCTATGAGTTGGAAACGGCTCGCACTATAAGTGTGGGGACACCTTTACCTTTTTTTTATTTGTGTTAGTTTCTAATCTGCCTCTTCCAACAGCATCATGCTTGGGTGACAACAATCCAATAAAATGGATAAAATCACATCACCATTGAACTACAGAATACTGCATTCAAAGGCATTGTCCTTCACATGGTGGGCCAGGCCCAGGGACCCACAAATGAGCGGTGTCTTGAATTAATGTAAGTTGCATTGATGCTTTCATTTTCTTTTGGATATTGAGTTTTTTTGAGAGAGTGAAAAAGAGAGAAGAGGGGAAAAAGGATGGGGACTGGGAAGAGAAGGGGGACAACAAAAGCCCTTTGTGGACAACATGGAATTATAGAGTGGGAAGGGATCTTGTAGGTCATCTGTTCTAGTCCAACCCCTGCCTGATGCAGGAAATCTAGAGCTACAGCATCCCCAACAGGAGGCTGTCCAGTCTTGGCTAAAAGATTGCCAGCAAAGGGAAGCCTGGAACCTCTCGAGGTAATTGGTGGCATGTTCTCCCTAACGAAGGGAGAGATTTTTGAATGCTGGTGGGGGGGGAGATCATGGGAGCAGACCCAATGTACAGTATTTTTCATACATTTATATACCATCTCTCTTCTTTCATGGAACTCAAGCAAACATGGGGTCTCCCATTCCATTCCAGTAGTGACCAGAGGCCTAGACATCCTTAGCTTCAACAAGATAATTGTGGCCTGTGTCATGAGGCCATGGCCCAGTCGGTGTGGCCTGTGAGGCCTTCTAAACCGAATGCATGTGGAATGGGATCACACAAACTGTCCTCAGCTCCCACATCCATGCATTCAGAGAACCGTGAGAATGCAGCCATCTGTGCATAACTGTGTGTTGCCCAGTGAGGGATGTGGTCCTCAGGCTAAAAGGCGTTGTTTGCCTCTGATGCAGAAGGATTGAAGGAAGCTTGTTTTTATATACAAATATATTTGTTTAGAGAACTAGAATTTTTCTAATATTTTCTATTATAGAAATGCCCTCATTCTCTCAGCTAAAAATCCTCTCCTTGAGGATGTCTCCTCGGCCTGGTATCCATGGTGACTGGTATGCCTGGAATGCTTAGTACAGCATGACTCCAAAGATAAGGACTTGTACTGAACATCCTGGTGCTCTCCAAGGCCTGGGACAAAATAACACTGTAATGTAGCTAGCTGATAGCTGACATGTGCTGGTATTAGAATTACTGAGAAATTACCTGATTGGCTAGAAGTTAATGTAGACAGAGTAACCATTATGTAATCACTATGTAACAGCTATGTAACACTCATGTATAACCCCTTGATTGGATATGCTAATGTCTTTGTTCTAAAATGTATAAAAACCCTATGCAAGCAGAACTCCACCAAACATCATGGGAGACTGACCATGCGCACATAATCAATAAAGGCCTACCTTTGCTGCATGCCTGTGTTTTCAATTTCTTCAGGACCTTCAGTTCAGCAGACCCCAAAATTCCCCATCAGGATCACATTTGTGGAGCATGAATCCAAGCTAGGAGGCAAAGAAATTGTACCAGAACCTCTGTCCTCAACACACACACACCCCCGTGGTTCAGAGGATATTTGGAATCCAGCTGATGGATACATTGTGAAGTGATTCAAGATTCTGCTCTGTTATTGAGAGAAGGACTTTATAGTGTGAGGGTGGGGAGCACAGGAGAGGTGTTCTATTTAGGGTTGCCAGGTCAGAAGCATCCCAAACCCTGAGATTTCAGGGGCGGATCCTAGTGATATCATAGGGGTGTGCCCTGGTGAGAATGTGCCCTAGTGATGTCATAGGGGGCAGGTCCTAGTAATGTCTTTAAGCATGATACATTAAGCAGCAAACATTGTTGGAGCATACCACTCAAACAAAAAAAAATTCTCTGATTGGAAATTAACATAGAAATCTTAGGTAAGTGAGAGTGTTTCCAAGTCCAGCTGAAGTGACGGAATCATTCCTTCTCACCTACTTAGAGATCCTGGGTAACAAACATTTAATGTAGTCTACTTGCTTCTGGCAAGAAGGGTTTTAGTGCCCTTAGGCCAGGCCAGTCACCAGAAGGCTGTTGTAGGAAGAAAGCCTAGTGTTGTGGAGATGTTAGATTGGAACACTCAGGAATAAAGATGGATGCCCCTGAAGGCTGCAATCCTAAACACACTAAGGGGCTAAGCCCGATAGAACTCAACAGGACGTACTTCTGTGTAGATATTGTTAGGATTGTGCTGTTGGTAAGGCTTGACTAGGAATCCTATCCATATCAAAGCAGGGTTGGCAACCCCCTGCCTGGGATGCCCTGCCTGCCTTTTAACATTGCTGCTCCAAACTTCTTTACAGACTTGACCCTTCACTGCAGAGAGAGGTTTGAGAAATGAGTAAGAGTTAAGAAGATGCTCTACTCTGTGGGCTGCTATAAACTCACTTTGACAGCCAAACAAACTCCAATGAGTAATAATTGACAGAGAGAAAACACACATGGTTGGGTCTGCTTTCATAGGCATTAGATTGGGAACAACAGCAACTGAAGCCACACTTCCCAGTATGTGAATTCTCTTTTACCACTATTGGGCAAGAAGCAAAACATCATGCAAATAATAAGGTGCATCATCAGTGGGTTTAAAGGGGTTGAACTGACCACATGGAACCACTGTTGCTCCTATGGATGTAAGGGAGTAAGGCCAGAGATAAATGAAATGCAAATAGAAAAACAGAGAGCTTCGGCTATGGGGCGGTATACAAATGTAATAAATAAATAACAAAAACAAAAGACAGTGATGATTTCCTAAATGCAATACGTCTCTACTCGAGGTAGTGAAGAATTCCTTCATGAGATCCCTGTTAGCTGTCCCTCAAAGTACACCCGTATTTCTTTTGAGGGCAGAAACAGGTCTCTATTCTATAGAATCCTGTGGTCATGCTTCACATGCCTTGTATTGGCCAAATAAATGCTTTCTAGAACAACTGCAAACTCCAATCCAAAGCTGCTGGGTAAATTCTGTTAAATCTACTCTGTCTGCTTATGAGATTAACACGGAAGTTTTACCTACTTTCACTTCTGTTAGAGTTAAACAGCTGTTCAAAGAAAGAATCAATCTTTATTCTAAACTGTGGGACCTCTTTTCAGTTACCCAAATGCCATATTCTATTTGGTACCCACTACATAAAACAACATTTGACATGGAGCAATACTTCACATTTCTAACAGTGGCACCCCTGAGAAAATCATGCACAGCTTTATGACTTCAGACTATGCCCTCTGCTTTTCTGGATGGGAGGTTTTCTAACATTCCAACCCAACAAAGACTTTGTATCTGTCAATCTAGTGAAGTTGAGGACATTATACATTACTTACTAAGCTGCCCCCTATATAAGTCCCCAAGGTTAAAATTTCTTTCCTGCATCCTTTGCTCCTTGTCAAATAGACCTCCCCTGGAGCAGATATGCATTCTGCTAGCAGGCAATGACATATTTATAAAAACTCAGGTGGTAAAATTTGCTCTAGCTGCAGGAAAAGTAAGAGTTAGATACCAAAAACACCTTGCGGGGTGAGCGGGATGTGCCCCACTGCTATTCTGACCGTAGTATCTGTACACTAAGACATGGGGTAGGTCAGGGTATCTTCCGCTCAGAAGAGGAAATTTTATTTGAAATGTATTGTTGTTCTTCTACTCTATGGTGTCGAACTGTGTTTTATTGTAATATGACCTGTATTTTAATATGTATTTTGTATTTTCCTTTTACATGTGTTTAATTGTGGTAGCCTATGACTCTGAACAATAAAGATTTCATTCATTCATCCTTCTGTTGTCGTGCAATCCTATGTATGTTTACTCAGAAGAAAGTCCCAATTCTGTACAGAGAAAGTACTCTTTATGCTGCTGAAATCTATATATTTACTGAATTCCTGATGTGAGACAAGCAGGAAAAGGAAACTTTTAGCTATTGAGTTTAGCTATTGCCTGGGGTCAACAAATCTTGTCAATCACAACCCTGACTTCACTTATTGGCTAAAAACCTGAAAGGGCAGGGATTAGAGCAGTCAGTAGTAACAGAAGTTCAGGGGTTGGCTGACATTTTGGTTTATATCTTTTGAACTGGACCACCTAGAATCTTTTTTTAAAAAAATGAAAGCTAAGAGTCCAGAGATTAAGGTGACTCACCCGGAGACCCAGAGAGGACCCCCAAAAACCAAAGTCTCTGGGTGAAGACCAGACACCTGGCAAACCTAGTTGTATTAGGAAAAGGTACGCCTCCTTCTCCCTGATGGCATTTATTGTGAGGCCCTTGGCACTAATCCAGCACACTGCAAATCAAGCCTTTGATGGGCTGAGGCACGGCTTATGCTACAGAACATTTTGTCTTATGTGGATCACATATCTGGTGGATGAAGCAGTTAATGATTAAATTACAGAAAACACAGAGGTCAGTAGATCTTTTATTTGTTGTTCCATTTCCTATGTTATTTCCAGCTAACCTTTATGCCCCCCGGTTCAAAAATGAAATGAAATCATATCAAAGCAAATTTGGAAATGAACATCATATGGGTGAGAATGACTTGCACAGTATATGGGCTGTGAGAAGTATCTTGGTTTTCACCACCACCACCTCCCACCCCAATTTCTTTTTAATAAATGGGAGGGTTTTCTGTTTAAAATATCCAAAGGGCCAAGCAACTATATTAAAAAAACAAACAAACAGCTTTTATGGGAGAACAAAAGGACTGCCACCTAAAACCTGTCTGTTTAGTTCAAAATTAATATGTAAACTTTGACACGCTGTCCCCCACTCTCTTGCCTCACTGCTTGCTTAGGATGGTCAGACAACAAGTAGCAGTTACACAACAGCAATAGACAGAAATGTCTTCTGAAGAATCATAGGGTGCCTCAAGATAACCTGTTTAGTATTTATTTATTACATTTATATCCCATCTTTCCTCCAAGGCACTCAGGACTTCATGGCCGCCATGACAGCCATGGGGTTGGCCCAATGCATGTGGCAGGCCGCACTCTGGATCTGGCTCTCTCAATCAGGCAGAAAGAGGATGATATTAACATCAGTCCCTTGTCATGGTTGGATCACCTCCTGTTGAGATTTAGACTTTCAGCATTTTTTTCCCCTCTGCAGAGGTGGGGAACCTGTTAGGATGGTCTGCCCCTGGAGGCTGATGGGTCCAACTGGTTTCCAGATGGCTCTGAGGGATTTTCCGGCTAATATGGCTGGTGCTCCTGTTGAAGCCCTGGATGATCTATGGAATACCCAGATGGCCCAGACTATTGACATGGTCACTTCTGAGCACCCTCTCTCACTTGATAGAGTCCAGTTGTTCCTTAGTATACACCAGAGCTCAGGGCAATGAAACAAGTTGAGAGGCGGCTTGAATGCAAGTGGAAAACAACTCCAGATGAATGCAACCAACACTAGTAAGTGCTGATTACTGAGCCTCCTTAGTGGCAGTGAATGAGGCAAAGAAGAGGTGCGTTGCTGCTTCCATTTTATCCTCATTGGGTCATCCAGCAGAGCTTTTCCTGGTAGCAGGGGCCTCTTACAGGGTGACCCAGAGAAGACAGCAGAATATACAATGGTTCACTGTGACTTGTTTGCAAACACTTTGAGGATAAAATCGCTTGCATCCGCCAAGGCCTTGACTCTGCTATAGGGTTGCCCGGTTCAGGGCCTGAGACTGATCCTGTATCTTTAGGAGAAGTGAAAGTCAGCCAAGTGCAGGTGTTTTACATTGTAATGGGAAAAACCACAAGGTGGACTTCTCCCTTCCCCCTGCACAACTTTTAAAGATACAGAAGACCTCTTGGTTGCCAGGCCTGGCCTCCAAGAGGTCAAATCACTGCCTCTTTCAGGGCAGCTGGAACCACTCCCTCCCACAATGATGTGTTGACCACACCCTGGATCCACTTGGTCAACCCCCCTCGGCAAGCTTTAACAAACCAAGAAGGGCAAGGGTCAAGAGGACACGTTGCTGGCCGCATCATCACAAGCACCTTGTCCAGGTCATCAGGCCGCATCAACTGAAACCATTCCGAAGAAGTTGCAGCTGACATTTCACTGGACTCCTCACTGGAGACTACAGTAGATGTGGATGGGGCATCAAGACTGGTATGGAGGCGACCACCTTTACCCTCAGAGTTCCTTGCAAACAATCCACAGTGGGCCTCTGAAGGGTCCAAAACTCAATTTCTTAGAGCTGCTGTCAACAGTTCCCTGACAATACAGAAAAGCTCAACTGGATGGCTACTTGAGGATGCGATGGTGGCAGAGAAGTGGGCCTTCTTTGCCATCCTCACCGCCGCACAGTAGGCATGGTTATGATGTTTTACTCATGCCCAATCAGCCTCCCAGCACATCTTTTGCCACTTGCCCTCTAGCCGTTGTCCAGCCTGTTTCATTGCCCTTAGCTCACTGGTGTACCAAGGTGCAAAATGGACTCCACAATGCTGGAGAGGGTACTCAGGGGTAACTGTGTCAAGAGCCCGATGCGCCTTGCTGTTGCACAGTGTGACAAGGGCTACAACAGGGTCACCTGCTCTATCTACTGAGAACTCCCCCAGGGCATTCGGAAATCCAGTGGATTCCATTAGTCTCTGGGGGCAGACCATCTTAATCTGTCCACCACCCCTGCAGGGGAGGATCAGAGCCATAAGTCTGAACTTCACCAGGGTGTGGTCTGACCATGACAATGGGGTGAAATCCACCCCCCCATCTCCAGACTATCCCTTCCTCCATCTGGAGCAAAAACCAAGTCGAAGGGGGGCCTGTCCTATGTGTCAGGCTGTTGACAACTTGAGTCAGCCCCATGGTCGTCATGGAGGCCATGAAGTCCCGAGCTGGAACCCTAGAGGCAGCTTCAGCATGGACATTGAAATCACCCAGGACTATCATTCTGGGCTCCTCCAATACCACAGCTGAGGCAGCCTCCACCAGCTTGGTCAGAGAATCTGCCGGGCAGCAGGGTGGACGGTACACCAGCAGCAACCCTAGTTTCCTGTCTCCTGGCCCGACACCAGGTGCAGGCCCTCACAGCCAGCTCCAAGACAAAGTGGTTTCCTGGTGACAGAGATGGAAGTTCTGTACACCACAGCAACTCCTCTCCCCCATCCCTGCAATCTATGCAGTTGTTGCACTGAGTATCCAGATGGGCAAAGATGGATCAGATCAACTCCTCCCAGCTCACCCACCCAGGTACCGATAATGCACACCAAATTGGCACCTTCATCCACAATCAGATCATGGATGAGCATGGTCTTATTGTGTACCTATCTGGCCTTAAACAGCATACACAGGCCAGTGGGCACAGCAGATGAGGAATGAGGAACCTGTCCATGAGAGGCGTGGGAGCGAGGAACAAGGCATAGATATCCTTGCCCTCATCTTCTATGGTAGTTCACCACCTCCCCCTCGCTATACCTCCCTGTACCCAAGATCACTGAAATTGGGGTGGCATCACCATGTTCCTCCTTACTAAGACTCCTCCTAAATACCTGATATGGACCCAACAAGAGCCCACCCACAAAACCTGCCTGAACCAGTTATCCCAGTAGGCTTCTGTGAGAATTGGGAACAGTCAGACCCACTCAATATCTTTCACGAGGGCCAGCCTTCTGCCAGTTGCAGACTCTCACTCTGAAGGCATCTGGTGACATTCTCCTATCATTCAGTCCATTGCACAGGCTCTCACCCTACGCAGGAACTACACATGCATCCTACACCTCCCACACTACCAATATCCTCTAGATTGGTTAAAAAAAGAAAGAAAGGGATAGCACCCTTGTCCTCAGGACTCCCTAAGGGGCTCCCCAAGGGGCAACCACCTTTGGTGTTTCAAGGGCAGCCAGACTTTTATGCCCCCTGACCTAGCCAGGAGCTGATGCAAGAGGCTGCAAGATTGACTGCAGCATCTCTCTGGAGTCAGGCAGAAGGTCCCAGTCCTTGCAGCACTTAGCAGGGACTTCAGCTATCTCAAGAGACAGCAACCCAGAGGAGTGAGAGAGTGAGAGAGTGAGACAGCGAGAGCGAGAGCGAGTGAGAGAGCACCCAAGCACTCAGATACTCATTCCCAGGGCAAGTCTGTCAGTGCTGCAGCTGTTCCCAAGGACCCAAAGGGCATCCAGGCTTTTATGCCCCCTGACCCAGCCAGCAGCTGATGGAAGAGGCTGCAAGATTGACTTCAGCCTCTCTCTGGAATTGGGGTTAGTCAGAGGATCCCTGTCCATGCAGCACTTACCAGGGACTTCAGCTGTCTCAAGAGACAACAACCCAGAGGAGCGAGTAGGCAAGCACCCAGATGCTCAGACACTCACTCCCAGGCCAGGTCTTCTCCACTTTGCTGGTATGAGATAGAAACCCACATTAAAACAGTGACAGCTCAAAAATGCTCATAGAGTGGCTTGGACTGTAAAACATTTTTCATTGTTTAACCATTGAAAATCCTTGCCACAATTTCCATCCTTCCTTCCTTCCTTTCTTTTTCTTTTCTTTTTTAAGAAATGGTCCAGTGTTGGCAAGATCTGTACCATTACGTTAAGGTGCTACAGCTAATCGCTGAAAGAGTGTAATTTAATCCAGCCCAAAAGAATGATAAACATCAGCTTGGGAGTTCTAATTCTGACACTCCCCAAGTGATTCATTGATGAGGGGCCCGGGGGCAAATTACATCACTTTCTTGTCTGTCTTCATGTCTTAGGTGGGTATATAATCTTACTGGTGGCAACTGAAGCATTGACATGATTAATCATAGTTTGTCATGAATGCTTGGAACATACAAAGAGATCACTGCTTAAAAACTCACACACAGCAACACCACAGTCCTGGTAAGCTGAACATTAGGGGAAAGCCTGTAGCTCAGTGGTAGAGTATTTATTTATTTATTTATTTATTTGAGTGTATTTATATGCCGCCTTTCCACAGTGGGCTGTGCCCAAAGCGGCTTACAACAAACATTCAAAATATCAAAACACTGAGGCAGGGGAAAGAAGTCAGTTTACGAAGCAACCAATGCATTCAAAAAGGACAAAAACAATTTAGCAAACATTCAGTATTACAAGAGAAATAATCTAGACAAACCTAAATACAAAGCAAACAGAGAGCTAACAGGCAATAGAGCTTCAGGTCCTCATCTTGCTGCACTTGAAGGAGCCTCAGCAGCCTGTTTTAAATACAGTTCAGAGCGGAAGGGTCCTCTCACCAGCTAGATGACTTACAATTGGCTGCCTTTTATCTCCTCCAGAAGAGACCAACAGCAGCAACAGGGAAATGCTAAGGAGGGCAGTGATGACAAGTACCTGCCTTGCATGCAGAAGGTCCCATGTTCAATCCCTGGCATCTCCAGCTAGGGCTGGGAAAGTGTCCTGTCTGAAACTCTGGATTGTTGCTGCCAGTCAACATAGACAGTACTGAGCTAGATGGACCAATGGTCTGACTCAGTGTAAAGCAGCTTCTTATGTTCTTCTGATTTAAGTCCAATGTGCCTATTTATGAATGGCTGTAAGAGAGTTTAGTAATGTTCACCACATCACATGGCCAGATTCAGAGCTTGGAAAGGTTACTTTTTTGAACTACAACTCCCATCAGCCCAATCCAGTGGCCATGCTGGCTGGGGCTGATGGGAGTTGTAGTTCAAAAAAGTAACTTGTCCAAGCTCTGGCCAGATCCTTCAGGGAACTCACTGTCCATGTGGCTGCACACTCCATAACACCAGATGTGGGGAACCTTTGGCCCTCCCTTGCTGAACTACAACTCCCATCACCCTTGGCCATTGGCTATGATTGCTGGGGGATGATGGAGTTGTAGTTCAGCAACATCTGGAGGGCCAAAGGTTTCCCATACCTGCCACAGAGTGCACTGTGTAAGCAGATATTAGTTACTGTTTGTGTTGTTTCAGTTATTAATTTAGTTAGTTATGCCTAAGTATTTATAACCTGTTCTTTGTTCACTATTTCAATCCCAGAGTGTGTGACAATAAAATAAAAATAATAAAGATACATTAAAAAGATAACAATAAGCAAAAATGATAGAATCCATTAAAAAAAAACAAGTCCAGTAAATAACAAACAAATGAACGCCTCCACTATAACAACAGAACTACATTGCAGTAAGGACAACAATTAGAATTTCCAATTTAACCAAATATCTGGGCAAAGGGAAGAGGACATCTGATTTAAACAACCAAATGGCCTTAGCAACAGTTCCTACCAGTCTCTCATATGGGACAGTCCGCTCCTTCTCCCATTGTCTCTTACACAAAGAGGGCCCCAATCTGTGCCAATCATCTCCCAATCTGCTCCTTAGAAGCAACTGAGCACCTTCCACCTTCACTATCACTCCATCTAGGCCCTCACCCTGAGTGGCATGGATTGGTGCCCACATGCATCCACAGCAAACACACACACACACAGAAACCCCACCAAAAAACCCATACAAACCTCCCATCCCTTTTCCATAGTAGCAACAGGGCATTTAAACAAACCAAAACCAAAACAACTACCACCACCACAAAAACAGAAGTGAAAGAGGGTGGCATCTTCACCCCCGTGGAGACACCAAAGTGCTGACCCCAAAGGAAAGATGCCCCTTTGGTGTCTCCCCTTTCAGTGCAGCCTGCTGGCTTACTGGTGCACACAGAAGCCCTGGCTGATTAGGCTGTTCATTAATTTAGTGCTGCTTTTGGACAATCAGGATGAGAGAAAATTCCTTCCTGTACCTGTAGGTACCTGCAGGTAGTGGTGCAGGCAAGGGACACCTCATTTAGCACCATCCAAGCATGTGGTTGCTGACTGTGTGGGTGTCTTCACTGGCATAGAATATTGGACCACAGAACATAAGAACAGCCCCTGCTGGATCAGGCCAAACAGCCATCTAGTCCAACTTCTTGTTCTTATGGTAGCCAAGTAGATGTCTACAGAAAGCCCATAAGCAGAACCTGGTGCAAAAGTACTTCCCGCACATGTGAATACCAGCAACTGGTATTCAGAGGCATACTGTCTCCGACAATGGAAAAAGAACATAGCCATCATGGCCAGTAGCCATTCATAGCCTTATCCTCCATGAATTTGTCAAATACCCTTTTTAAAGCCACCCAGGTTGCTTTTGGAAGCCACAGGAAGTTTTATACCGCATCAGGCCATTGGTTCATCTAGTTCAGTATTGGCTACACTGTCTCACAGTGGCTTTCTAGGTCTGAGGCATGGGTCTTTCCCTGACCTACCTGATGATACCAGGGATTAAACCTCAGACCTCCTGCATGCAGAAGGTGTGCTCTTCACTGAGCAATGGTCCTTCCCCATATGTTAGTGGCTGCACCAAGGGTAACTATCTAGTCAGCAGTTGTTACCTTGCCTGGTGGTGGTGAGTGAGATATTTTCTGCCTCCACTGCCACTTTCTGGCACTTACAGGTAAGGGTGGAGATTCCCTTTCTCTTCAGTGATCCATGAGCATTAGTTTGCAGTACTCATTAGTGAACCACCTCAATAGCTACTGCTAGAATACAGCACCCTCTAGCTCACACAGGGCTATTTATTGGCTCAGTCTCTCTAAAGAGGACATACCAGCTTCAGAAGAGGATGTGTCTCCTGCCCCTTCAACAGATGCATAGAAGAGGAGTAGATTGCATGACAGGCTACGCCTACTGAAATTCATGCTTCTAGAGAACTATTAGGGACACAGGAGCCCTTAAGGATGAGGGAGAATTTTGATTCAATTCATGTTTCAAGGCAAACCTACCTAATTTGCTCTTTCTGAAACAATATGAGAACTGAAACACAGTCATCTTTCAAAAGTCACACTTCACCAAATTTTGAAATGCAGTTCTGCGGCCAACTCATGAGTATAAAACGCATATACCAGGGTGAAATGTGCATCAAAATGTATATATCAGTGAAAATAACAACTAAAAATGCATTCTGTTAGGGAAAATGGCTTTGCAAAATGTGCATGTTAGGCAAAACTGCATAGGAAAAAGGATGCATTCACGCTAAAATGCTGACGAATTTTCAGGAAGACTATTTTTTTTTAAAAAAAACAAACCCAACAACAAACTGATATGGAAATGAGGAGAATTGAAGTTAAGACTGGAAGGAAGAGGAATTGAGAGAAGCTGAAATTGACAGATTTGCCCACCCCTCGCTGCCCCCTTTGGCAGTTGACCACCTTAGATGTAGCTCATCTTAGAGCTTCGAGGTGAAGACTCTTTAAATTCTTTCAATGTAGTTGATCAGAAAGCATGCCTAAGAGCTCAAAGTTGCATTTTAAACTGGACGTGACGTTTGTCATGCAATTTGCCCTTGCATTGTTGATGTTTCTTTTAACGAACAGCAGTTGCAGGCCAGAAGAACAAGATTGGGACCGTGGCAGGGAAGGAGCAGAGGGAGGGGGTTTAACCCTTTGCCTCTACAGCCCCCATCAGAACCATCCCTATTCTGTGCCTGCTCTTTGAAAGGGGAGGAAACCTTTGAGGTTAGAGGGTTTATCATTTTATTTTATTAAGCGGCATATACATTTTGCTAAACAAATAAATCTCCCAATGGCATCAGTGGGAACTTTACGCCCAGCATAAGAACAGCAAGAAGGGATTCATATCAGGACCAATGTGGGGGCAAAGTACTGAAGGACCCCCCCCCACATGCTGTGGTCCTTGTCCAGCAGCTCCACGCACACACTTGCTATGATGAAAAATCAGCTATGCAAAGGCAAACTACATGACAAATGTCACATCTAGTTTAGCCCCAATATGTTAAATAGGTAGAAATCAGCCTGCTTGAGCTGTATTTATTATTTATATTTTAAACTTACATTAATCTCAGTGACTCTTTTCTCCACCTTTTTTATTGATTGATTTAATTTATTATTATTATTATTTTGAACATTTTTATTTTTTGTTTTAGTGTTTTTTCCCCTTTTCTTAGTTTATGTATGCATATCCACCTCTAGGATGCACACCTTAACGTGGTTAGGGTGTTTCAGAGTGTTGAAGAAGCTGAGAGCAATGCCATCAGGAGTCTAACCAAGAGGCTAGACTCCTAGCAGAGGCACCCAAGGCAGAATTAGCTATAGAATGTGACATTGCCAGTTAGGGTATCAGACCATGCATTCCCACCTGAATTAAAAAATGAATAGGAACACATTTCCACACTGCAGAGATGATGAGCATCACATTCAACAGGTTGGCCATCCATTGTCATGCACATGCGTACACCCAAAGAGAAGAGAGTGAAGTAACGCTGGGACAAAAATGAAAAAGAGGTCCTTTCCCCCACCACAAAAAAGGATGATTAAAACACAGAGTTTGCAAACAATACATTAACAGGAAATAATCAAAGTTAGAAATGACAGAGCATGTCATTTCCAAATAATTCTCTATAATATGAGCACTTTAAGCACATGTGCTACATAAAACAAAACAATACTGAGAACATCAAATTGCAAAAAAAATATTAAAAATGGTGCTAGGATATTCAAACGTCCATGAATACACAATATCTTCCAGTGTTACAATTAAATCTTGATAGGAGACCAGATCATTAGCTCGTTTTAGAGTACTCTAGCCTAGAGTAACATAGAGTAATGGGGAAATATCTACTTGAGCCATTATTACAGTGGATAAAAACAGATATCATTCACTTGAACTTTGAATAATAACAGCCCCAGAGCTAAAACAAGAACAAAAAAATCTACTGCTAGCAAACTTCTGATGCATTTTAGAGAATTAATGGGTAACTGTGATGTTCCTGTATTAATGTATATATGGTAAGTGCTGTTTGTATAGGAGATACATGGTAAGTGGAATGAAAGAGGAGGGGGGAGTAAATGAGCAGTAGAATGCTGGATGATTGGCTGAGTGTTAGAATGGCTGAGCGTATAAAAGGAAGAATAACAGTTGAATCTGGGTGGACGTGAGTGGGTTGTTTTGGTGGGTTTTTGAGAGGTGTTTGAGAGGTGGAGGTGGGGAGAGTGTGGAGTTCGGATTAATACTAAGACAAGTATCACAGGAATAGATGAAACCATATGCTTATGTGCCTTTATAAAGTAATCTTGTTATTTCTAATATTTAATAAACACTATTTTGGTTTACCGGAGGCCTGATCCTTGGCTGGGGAATATACAGACCAGAGGGGAGGGCAAGGTACTTACCAAGGCTGAAGGGAAACTGTAACAATTGGTGGCAGCGGTGAAGGGAAGAATATAACACCACAAGTATCCAGAACAACCCAGAGTTATCTGCATTGATACAAGGGGGTTGGGAACAGCATAGGCACGCAGTCACAAATGTAACCGGATAGAGAGACTCAGGCAAGGTCTCTGGGAACATTGGTTGTAGAACGTGACTGGTGGTGCTGCCTAGCAGGGGGATCTATTGAGATCTGTGCTAGAGCGGAGGGAGAAACCATAAAAAAGGACAGTCCGGACTGGTGGAGTCCCTGGTGGTGCCTAGTGAAAGGCAGTAGCCACGAGCAGGTAGGAACCTGACAGGGAGAGCCAGGGAAGGGCGTCACAGTAACCTTTCCCTACAAACCCCTGTGATACAGTAACTATTATCCTCCACCTTAATTAGCTTTAATGGATGCTGGTTCTGCATTCAGAAGTGTGTTTCTCATGAGCAAGGGTAATCCCAGCATGAACTAGACTCTCATCAGGATTTAAATGGGTGATATTTGTATGTATTCATGGAGTTTTGAGCACCTTAGCATCCATTTTTTAAAAATTAATATTCTTAATATTGTTCTGTTTAATGAGCATATATAACCAGTCCCATTAATCCATATATACATGCTATTAGCTCATCCATGCACAGACGCATCTATAGCTGACCAGTCTATACATTAGGCAGATATCCGGATCAGTCCCTTTCCCCCACATGTATCTGGTTGGGTTTTTACTTGGGTTTCTACCCGGCATGCATAAAAATTCTCCCCATATGCCTACGTCAACTGCTGGATTGAAACTTGCATATTTTTGTGTTTCTCCATAAACTAACTACAGCAAGCAAGATAAACTGGGCTGATGAAAAGAGGAAAGACACAATGGATATTAAGACCCTGGGGCATAAACTTCGGCTGCCTGGTTCTGGCATTTCACAACCTGTTCACCTAGCTGCAAGTTTGCATCCAAGGTGGAGACTCAGGGCCAAACAACATGTGATGTGAAATGCATTTAATGTGCAGGTTTTCTAAATGAAAATTGCATCAGCAGGTGGAGGTGATCATTAATGGGAATTTAACCCTTTCCTCCCGTGCTGATATCCCTGCTGATGATCCTTCCACTCCCCAGCTGATATAAATCCCATATAATTTGGCTCTAAGGTCACAACCCAACCAAATGTAAGGCATCTCCCAGAGCCAGTATTGGTACTTGGCATCCTTGGGCAGCTGTCAGGACCCCAAAGTCCTGGTAGGGTCCTCCTCTGATGCTTGTCCTTCCCCACCCCTCCTTTTTAATTTATTTTTATTTCTTTATTCTGGTCTGGCCTTCTGAGAAGTGCCTGGTGGCTCGATGTAGCCATCATTTTAACTTCCCACAATGCCCCTGACATGGTGTCCCTCAGATGCATTGTGGGAAATTTAAATGGTGTCTAAAGAGTCAGCTGCCCAGTGCTGCTTGGAGTGCTGCCTCTGCCACAAATTAAGAAGACCAGAGAACTCCCTCAAAGCTGGAGCCCGCCCTGCATGTGCTATATGAGCTATGTGCTTGCTTCTGACTCCTCCATGGGCTACTTGCAAGAATTGTTCCCAGCTGGGCTGGGAAAGGGGGGGTGGCCCTGTAGTCTTGGGACAACAGCAGCCTAAGGACTGGACTCCACATGCACCAAGCATAAGCACACGTCAGCTCCACCAATTTCTTCTTTCTTATTGTGTATAAAAGCAGGAGAATAAATAAAGGTTCTTCCAGATGACCTGTTTATTGATCATTCATCCTGATTGTCTTGCACAAAGCTTACGTGGAGGTTAGATTGCTTTATTTATTTAAATATTTAAACATACATAAATCACACCGTCATTTCTTAAAAATATATAACAAGGTGGTATACTATATAAAAATAATACTGCAATATCATCAAGAAAATTGGTTGGTAAAAAATGCACTATTTCTATTTGGCCTGTACTGAGCATTCATTTTGATTTGTTTGTGAGGAGGTTATATAAAAATGAGTATTTATCATGCATTCATCCTAGTTACATGTCTTCCTGTTTGCACATCTTTCTGTTAATTATTTGTCCATTCCACACTTTTTGAGGCATTTTCCCATCACTCTCCTAACTTGAAAAAGTCTGCTTCTTTTTTACAGTGGGTTTGTTGTGCTAGAGTGACAAGAGTGCTTTCATTGAACAAATCTAAATTTCTTGGTACGTGGTTGCTCCCACAAAGTATCCTATAATATCAGTTCTAAACAAATAAAAAACCTTATGTGATCACTAGTAAGAATTACCAAGCAGAGATTATATCAGAGACTATATCTGCAATAGACATTTCAATAGAGGACCAAGGGTTTTCCAATGTTAAGAATCAGGATTAATCCTCCTTCTGACATATGTACTAAGCTCATCAGTTTGTCAGTTTCAGCAGTATTCAGAGGCTGTCTCATCCATGCCAATATTCAATATATTCAAAAGGGTCCCTTAGCTGTGGTTCATAAATGGTTTGGGCCAGGTTATTTGAAGAACTGCTTATACCCATGTGTAATGCTGGGAGAAAAATGAAAAAGAGGTCCTTTCCCCCATCACAAAAAAGGATGATTAAAACACAGAGTTTGCAAACAATACTTTAACAGGAAATAAAGTTAGAAATAACAGAGCATGTCATTTCCAAATAATTATCTATAATATGAGCACTTAAGGCACATGTGCTACATAAAACAAAACAATACTGAGAACATCAAATTGCAAAAAAAAATAAAATTAAAAATGGTGTTAGGATATTCAAATGTCCATGAATATCCACAATATCTTCCAGTGTTACAATTAAATCTTGATAGGAGGCCAGTTTATTAGCTCATTTTAGAGTACTCTAGCCTAGAGTAACACAGAAGAATGGAGAAATATCCACTTGATCCATTATTACAGTGGATAAAAACAAACAGAATTCACTTGAACTTTGAATAGTAACCTAGCCCCAGAGCAAAGAAAACCATCTACTGCTAGCACCAGCAATCTACTGCTGATGCATTTTAGAGAATTAATGAGTATCATTTCCCTACAAACCCCTGTGATACAGTAACTATTATCATCCACCTTAATTAGCTTTAATGGATCCTGGTCCTGCATTTAGAAGTGTGTTTCTCATGAGCAAGGGTAATCCCAGCAAACAAAAATGAACTAGACTCCCATCAGGATTTAAATGGGTGATATTTGTATGTATTCATGGAGTTTTGAGCACCTTAGCATCCATTTTAAAAAAATTAATATTCTTAATATTGTTTATTTATTTATTTATTTATTTAATTACGCTTTTAAACTGCCCTATAGCATCGAGCTCTCAGGGCGGTGTACAGCAAAATAAAACCACATTTAAAAATGAACAAGTGTGGAGTACAGCATACAATATAAAACATATTTAAAAACAAAATTAGAATACAAATTAAAATAAATATACAATTACAGTTAAATTTAAAATAAAATTAAATTTAAGCTTAAAATGCCTGGGCGAAGAGGTAGGTTTTTACCTGGCGCCGAAAAGATAACAAAGAAGGCGCCAGGCGTATCTCATCTGGGAGGGCATTCCATAATTCGGGGGCTGCCACTGAAAAGGCTCTAGATCTAATTGTTGTTCTCCGGGCCTCCCTATGAGTTGGGACCCGGAGAAGGGCCTTAGATGTCGAGCGCAGTGAACGGGTAGGTACATAGCGAGAGAGGCGTTCCATCAGATATTGTGGTCCAATGCTGTTAAGGGCTTTATAGGTGAGAACCAACACTTTGAATCTGGCCCGGAAACATATAGGTAGCCAGTGCAGTTGGGCCAGAATAGGTGTTATATGGTCGAATTTCTTCATCCCAGTAAGAACTCTGGCCACAGCATTCTGCACTAGCTGAAGTTTCCGAATCGTCTTCAAAGGTAACCCTACATAGAGTGCATTACAGTAATCCAATCTAGAGGTTACCAGAGCGTGAATAACTGAGGCGAGGTTCTCCCTGTCCAGATAGGGTCGTAGTTGGGCTACCAGCCGAAGCTGGTAGAACGCATTCCGTGCCACCAAGGCTACCTGAGCCTCAAGTGACAGGAGCGGATCTAATAAGACCCCCAAACTATGGACCTGCTCCTTTAGGGGGAGTGTAACCCCATCCAGAGCAGGTCTGACATCAACCATGAGCATATATAACCGGTCCCATTAATCTTTACCTCCATATATATGTGCTATTAGCTCATCCATTTAGGATGCTCACCTTAACATTGTGAGGGGGTGTGAGAGTGCTGAAGAAGGTGAGAGCAGTGCCGTCAGCAGTCTGGACTAAGAGGCTAGACTCCTAGCAGGGGCACCCAAGGCGGAATGGTCAAAGCTGAGACACCACACTAAGATGCATCCAAACTCAGAGGAAGGCAATGGTAAACCACCTCTGGATACCTCTTACCACAAAAACCCTATGTACAGAGTATCCAAAATGCAACACGAGATAGTGCTGGAAGATGAGACCCCCAGGTCAGAAGGCACTCACCGAGCTACTGGGGAAGAACAAAGGACAAGTACGAGTAGCTCTGTGACTAATGATGCAGTTGGGTCAAAGCCGAAAGGAAGCCCAGAGGCTGATGTGCACAGATGTGAAAGGAGAGTCCGGAGTTGTATGATGCACACAATAGGAAATGGAATGTGAGAAGCATGAACCAGGGAAAGTTAGAAATTGTCAAGCAAGAAATGGAACATATCGACATTACAATACTTGGCATGAGTGAATTAAAATGGATGGGAATGGGACATTTTCAATCAGACAACTACAAAATATTTTATGCAGGAAATGAGAAATTAAGAAGAAATGGGGTTGCTTTAGTAGTGAGAAGTGATGTAGCAAAAACTATTAAGAGCTATAACGCAAGGTCTGAGCGAGTTATATCAATGAGATTTAATGGGAAACCCATTAACATAATAATCATCAAAAGTTTACTCTCCAATGGCAAATGCAGAAGAGGAATTGGAGAGATTTTACGCAGAAGTACAGGAAGAAATTGATCATACACCAAAACAAGATGTGCTGAGAATCATGGGGGACTGGAATGCAAAAGCAGGGAACATCGAAGAACTAGGAATTGTGGGGAAATGGGCTTAGGAGATAGAAATGAAGCAGGAGAAAGACTTATTGAATTCTGTGAAGCCAATAATTTGTTTTTTGCAAACACATTTTTGAGCAACCGAAAAGACGACTTTACACATGGACATCACCAAATGGTCAATAAAGGGATTAAATTGATTTTATAATTGGTAGCAGAAGATGGAGAAATTCCATACTTTCTGTGAAAACAAGACCAGGAGCAGACTGCAGTACAGATCATGAACTGGTCATATAAAAAATCAGAGTAAAGCTAAAGAAGAACAAGAAAGCAATCATAATGCCAAAATACAATTTAAATAACATCCCAGAAGAATAGAAAGATCAAATAAGGAACAGATTTGAGGCTTTAACCTTAATTGACAGAGAACCAGAACTATGGAGTGAAGTCAGAGACATGATCAGGGAAGAATGCAAAAAGACAATACCTCTAGTTAAAAAGAGAGAAAGACCTCAATGAAGAAACTCTTAAAATGGTTAAAGAGAGAAGGAAAGCAAAAGCAAAAGGAGATAGAAACATAGTTAGAACCCTAAATGCAACAATACAGCGACTAGTACGTAGGGACAAAGAGAACCATTACAATGGATATTGTATAGAAATAGAAGAGGACAACAAAAAGGGAAGAACAAGAGCCCTATTCCAAAAGATTAGAGAAATTAAAAGAAAATTTAAATCAAGAGTAGGGATGTTGAATAATCAATAGGGGAACACACTGACTGACCAAGATGAAATAAAAGGAAGATGGAAGCAATACACTGAAGAACTCTATAAAAGAGATGCAGAGATGTTAGATTCATTCAAGGAGGAAATGTATGATGAAGAACCAGAGATTCTGGAACGTGAGGTGAAAGCTGCTCTTAAAATGCTTGGAAGAAACAAATCCCCAGGAACAGATGGCATACCAATAGAGTTGCTACAAGCTACTGAGATTGCATCTGTCCAAATCTTGACAAAAATTTGTCAACAAACAAACTAAACAATGGCCCACAGACTGGAAGCATTCCATATACATCCCAATTCCAAAGAAAGGGGATCCCAGGGAATGCAGTAGTTATCAAACTATTGCCTTCATATCCCATTCAAGTAAAGGAATGCCCAAGATTCTACAACAAAGGTTCTTACCATACATGGAGCGAGAAATGCCAGACGTCCAAGCTGGATTAAGAAAGGGAAGAGGCACCAGAGATCATATTGCAAAAATATGTTGGATAATGGAATGGACTAAGGAATTTCAGAAGAAAATCATCCTGTCCTTTATAGATTACAGCAAAGCCTTTGACTGTGTAGATCAGCCTTTCCCAACCAGTGTGCCTCCAGATGTTGTTGGACCACAACTCCTATCAGCCTCAGCCAGCATTGCCAATGGTCAAGAAAGATGGGAATTGTGGTAAAAGAAATGGGGGTGCCACAACATTTGATTGTTCTGATGCGCAACCTATACTCTGGACAAGAGGCTACTGTAAGGACAGAATATGGAGAAACTGATTGGTTCCCCATCGGAAAGGGTGTGAGACAGGGGTGTATTTTATCACCCTATTTGTTTAATCTGTATGCAGAACATATATGGAAAGCGGGATTGGACCAAGATGAAGGAGGTAGCTGGTCAATTGCCAGTCATTTGCTTGAGCAGGTTCGTTCATTCAAGTACCTGGGTATTTGCCTTAGTGAAAACCTCTCGTGGAAACCTCACACTAGGGCTACTAAACTTACCGCCACCAGAACGCTAGTTTAACTTAAAAGGTTCTTTTATGGCAGAGGCGGACAATTGGTTCCCCCATTGCTTAAGGTTTTTGTTGCCAACGCAGTGGCTTCCATACTCTATGGGGCTGAACTATGGGGAGCATCTGCTAAGCAAGAGTTAGAACCAATACAAAACAAGTTCATGAGACAGGTTTTAGGGTTTCCCTCAGGAACCCCTGCAGCTCATCTTAGAGCAGAACTTGGTCTACCTCCACTCACGGCTAGAATATTTAGCCTTTTTTAGATACCGGCGCAGAATAATTCGTATGCCTGACAACTCTCTCGCCAAACTCTGTTGGCTCAAGCAGTCACCCAAGAGTGGATGGGTCTGTACTAGCCAGGAATTGTTGGCCCAATACAACACCTCATTGGGCGAGCTCTCGAACTTTAGCCCGCAAGCCCTCAGGAGTCGGGTCTTTGACTGTGCAATAGGCCAAGTTTGGGTATCTATCGTACTAGCTCCCTTTTCCATCTGGTACCCTGAAATTAAACTAAATCATGCTAGATCAGGGTACTTGGACCTTCTTACACATCCCTCTCTTCATAGAGCATTTTCCGAACTGAGATTCCAACTGATGCCCTCTGCCTATTTAGCAGGGAGGTATCAAGGTATTCCTACTGAAGAGAGGAAATGCATTGCAGGGTGTAACACTGTCGAAGATATTATCCACTACTTGTTACACTGCCCACTATACAATGGTCCCTGTCAGCTCTGCACCGAGACAGCAGTGCAGGTGGGAGCTGGAAATTCCTGGGTATTTACCAGGGCGGGAAAGTCCTTAGATGGCAGCCTGGTCGTATATCTGCCAGGCTAACAAGGATGAAGCGTGATAAGGGCAAGGGCCTTTCCAAGCTTACGTGCCAAGCCAAAAGTCCAGAAGCAAGGTCAGTAGAGGTCCAGGTTCAATTGCTAAGGGGTCAGTCCGAGATAAGGTTCAGGAAATCTGGAAACACACAAAACCACGCCTGACGTTGTAGTCAGCAACAATTTCTGGCACAATTTATTAATTCCACCTCTGCCAAATGTCCCCAGGAACTAGTGATGGAGCTTTTAATTGATAATTGCAATCATGTGACTACTTTAGTCGCCAAGTATGCCCTGGCAGCGAAGAAATTACGCACTGCCCATTTTCAATATTCAAATGACAATTGTCATACCTAATTTGTTGGCCACTAACCCATATTTTTAACGTTCTTTTTATCACTTTGTGTACCTTATCTGTATTTGTATTTGCGATGGCCATTGGCTAAAAGCAATAAAAAAAATTAAAATATATTTCTTAAGAGACTGGGTCACACCTCAGGGAAGGCCTTCTTGAACAAAAATGTCTTCAGTGGGCACCTACACATCCTAAAATGCAAAGTGTTGGCCAATATTTGAAAATTTCAGCTACTTGTATCCCCACTTATCCTCCATGAAAGAAGAGTGCAGAACAGTGCAGTGAGGTTGCAATGGTTTCCCAAAAGTTATCTATCTATCTATCTATCTATCTATCTATCTATCTATCTATCTATCTATCTATCTATCTATCTATCTATCTATCTATCTATCTATCTATCTATCTATCTATCTATCTATCTATCTATCTATCTATCTATCTATGCATACAAGAAAGATAAAAGGCCTTGTAGTTCCCATCAGGAAAGAGGCAGCTGACTTATGGAAGTCCTGAACAGAATATTCTATGAAGAAAATAGGCCCTATTAGCCATACTCTTTGAATGTGTGGTTTGTACTGGAGAAAGGTTATTAAGATTGATGACCCTGTAATGTGAACCTGAAGGAAATGTTTCCCCTGAGTACTAGGTGAAGGAATTGCTGATATTCATCATATTAGGTTAAACATCAAGAAGAGAGTAAGAAACAGAAGATCCTGCTGGCTTTTAAAATTTGTTTTACATGCGAGAGCTCCATGTGTTGCCAGGCTGACTCCTTTGGAAAAGCTGTAGATACATCAGATTAATAGACTCCGTTCAATCTGTGCTACACAGATTGCTCTATAGCTATGTAAATTCTTCAAGATTTATATATACAATTCCATTCCGTGCTTCTGTCCCAGTGAAGATGATTTCTCAACGGTCATAGCATTAGATCAATGGCTTTCAAAGTCTCTACTTTTATGGAACCATTTCCACATACAATCTATTGACCAAGGAGCTCCCAAACAGAGCTGGCCCCACCATTAGGCGTAGCAAAACAGCCAATTTTGTTATTTTTGTTTTATTATTATTGTATTTTTACTTCAAGGCAGCAGAACCTGTAGAATGGTTTGCCTCAGGTGCCAAAATAACTCAGCCAGCCTTCTGTGCACAATTACTAGGTCAGGAGGCTACAATTTGCTATCCCATCCCAAGCAGCAAAGTGTCTTGAGCCAGGCCTTTTCTGCATGTTTCATTTGCCATGGACCCTCAGCGTGTTGTAGAGAATTCCTGGGCACATTCTGGGGCAGGGATAGGAACACAGAAAGCTGCCTTATACTGAGTCTGACCATTGGTCCATCTGGCTTAGTATTGTCTACACTGACTGGCAGCAGCTCTCCAGGATTTCAGGCAGGATTCTCTCCCATCCGTACCTGGAGATGCCATGGATTGAAACTGGGAACTTCTGCATGAAAAGCAGATGATCTACCACTGAGCTAAGGCCCTTCCCAGAGGATGTGCAAAAGTTAGATCTGGATCTACTGGTAGATCTCAGGGTGATTTGCAGTAGCCCTCCCTGGGTGCCAAACAGTAGATGTGCCCTGTGTGAAAAATATTGAGTGGGTTTGACTGTTCCCAATTCTTGCAGAGGCCAACTGGGATAACTGGTTCAGGTAGGTTTTGTTGGTGGGCTCTTGTTGGGTCCATATCAGGTGTTTAGGAGGAGTCTTATTAAGGAGGAACATGGGTGATGCCACCCCAATTTCAGTGATCATGGGTGGAGGGAATTATAGCCATGGGGAGGTGGTGAATTACCATAGAAGAGGAAGGTAAGGCTATTTACGCCTCGTTCCTTGCTGCCACTCCTCTCATGGATGGATTCCTCGTTGCTCATCTGCTGTGCTCACCGCCCTGTGGGTGTTGTTAAATGCCAGATAAGTACACAGTAAGACCACACTCAGCCATGATTTTATCATGGATGAAGGTGCCGATTTGGTGTGCATTATCGAGACCTGGGTGAGTGAGCTGGGAGGAGTTGATCTGACCCAGCTTTGCCCACCTGGATACTCGGTGCAACACCAGCACAGGCTACAGGGATGGGGGGAGGAGTTGCTGTGGTCTACAGAACTTCCATCTCTGTCACCAGGAAACCACTTTGTCTTGGAGCTGGCTGTGAGGGCCTCCACTTTGGCTAGAGCTCAAGGGGTGAAAGATGTGCTGGGAGGCTGATCATGCACAAGTAAAACATCATAACTGTGCCTACTGTGTGGTGGTGAGGGCGGCGAAGAAGGCCCACTTCTCTGCCTCCATCATATCCTCAAGCAGCCATCCAGAGGAGCTTTTCCATATTGCTCACCTCCATAGCAGTCTTGATGTCCCATCCACATCTACTGGTCCTCAATGAGGTGTCCAGTGCAATGTCTGTTCCAATGTCTTGGGAATGGTTTCAGTTGATGTTGCCTGATGACGTAGACAAGGTGCTTGTGATGATGTGGCTAGCATGTCCTCTCGACCCTTGCCCTTCTTGGCTTATTAAAGCTTGCCAAGTGGGGTTGACCGAGAGGATCCAGGGTGTGGTCAACCCATCACTGCAGGAGAGAGTGGTTCCAGCTGCCCTGAAAGAGGCAGTGATCCAATCGCTCCTGAAAAATCCTATCCTTGGACCAGAGCTTGGAAAAGTTACTTTTTTGAACTACAACTCCCATCAGCCCCAGCCAGCATGGCCACTGGATTGGGCTGATGGGAGTTGTAGTTCAAAAAAGTAACTTTTGCAAGCTCTGCCCTGGACCCATTGGTTTCTGAGAATTACCCACCGGTCACAAATACCCCCTTCTTAGGGAAGGTGATTGAGAGCGTTGTGGCACAGCAGTTGCAAGTCCTCTTGGATGAAACAGATTATCTTGACCCATTCCAGTCTGGGTTCAGGCCTGGTTATGGAACTGAATTGGCTTTGGTTGCCCTGATGGATGACCTTTATCTGGAGGACGGGGTGAGTGCAACCCTGTTACTTTTACCTGATCTCTCAGCGGCTTTTGATACCATTGACCATGGTATCCTTCTATGCTGACTTGGTGAGATGGCATCCCACCCTTCCTCCCAGTAGGAGCCCAGGGCAGCAAACAAAAACACTAAAAATACTTTAGAACATTATAAAAACAGACTTTAAAATATATTAAAACAAAAACTACATTAAAAACACATTAAAACAAAACATCCTTAAAATTATTTTTTTTAAAAGCTTTAAAAATGTTTTTTTAAAAAAGAAAGAAAAGGTTAAAAAACATATTAAAAAGCAATTCCAACACAGACGTAGACTGGGATAAGGTCTCTACTTAAAATGCTTGTTGAAAGATAAATGTCTTCAGTAGGCACCGAAAAGGCAATGGAGATGGCTCCTGTCTAATATTTAAGGGGAGGGAATTCCAAAGGGTAGGTGCCACTACACTAAAGCTCCGCTTCCTGTGTTGTGTGGAACGGACCTTCCGATAAGACGACAAAGCCCTATACAGCTCAGGACCAGGATACCTGAAAGACCGTCTTACTCCTTATATACCCAGTCGATCACTGTGCTCTGCAGGTGAGGGCCTCCTGCAGATACCATCTTATCAGGAGGTTAGTTCTGCACAATATAGGGAATGGACCTTTAGTGTGGTGGCACCTACTCTGTGGAATTCCCTCCCCTTGAATATTAGGCAGGCGCCATCTCTGCTATCTTTTCGGCACCTTTTGAAGACTTTCCTCCTTCAACAAGCCTTTTAAGTTGAGACCTATCCCAATCTGCATCTGTTAGAATTGCTTTTTAATATGTTTTTTAAAATATGCCTTTAACCCTTTTTAAAAAGATTTTTAAAGCTTTAAAAAAAAATTTTTTTTTTTAATGTTGTTTTGTTTTAATGTATTTTAAGGTCTGTTTTTTGATGTTTTAAAGTGTTTTTAGCATTTCTGTTTGCCGCCCTGGGCTCCTGCTGGGAGGAAGGGCGGGATATACCAGTTCCACTGGCTGCCAATCTGTTTCCAGGCACAATTCAAAGTGCTGGTTTTGACCTATAAAGCCTTATACGGCTTAGGTCCAGGCTATCTGTTAGACCGTGTCTCCCTCTATGAACCTGTCCAGATTTTAAGATCATCCGGTGAGGCCCTCCTTACTATTCCATCTTTCTCTCAAGTTCTTCTTGCTGAGACACAGAATAGGGCCTTTTCGATGGCTGCCCCTAGATTGTGGAATTCCCTCCCTAGCGAGGTTCGGTTGGCTTCCTCGCTATCATCCTTTCGCACCCAGGTGAAGACTGCTTTATTTAGGCGGGCTTTTAACTGAAAATGTTATAGTTTTAATCTATTTTGATTTAATCTATTTTTAATTGTTTTTAACATGTATATTGGTTGTTCTGATTGTTTATTGTTTTAATTGTGAGCCGCCCTGAGTTCCTCGGAAGAAGGGCGGGGTATAAGTATTTTAAATAAATAAATAAAAATTAAATAAATATAAATCAAATAATAAATAAATAGAATACATGATATCTGCAGGAGGCCCTCACCTACAGAGTGTAGTGATTGACTGAATACATAAGGGGTAAGATGATCTTTCACGTATCCTGGTCCCAAGATGTATAGGGCTTTATACATGAAAAGTAGAACCTTGAATTTAGCCTGATAGCTAATAGGTAGCCAGTGCAATTCTTTCAGCAGCAGGGTGGCAGGTTGGTGATAATTTGCCCCAGTGAGCAGTCTCGCCACCGCATTTTGCACCAGCTGCAGCTTCTGGACCAACCTCAAGGGCAGCCCCACATAGAGTGCATTACAGTAATCCAGCCTGGAGGTTACCAGTATGTGGATAACAGTGGTAAGGCTATCTTGGTCCAGAAATGGCTGCCACTGTCTTACCAGCTGAAGCTGGTAAAAGGCACTCCTAGCCACTGGGGTCACCTGGGCCTCTAGCAACAAAAATGAATCGAGGAGCACCTCGAGATGATGAACCTGCTCTTTCAGAGGCAGTATGATCCCATCCAAAACAGGCAACTGACCAATTATCTGAAGTACTTGTATTGAAGAAAAAACATCAAAGCATGTGTCTATTCCACTATAAATATACCCAGCAAGCCCTCATATTGCATCACAGCTTGCTAGTACATATATAAATGTAAACGGACTGCCTTCAAGTCGATTTCAACTTATGGTGACCCTATGAATAGGGCTTTCATGGTAAGCAGTATTCAGAGGGGGTTTACCATTGCCTTCCTCTGAGGCTGAGAGGTAGTGACTGCCCCAAGGTAACCCAGTGTGTTTCATGGCTGTGTGGGGATTTGAACCCTGGTCTCCCAGGTCGTAGTCCAACACTGTAACCACTATGCTACACTGGCTCTAGTACATATATACACAAGGTGAAATAGAAGTGTGGGTGACCATCACCTATGACAACAGGTCCACATATGACTTTTATGCCATTTCCTGCACAGAACTACTTTCCATGTATTTATTTATTTAACAAAATTTATATACTGCTTGATCGTAAAAAACCTTAAGTGACATTTTAAGATCTGAAGCAGGCTTCAGACTGCTAGTTACTTGGACACTGCTGTAAGTAGCCATGCAGTGGCGGACTGGCCAGGGTGTCAGCTTGCCCGATGGCAAGTGGGCCCTGTGGGCCCCTGATGAAGTGGGCCCCCTTAAACATTAGACAATATGTTAAAAATGTTAATGACCTTTTAGTAGCTTGAAAATATAATAGAAGTTCCAATATTATTACTGTATGCAACTAAAATTTACGTTGTATTACTATTTTAATATTTTTTTTTTAATAAAATCATTTTTCGAGGATACTTTATATTTAAGAATATAATAAATAACTCTGAAAAAATAATTCTGATTCAGGTTATGTGAGGCTGACACATACGTTATATAGGCTCGGATCTTTACTATTGCGACTGCGCAATGAAGCTTAGCTGGGAATCCCAGCCTGGGATCGTGACATGCAGCCGGAGTCAACTTTGTATCGAGCTATTGCATACATTGCAAAGACAGCAAATATTTTTCATTGCGTCGGCCTCAGTTTGAGTGTGTTTTGTCAGCTCTTCACCTCGTGCTTGCTGTGTTTTATGTGTTTTATAAAAGGTATTTATTTAATTAATATTTTTATATACTGTGGCCCTATGCCCTTTAATTTAAATATAATGTATTTTCTTTCATTGTATAAAATTAGTATAAAAATACTAGGTAGTAAATATATTTAAGCTGCAGTCTCAAATAATAATATATACGCATAATGCAAGTTCAATAAATAGTGAAACGATTAAAGCTAATTGGTGAGACAAGATGGTCAGGAAAATCCAATGCAGCAACAACTATATTTGGATGTTTTGATGATGCCGCTGTCAGTACTTTTGTAAATCTATTGACATGCTTATCAATGATACAAGATTCAGATAAGTTTGATGCAAAAACAAAACAAGAAGCAAATGTTTTACTTCAAAGTCTTCTAAAGTTTGAAACAATATTGACAGCATTTACTTACTTGTATATATTTGAAACTACAGCCCCGTTTTCAAGTTATTTATAGACAAGTGGTTTAGATATGTTTACTGCATGGAGTTTAGTAGATTCAGCTACAACAAAGTTGAAGGAACAGACAAGAACATTTGATAACGTTCACAGCAAGGCATTGGAATTTGTAAATAAATGTAATGACAAGATTTCACAGTTGAATATGGATGAAAATCAAACATTGGAAATTGACTCTTTGGAAACAGCATTGCCAGTTAAGAGGCAGAGGAAGAAGAAAAGAATGGCAGATGAGCTTATAGATGATGAAGGAAATTCCTCGGATTCTCTAGCTGATTTTCGAGTAAATGTGTTTAACCTAATAATGGACCGCATTGTCCAGTCACTAGATTCATGCTTTGTACAACACAAACAGTTGTATAAAGATGTATCCTGCTTGGACCCAACAAAGTTTAAAACTATTGCAGAGAAGGGCCTTGAAGATGAAGCATTGGAAGGTATTATTAAGCTGTCTCCACAAATCAGCAAAGATCAAGTAATATTGGAATTGTTTTCTTTTGCTTCGAACTTTGATGTATTAAAGCTATTGCTTAATGATGATGAGAATATGGATTACAGTTGCAATAAGTGTAAAATTTGTAGCACTTGCCCATCGTGTGTACTAAAAATTCTGGCATCCAACAGACTTCATGACAAAGCATATGATAACCTTTATGAACTTTATAAAGTCATCTGCACACTATCAGTTACTCAAGTCCAATGTGAGAGGACATTTTCAAAGCTCAAGATCATAAAGAAGGCTAAGAAATTCACTGTCTGAGGAGAACTTGGAATCATACATGTTTCTATACAGTGAAAAGGAATTGTTAGATGAATTGGATGCAGAAGCAATTATTGACAGATTCGCACAATCATCTAATGAATTCAAACGATTGCTCTTAATACAATGGACTGCATGAAATATGCTTTTGAACTACCTGTTAATGTGTAAAATGTTCAGTACAAGCAAACTATTTAAAAATATCCACCATTTATTTAAAAATTAAAAAAAATTAAAAATTCAATTATAACAATCTGTATTTACATTTAGTATCTACTGTATACTGCCAGTAATATGTACAATATATGTACACAGTAATTACTAAAAATATGCATTTATTTCACAAAAAAATTAATTGTACCTTTTTTCCACTTATGTGTTTTTTGAAAATTTTATTTATTTCTTATAAAAATCAAATGATAGCTTTATAGTTGTCGGTGGGCCCCCTTTGTCTTGGCAACCAATATTTTTAGACCCAGTCCGCCACTGTAGCCATGTATATGTAAGAAGACCTTCAGCATGCCTGTCTTCTGCACAAATTCTTTCTAGTAGTATCTTCCCCATATCCAGATGTGCACAATGACACCAAGATGAGAATGTGAGAATCTCCAGTGGAGACAGGCAGATACAAATTTGTTCATAGCAGTGGGAGTTGGTGGTAAAACTGGAGCTTAAAGGAATTCTCAGTGAGCCTGGAATTCTGTTATTTTAGTTTCCTTAACCATTTGTGTATTTTTGTTTCTTTTACTAAACATTCTTTGCTTAATACTTTGGAAGACATATATTTAAAGCCTTACCAATCGGTACTTCTTAACCCACATCACTTACTCTGGTGAAGATGAGTTTGGATGGTACTTGTATGCATGTGGCAAACCAAGTATAATATTCTGGGCAAAGTCATCTTGTTAGATTTGCTTTTGATGTGTCATATCCTTTACATAGATCGGCCCCAACCACTTTGATAGCTTCGATCTGTGCTCATTTTGTGGCATTTGTACTATCTTTAATACTTTTATTTAGTATACCAATAATTTTGTTCTTTTTTTAAAAAAAATGTGTGTAGATCTTAGCATTTTCAAAATTCCTGTTAAAAACATGACGTTGTGACCTACTGGCATTATTTGAAAGCAGCAATTTTAGCGCAAGCTTTGCTCATTGCACATTAGCATGTATGTTCAGCCTATTTGATTCTCTTCCCATGCTTGTACCACCATTACAGTACCTATTCATTTTGTAGCATGCTTAAATTTTTATTCCCTATAATGCTGTAAAAGCTGATGGTACGATTGCCACTAATTTCTCTCTCTCTCTTTCGTGGTTGAAGCAGTGATTTAAAAAGCCACATCACAGAGGGTTGGTTTTTCTCTCTCCTGGCTAGTAACATGTGGCTCCATGAAACTTTGCAGATTTGCCGATTTCAGTATTTACCACTAATCCAGTAACACTGGAACTTTTATTTTTAGCTTAAGTTTTGTTTCTCAAAGTACATCTATGTGTCAGAAGTAGAAAAATCAAGGCTCTTTCAAAGAAAATGTTATCTAAGAACATAAGAACATAAGAAGAGCCTGCTGGATCAGGCCATTGGCCATCTAGTCCAGCATCCTGTTCTCACAGTGGCCAACCAGGTGCCTGGGGGAAGCCCGCAAGCAGGACCTGAGTGCAAGAACACTCTCCCCTCCTGAGGCTTCCGGCAACTGGTTTTCAGAAGCATGCTGCCTCTGACTAGGGTGGCAGAGCACAGCCATCATGGCTAGTAGCCATTGATAGCCCTGTCCTCCATGAATTTGTCTCATCTTCTTTTAAAGCCATCCAAGCTGGTGGCCATTACTGCATCTTGTGGGAGCAAATTCCATAGTTTAACTATGCGCTGAGTAAAGAAGTACTTCCTTTTGTCTGTCCTGAATCTTCCAACATTCAGCTTCTTTGAATGTCCACGAGCTCTAGTATTATGAGAGAGGGAGAAGAACTTTTCTCTATCCACTTTCTCAATGCCATGCATAATTTTATACACTTCTATCATGTCTCCTCTGACCCGCCTTTTCTCTAAACTAAAAAGCCCCAAATGCTGCAACCTTTCCTCGTAAGGGAGTCGCTCCATCCATTTGCCTATCTATTTTGCCTATCTTTATCTATTTGCCTATTGGCCCAAGCTCACTTTTTGTCATGCCTGTGCTAGCTGCAGAACATTAGCACTGTGTCTTAACTAAGGACAAGTTTTATTGCCATTTGAAAAAATGTTGACTTGACTTTTTCAGTTGATTTTGAAAGTTTTGACAGCTGCAATAGGTGAGGTGGTTCACTAGTTGGAACCACCAACTGTTGCTATAGGGTAGTTGAGGGAAGCGGAGCTCCCATGCTTACTGAAACCAATGGGACGTGACTCTGGAAGTAAGCAGCTATCTCAGTTAGCAACAGACAAGTCTGTGGTTGCCGATTACCGTGTTCCCCCTTTCTGAATGCAGGTAGAAGCTGCTGGCATCACTGAGGATAGCTAGTCGGTCAGCAATGAAGCTGACTGATGCACCCTCTACCTCCTCTGCCTCCTCTTGCTGGATGCTGTTCTGCAACAGTATCCAGCAGTTCCTACTAGTGAAACACTTCACCAGCCATCACTTAATTTTGCACTAGTTTTGTAAATAGTTCAACTGTGCAATTGCACTTCTTTAACCCTTGTAGTTTTTTCTAATAGGTATCTGGATGTTCAATCCCTCATGCACTTACCATCACATGAAAGGAGAGTGGGGTCGCAACCTGGGGCCCCATCCTCTCTGTTGCATCCCTGTCACCTGGCCCTGTTCCTCTCCATGCATTGAAAGAGAAGGTTTGAGGCAGAGAGCTTGTTCTATGTTTGTAGCCTCCTCATGTGATGTAGAACCCTGATCTTGTGAGGTTCTACATTTTGTGGGGAGCCCTACATCACGAAGCAGGCCCTGCCATGGCCTCTGACCCTGGGGTCTTACAGTGCTCTGAGCAAGACTTGGATGAGCATCAGGCTTCTTTCTCCTGTGCCCTCTCAACCAGAGGATATGACTGCACCAACCTCAGACTCAGAGGACAAAGCCCCATCAGCGCTTCCACCTTCTAGATCTCACAGAAGTCAGAGGATCTGCCTTCTTCCAGGGGATGAGACCAAATGGGGATCAGGCCTTCCTGCCTCTATAAGACCTCATATGGCTTCAGTCCACTGTTGAGGCAACATCAAGTCCCACTGGGAACTGTCCAGGGTCCTAATTTCTGTATTGACTTGACCTGCCTTCACTGAATTTGACTGGATTTGACCACGCATGTCTTCACCTGCCCAAATGAGACTCAGGCTGCAACCCAATACATGTCTACTCAGAGGTAAGCTCCATTGGGTTCAATGGCACTTACTCCCAGGAAAGTGTATATTGGATTACAGCCTCAGTCTGGTTGTGCCCACTTCCCTGGCAGAGCAGCATAGTGCCCCAGTTAAGACCTTCCCCAACACTGTATGTGTGCACACGTGTGTGTGCATGCGTGTGCATGCGTGTGTACTCGCACACGAGATTATGGGAATGTTCTCTTCATCCCATGAGGGATTAAAAACTTAAGTAGGGCTAATATTTATTTTAATAACAATATCAGCATAGAAGGAAGTTTACAGCACACTGTAAGCAAAGACAGCCCACCTCCCCAAAAAGCTTACAAGTTAAATATAGACAAAAGGGCAAAAGACAATACACAGCGGGTGGAAATGAAGGGGTTACAGGACAGGAGGAATGGAAGGAGGCAAGGGTAAAAAGAAAGGAACAAATGCAGAAGCACTTGTCTAGACATAATTTCACTTGGAAATTAAGGGGCTACCCCACAGACACCATGGAAGTATATATGTTTAACTGCAGTGGTTCTCCAGGGTTTCAAACTGCTCTGTCTGCCAGCCCTACCTGTAGATACTGAAAAGTGACCCTGGAAACTTCTGCATGCAAAGCAGATGCTCTGCCACTGAGCCACAGCCATGCGGAAGATGAATTGAATGATGGGCAGGGGAGCACCCCCTCCATGGTCATTCTGGGTGGGCATTCAAGGCATAATCGCTAGAGAGAATGGATTTGCTCAATCAGAAGAGTAATTATTGCAGAGGGTCATTTAACAGGCACTAAGAAAGAAGGGAGAAACAGAAGCCTGGCCTATATATTCACACTCTTTAAAGGGTTGGATACAAGCATCTTGCAGGTCTCTCACATATGGTCTACAACAGGGTGTCAAATGGATCAGAAGGCTAAATTCTCCATTCTGAAGATACCAAAAAGACAAACCCATAGGAATTCACTGCCTAGCTTAATACCAGTTGGCACACAATCACTCTGTTGTGACCCAGACTGTGGGGGAGCTAGACCGGGGAGAGGAATCTGATGAGGACAACGTTACTTGGGACATTAGAGAAGGGGCATCTAGCAGGGAGGGCTTTGACAGACCTCAGAGGATGCAGTTCCTGCCCCTCCCACGAGCCAGCTGCCAGATCAGTTGGGAGATGCTTCCCCAGACGCATCATCCATGCCCGCACAGAAATCTCCACCAGGCACTTCAAATGCTTTCTGGCCAATCACCGTTCAGGTCCCAGAGTCTGAGTTGTCACCTAGTGAAGTCCCCCTTATGGATGCACCACATGAGACTCATTCCCCCTCACCCAGTGCAAGGAGGCGTGAGAAGAGAGACTTTCAAAAGGTGAAACTGAGGTGGATCCATCTCCTGCATGCAAAAAACTTCCCTACTTAAGCCAGTGTCTTCTGAGGCACAAGTGCTGAGTCAACTTCCCTCAAATGCTACGGAGACTGCTTAGTTAGAATAGTTAGGGAAAGTAGTGAGCCAGAGTAGACAGGTATATGAAGCACACAGCTTTGGATGTAACAATGACACTAATAAAAAGAGAAAAAGACATCACCTCGTCTCAGTCTGAATCCTTCAGCTCTGGGCAGGACACACTCTTCTCTTGTGCTGTCCCTCTCAGTCAAGCTCTCCCTCCTGATGAAATCCTGCACATTCCATATTCCATTCTAATTTCCCATTATTGCACTCCACTCCACTCCTTAATAGCTGTGTCACTACTTTAAAGGGATTTTGGGGGACGGGGATGAGGCAGAAGCTAATGCTCTGGTATGCAGCCATTCCATGTATGTCATTCCCTTTAACCTACAAGTGCTCCCTAGTCATCAAGGAATGCAGTGGTACTTGCGAGGAGTTTGGCAGTGCTCCTGGTAACACTGGAGAGCTCTAAATGGCTTGATGGACCCCTCTCCCAAGCTCTTATGACTCACATCTCTGGCCTACAAGATTTATGTATCACACTTGCTGCACAGAGTGGGTGGATCAGCAGTTGGGTTTCATACATGGGACTGAATTGGCCTTGGTCACCCTGATGGATGATCTTTATTGGGAGAAGGCCAGGAGGAATGCAACCCTGTTATTCTTACCTTATCTCTGCGGCTTACGATACTATTGACCATGGGATCCTCTGAGCTGACTTAGTAAGATGGGTATCAGAGGCACTGTGGTTCTGATGCTATCTCCAGGGTTGTTTTCAGAGAATAGCATTGGATGATTGTCTTTCGGCCTCCTAGCAGTTGTGCTGTGGGGTGCCACAGGGTACCATCTTGTCCCCGAGGCTGTTTAACATCTATATAAAGCCCCTGAGAGCAGGAGAGTTGGGGTGAGGTGTCAACAGTATGCTGATGATACCCAGCTCTTTTTCTCTGTAACATCTGACATGGGAGAGGCCATGCAAGCCCTAGACCGGTGCCTGGACTCGGTGGTAGGCTAGATAAGGGCCAATAAATTGAGTCTGAATCCTAGCAATTCAGAGGCACTGTGGGTTGGTGGTTCCTCAATTCAGATAATTGGTGAATTGCCCTTTTTGAATGGGTTTGTACTCCCTCTGAAAGAGTAGGTTCATAATCTGGGGGTGCTCTTGAATCCATTCTTGTCACTAAAGGCTGGTGGCCCAGCTACGCCCATATCTGGACAGGGAACATCTTGCTTCAGTTGTCCATGCTCTGGTAACCTCAAGGTTGGACTACTGCAATGCACTATACATGGGGCTGCCCTTGAAAACAGTTCGGAAACTGCAGCTTGTGCAGAATGCGGCAGCCAGATTAATAACTGGGACCAAGCGGTCGCAACATGTGACACCAATTCTGGCCGGCTTGCACTGGCTGCCTATTCGTTTCCGGGCCCAATTCAAGGTGCTGGTTTTAACCTTTAAAGCCTTACACGGCACGGGACCACAATATCTGGTGGAACGTCTCTCCCGATATGAACCTACCCGGGCACTACGCTCAACATCAAAGGCCCTCCTCCGGGTGCCTACTCAAAAAGACACCCGGAGGGTGACGACAAGAAAGAGGGCTTCCTCGGTAGCGGCCCCCGAACTATGGAACACCCTTCCTGACGAGGTACACCTGGCGCCTACTTTATTATCTTTTCGGCACCAGGTGAAAACCTTCCTCTTTGCCCAGGCATTTTAAACTGTTTTAAATCGTTTTAACCTGTAAATCTTAGTGTTTTGTGTCTTGTATTTTTGTATTTGTGTTTGATATTGTTTGAGTTGGTTGTGTTTTGTCTGCTTGTCTGGTTGTGTTTTTAGGGATTGTTTTGGGAATTGAGATGTAGTTGTAAATCGTGTTGGTTGTACACCGCCCAGAGAGCTTGCTACGGGTGGTATAGAAATTGAATTAAATAAATAAAATAAATAAAAAATAAAGGCTCAGATAACCTCAGTGGCTAGGAGTGCCTTTTGCCAGCTTCATTTGTTAAGACAACTGCAGCCATTTCTGGATCGGGATAGCCTGACCACTGTTGGCCATGCACTGGTAACCACCAGACTGGATTACTGTAATGTGCTCTATGTGGGGCTGCCCTTGAGGTTGATCTGCAAGCTGCAGCTGGTGCAAAATGCGGCAGCGAGGCTGCTCACTGGGGCAGGGTATTGCCAACATGTTACCTCGCTGCTGAAAGAATTGCACTGGCTGCCCATTAGCTACTGGTTTTGGTGTAGAAAGCTCTATACAGGTTGGGATCAGGATACCTGAAAGACCATCTTACCCTTTATATACCCAGTCGATCACTACACTCTGCAGGTGAGGGCCTCCTTCAGATACCATCTTATCAGGAGTTCCATTCCATACAACATAGGAAATGGACCTTTAGTGCAGTGGCATCTACCCTTTGGAATTCCCTCCCCTTAAATATTAGACAGGCGCCATCTCTGTTATCTTTTCGGCGCCTACGAAAATACTTCCTCTTTCAACAAGCCTTTAAGTAGAGACCTTATCCCAGTCTGTGTCTTGTGTTGGAATTGTTTTTTAAGATGTTTCCAAAGCTTTTTAAAAAATATGTTTTAAAGGATGTTTAGTTTAATATGTTTTTAAAGACTTCCCTGCTTGCATCTTTAAATGCCTGAATAGGGAAAAGCAACATCCAATGTGGTCCAAAACAGCCCATATAAAATTTGCATGATCTAGTTGAAAAATGAAACACACACACATAAAATGAAACCAAAAGCAAAGCTTAGCCCACACAGTTTGCTTCCCATACAGTTTGTGGGCAACATTTCCCCTTTGCCTTTGGCAGCAGGCACTGTTAAATCCTTCCTTCATTTGCAATTTCCCACATCTGTAATTTTGAATGTAAAACCCTCTTTCATTTGCTGTCCTGTGCTCTGATCATTCAAAAATTACTCATTGGTATCTCTTCTGAAAGCTGTAGCATACAGGAAGTTCAGAAGGGGATTCAGCAAGTTCTTACAAAGCAAGAAGCAGGTCTTGCAAACCTTGACTGACATTGCTCCATTGACTTCAGCAAAGCCAAAGGCATGAAAGAAGTCTGCACATAATGAGGGGGGTCTAACTACTTATTACATCTCAGCTTGGCAGGCAATCTTGATTTTCAGCCATACATGCGAAGAGTAGCAATTAGATGAGAAAACACTCTTGAAGGATGGCTAATTAGCCAGGAAAAGAAGTGTTTTTACACAGAGCCTGGGAATTTACATAATGCTCCATTGGATCAACACTCTAGCAAGCTGTTGTGTGATGACTGGCAGCCATCTCAGCCTTTAGCCACAAGCGTCTCAAAGTTGCTGTCACTGATTTAAAGCTGATAAAGCCACATGGTGCTCCTGTCTAGACAGATTTGCTCTCAGAAAAATTCAGAACTGGGATCTAGTGCCTGCAGTCTCCTCTGTGTACTCCCTTTTGCCGACTTTTAGCAAACTGCCCCATGGAGTGTACTCTGAGAGCTCTGTTGTTGTGTTTTGCCAACAGGAACAATCTACTTCATGTCACAGATAACTGTCCTTTGCCATTGGCTTCTTGGCAAGAACCAATAGTGGTGTTCCTATTGAAAGAAGGCATAGAGGGAGTCAAGGGGCTGTGTGGGCAAGCTTTGCCTACTGCCACTGTGCACCATCACCATGCTCCCCCAATGTCCATTTTTCATAGGAACACAGGAAGCTGCCTTAGACTAAGTCAGACTGTTGGTCCATCCAACTCAGTATTGTCCACACTGACTGGCAGCAGCTCTCCACGATTGCAGGCCAAGGTCTCTCCCAGCCCTACCTGGAGATGCTGAGGATTGAACCTGGGACCTTCTGCATGTAAAGCAGATGTTCCACCACTGAGCTACAACCCTTCTCCTTTCATCAGAAAGAATTCTATGTATTGACCAATGGACTTAGAGCTCCTCTATGTGAGGGGAAGGCTTTGATTGGGCCAGGGTCCCTCTTCACATAGAGCAGCTCTCCTTGCATCCATTGGTACAGATTCTGCTTGTTGACATTTTATTTATTTATTTATTTTATTATTGAATGTATATCCCACCTTTCCTCTAAGGAGCTCAAGGTGGCATACAAACATGGCTGCCCCCCAATGTTATCCTCACAACAACCGTGTGAGGTAGATTAGGCTGAGGGACAGTGACTGGCCCAAGGTTACCCAGTGATCTTCATGGCTGAGTAGGGATTTGAATTCTGGTCTCCCAGAGTCTGACACTCTTAACAATTACACCACACTGGCTCTCCATAGTTTGAACATATGGATACTGAGGGATTAGTTTAGGTTAGGTATATTCAATCTGTATATTGCTTCCCACTAAAAAGTCCTGAAGCGATTTACAAGCAAGCAAAATACTACTACTACTACTACTACTACTACTACTACTACTACTACTACTACCACCACCACCACCACCACCACCACCACCACCACCACCACCACCACCACCACCACCACCACCACCACCACCACCACCACCACCACTACTACTACTACTACTACTACTACTAATAAATAGATAATATTTACTTATTTATTTATTACATTTGTATCCCAGCCTTCCTCCTAGAAGAAGCCCAGGGCGGCAAACAAAAACACTAAAAACACTCTGAAACATCTTAAAAACAAAACTTTAAAACATATTAAAATAAAACATCTTTAAAAACATCTTTTTAAAAAAATCTTCAAAAACATCTAAAAAAGTAATTCTAACACAGACTCAGACAGGGATAAAGTCTCTACTGGCTTGTTCAGCTGTGGCAAGCTGAGCAGGCCCTAGCCCGCTGGGGAGGACTAGCCTCAAAGGGAGGCAATGGTAACCCCCCTCTGAATACTGCTTACCATGAAAACCCTATTCATAGAGTTGCCATAAGTCAGGATTGACTTGAAGGCAGTCCATTTCCATTTTAAAATATAACATAATAACATTGGTGCTGCCCAAATGCTCAGAGAAACAAAAATATTTTTTCCTGGTGCCAAAATGATGACAGGTTTGGTGTCAGGCAGGCCTCCCTGAGGAGAGCATTCCATAAATGGGGGCTGCTACTGAGGAGGCCCATTCGCTTCTCCCCACCCTCCCCACCTCTATCAGAGCGGGCAAGCAAAGAAGGACTTCAGATGATGACCTCAGGATCCAGGCAGGCACTTGAAGGTTCACATGTATTGTATTTACTTATTTAATATAATTTATATGCCACTTGAATGTAAATAGTTAGGGGTTTACAAAATATATGAGAAGATTGCCAAGTTGACTGTTCGGGTATATGTCCAAAATTATAAGAATAAATAAGGAACTGCCCTTTTTAAGAATATATAAGGAACATCCCTACTCAGTTGTTTAAACTTTTTAAAGATGAGCCAGTCATTTTTATGATTGTTCTGTATTGGTTTATGGCGTTCTGTGCTTTTTTGCACTTGTAAATTTTGTTGTACACTGCCTTGATAGTTTATATGATCGGTGGTCTATATTTTTAAAATATTTTATAAATAAATACTGAAGCTCCATCTGCAGTACACATTTAAACCAGTATCATACCATATCATACCTTAAATAGTCATGGCTTCCCCCAAAGAATCCTGGGAACTGTAGTTTATACAGGGTGCTGAGAGTTGTTAGGAGACCCCTCTTCCCCTCACAGAACTCCAATTCCCAGAGTTCCTTGGGAAGAAGGGTTAATTGTTAATCCACTCTGAATGTCATTATTATCCCCCATTTTTGTCCCTTATGATGTGTCTTAAGCAATTCCAGCAGATGGCAGCATTTCCACACATCATCACAGAGCTAAACAGTTCAAATGTCTAATTTATTCCTTAGTGTTTTTACATTACTGCAGTTATGCATAACAAAGCAACACATCCCACACATTGCAATAAATATCATCACCATGAACGGAAGAAGAACCCTGCTAGTTCAGACCAAACACCCATTTAGCCCAGCATCCTGTTCCCACAGTGGCCACCCAGATGCCCATGGGAAACCTACAAACAGGACATGTATGCAACAACCCTTCCCTGCTTGTGATCACCACAAACTGGTGTTCAGGTGTGTGGTGCCTCTGATCTTGGAGGTAACATATAGCTTTCATGACTAGTAACCACTGACGGCTGTAATCTCTATGAAATTGTACTGTTTTTATGGTGTTTTATGTTTAGTGTATATTCACTAATAGGCAAAAACCTTGCGGTTTAGGAACGCACCTATAGCCAACAAATATTTCTATCAAACTTTAAGAAGCAGGGAAATTGGGCGGCTATAGTGAATGCACCAGGGGAGCAGGAGACCTGACCTCTTCTCTGAGGTATTGTACTGCCCTACAAATTTGTCAAAATGCAAACACAATTTCGGTTGGTCTTTCACAGTCCAATCCACTTCCTGTGTAGTTTGCAAAAATTTGGTAACATGTGTAGGGCAGTCCAATATCTCAGAGAGGAGGTCAGGTCTCCCTTCTCCCCTGGTGCATTCACTATAGCTGCCCAATTTCCCTGCTTTTTAAAGTTTGGTAGAAATATTTGTTGGCTATAGTTACATTATAGAGACCCAGGCCCTGCAGGAGAAAGAAAGCATCGCCCCAAGGGAAGGAGAGGCTGCTGCTGCTGTGCTGCTGCTGCTGCTGCTGCTGCTGCTACTGTGGGACCACCATCTCCACCACCCTTCCCTGAGGGACTTCTGCCTGGCAGGACCAGGCCCCAGGTACCCAGCCAGCCAGGACTGGTTCTTACCACCTGTCCCTCTTTGGAGGGATACATAAGCCGGCTGGCTGAGGTGGCCTGGGAGACCCAGGCCCTGCAGGAGAAAGAGACCATCGCCCCAAGGGAAGGAGAGGCTGCTGCTCTTGCTGCTGCTTTCTTTTTCTTTTTTTTACTTTTTTGTTGGTGTGTTGATGCAATTTGAGATGAATGGGTGCCTGATTATATGAATGTATGTCTGAGTGAGTGTGTATGTTTATATGCTGTATATATGGCTGTATATATAGCTGTTTTTATATGTTTAATTGTTGTATATTTTAGTTGTATTATGTGCTTCGGAGAGAGTTTTATCCATCAGGCGGGGAGACTTGAGGGGGCCCCAATTACCGTAGTGACGGGAAAAGGAAGGTATGGCGCTGTGAGAAGGACGTGCCAGGTAAGGGGAACGCGGTCCAGACATGTTGTGGCTGTGCCTTGTTCCGGTCCTTCCCACATCCGCAAGGTCGTTGGTAGTCCTATCAGCCAACTCTCAGATCTCCAGTTGCTGTTATTAAATGCCAGATCGGTATATAATAAAACCTCCCTCGTCCACGATTTGATTGTGGATGAGGCAGCTGATCTGGCATGTATAACCGAGACCTGGGTGGGTGAGCAGGGAGGAGTTGGTCTCTCTCAGCTCTGCCCACCGGGGTACTTGGTTCAGCATCATGGTAGATCTGAGGGTCGGGGAGGTGGGGTTGCTGTCGTCTATAAGAATTCCATCTCACTCACCAAGCACCATGTTCATTCAGTTACTGGCCTGGAGTGTCTGCACCTTGTGTTGGGCCAGAGGGACAGGCTGGGAATCCTTTTGGTGTACCGCCCACCTTGCTGCCCAATGGCTTCCCTAACTGAGCTGGCGGAAGTGGTCTCGGATATATTGTTGAGGTCCCCCAGACTAATAGTACTGGGGGATTTCAACATTCATGCCGAGACCACTTTGTCTGGCGCGTCTCAGGACTTCATGGCTTCCATGACAGCCATGGGGCTGTCTCAATATGTTAGTGGTCCAACACATGTATCGGGGCACACTCTAGACCTTGTTTTTGCTACTGAGCATGGGGAAAGTGATCTGGATGTGGGGAGTTTTACAACACTCCCTTTGTCATGGACAGACCACTGCTTGCTGAAGTTTAGACTTTCAGTAACCTCTTCCCTCTGCAAGGGTGGGGGACTTATTAAAATGGTCCGCCCCCGGAGACTAATGGATCCTGAAGGTTTTCAAAGGGCTCTGGGGGATTTTCCGGCTGATAGGACTGGCGCTCCTGCTGAAGCCCTGGTCGCTCTGTGGAATACGGAGATGACCCGGGCTGTAAACACGATCGCTCCTGCACGCCCTCTCCTGTGTAGAGCTCATACAGCTCCATGGTATACTCCGGAGCTGAGAGCGATGAAGCAAGATAGGAGGAGGCTTGAGCGGAAATGGAGACGAACTCCCGACGGATACAATTATGCGCTGGTTAGTGCTTCGACTAAGCTCTATGTAGGAGCAGTGAAGGCAGCTAAAAAACATCATTTTGCTGCCACTATTAAATCATCTTTTTGCCGCCCAGCGGAGCTCTTTCGAGTTGTCCGGGGGCTTCTCCATTCAAACCCTCCGGACACGGTGGAATCATCGGAGGCCCGCTGTAATCAGTTTGCCGATCACTTCCAGAATAAGATCTCATGTATCCGCCAGGACCTAGACTCTCAAGTTATAGCAGTAGATCCTAGTGAGATGTCCGGAGCACAGTCTTGTCCTGTTTTGTTGGATGAGCTTCAGTTGGTTCAACTCGAGGACGTGGACAAGGTGCTTGGACTGAAGCAACCACTTCGGTACTGGATCCTTGCCCCTCCTGGCTGATAAAAACTAGTAGGAATGGAACAGGTAGCTGGGCCAAGGAAGTGATAAATGCCTCTTTACGAGAGGGAGTGGTCCCGGGCTGTCTGAAAGAGGCAGTGGTGAGACCACTCCTGAAAAAGCCTTCCTTGGACCCAGACAATTTTAACAGCTACAGGCCAGTGGCGAATGTTCCATTCCTGGGCAAGGTCTTGGAACGGGTGGTTGCTGGCCAGCTCCAGGCGCTATTGGATGAAACTGATTATCTAGATCCATTTCAATCGGGTTTTAGGCCCGGTTTTGGCACTGAGACAGCCTTGGTCGCCCTGTACGATGACCTATGTCGGGAAAGAGACAGAGGGAGTGTAACTCTGTTGATTCTCCTTGATCTCTCAGCGGCTTTTGATACCATCGACCATGGTATCCTTCTGGAGAGGCTCGCGGAGTTGGGAGTTGGAGGTACTGCTTGGCAGTGGTTCCGCTCCTACTTGGCGGGTCGTCTCCAGAAGGTAGTGCTTGGGGAACATTGCTCGACACCGCGGGCTCTCCAATATGGGGTCCCGCAGGGGTCAGTTTTGTCCCCCCTGCTTTTTAATATCTACATGAAGCCGTTGGGAGAGGTCATCAGGAGTTTTGGAGTGTGTTGTCATCAGTATGCTGATGACACACAGCTCTACTTCTCCTTTTCATCTTCTTCAGGTGAGGCTGTCGATTTGCTGAACCGTTGCCTGGCCTCGACAATGGACTGGATGAGAGTTAACAAACTGAAGCTCAATCCAGACAAGACTGAGATGCTGTTGGTGGACGGGTTCTCTGATCGGATGGTGGATATATACCCTGTCCTGGACGGGGTTACACTCCCCCTAAAGGACTGGGTTCATAGTCTGGGAGTCTTTTTAGACTCTTCCCTCTCACTTGAGGCTCAAGTAGCCTTGGTGGTTAGGAATGCGTTTTACCAACTTCGGTTGGTAGCCCAGCTACGTCCCTATTTGAGTAAAGAGGACCTTACATCAGTGGTACATGCTCTGGTAACCTCACGTTTGGATTACTGTAATGCGCTTTACGTAGGGCTACCTTTGAAGACAGTTCGGAAGCTACAACTAGTGCAAAATGCGGCGGCCAGATTGCTGACAAGGACCAAGCGGTCCGAGCATATAACACCTGTTCTGGCCAGCTTGCACTGGTTGCCAATATGTTTCCGGGCTAGATTCAAAGTGTTGGTATTAACCTATAAAGCCTTATACGGTGTGGGACCACGATACCTTGCGGAACGCCTCTTCTGATATGAACCGGCCTGTGCACTACGTTCTGCTACGAAGACCCTCCTCCGGGTTCCAACTCACAGGGAGGCCCGGAGGGTGATGACAAGATCTAGGGCCTTCTCAGTGGTGGCCCCCGAACTATGGAACAGTCTCCCTGAGGAAGTACGCCTGGCGCCGACTCTGCTCTCCTTCCGGTGCCAGGTCAAAACCTTCCTATTCTCTGAAGCATTTTAAGTTACACTGATTTAATTTTAAAAATGTTTATTGTATTGGATTGTTGATTGTATTTTAGTATTATTTTGTTATTTATTGTATTTTTATGCTATTTTATGTTCACCGCCCAGAGAGCTATTGCTAGTCGGGCGGTATATAAATTTAATAAATAAATAAATAAATAAAAATTCTTAAACCGGAAGATTTTTTGCCTATTAGTGAATTTCCCCTGCGTTTTAATCCGGGAGGTAAGAAATGGGATCCTGTCCAAGTTTGCTGAGAATGGATCAATCATTTGCATTTTTATTGAGTTAGTGGGATTTACTCCCTTGCAATCATGCTTAGGATAGATGAAACTGACCACAGGGTATGGGGAGGGGAGGAGCAGGAGGGGAGCAGGCAGTAGGGAGAGGAGGAGGGCTGATTTCATCGTTTGCATGTTGCTTGAGTTCAGTAGGATTTACTCCCATGCAATCATGCTTAGGATAGGTAAAACTGACCATGGGGAAGAAGGCCTGGAGTGGGCAGGGTAAGAGGGAAAAGAAAGAGGGGAGGGGAGGGAGGAAGGGAGAGGAGAGGAGAGGGGAAGGAGGGGAAAGGCAGGTCTGATCATTTGCATGCTTATTGAGTTCAGTGGGATTTACTCCAGTGCAATCATGGCTAGGATACATAAAACTGACCATGGGGGAAGAGGAGGGGATGGGGAGAGTAGAGGGAAGAAGGAAGGGGGGAGAGGGGAGCAGAAGGAGGGGAAGGAGGAGATTGGAAGTGGAGGGGGAAGGGGTGAAGGAAGAGGGGGGAAGAGGCAAAAGAGAGGTGATGGGAGGGAGGAGGAGAGGTTTGATTGTTTGCATGCTTATTGAGTTCAATAAGATTTATTCCCATGCAATCATGCTTAGGATAGGTAAAACTGACCATGTGGGAGGAGGACAGGGAGGGGGAAGGGAGGGGATGAGAAGGAGGAGGGAGGAGAAGGAGGAGGGGGAAGGAAGGGATTGGAAGGGGTTGAGGGACGGGTGAAGGTAGGAGGAGGGAAGGGGCAAGAGGGAGGGGATAGGAGGAAGGAGGAGGGGAGGGCAGGTTTGAGAGTTGCTAGCTCTATTCCCCTCACAGAGCTACAATCAGAGCAGCCGACTGTTGAACCAGTCTGGCCACTGCAGCTCTGTCAGGGGAATAAGAGTCTCCTCTCAGCACCCTTCACAAATTACACTTCCCAAGATTCTCTAGGGGAAGCCATGACTGTCTCAAGTGAAATAAAGGTCTGGCATGGGTGTGGCCCCCTGATTAGGCAAGCCCAGCAACTGTGATTCTGGCTTTTAGAACACTGACAGTTGGTTTTTACTGAGCATGCCCGACATTATCATTCAGTTCAGTGCTAAATGTCTTAAATTAATTAAAAATTAACCAGGCATTTTTAAAAAACTTTTAAACTGCAGAAGATGAAGGTCAGAGTGTGGGGCAAGGTCAGTAATAAGATTACAGGTACTCTGTGAACATGGCTGATTTTTAATGAATTTCAACAGATTATGAGAACTCTGAGAGAAAAAAGACCAAAAGAGGTCTGTTTTTTCTCTCCCTCTCTTTACACTTTGAACTCTGACTGTTTTGTGTATCACCATCAAAATTTTCATGGTTGTTAAGCAAGTGTTTCTGAGTTCAGGACTATAAGTTTTGTAAGGTTTTGTTTTGAGATGAGCTTATGGGAAGCATCAGAATGGCATGGGGGTATTTTCAATTTAATATTGCAGAATGTGAAAAATCCATGCTGACAATAATATACAGCCACTCTTGTGGCTGTATAATATGGCTGTATGCCACCTTGTTATAGTGTATGAATTTGTGGTATATAAATACTTCTATATATATATATATAAATACTTCTATATATATATATAAATACTTCTATATATATATATATATACTTCTATATATATATATAAATACTTCTATATATATATATAAATACTTCTATATATATATATATATATATAACACATGTGACTACTCTCCTTTTAAAGGCACATCGTTTGGTGGCAGTCAGCACATCTTATAGTAGCAAAGTTTAGTTTAGTTTAACTGTGTCCTGCGTGAAGGTGGAATTCCTTTTGTCTGTCCTGGATCTCCCACCATTCAGTTTCATTGGATGATCCTGGCTTCTTCCATGATGTGACAGGGAATACATGGAATCGGGCTAGAGTAGGTGTTCGGAAACCATTGGCCCTCCAGATGTTGATGAACCACAATTCCAATCAACCCCATCAAGCATGGCCAATGGCCAGGCATTATGGGACTTGTAGTTCAGCAACATCTGGAGGGCCAAAGGTTCCCCACAACTGTGCTAGAGACACAGCTGAAAGCAGTCATTTGCAATAGGAATCCAGGGCTAGAAAGAGAGGGGTGAGTAGAGAGAGGTAAGTTGGCTGAAGGTGAAGGGGTGCAGAGGCTGCCTCTAGAAATCTGATGCAGGGTTACACTGTACATCTTCAGTACTTCCTCTCCCAACCAAAAGAAAGTTTAACAGATCAATGCTAAATATAGGAAGCTGTCAGAACATACACCTGCTTAAGTTTAGTTAAGCCGCTGTAAATTACCCCTGTTCCTGCATTGAGCAGGGGGTTGAAAGCCTTGTAGGCCCTTTCCAACTCTACTATTCTATGATTTTGTGATTCCAACCTCCGTTGGGGAGAGGGGCAGCTGCTGGCTGAAGCAACTCAAGACTGTTAGAGGGAAAACAATCCTTTAAAATAGAGTTTGACTTACACCAGCCTTGTTGCTGGTGTAAGTTCTGCCAGGTTGCCAGTTCATTTGACTGAGCTGAAAGAGGCATGGAACAGGTGTAAGTCTCTCCTTGCCCCATTCCGCTGGCATAACGTCCCCTGGCTGAGACCCGGCTGAGCCAACATTGTGAGCATATTCCCAACTGAAGAGGATGAGGGAGCTACACTGGTGTAGCCCCAGCTGAGACCCAGCTGAGCCAGGACAGCCCAAGATCCTCCTATTCCAAACTCACTCATCCCGGTGGATCTTGGGTTTGGGTTGGCAGTCAGATGAACCTTTGGGTGACACATGAGCATAATATTATTACTTGATCAGTCACAGAAGTCTTATTTTTCAATATCCGCCCTGGGCTCCTGCTGGGAGGAAGGGTAGGATATAAATAAAAAATAAATAAAAATAAATAAGTATCTAAACTGTGATATTGACTCAGATGTAAGCTCCTGCAATGAACAAAAGAAATGATTTGAATGCCGATGCAACAGAGGCATACATGTTGTTGTACATAAATAACAAAATAGATCTGGATTCCTATGCATACCTACAGCCTAATCTTGTGCATATTCAGTGGGGCTTACTCGTATTTAAGCATGCAAAGCATTGAAGCCTTATTGGTGGATGAATCACTTGGAACAAAGTGGAGGTTTCTTTCTGATGTGTGCTCATGCCCTGTGTAGTAGCAGTACACACATCTTTGCCAAGGCCTTTAAATAGGGTGAAGTGTAATAATGACAATGAATGTGTTTTATCTGGTTCCTGCAGCCATGCATTTTTTTTTTTAGATTATACTGTGATTAACCTACTGTGGCAGCCTGAAATATTGTTAGTAATGCTTTAATATGTATATGTTTTCCTTGCACTCAGATCTTCGGGTGAAGGTTGGGTTACTAGTATAATAATTTAATAATATAAATAAAGTATAATACATAAATAGTATGGTTCCTATTTGTTATTTAACGTTTTATACAAAAAACATTAAGAAATCAACTTCTCTTATTCTGGACCTTGTGTTTATTAGGGGGTAGGAAAAAGAGATGCAGTCTGGCTGGACTGCTGCAATGGGCTATACAAGAGGCTGCCTTTGAAGGTGGTTCAAAAACTGCAGGTGGTGCAGAATTCAGCAACCAAACTATTAACTCAAATTGCACAATCTAGACATATAACAACTGTTCTGGCCCGCCTGCACTGGCTGCCAATTTGATTCTGGGCCCAATTCAAGGTGCTGGTGTTAACTTATAAAAGTCTTTTACAGCTCAGGACCTTGACAGACTCAAGGCACTTGGGCCAAATTTCATAAGTGGGCATGGCTCCCCACCAGTCAATCATCTGACATCACAATTATATCAGGAGATTGGGTGCTTTGAAGTCCCACTGGGGTCTTCAAAACAATATGCACAGTCGATCCAGCAGGCTTTGGCTGTACCACCCAGCAGCTGAAAGAGCTGAAGCCTGCTTTCTTCAGGTTTTTGGTGCATGAAAGAATTCCCTGATGCTTGTAGAAAGCAGCTGAAGGGCGGTAAAGACAAAGCCTGCTGGATTGTGTGCAGATCCATTTCCTGTATCAGCCTAATTTGAGGTCAGCATCAGAAGCCCTTCTCTGTATGCCCCTTTCATCACTTGGCCAGAGGTTGGTGACAAGGGAAGGTGCCCCCCGTTTATGGAAAATTGATATGCTTAAGTAATGAACCAGGGGAAGCCAGTGGCTTAAGTTCAGCCAGCGTGCAGTATGCGAGATCCAAAACCCAGCAGAGCTGGCCCAAACTTGGCAGAAGGACCAGGATATCTGACCAGGCAGAGGGATGAGGATACCTTATCTCTTATATACCCAGTCGATCACTGCACTCTGTAGGTGAGGGCCTTCTGCAGATACCATCTTATCAGAAGGTCCATTCTGCACAACGTAGGAAATGGACCTTTAGTGTAGTGGCACCAACCCTTTGGAATTCTCTCCCCTTAAATATTAGACAGGCAGCATCTCTGACCTTCCTCTTTCAACAAGCCTTCTGAGTTGAGACCTATCCCAGTCTGCGTCTGTGTTGGAATTGCTTTTTAATATGTTCTTAAAACTTTTTAAAAATGTTTTTAATCTTAGATGATGTTTTGAAAGCTTTTTTTAAAGAAATGTTTTTAAAGATGTTTTGTTTTAATGTGTTCTAAAGTTTGTTTTTATGATGTTTTAAATTTTTTAGTGCTTTTGTTTGCCGCCCTGGGCTCCTGCCGGGAGGAAGGGCAGGATATAAATCAAATAATAAATAAATAAATAAAAACAAGCCTTTAAAACAGAGTTTGACTTTCACCATCCTTTTTGCAAGTGTAAATTCCACTGGGTTGCCAGGTCGTATGACTGAGCTGAACAGGATTAGGGTCCAGCGTAAGTCCCCATCCTGACCACGCTCTGGAACACTCCTCTTTTGGGACTTATGCTGAGGCTCAGCTGATCCATCTGAGCTCCAATTGAGTCAGGGTGAGTAACTTATGACGATGTATCTCTGGCTGAGCTGGGGGTGGGAGCTTACATCAGCATATCCCTGGTGGAGCTTGAGATCCACCAGATCCTAACTCACTCATCCCAGTGGATCATGGGGTTGGGTCGCTCCCATAATTAAATAATGAAACTCTCCTTTTGTCCTGATGGCAGCCAGTTTTCTTAGTGAACTAAAAAAGAGTTTTTAATCAACCTCTCCTCCCAAAAGGAAATTAGATTCAGAAACTTTACAAAATATTATTTCAAACCATACTCCAATTATGCTCTGTTTGCAGGTGTGGATGTTTGGTTTATTGCTGTCACCTGCTGCCTCCATCATCCTGACAATGTACATTTTTTGAATTACGTTCTGGCTATCTTACAAAACAGTTGTCAAAGAACTTGTTCCTGCAAAGCACCTTCCAATTGAGATGATTATATTCTTGCCTTCCACACCCAGTGATTTCAGCAGAGAGCATGTGTGTCCCCAATCAACTCTAGTCTCAGTTGGCATCAGGCAAAATGTTACAAAATATTATTTTAAACACTGTTTCATTTCATTTCTCTCTCTCTCTCAGCATTAACTAGTGAGAAATAACACCCCTTTCTCAAGTGGCTTCCCTCCCACCCAAATCTGAAAGAGACTGAAAGAACGGGGCATGTTTAGCCTTGAGAAGAGAAGACTGAGGGGAGATATGATAGCACTCTTCAAGTACTTGAAAGGGTGTCACACAGAGGAGGGCCAGGATCTGTTCTCTGTAATCCCAGAGCAGGACATGGAATAATGGGGTCAAATTACAGGAAGCCAGATTTTGGCTGAACATCAGGAAAAACCTCCTAACTGATAGAGTGGTATAACAATGGAACCAATTAGCTAGGGAGGTGGTGGGCTCTCCAATGCTGGAGGCATTCAAGAGGCAGCTGGACAGCCTTCTGTCGGGTATGCTTTATGTTGGCTTCCTGCTTGAGCAGGGGGTTGGACTCGATGGCTGTGTAGGCCCCTTCCAGCTTTCCTATTTTATGAGATGTAGTATCAATGACTCATTATTTTATTAGAGAAAGTGGAAGAAACATTGCTGCAGAAATCACAACCCATATTACAATTCAATCTTTCACCAGACATTGCAGGCTTCAGTTTCATGGCAGTAATACGTTGGACTGCATTAGATGCAATTTGCATAGTTTACATTCCTCCCAACCAAATCCTTGCATCATTTTCATTCTGGTCCCTCCACCCTGCCAATTAGTTGGGTGATTAGCACCTCCTCACATTGGAGAGTTGCAGCAGGCTCCACTGCTGTTTGACTTGCCTATACAGGGAAGGAAGGAAGAGCTCGGTTGTTAGCTTGCAACATCGAAGGCTTCTGCAGCAGACAATGATGGAAGGGCACCTATTCTAGACTTATTGGGAAAGGTAATAAAATGTTCATCAAGGAAACCAACAATGATTTCATGACAAATATCTAAAATTAATTCAACCAGATAAACATAAATTTAACCAGATCAAGAGTTAATTCATCCAAACTTTCAGAGACTAGTTCATCAGATGTTTCAACAGAGAATTTATCATCTAGAATGTAGATCATCAGTTAAAATGTTAAATAATTATCTGGTCTAATAAATATAATCATCTCAACTAATAAATCTCATGAGATCATCAAATATACTTTCAAGTAGTTCATCAGATAAACTCCGAATGATTCATTTAAGAAGTCCTCAAAATAAATGACAGTTAAATCAGAAATTAGTTGATCATGTGAATCATGTGCAGCTGCAATCCTAGCCCCACTTACCTTGGAGTAAGCCCCACTGCATTTATTTTATTTATTTTTATTTATTTGTTAGATTTTTATACCGCCCGACTAGCATAGCTCTCTGGGCGGTGTACAACAAAGTGCAAAATATACAATCAAATTCCATAGTAAAATACAACAACAATGTAAAAGAATAAGGAAACTAAAAGCAATTACAACGCATGTTAAAAACTAAATTAAATTAGATTAAAATGCCTTAGAAAAGAGGAAAGTTTTGACTTGGCGCCGGAAAGACAGTAACGTTGGCGCCAAGCGCACCTCATCAGGGAGACTGCTCCAAAGTTCGGGGGCCATTCAGTTGGACTTAATTCTGAGTAGACAGTTAGGCTTGCACTAGAATTTTTTTGCTTAGAACAGTTATCCTTGAAATATCATACCTGCATTGTCGCTTTTCAAACTCATTTTGCGATAGTTTGTTCATATGAAAACTCATGACACAGACTAATTTAATTTTACATGGGGCTCCTCCAGATGACCTGTTTGTGTAGCATTCATCCTGATTTGCTTGCACAAGGCTTACACGGTGATTAGACTATGTCTGGTCCATTGAGCATTCTAATATATGGGGTACTTATATGTCAATGAAAGTTCATCCTGCATTCATCCTGATTTGTTTGTGGGGTTTTTACAGATCTTCTCATTAGCCGTTTGTTCATCTCACACTTTTCAATACATTTCCCTGTCACTTTTCAAACTGCAAAAAGTCCTTTAAAGAAAAAAGAAGATTTGTTGTCCTAGGGCAACTGAGCCATTTAATCCACTTTAAATGTGCAAAACAAAAGTTCTGGTATGTGGTTGAATCCTTCCTGCAAAATGCTGACAGTTTGGAGGCACCCATAGGGGACAGGAGATTGGCAAAGTCAGAAGCACTAAATGATGTTTCCAAAGTTAGAATGGCAACTTAATAAAGGTATAATTTAATTTCATTATTGAGAGAAAAAAGTTACTAAAATTATGTAACCCAGCTGTTATTTAAAAGAGCAAAAATAATTAAATGACAATGCACAGGTTGTACTTCTGGAATAGTATAAATCACATAGTTTTGACACTGAGTTTTAAAGTGGTATCTGACAGATAGAACAGTGAGTAATTATTCTAATAAGAAACAAAAAGCTCTAGGCCATTAGAGAGGAAGTTCACATAATTTTCCATCTTCTGTCTTCTCTGGTGTGCAACCTGAGCTAGAATGTAAGCTCGGAAACTGTTGCCAGGACCATGGCTCAGGCCTTGCCAATCTGTTATCCCCCCCCTTCAGTTATAGTGCTTTTGAAATGATACACTGCCAGCTGAGCCAACCTGGCAGAGGAAAAACAAGTGTTTAAAAGAGAGTTAATCAGAGCTTGGAAAAGTTACTTTTTTGAACTACAGCTCCCATCAGCCTAATCCAGTGGCCATGTTGCCTAGGGTTGATGGGAGTTGTAATTCAAAAAAGTAACTTTTCCAAGCTCTGAGTTTTATCTACATAATCCTTTTTGCTGGTGTAAATTCTGCCAGATTGCTAGGCCATGTGACTGGGCTGAATGGAGTTAGGATTCAGTGTAAGTCCCACCTTGCCTGGTCTTGCCATACCCCTGGAGCACCCCTTTCAGGGACTTATGCCAGCCTCAGCTGAGCCAGGATGAGGTGCTTATGCTAGCATATCTCTGGCTGAGCTGGGGTTGGGGACTCCTGCTGAAGTAGCCTCAGGTGAACTAGGGTTCATCCAGGCAGATTTTGGGTTTCAATTGCTCCCTTAGGTATCTTTTCGGTCGCATAGTACTGGAACAACAATACAAGAAAAGTAGCTAAAAAGATGAACATTAAAGGAAGTAGTAATTGGCTGTGAGCCCATGGTTAATTTTATAGTTAGATGGTTAGATGTTTCTATGAAAAGTTACAAGATGATGCAGAAATGTCTGTGCTAAAATATTTGTAATGGGAAATGTTCAGTTTGCAGGATTGTTATTTTCTTTCTTACCACACATGCATTTTAATGGTTTTTTTCTATGTGCCTTTTATAATCTCTTTCACTTTTGTAATCTTTTACACTTTTTACAGTATTCCTTGTAAATTGGTATCTTGAGCAATAAAGAAAAAATACCATACCCCCCACCCAGCAAACCCAAAGACATTCCATAGCTTTAAGTGATAGTCTCAAAGCAGGGAGGCCACTTACACCTCACCAAGGAAGAGGAAATGAATCATTAATCAGGACATTAATTTGCCTAAAATGTGCATATCTGCATTTATATGCATACTGTAGATCCAAATTTAGAAATAATTACCATGAATTAAATAGAAGTATAATACATCTCGCCATAGAGGCTGTGACCTGGTGACCCAGGTGCCTGCTGAGTTTATTGATCAGATGTGTATGACATCTGGCAACTTCCCAGCTCCTGCTATTGCTTCTTATCCTTCCTTACTTTTAAATGGGGCTTGGTCCTAGCAGCCCTTCAAATGGAGAATATCGTCCAATAGCCCTTCAAACATAGGGCTGTAATGTAGCACACATTGAGTTGCATCAAAGAAGTGTGTTTTGTAACCGTATCACGCTGTTGGCTCATATTCAGCTCCAGAGTGTTGGAGGAACCACAGAACAGATTTAGGGGGTACATGGGAAGGGGTGTGGGGAGAGGAGAGGGAGAGGAGATTCAGTTGCATATTCAGAAGTCCTTGCAGTAGTGGAACTGCTTTGATGAACACTGCCGGGAATTTCTCTTCCACTTCAGTTGGATACAATTGGATTTGAGAAGAGCTGGTAGCTAACAGTAATGCCCAATAATAATCAATGGCATATTTACATCTTCAGTGTTTGTTTATAATCCAGATGGTTTCTTTACTTTTGGATTACTGTGTCCTAAAAATGTATTTTTAAAAGGACTGTTTGTTTTAATGAGGAGAGGGAACCAAGATGAACCTTTCACACACTGAACATGTTACAGGGTTGTGCCATCTAGTTCTGCTGCCAATGCACTGGCCGTGCGCTCCTCTGGCTGGACTGCTGGCGCCCACATGAATGGGCTATAAGTATGGCAAGCTCCCCCATCAAGGAGAAATCCTGTGCCAGAAAGGATTCCCTCTCATTTGGAGATGTCTTATGCCAGGGGTGGCAAATCATTTTCTAACCCGAGGGCCACATTTCCTTCTGGGCAACCTTCCAGGGGAGGGCATGCCAGTGGTGGGCAGAGCCAGAGACAAAAGCGAGCAGAGGAATAAGTAGAGACCTTATCCCAGTAGACACCATTTAAGGAGAGACCTTATCCCAGTCTGCATCTGATTTGGAACTGCTTTTTAAAATGTTTTTAAAGTTTTTTTTTTTAAAAAAGATGTTTTTAAAGATGTTTTGTTGTTGTTATGTGCCTTCAAGTCGATTACGACTTATGGCAACCCTATGAATCAGTGACTTCCAATAGCATCTGTTATAAACCACCCAGTTCAGATCTTGCAAATTCAGGTATGTGGCTTCATCTATGGAATCAATCCATTTCTTGTTTGGCCTTCCTCTTTTTTTACTCCCTTCTGTTTTTTCCAGCATTACGCTCTTTTCTAATGAATCATGTCTTCTCATTATGTGTCCAAAGTATGATAACCTCCATTTCATCATCTTAGCTTCTAGTTCTGGTTTAATTTGTTCTAACACCCAATTATTTGTCTTTTTTGTGGTCCATGGTATCTGCAAAGTTCTCCTCCAAGACCACATTTCAAAGGAGTTGATTTTTATCTTATCCACTTTTTTCACTGTCCAACTTTCACATCCATACATCGAGATCAGGAATACCATGGTCTGAATGATCTTGACTTTAGTGTTCAGTGATATATCTTTACATTTGAGGACCTTTCCTAATTCTCTCATTGCTGGCCTCCCCAGTCCTAGCCTTCTTCTGATTTCTTGACTATTGTCTCCATTTTGGTTAATGACTGTGCCGAGGTATTGATAATCCTTGAGTTGTCAACTTAAAAGTTACATAAATCTACTGTTGTCATTACTTTAGTCTTCTTGACGTTCAGCTGTAGTCCTGCTTTTGTGCTTTCCTCTTTAACTTTCATCAGCATTCGTTTCAAATCATTATTGGTTTCTGCTAGTAGTGTGGTATTGTCTGCATATCTTAAATTATTGATATTTCCTCCAATTTTCACACCTCCCTCATCTTGGTCCAATCCCGCTTTCCGTATGATATGTTCTGCGTATAGATTAGCGTGATAAAATACCCCTCTGTCTCACACTCTTTCCAATGGGAACCAATCGGTTTCTCTATATTCTGTCATTACAGTAGCCTTTTGTCCAGAGTATAGATTGCTCAGCAGTGTCAGCTCTACACTGTGTCAGCAGTGCCGGTGGGGGGCTGGAAATTCCTGGGTGGTTGGCAGGGAAGCAAAGTCCTTAGCCGGCAGTCTGGCCATAAATCTGCCAGGTCTAGGAGGAGGGGAGCTGATAAGGGCCAGGCTTGTCCGAAGCGTACTTGCCGAGTCAGGAGTCCAGAAGTGAGGTCAGTAGAGGTCTGGGATCAAGTGCCAAGGGGTCAGTCCAAAAGAGGGTGCCAGGAAACTAGGAACACACAAGCCACGCCTGACGTTGCAGTCAGCAACAAGCTGCAGCCAAGGTGTGCCTTATCAAGAGCAGGATTGACAGCAGGTGTGAGCCCTCAGCGTTTGGGCCTTAAGGAGACAGGCCTGCCCCTCTTCTGCCTGACCTTCTGCTGTCTACGTTCTGCAGGTGAGGGGGGAGTATCCTGTGCACTGTCTGTGTCTGGCTGCAGGGCCTCTGCTGTATCTGGGGTGCTCTGCAGCTGAGGGGGAGAAGGAGCTGGATTCTCAGGAGGCTCCTCCATGTCTCCTTCTGAGTCTGCTGCTCCTGGGTCTGCTGCTGTTACTCCCGAGTCGTCCTCATCTGAGGAGTCCTCTGACGGGGCCATGACAAGCAGAACAATTGGATGCTGTGGCACCCCCATTTCCTTTAAAGCATTCCTTAGTTTGTTTTAATATATTTTATAGTGTGTTTTATGTTTTAGAGTATTTTGGATATTTTTGTTTACCGCTCTGGGCTCCTACTGGAAGGAAGTGTGGGATATAAAGTTTAATGATAATGATAATAATTCAAACAATTATCTTAATGCCACAAATGTTCCTGAATGTTTCTTTTCCATTGTTTCTTCCTCTCAAGAGATTTCTCTGGAGATTTCAATGAACACTAGGTGGATTTCTTATGTGTCGAGTTGTTCCTGACATACTGAATAAAGATGAGTATCTGGTCTCAAAGTCATCTTTGTCTGTTGTTTCATACTGAGCCTTCAACTGTCTAGTCAGTTTCTCCATAAGAGCTATATGCCACACTCCCTCTAACCAACCCTCAAGGGTCATATTGAAGGCTAGTTTCCAATTCTTAGCAATGATTTGGTGAGCTGCCACAATAAAAGAAATTACCAGGATTTTAAACAGTGCATCATTCAGTGAAAAACTCAGTAATGTCAAGATCTCTATCTTTTGTGATGGTCTCTTCACTACAGTTTTTAGAAGGCTACAGAGGTGACACAATTTGTTTAAGATTAGAGAGAGGCAGAGGGTGCAGCTGGGCCATTTTGAATGCAAAGTTTATTCATCATATCAAGCACTAATTAGGATGCCCTTTTTCTTGTTGGCTGTTCTCCATATTTACAGGGAAACACTACCTTTCTCATGACAGGGATGACAGAGAGAAAAAGAGAGAGAGAGAGAGAGAGAAAACATCCCAACATAATTGTCAAAGCAAAACAATAATTTTCCTTTTCTTTCAATGGGTGTATAATAGTATTTAGGGCAACGATTATTGGGAGAGTCCTGTTTGGGGGAGAGAGACTTGACCGGAATGAAAGCAGCTGCATTAAGGAGTCCCAAACACTTGAAGTGCGGAAGTCAGAACATGGAGAAGAGTGATTGGCAGCAGCGACAAAGACATACAGGATGCCAGAAGTCCTGGTGGTATGGAGGGAGTGAGAGAAAAAAAGGGTAGGTCAAAATAGATCAAGAAAAGATTTTCTCCTTCCAAGCTTCCCATGCAAATGCAAATCCTTCAGTTCTTCAATCTCTGGCAGTGCATTAGCTCTGAAGTCCTTTCATTCCTCTAACTTTAGGCATGGTTCTAATTTAGGGGATTAGCTGTACAGTACACATTCACAGGCAGGATGAAGTTATGGTACTTGGTACGTCCAGATGGGAACGACCATTCTTGGAAGGGAAATATCAGTGTTGATATTTGACACCTTGATTTAGGTGATTTAACATGCCTCAATCCATTCTAACAATCATTTCTACTTTCATCTGGTGTTTTCGGTTTTGCTGCAGTTGGTTTATTTTGCACAAGTCTGTGTTACCTTTTGTCATTTGCTGATGTGGATATACATATATACATATACATATTCATACATACATACATACATATATATGTATGTATGTATTTTTATGTAGCACATAATAGACATGTATTAGCCATCAACAGATATTTGCAAATCAATTATCTTTCCTGCATGTTCCCTTTCAAAGTTAATTCAGTGGCTAATGGCCTATCACAAAGCCACCGATGGCTGCAATAAGCCTGATTCTGCCTAACTCTTCTTCCTGTCTGATGCCCCACCCCTGAATCATCATTGCATGGGATTTCAGCTCCTCTCAACAGCTGTTAAGTGGAGGCTTCTTCACAAGCAGCTTCCCTGAAGAGAAATTCCTCCCAGGATCAATGCCTCTACTCAGTAGCTATTGCTTAGTAGAGGTATTGATCCTTTGGGGAAGCCACTTGTGAAGCAGCACCTTGTAGGATGGATGCCTCTATGCAGCAGCTGTTAAGCAAAGGCCTCAGTCCTGTGGGGTACAGGGATCTTCTTTGCAAGCACACCTTCCCTGCAAAATTGCTGCCCCCATTCTCAGTCTGGGGGAAGGACACACAATCTCTCCTTCCCACTCCCTCCTCGCAACCATATGTTTAATTAGGGTTTTCATTTTAAAAACCCTAATTAAAAATTAGCTCTGCCCCCAAACTAATTTGGGACCAGATACTGGGTGGGGTGGATGGTCCCCGGATCAACCCGGTGTAGATTGGAGGCTTGGATTTGTGGGGGGAGGTAAGAAAATTTAATTTTACCTTTAAAATGAGGGTATAATGAGCAGTCAAATCCACACGAGGCTAGGACTTTAACTGAGGAGCAGAAATGAAATCCACACGTAACAAAAGACATAAATTCTTTCCATAGAAAAGAAACAATAATGGGTGATGCATTCCATTGGTTTCTAGAATTCAAAAAGAAAGTAGATGAAGGCTGAACCCCTACTCCTATTTACCTGTGAGAAAGCCACACTGCATTTAATGGGATTTATTTCTTTGCAGTATATTTTTTATTTATTTATTATTTTTAAAAATAAAATACAAATAAAATACAAAAGAAAGATAAGGAGAAAAAAAATGCAAAAACAGATGACTTCCAATTTATCTTTGATCAGCTATAACAGATACACATAAAGATACCTTGTTCACTCATAAATTACATAATCTCCTTTTTTCTCAATTAAATAATCTAGTTAATCATCAAATCCCAATATCACCAATTCATTTTCTGTGTCTCGCAAAAAACTCAGAAAGGGATCCCAATCCTTGAGAAATGTGACATTTTTTCTCTCAATAGACACATCAGCTTATCCATTTCTGCCAAGTCCATTAGTTTTAGTAGCCATTCTTCAGTTGTTGGCAGTGTTGTATCCTTCCATCTTTGTGCGTATAGTAATCTTGCTGCAGTAACCATATATTGAATCACTCTTCCATTACTCCTTTCCAATTGTACGTCCATCAAGCCCAACAAAAAGAGTTCTGGTTTAAATTAAATATTAATCTTTAAAATTCTCTGCATTAATTTATGTATTTGACTCCAAAACTTTTTTGCTTGTTTACATGTCCACCACATATGATAAAAAGTCCCTTCCTGTTGCTTACATTTCCAACACTCATTATGAACAGTATTGTATATTCTTGACAGTTTCTCTGGGGTCATATACCAACGATACATCATTTTATAAAAGTTTTCTTTAAGATTATGGCACAATGTAAATTTCAGCCCTTTCGCCCACATATTTTCCCATTGGTCCATTTGTATGTTATATCCAAAGTTCTTAGCCCATTTTACCATACAGTCTTTTACTTTTTCTTCTTCCATTTCAATTTTTAGCAAAAGTTTATACATTTTGGCAATTAAATGTTCATCATTTGTACACAAACTCATTTCAAACTCAGATTTACCTTGTTCAAAATCAAAGATTCTTTCATCAATTTTAAATCTTTCCATCAACTGTAAATAAGAAAACCAATAAAAACTATAACCCTCTGCTGCCAGCTGTTCCCTCGATTTCATTTTGTATTCGCCTTGTTCCTTTTCCAAAAGATCTTGATAAGTTAGCCATCTTTCTTTTCCTAAAATTTCATTTCTATAAAAAGCTTCCTGCACTGAAATCCATAGTGGCATTTTAGTGCATAGCCTTGGTTTATATTTATGCCATATTCTCAACAAAGCCCATCTTATGAAGTGATTTTTAAAATCTACATTAACTTTAACTTTATCATACCACAAATAACCATGCCATCCAAACCTCAGGTCATGCCCTTCTAACTCCAATAACCTTCTATTTCTCAACAAGATCCATTCCTTTGCCCATACTAAACAACAGGCAGCAAAATACAATTTCAAATTTTGCAATCCCAATCCCCCTCTTTCTTTTACATCCTGTAGTAATTTTAATTTAATTCTTGGTTTTTTCCCTTGCCATACAAACTTAGAAATATCTTTTTGCCATTGTTTGAAAGGTAAATCATTTGCTATCACAGGTATTGTTTGAAATAGAAACATCATTCTAGGCAATACATTCATTTTTATCACAGAGATTCTTCCAAATAATGACAACTGTAATTTATCCTATCTCATCATATCTTTCTTAATTTCTGTCCATATCTTAACATAGTTATTTTGGAATAACATACGGTTTGTATTTGTAATAGTAACACTCAGGTATCTCACCTTTTTTTCCACTGTAAAACCAGTTTTTTCCATTACTGCAATTTGGTCTTGTATACCCATATTTTTTGTTAACATCTTTGTTTTTAAGTTATTAATCTTAAAGCCCGCCAATACCCCAAAATCCTTTAATTTTTCCATTAACATCTCTAATCCTTCCAGAGGTTTTTCCAAAATTATCACCAAATCATCAGCGAAAGCTCTCAATTTGTGTGTTTCTTTTTTAATCTTTACACCCCTAATTCTCTCCTCTTGTCTTATGTCTCTGAGCAACACCTCAAGGACCAATATAAACAAAAGTGGAGACAGTGGACATCCTTGTCTCGTTCCCTTTTGTATTTCACAGGCCTTTGTTAGTTCACCATTCACAATTATTTGTGCCTTCTGTAATGTATAAATTGATCTAATCCATTTAATAAAATTGCCTCCAAAATTCATCTTTTCCAAGACTTTAAACATAAAGTTCCAACTCAAATTATCAAAAGCCTTCTCTGCATCTAAAAAAACCCAATGCTACTTGTTTGTCACTATGTTGTTCCAGATATTCCAATACATCCAACACACTTCTAACATTGTATCGCAAGTGTCTTTTAGGTAAAAAGCCACTTTGGTCCTCATGAATAACTTTCTGCAAAATTAATTTCAATCTTTCCGCTAAGATTGTTGTAAATAACTTGTAGTCATTATTTAATAAAGATACTGGCCGATAATTTTTTGTTAAAGTCAGATCTTGGTCACTGCAGATTTTGACAGCCAAATCATATCGATTCTTGAGAAAGTTCTGTGTCTCTCAGAGAAATACGTATATTCTTTTAAATCACCATTAAAGTGTCTCCATACGTCCAATAACTCTAAGTTGTCTAGCAAATCAAAACAGATCTTTGGCAACTTACCCTGTGCCACTTTAATTTTTCTTCCAGACTTTCTATCTCTTTGTGGAGATACCACACTATTCCAATCTCCCATAATACACCAATTCTTATATGAGAGCTCTATCAACTTATCCATAAGTCCATTATAAAATCTTGTTTTGTCGACATTTGGTGCATAAATGCCCCAAATTAAAGTCTTAAGACCTTGTATAGTTATTTCCACTCCTATATATCTACCCTGTTCATCAGTTAATATCAACTTTGGACAGAGTACAGAATTTATATACAGGACAACTCCATTTGTTTTCTTCAATCCTGCAGAAACAAACTCTTCCCCTAAACTCTTATAAATCAGATACTTTGTATCCTTTTTTCTGATATGAGTTTTCTGTAAACAAATTACATCCAATTTTAACTTTTTCAAATAATGAAATTTCCCCCGCTCTTTTGTGGAGCATTGGCTCCATTTATATTCCAAGTTAAGTATTTGTAAGCCATTATTAAGCTTGTTGTTTAAAAGTGTCTATTCCTGTATCTCCCAATACCAAGTTATCTTCCTCCATTTCAGGGATAAATTGTTGCTGTCTTACTTTCACCTCTGCTGACTCAATATCTTTCATTTCTTGTTTCTCCATATTATCTTTAAATCTTTCCAAAAATTCTCTTGCTTTCTGTACAGTATTCAATCTGAACTGCTGGTGTTTGTATATAAAAATAACACCTTCCAGTTTGTCCCATCGAAATTGGATATTATTTTGTTTGAGTTTATCTGTCAAAAACATATAGTCTTTTCTCTTACGCAAGATCCTAATGGGAATTTCTTTGAGCACAATTATTTCTTTATCACCCACTTGCATTTTAACAGTAAAGTGTTGCTGTAGAACAATATCTCTAGTCCTTTTTCTAACAAAATACACCAACACATATCTTGGAACACATCTCAGTCTGGCATATCGTGTGTTTATCCTATAGACTTTATCTATCTCCAATTCAGTCATTTCTTCCTCCCATTTCAAAACGTTTGCTATAACCTTGACCACTTTTTCTCTAATATCATCATCCAAATCCTCAGGAATCGCCCTCAATCTCAAACAATGTTCTTTTTCTCTGAGTTCTCAGAATGCCACATTGTCCAAATCTTTTTCCATTTCCCTAGTTAAGACTTCAGTTTTGCTCTCTAAGATCCCCATTTTCTCAGTAACTTGTTTTACTTCCCCCACCAGTTGCTCTATTGTTTCTTTAATCTCATTAACTTATTTTTTCATAATTATAGTCATATCCTGTTTCATTTGTTTTCTTAAGTCTGTATTCATTTTATCCATTTCTTGTTTCATCTGTTCTTTTATATCTAAACTCATTTTTACCATATTTTGTTGTAAATCATTGTTTATAGATCTCATTTCCTCCATCATTTTCTGTACCAAGTCTGAAGAGCTTGACCTTTCTGGCGTATCTACAGAGCCCCTTCTTTCAATAATCTTTTCTGCATTCTTGCCTGTCTTTCTTGTATTCATGATGTAGAAAAGTTAAAGGGACAAGCCTCCCCAACTTCTTCTTCTTCTTCTTTTTTTTGTTCTTCCGGTTCAGGCTTGTAACTTATAACTATCTACCTAACGTCAATTTCATCATAGAACCACAGTTAGCTTTCCACCTATCATACACCTTGCCAAAGATGAATAAGTAAAATAAAATGAATAGTATATTTCCCACCATCCAGACCAGCAAGGCAGTTTTATCAGATGAAAAAACAATCTTTTTGAGTCAGAAAGTCTTCAGTTTTCAAGGATGAAAACCCCTTATCCATTACACGCTTTCTATATCCAAGTTCCTTTTAAGCTCCTTGCCATTTAAATTTAAATAAAGTTTCTTATAACCGCCATTTTTCTTTGTTGTTAGCACGTAAAAAAAAAAGTAATTCACCAAGGCTTGAATTTCAACTGACCTTCGATAGACCTCTCTTCCAACATAAATAGCCCCAATAAAGTGATTAAGAAGGTGAGCTGTACGCGGATCTTGTGCCTAACACAAGGCTCTTTTAAGTGGTAAAGCTTGTTTGTAATCCTAGGTCTCGTTCTCCGCTCCGTTCGCATTCTACCTCCGACTCCTCGATGGTCTACAAACAAAGGCATTTCGAGACACTTATGGTAAATCTCAGGCACTCTCCTTATCCAGAGAGGATCTTTAGCTGTTCAAAGGAATACTCCTGAACAGCATATTTACCACTTGAAATTTCCCTGATACAGAGCTCACTCAGGGAACCTCAACCCGCCACGGGCGCTCACCCGGAAGTCATGCTAATGGGATTTATTTCTGAGTAGATATGGTTGGGAATGCAGTCTTAGTGAATATCATCTACCTTTGGCAAAAAACAATTCTGAAAAAAAGAAAAATGAAAAGGCACCTGTACACATCAATGAATACGTAAATAACATATATTCCAAAGCAATTTATGTATCTATTTACGTATAATGTGTGCATGTTAAAAAAAATGTTTATTGTAGAGAAGGAAGATGAACAGCTTTCAAAGGAAGAATGTGTGCTACAATTGGGGTCGAATGTGCGGATGGAAGGAAATCCGCTTGATACTCAATTTTCAACATCTCCAACATCCCTACCTTGATTTGACCAGAGGGGGCTCATAGTTTCAAAATGATGGGTTGGATCCGGACTGAGATTGTAATCCTCTACCTACATACCTGAAAGTGAGCCACATTAAATGCAATGGAATGTACCTCTGAGTAGTTATAGAGTAGACCCTGGAAATCAATGGGACTTGAATGAGTCAAGTCCCATTGAAATCAAGTCCCATTGATTTCAGTGGGTTTACTGTAAGCATTTCTAATTCTGGATCCAACCCATTGTTTAAAGACAACAGAGAGATTTGTGGCACCTTTAATACATGAACTAATCTGATTCTTGGGTGTTGAAAGAATTAGATGGGGTTATTTGTACTTTTTGTGTTGCCTGAAGTAGTTGTTTACATTAAAGGAGGTTGGCTGTATTTTAATGTGTATTTTGAAAGCCATTTGTGAACAATTTCTCTTGAAAAACAGATTATAAATGTGTTAAATAAATTGGCATTTGAATTTTTAAATTATTATTTCATTTTGATCCTGGCCTTTTACCAAGGCTCAGTGTTGTGTGCATACTGTTTGTCTCTCCCCCTCCCCCTGTTTATCCTCACAACACCACAACAATCATGTGAGGTAGGTCAGGTGGATAAGTAGTAACTGGCCCACCATAAAATGTGCCATTTATTTTGCAAAGACTGTCCAGTGTTTTCTGACCAAAGGTTTTCCTCAAAAACAAATGGATTTCATATATCTTGTTGTGCTGCACCACTTAAAACTAGAGATGGACAATTCAGTCTATTTACGATCCATATCAATTTTGCATGTGTTCACTCATAAGTCTGTTCCATCCTGTTTCCACATTAACTTGCATTTTAAAAAAATTCCCGCACAAACACGCATCTTTAAATACAGTAGGGCCCCACTCATACGGCGGGTTACGTTCCAGACCCTGGCCTAAAAGTGAAACCCGCCGAAAAGCGGATCTCCATCAATAAAATGTTGCCTGATGCCCGAAAAATGCGGTAAAAGCGGAACAAGCAATTGAAAGCAGCAGTATCAGCGGAATGCTGAAAAGCGGGGCCCTACTGTATGTATTGTTGAATGTTCTACTTCCAGTGTTGGAGGCAGGATGCTTCTGAATATCAGTTTCTGGGAATCACAGGAGGAGAGAGTGTTATCATGCTCAGGCCTTTCTTGCAGGCTTCCCATGGACATCTGGTTGGCCACTGTGAGGACAGGATGCTGGATCAGATGGGCTTTGGGCCTGATCAATCAGGTTCTTCTTATCTTCTAATCAAGTATCATCTCTCAGATCACACTTTTTAAAATTCATGCTGGTATTTTTTTTAAAAAAAAAAGCCAAGAAGTACATCAGAATATTCAGGAAGTACAAAAGCTTGTGGATAACTGAGTTCCAATCTGCACATTAGTCCGGAAGATGTAGATCAGGTCAACTCATATCAGAATTTACAAATGTCCAATTCTTCAAGCACACTGGACTACTAAAACAACTCACCCAAGAATATCTTAGTGATGTGCCAAAAATGTATTCCACCCCCTCCCATTCTCCATCAAATAACCAGAAAAAAATTGCACTCAAAAATGATCAAAAGGGAGAGAAAATTCTCACGGGGGTGGTGTGGAGGGTTTTTCTTTCACTTAGACTACTTTTGAGATGGCTGAAGGTTGTGTGTGTCCTTGTTTCATTCTACAAATCACCTTACCAGTCTGCAGTCTTCCGAAGTGCTTCCACTAAAGCCTGGCTTTTTCAGATCAGGGCATGTGGGCAGCCAGGGATGCTGTAGACTGCAGGAGAAATTTTACCAGAAAGGTGAGGGAAGACACCCTACCCTTGGCTACCTCACAATAATAAGGTAAATTAAAAAACCCTGCACCCACCAAAATTCTAAAGAAACTTGCAAGTGCCATGAGGCAGAAAATGGAAGCCTCTTTTCTATGGGAATAAAATGTTTCAGAAAATCAAAACAGGTTTCGAGACAGTATCAGGATCTAACACTTTCAAGCACCAGCTTGAACCCTCCCTTTTCATTTGTTCTTATTATGTTGCCCACAAGTCATTCCTGCCTTGAGATCATCCTATACTCCACTATATCATATTTGAAATGACAGAGAAGTGATTCCAAGATGCATGTGCATCACTGGACTACATTTGATAATGTTATGCAGAATGTGTGAATGGGCTCCAATGACGAAAACTGAGTACAAGGTTATGTTCATGACATGATATGAAGATTCTGACTTTGATGCAGAAGATCCTGAGGAGTGTCAAAGGAGGCCTTAGTGTAGCCAAGTAATTGTAGACCCTGGATTTAATAGCCATATGGGAGGGGTGCCCTTTAGGTGGCCATGTGTATGACATCAGTGGTGAAGCACATCATCAGGGCCGGCTCCAGGCATGCGGAGGCCCTTGGGGATCAGCTTGCCCTGGCCCCCCGGTGGGTGGGTGTGCGTGCGCACTCATATACACATGTGTGCGGCCCCCCCATGACCCCCCATGGCCCCCCTACTTGTCTAGTCTTTACCATTGCCCTTAATGAAGATGGCGGCCACGGTTTCCCTAAGGGGAATGAAGCCTCCGCTGCCATCTTTGTTGATGGCACACGTGCATGCTATGCGCACGCATCTCTGCCATCAACTAAGATGGCGGCAGCGGCTTCAGTACCTTAGGGAAGCTGTGGCCACCATCTTCATTAAGGGCAATGCTAAAAAGCCGGCTGACAGGTAAGTGGGGGGCATGGGGGTGCGAATCGTGGAAGGGGAGCGGAGGGCTCCTCAGGGGCTCCTGTAGTTCCGGGGCCCTTGGGCCAATGCCCAACCTGGCTGCCCTTTAGAACCAGCCCTGCACATCATTAACATTTCTCTTCTTTCACCCCAACCCTTGCCATTCCATGCTTTACTCGAGCATCTCAGCTTTACATTTTAAAGCTCATTTAAACCATAGCACCAAATGAGGATGGGAATAAAATGGGGTTTGGTTCCATTGCTAAACACAGCTACTTGGGAATAAGCACCACTGTGTTGTAGAAAAGGGAAAATAACATGGTATCAAAATGACTAGGTGCTTTCCTAAGTGGTCTTAAAAATGTTCCTAACATTTAAAAAATGTTTTAAAAATAAGCAGTATGAAGGGATGATGCAGAAATCAGCTTCAACCCTGGTACATAGGAACACAGGAAGCTGCTTTGTACCAAGTCAGACCATTGGTCCGTCTAGTTCAGTATTGGCTGCACTGACTGGCAGCAGCTATCCAGGGTTTCAGACAGGAAATATCTCTTAGCCCTACCTGGAGATGGCAGGGATTGAAGCAGAGACCTTCTGCATGCAAAGTAGATGCTCTAAACACTGAGCTATGGCCCTGCCCTAGGCCCCAGCAGGCCTCTGCCCCCATCATCTCCTGCTTTCTGGGTGGTCATTTCTTTTTTTGGGGAAGAGTGACTGAGCTGTGTGGCCCTGGACTTCAGCTCCAAGGTCCCACTCTAGCTGCATCACTGGGCGCACATTTATCCTGTGCACCACCACCCAGCTCTGGCTAAAGGGAGCCAGCAACAGGGAGAGCAGCCATACCAGGAAGATAGCCTTTTGGCATCAATAGGTCAGAGCAGCTCAGGCATTAGCCTTAATCCCTGTAAAAAAAGGGCCAGTCTGAGACATTTTGCAGTCCAAGGCAGAGCAACAAATGATAGCCCTTGCCTGGCCATGTCACTTTGGTAGAAGCTGTGCATGCACGCACCTGTGTCTTCACACTCCCACCACAATCTTGGGTGATGGCTAGCATGCGTGTGCAGTGTGCTGACACGACAATGTGGGAAGTGGAGTGGCCAGCCCATGCCAGTGGTGATAGTGGGTTTTGTCTGGCAGAGTGGCTCCCACTCCATGTGAGCATTGGGTCATGGGGCACATGCTCCATGACCTGATGCTAACATGGATCGCAGAGCGGGAGCTATACTGGTCTAGCCCCAGCTGCAGGGGCCCCTGTCAGCTGCAGGGGCTCTCAGCCAGTGCCCATCCTAGCTGCCCACTGGCTCCAGGCCTGATGATATCCCAAATTAGTTGCCTAAGGTGGCTGCCTAACTTTGCCTAATGGTCAGGCCAGGCTTGTATTCTGCTCTGAGCAAGTAGAAGTTTCTGCTCTGCTTTTGCTCTGTTCTTGGCTTTGCTATAAGTGGAACCTGACAGCATGTTATTTAATACTTTTACACTGTTTTATTATTTTCCCTGTTGTGTATATGTATGCATGCATAAAAAGTACCTGTAAAAGATCAGGTCAAACCATTCAAAAGAGATCTTGATGGCTAACAATGCAGTCTTAAACACTTCTCTTCAGAAGCACTGAGTTCAATGGCATTTGCTTCCAGAAGAGTGTACTGGATTACAGACAAAGTGAGGATTTGTACTTGATCTTCATCCAATACTTTACATGCTTCTAATTTATTCAAGGTAAATTGCTGTGCAGGAAATGTTGAATGTAATATTGAGAACTATTTGCTGCTGTGGTTCAATTCTACTATACTCTGCTATATACAGATGTGTTATGATTGTGTTGATGTTTATCTGCACATTAGGTTTGCAAATAGGATTTTTGGATAAAGCCAGAGAGTTTCATGAAATGAACTTGAACCTGAGTCTGCACTCCCTTGATTGCATTGTTAGACCTTATCTATTATAAAGCCACAGTAAAAGTTAAATCCCCGTAGCTGCCTATGAGGGCTCAGGTAAATCAGTGAATTCCCCTTTCAATACACAAGGACATATGTGGATTAAAAGAAAAGAAAAGAGATGCTTTGTTTTAAAAGGACCATAAACACACTTAAAATTTACTCATAGACACTTTATTTACATTCACTAATAGGCAAAGAAAACCTCGCAGTTTAAGAATGTACCTAGAGCCAACAGATATTTCTATCAACCTTTAAAAAACAGCTATAGTGAATGCACCAGGGGTGCAGGAGACCTGACCTCCTCTCTGAGATATTGGACTGGCCTACAGATTGGTCAAAATGCAAACACAATTTGGGTTGGTCTTTCACAGTCCAATCCACTTCCTGTGTAGCTTGGAAGAATTTGGTAACATGTGCCTCTGAGCATATGGTGAGTGGTGGCCAGAGCTTGGAAAAGTTACTTTTTTGAACTACAACTCCCATCAGCCCAATCAGGTGGCCATGCTAGCTGGGGCTGATAGGAGTTGTAGTTCAAAAAAGTAACTTTTCCAAGCTCTGGTGGTGGCAACACATGCCATCTCCAAAGATGGAGAATTACATTTTTGTATGTTTGTTGGTATTCTTACTTTGCTTCTTTTCTGTGTTACTACTGTTTCTACAGAGAATCTAGCCTAGAAAATTATATTTCTCTCATTATTCATCCTAGAAATTTGTGTCAAATTTATTTTTATTAATTTCAAAGCCTTTTTATTGGTCAATGTCATATGATGGTGAAGACAGCCTTTTGTGTTTCAAACTGGAGGTTATGCTCCATGCTATCTGAACCATACTATCTGGGCTCCTGCTGGGAGGAAGGGCGGAATATAAATCAAATAATAAATAAATAAACTATATGAACTGTTTTAATATTGTTGCTTCCTCCTGCTAAAACAAGACCAGCACAGCACATATCTTGTTTATGTTATTTGGGATGATTGCAGGTGTTGCCACCACTCACCATATGCTCAGAGGCACAAATTTATTTTTATTAATTTCAAAGCCTTGTTATTGGTCAATGTCATATGATGGTGAAGACAGCCTTTTGTGTTTCAAACTGGATGCCATGTTCTATTTCTATTTTGGGTGCATTCACAGATGAATCTGAAACTGGAGTTTGATGTAAAATCAGACTGATTACAATATGTTGCTACTTAAGCAATGAATCTAGCTGTTGGAAGAAACAAACTTAGCTTGTCCAAGATGCACATGTTGAGCCTGCTATGCTTAAACCATTCCACTTAAGGAAAGGTGGGCATGGTCAATTAAAAACATAGAACACATCGAGAAATTTCCCAGAATATATTGCACTTCCTTCTGTTTTATCTTGTACAGACTGAGACACTCCTCATGTCCACTGGAGACTATTCTGGAGAATAGTCAGTGCCATTATTCCACAGTTGATTTTGGAGATTTTTTAGTGTAAATTATGCACTAAAATTATGATCTCCAACATCAAACATGAACACCTTTATTATACCATCCATGTTTGGAAGCAAACTGTATGTATTTAAGATAACCTGAAGGAAAAAAAGGACCAGCTGAAGACCAAGGTAAAGTGTGGGTACATGGAGACCAAGTTGTATGTGAGCACAATATAGGAGACTCCAGAATATAGATGGAGACTATAAGGCCCTCTAGATCTTGTTGGACTTCTGCTTCCATCATCCCTGATCATTGGCCATGCTTGCTGGCTGGAGGTAATGGGAGTTGAGATCCCCATCCTTGCTGTATAGAATGTGCTAGAACCTTAATTTAAAATTTTAAGCATACTCAGACAATCCACTTTTTTTGACGTATGCTTAAGACCTTTTTTTGTTATGCCAAGTCTTTTCAGAATGATTTTTTAAAAAACTTATTGTCTGCTGATCATTGTGTAGTGTTGAGTTGTCATTTTAACTGTATTGTTTGGTGTATATCTTACATTTTATTTTTCATTTTGTGTACATATTAATTCACTAATAGGCAAAAAAACCCTTGTGGTTTAAGAACATACCTATAGCCAATAGATATTTCTATCAAACTTTAAAAAGCAAGGAAATTGGGCAGCTGAAACTGCACTTTGATATAAAATCAGACTGATTACAATATGTTTCTACTTAAGCAATGAATCTAGCTGTTGGAAAAAACAAACTTAGCGTGCCCAAGATGCACGTGTTCAGCCTGCTATGCTTAAATCACCCTACTTAACGAAGGGTGGACATGGTCAATTAAAAACACAGAGCACACCTAGAAATTTGCTAGAATATATTTCACCTCCCATTGTTTTATCTTGTGCAATTGTTTTTGAAGTTTTTTAGTGTAAATTATGCAAAGTGTTGCAGTGCACATACCCACAGAAACAGAAGAAAAGGAAAATGCTTCACCAAAATTGCAAAGTAAATCAAACATATTTAAAGTGACCATCTGAACTATATCATCTGTCTTATTATTGTTGCTTCCTCCCTGCTAAAACAAGATCAGCACAGCATATTACTATTATTATTTATTACATTTGTATACTGCCCCATAGCTGAAGCTCTCTGGGCGGTATACAACAATTAAAAGCATTAAAAACAAATATACACATTTAAAAACACTTAAAAAAACAATTTGGGGGAGAATCCTGCCTGGCCAGCTCTGCATAATAAGGCATAAGCATATGCCTTATTTCTGTTACTTGCGTTGATTGCAGGTGTTGCCACATGTTACCAAATTCTTCCAAGCTGCACAGGAAGTGGATTGGACTGTGAAAGACCAGCCCAAATTGTGTTTGCATTTTTTACAAATTTGTAGGGCAGTACAATATCTCAGAGTGGAGGTCAGGTCTCCTGCTCCCCTGGCACATTCACTATAGCTGCCCAATTTCCCTGCTTTTTAAAGTTTGATAGAAGTATCTGTTGACTATCGATACATTCTTAAACCGCAAGAGGGCTTTTTTTTTTTTGCCTATTAGTGAATTTCTTTGCTTTTTAATCTGGGAGGTTAGAAATGGGATCCTGTGCAAGTTTGCTGAGAATGGATTGATCATCTGCATACTTCTTGAACTCAATGGGAGTTAATCCCGCCTGCAATCATGCTTAGGATAAGTGAAACTGACCATATGGGGCAGGGGAGAGGAGAGGGAAGAAGGAAGGGGGGAGAGGGCCAGGAGCGGTGAAGAAAGGAGCAAAAGGGCGGGGATAGAAGGGAGGAGGGCAGGTTTGATTATTCACACTTTTTTTTTAGTTTAATGGGAATTATTCCTGTACAATCATGCTTAGGATAGGTGAAACTGACCTGGGGAAGGGGGAGAGGAGGAGGGGGGAAGGAGAAGATAAAGGGAGCGGAGGAAATTGGGTGGGTGGGCACTGGACAGAGGGAAAGCTGCTTTCCTTTCCAAAAGGAAAACATTGCGATTGTGAACAGTATCACTGTTTTTCAGCATTTCCCCCAGCTTTTTATTCTACAGCAGGCACATGTAGCCTCTCACTCAAATTTAAATCAAAGCTGTCCTTGGCCATGTCTAGAGCAGACCTTCATTTCACTTTAGATAGTCGTGGTTTCCCTCAAAGAATCCTGGGAAGTGTAATTTGTGAAGGATACTGAGAGTTGCTAGGAGACTCCCTATTCCCCTCACAGAGATACAATTCACAGAAGAGGGGCTGACTGTTAAACCACTCTGGCTGCTGAAGCTCTGTTAGGGGAATAGAAGTCTCTTAACAACTCTCAGCACCCTTCACAAACTACACTTCCCAGCATTCTTTGGCAGAAACCACGACTGTTTAAAGTGGAATCAATGTCTGGCATGGGTGTGGCCCCCTGATTAGGCAAGCCAGACAGCTGTGAGTCTGGCTTTTAGAACAGTGACAGCTGGTTTTCACTGAGCATGCCTAGAGTCCAATATTACATTTCTTAAATTAATTAAAAATCAGCCATGCAGTTTTTAAAAAACTTTTAAAATGCGGAAGATGAAAGTCAGGGTATGGGGAAAGGTCAGCATTAGGATTACAGGTACCCTGTGAACATGGCTGATTTTTAATTAATTTCAACAAATTTCTAAAACTCTGACAGAAGAAAGTCCAACAGAGGTCTGGATTCCCCCCCCCCTTGTTTTACACTTGGAACTCTCAATTCTGACTTTTGTGTATCGCCATGAAAACTTAGAGGGTTGTTAAGGAAACATTTCTGAGATCAAGACTATGTTTTGTAAGGTTTTGTTTTGGAATGAGCTTATGGGAAGCATCAGAATGGCACAGGGGTATTTTCAATTTAACATTGTAAAATGTGAAAAATCCGTGCTGACTATAGTATACAGCCACTCTCGTGGCTGTATAATACAAGCAGTTTTATTGTATATTTTTATATACAGTTCTATGTTTCCTTTTGGAAATCGAAGGGGCTTTCCCTCTGCCCAGTGCCCACCCTCCCAATCTCTTCCCTTCCCTGTTCTTCCCCTTCCCCCTCCTCCCCCCTCCCTACCCATCCCCCAAGTCAGTTTCACCTATCCAAAGCATGATTATACAGGTGTAAATCCCACTGAACTCAAGAAATCATGTAAATGATCAAACCTGCCCTCCCCTCCTCCTCCCTCCTATCCCTTCACTTTTGCCCTCTCCCTCCTCCTACCCTTCCAATCCCCCCTCCTTCCCCTCCCTTTCTACTTCCCTCTCCTGTTCCTTCCCCTCTTCCTCCTCTATGGTCAGTGTTACCTATTCTAAACATGATTTCATGGGAGTAAATCCCATTGAACTCAGTAAGCATGCAAATGATCAAACTTCCCCTTCCTGTCCCCTCCTCCTCCTGCCTGCTCCCCTCCCCCTCCCACCTGCCCCTCTCCCTCCCCTTCCAATCCCCTCCCACTTCCCCACTTCCTTCTCCCCTCTCCTCTCCTCTCCCCCATATGGTCAGTTTCACCTATCCTAAGCATGATTGTAGGCAGGATTAAATCCCACTGAGCTCAAGAAACATTCTCAGCAAACTTGCACAGGATCCCATTTCTAACCTCCCAGATTAAAAAGCAAAGAAATACACTAATAGGCAAAAAAAAAAAAAAAACCCTCTTGTGGTTTAAGAATGTATCAATAGTCAACAGATATTTCTATCAAACTTTAAAACGCAGGGAAATTGGGGAGCTATAGTGAATGTGCCAGGGGAGCAGGAGACCTGACCTCCACTCTGAGATATTGTACTGCCCTACAAATTTGTAAAAAATGCAAACACAATTTGGGCTGGTCTTTCACAGTCCAATCCACTTCCTGTGTAGCTTGGAAGAATTTGGTAACATGTGCCTCTGAGCATATGATGAGTGGTGGCAACACCTGCAATCAGCCTAAATAACAGAAATAAGGCATATGCTGTGCTGATCTTGTTTTAGCAGGGAGGAAGCAACAATATTAGGACGGATGATATAATTCAGATAGTCACTTTAAATATGTTTGATTTACTTTGCAATTTTATTGAAGCATTTTCCTTTTCTTCTGTTTCTGTGAGTATGTGAAGTACAGCAACACTTTGCATAATTTACACTAAAAAACTTCAAAAACAATTGTGGAATATTGGCACTGTCTATTCTCCAGAATAGTCTCCAGTGGACATGACGAGTATCTCAGTTTGCACAAGATAAAACAATGGGAGGTGAAATATATTCTAGCAAATTTCTAGGTGTGCTCTGTGTTTTTAATTGACCGTGCCCACCCTTCGTTAAGTAGGGTGATTTAAGCATAGCAGGCTGAACACGTGCATCTTGGGCACGCTAAGTTTGTTTTTTCCAACAGCTAGATTCATTGCTTAAGTAGAAACATATTGTAATCAGTCTGATTTTATATCAAAGTGCAGTTTCAGCTGCCCAATTTCCTTGCTTTTTAAAGTTTGATAGAAATATCTGTTGGCTATAGGTATGTTCTTAAACCACAAGGGTTTTTTTGCCTATTAGTGAATTAATATGTACACAAAATGAAAAATAAAATGTAAGATATACACCAAACAATACAGTTAAAATGACAACTCAACACTACACAATGATCAGCAGACAATAAGTTTTTAAAAAATCATTCTGAAAAGACTTGGCATAATAATAAAAAAAGGTCTTAAGCATACGTCAAAAAAAGTGGATTGTCTGAGTATGCTTAAAATTTTAAATTAAGGTTCTAGCACATTCTATAGAGCAGGGATGGGGATCTCAACTCCCATTACCTCCAGCCAGCAAGCATGGCCAATGATCAGGGATGATGGAAGCAGAAGTCCAACAAGATTTAGAGGGCCTTATAGTCTCCATCTATTTTCTGGAGTCTCTCATATATTGTGCTCACATACAACTTGATCTCCATGTACCCACACTTTACCTTGGTCTTCAGCTGGTCCTTTTTTTCTTCAGGTTACCTTAAATACATACAGTTTGCTTCCAAACATGGATGGATGTAATAAAGATGTTCATGTTTGATCTTGGATATCATAATTTGTTTGCAAATTGCTCTGAGCTCCTCTGATGGAAAGTGTTTATACTAAAGGACAAGGACTGGCTGGCTTTATAAGTCATGACTCATGCATGACCAGTTGCATCATGTGATTTCCATTCCAGCTGACTTATAGACTGAGTGTATGGATTCATAAATAGAAATGAATAAAAAAATGTAGGCCAGAGGTGCAACAAATAAATTTGCCTAATAAAATTGTAACCCACCCTGATATTGGATAAGGTGGAGTCCAAATTCAATAATCTTTACATGACAGAGCTTTGTATAGTTTACATCTGGAAATGAACCTGGATTGATTGGAGTTCCTATGTCTTGCAACTAGTTCTTAAATTTTATACAAACTTCCTCCTCTGTACCAATAAAATTTGGATATGCTTGCAGAGATAAGAATAAACCATATTCCAGATAATTTGGGAGTGGCCATATGTAAGTGATAGAGCATATACTTTCCATGCAGATGGTCCCAGGATAGGGTTGCCAGGTTCAAGGTCTGAGACTGATCCTGTATCTTTAGGAGAAGAGAAAGTTAGCCAAGTGCAGGTGTTCTTGCCAGGTGGTTGCCAGGCCCAGCCTCCAAGAGGTCTTTTGTATCTTTAAAAGTTGTGCAGAGGGAAGGGAGAATTACACCTTGTGGTTTTTCCCATTACAGGGTTGCAAGAACACCTGCACTTGGGTGACTTTCTCTTCTCCTAAAGATACAGGATCAGTCTCAGGCCTTGAACCTGGCAACCCTATCCCAGGACCATTGCCTAGTACTGATGGGTGTCTGAAGGAATTTTTCCAACAGGGAGTAAATGCCCTAACAAACATGCAAAATTAGTATCACAAGAATGATCTATCATTTCTTGTAGTTCTGGTGGTAGTGAGATCTGGGTAGACCTAGCATCTGAGAACCTAGTGTTCTAAGTCTACCTCTCCTTTGGTTTTGATTGGGGTACACTGGGCATCCATGTCCTTCTCCACCCACAGCTGAAACCCTCAATTCTTTTTTTGGTTCCCGCTAGCTCTTAATCAATTGCACTGCTCCTACAATTTGCTTCAACCCCCCTACAATTATCTAGAAGCACACACACTCCAGAATAAGACTGGACTACAGTTTAGGGTTGTCATGCACTACTCTAGCTCCTCCTTTCACCCAGCAAGATGGGTATCAAACCCAGGGCTACCTTGCAGGGCTGGCATAAGCCACACACTCTTAATCACAGCCGTGCTCCTTGAATATGGGTATAATAATCATCATCTTTATCTGCCTTGGCAATGGCAAAGCTTTTTTAAAATATTTACAGATGGGGGAGCACTCTTTTTTTTGGGGGGGGGAAGGTGTGTGTGAAATAATACCAGAATTAGTAAGATCATGAACTGCCTTTTGTTTTTGGGTGCCTTTTCCCAATCACAAGTATATTAAAATCAGAAGCAGTTTGCTGGGTTGGGTGGAGCCACTGCACTAGCTGCTCAGTAGGCAGGTCAGTGTTGTCACCAGGAGGGAAAGGTAGAGAGTCAAGACAGGGAGGAGATCAGTGTGGTGCAAAGGCCCTGGCAGGAGTGCTGGACTGGCTCCACTGGTGCATTTGAACCATGCCACTTTCTCCCTCCCAGTATACAATAGTGCCCTACCTGTTGCTAAGCTAGAATAATGTCTCTGCCCCACCTGGTGAGCCATTTCTGACTAATATCCTGGATGCCTCAATTATTTTCTTTTGGCCACCATTTATCCACCAGGAAAGACTACCTTAAATGGCTTAAAATGAACCAAGAAGTCCCTTCTAGTAGGGATGGGGGAGAAATTCCATTTAGTTCAGCTGAATTTGTTCAATCTGCACTTTCTGAAATAATATGAGAACCGAAACACAGCCGTCCTTCGAAATTCACACTTACCTGAATTTTGTGATGCAGCCCTCCAACCAAGCTATGTTTTTAAAAATGCATATATTTGGGGAAATGTGCATAAAAATGAATATTTTTGTGAAAATAACATTCAAAAATGCATTAGGAGAAATTGCTAGAAAATGTGTACACTAGTCAAAACTGCACACAAAAATGAATTTATTCAGAGAAATGTGCACTAAAATGCGGAAGAATTTTCATGAGGATTTAAAAAAAATATTACGAAATGTTGCAGAAATGTAGAGAACTGAATTTAAGATTAGAAAAATAATGAGAAAGTGAGAGGACCATTCCATCCCTACCTTCCATAGACAATAGCCTTCTTTTTGTCTAAGGCCCCATCTGCCCCATACATTTAAAGCGGTATCATACCTTCCTAGAGGCATCTAGTTGGCCCTTGTGAGAACAGATTGCTGGATTAGATGGGCCTTTGGCCTGATTCAGCAGGGTTCTTATATACGCTGCTCAAGGGCACCCTTGGAGGAAGCATGACATAAAAATGAAGCAAACCATGAAGGGTGATGGGGAGAAGGAACCAACACCCATCCGTGACCATACATATGATCACAAAGATGTCTGAGCAAGTTCCAAACCGCTGTAGAGAGCTACAGCTGCTGCCACCACAGTCACTCCGAGGCTAAAAGAGAAGTTAGCGGTGCTGCAGAACTCAATTCTGAGAACCAAAAAAGCACAGAGAACTGGCCAGATTCCTTGGCATTCCCTGCAGGAGACGCCTGTGCAGCTGGCGGGGAAAGGGCCACTGAGTTCCTTTGAAGGCATCCTGCTTGTCATTCCTCTATCGTTCTTGCCCAGACTCCTACAACAGCTGCTCTTTATCAGAGCTGCAGTACTTGTGGCATGGCACCCACCCACTCAGCATCGATAGCAGAAGCTAGCCGCTGACTCTTCTTCCAGCAATCACAATGAAGTGCAGGAGGAAAGCCACAGTCAGTGTAAGCGTGACAACTCAAGGCTAGAACAAGAGCGAAGGAGCCCTGCAGCTGGGTGAAGCCAATTGTGGCTAGTCTAGCATGCCGCTGCTGTTGCTTCTTCAGTTTCTTTTACTGATGCTTTTGTCAATACATCTCTCTAGTCTTGATGCCCCGAGGTAGAGCAGAGTATAACGCTATATGGTCACCTGCGACCATAAAGCATGGGTTTTTTTGTTGTTGTTCCAGCCAGCCAGAGGGCCGCATTCCCTCCTGGGAAACCTTCCGGGGGCCACATGCCAGTGGCGAGTGGGGCCAGAGGCAAAAGTGGGCAGAGCAATGAATGAATACCTTTGTGCAGTGGGCTAGTTTCTACAGACAATCACACACCCCTCTCCATCCAGGCAAGAGGGATGCATTCCAGCTAGGCAAAAGCATCCAAGGAAGATGTGAAGCAAGGCTAGTGAGGGCTGCCACTTGGAGAAAGAGAGTGTGGCTGGAGAGGGGGGTATTGACGAGGGAGAGTCTTGATGGCCAAACAGAGAGAACTGGGGAGTTGCATTTGGCCCCTGGGCCTGAGATTCCCCACCCCTACCCAGGGGTTTAGTTGTTCAGTGTCTCCGAGGGCCTTAGACCCCTTACTTTTTTGGGAGCAGGGTCCCTATGTCTCCATATTTTATTTATTTTTATTTATTAAATTTATTAGTCGCCTGTCTGGCTGGTTGTCCAGCCACTCTGGGCGACACGCAACATGCTACAAGCCATTCAGCATGAAAGGGAGTCACCGAGAAGAGTCTTCTAACATGCTTCCTTGTTTTTTCCTATTGATTGGAGCCAATCAGAGTGAAAGGAGGTGAGCTAACCACTGAGAATATTCTTTTCAGTAGCCAACACTCCTCCCTCTCATTCTTACTGGCTCCAAGGGAGAAGGCATTAACAAGGATCTCATTCTCAACCCAGCAGCAAAAAGGGGAGACGTGGCTGATGATCCGCAAAACCTGTCTGAAATCCTCCATGGGGACTAAATTGTTTTTTTTAAAAAAATGGGGTCACCCATGTTCACTACTATATATTTGTCACACTAACAGGCTGTTCCACATCTGTGGACCCACATAAGAATCAAAGGGTGTATATTGTCCCCACTCTCTTTAAACTGAAGTGATTCATTCCAGGTATCTAGGCAATTTCCACAACATAAAATTGCATCCAACTGGAAAAGAGACTTTAGGAGGTGGAGATTAATTACCCAAGAAGTCTGTCTAGCCTAAGTAAGACATCAAGCTAAAATGGATGATTATGAAAGTCTCAGCACAGGATAGCATTATCTGTGCCGGCATTGTTTATGAATGAACATTTTTTGGAAAGATATTCTCCTTAGAGTACTAAAATCCCAGAGCTCTTCTTTCAAACAAATACACACATTTGCTGGCTCAAAGGAAGAGTTAGAAAGTGTGGGAGAAAGAAACTCTCTGTAGTCAGTACCTGAGTGATAGGTGTTTCACTGTCTTTACTGGATGCTTGTTATTCAGCAGTTGGTAGAACTGCCTCCAAGTGATGGGCATCATTCTAGACTTGCCCTACATCTGGAGGGGCCACATGTGTAGAAACATAAGAAAATCCCTGCTGGAGTAGGCCAAAGGCCCATCTAGTCCATCACCCTGTTCTCACAGTGGACAATCAGATGCATATGGGACGCCTGCAAGGAGGACATGAGTGTAACACCACTCTTCCCACTTGTGGTTCCCAGCAACCAGAAGCATACTGCCTCTGACAGTGGAGGTGGAATATAGTCATTGTGCCTAGTAGCTCCATGTGCATCCCTTCATAGTATTATTTATTAATTAAATTTACATCCCGCCCTTCCTCCCAGAAGGAGCCCAGGGCGGCAAACAAAAACACTCAAAGCACTCTAAAATGTTTTAAAAACAGACTAACATATATTAAAACAAAACATCTTTAAAAACATATTAAAACAAAACATCTTTTTAAAAAACCTTTAAAAACATCTTAAAAAGCAATTTCAACACAGACACAGACTTGTACGTTGAAGCAATCACCAGATACTGGGATCAAAGAGGGAACAGTCCATCATGGTTAGCTGCTGTTTGCAAAACAATGCTAAATGAACTCTCTGTCCAGCTCCCAGCAGGGAATTCAAACCTTTGCGAGCTGATCCGCACAATAGCATCCACACAAAACCAACCTAAAGATCCAAGGTGCCTTGTCCGTCATGAACCTGACAATTTTTGCAGTCATCAGCTCTCTTCCAAGTGTCCCTTCTATTGGTTGTGAGGCAGGTGACTACTGGAAATGGAGTGCCACTACAGAAAATGCCCTGTGAAAGACCCTCTTCAAAGAGATGCCCCTAAGTGTCAGGTTAAAAACTTATTTTCCTGTGCCTTCCGCAAAGGAATTCTCTTGTCATTCTTAACTCTCATATTGCTTTGATATTACTATTGATTTTATTATTGTTTTATGGGATGATGTTCTGATTAAAAACCTATACAAAACATAATTTGATTTTGGCTGCCTTGGATAGCTGATTAGATAGGTGAAACAAAACATTTAATAAAACAAAATGTATTTAGGGATTTTTTAATCCTTTCTTTCCCCTCCAAAAGGTGGTTAAAATAAATTTAAAACATTTGCTCTGTCCCCTAAGTAAAAAGGCTTTAGATTCTGTTCGCCACCATAGGAAGAACAAGGTTGAGGCAGATATGGTTGCCCCAATCAACACTTGGGTGCTGGGAAGCATGGACTATGGTGGCACTGCTATAGAAAGGAAACACACACACACACACACACACAGAGAGAGAGAGAGAGAGAGAGAGAGAGAGAGAGAGATTACCAATACAAGCCTCACATACTCACATACAGGGTGGTGGCCAGAGTGTTGGTCAAGGACCATGGAGACCCAGGTTCAAATCCCCACTTAGCCATGAAGCTCATTTGGTGACTTTGGGCCACTCATGACCTCATAGCTTAACCTACCTCACAGGGTTGTTGTAAGGATAAAAAGGAAGGCAGTGGGAAACCATGTACATTGCCATGAGCTCCCAAGGGGAAAACTGGGATAGAAGTATTTATTATTACTACTGCTGTTATTGATTCCATTTCTTCAATACAATACATAGAGTTGTAGCCAATTAAGTCCTACTCAAAGTAGACTTATTGCAATTAATGGACAAGTTAGTCATGCCATTAATTTCAATGGTTTTACTCTAAGAAGGACTAACATTGGATATAACTCATAAGAATCAGGGATGGGGGGAAATTCCATTTAGTTTGCATTTAAAGGCAAGCCTACCTAATCCACACTTTCTGAAATAATATGCAAACTGAAACTCAGCCTTACTTCAATATTCAATCCTATGAATATTGCAATGCAGTTCTTCAGCCAAGTAATGTGTACAAAAATGCATGTGCTAGGGTTTACTTAGCAGGATCTGCACTCTTGATGAAAGTTGGAAGATGAGCTGGTCTTTGGAGTCTGTAGAATTGGTAATGATACTAGGATGTGCTGGTTCTTTGGTGACTCTGCCAACGCCCTCCCATCCCTCTAAATCAAACCCACTTCCCTGTGGATATATCAAGCTTCTTAATGACTCTTCCCAGTTGCCAGTGCGCAATAAGTTCTTCTCCCTCTCTCATAATACTAGAACTCATGGACATTCAAAGAAGCTGAATGTTGGAAGATTCAGGACAGACAAAAGGAAGTACTTCTTTTCTCAGTGAATAGTTAAACTATGGAATTTGCTCCCACAAGATGCAGTAATGGCCACCAGCTTGGATGGCTTTAAAAGAAGATTAGACAAATTCATGGAGGACAGGGCTATCAGTGGCTACTAGCCGTGATGGCTGTGCTCTGCCACCCTAGTCAGAGGCAGCATGCTTCTGAAAACCAGTTGCCGGAAGCCTCAGGAGGGGAGAGTGTTCTTGCACTCGGGTCCTGCTTGCGGGCTCCCCCAGGCACCTGGTTGGCCACTGTGAGAACAGGATGCTGGACTAGATGGGCCACTGGCCTAATCCAGCAGGTTCTTCTTATGTTCTTATGTTCTTAATAGGGGATAATATTGCTCTTCCCAGCAGCTGTGAACCTGCCCTGCATGTTAACATGAGTGTAAGAATGTTGTATGAATATATTCTTGCACATGGTTTTTAAAGCTAGGCTAAAGAGTTGTGGACCTTCCCCATTAGTCCTATAGACAAGGTGGGGCAAATGGGTGCACTGGCTTCCTAGAATTGTGCCTTGGCCCCCCTGGGATTTTTTTGGGAAAATTGTCTTTTTAATTTATGACATGACAGACAATGACAGCCTCCATTTAAAGAACTACAGCTTGTTTTAAGAACAGGAACAGCATAAGTATAGGACCTCTGAAAAATTCAGAGCATAAGGCAGGCCAAGTGCACAGCAAAAGTCTCATCTGGAAGAACCCACAAAAGTCTGTCTATCAAGATTTTCCCTGACTGCAGGTGGATTTTTCATGATCACAATCACCCTGTAATTTCTTAAGGGATCCTGAAAAAACCAGCTTGTATAGTACCTTGACCCTTGAAGTGTTAAATATTAGAACTCTGTATTATAGGCTACAGTTAGACTCTACCCCTTGGATTTTCCTTTGCTCTACTTTTCATTTTCATTTTCAGTTGTGTTCTCTACCTAGCCAGCCATAAAGAAGCATGTTTGTTTGTCTGCAATAAGGAGTAAGAGTTTGTTTATTCTGCAGTTACGATGAGTAGAGCAGGATTAGATGCTTATTGCTCAAGGGTGAAATAAAGAGATAACATAATGTGATACAAAAAAAATCTACCCCAAGTTACCCTTTACTCTTTTAAAGCACTCATTATGCTCACAATCATAGTGGCTATTTTCACTTTTTCTTGAGTACTTGATGACAAAGGATGAAAATAGCCCTAGAGGGACAGAAACACTGCTTTGCAAACTATAGCTAACTGGCTGGCCACATAGGCAGTAACTCAGGCCTACTTTCTGATTTTCCCAATATAGGCTGCTCAGCATTAGCTTTTTCAGGGTTTCTGGGCAGAAAAAATCAACCCAGCCATCAGTAAAAAAAAAAATCAAATTGGTTTCCACAATTAGTTTCCAATTGCTTTATATAGCAACTGGTTGTTTTCCCTTGATTGTCCAACAGGAAGGAAAATCAAAAGATCGTGTCAAAGACTAAAAGGAGGGTCTCTCAAGGAGGAGCTGACACCTTTTCATATCCCCTCGTTCACTGTATCCTTAACATCCTTTTTGTCTTATGAAACAAAAATATATGCCAGTCATTTAACTACTAGCATCCATACTAAATTTTCTGTTAACTTCATTTTTGCATAGTCATTATGTAAGTTAACACACTGTCTGCACAGAGAAGGACTGAAGGGGAAAGTCACCGCCTTTCCTTCCCCCTGGCCTGGCCCTCACATCCTCTCCACCTGTGACGGGGCAGGAGAATTGGCTGCTGCTATGCACCTGCCCCCCCAAAAGCATTCCCCATCTAATGAAGAAGGCTGATTACAAGGCTGTCTCCATTGAAGTCTTCTGAATTAAGCAGTGCATTTTTATGGTGCATGCCATGGCTGCTTGCAGAAGTGATTCACTCTCTTGTCCCTTATTATACTACATTATAGTCTCCTGCAGAGTGATCTTGGAGACACTCCAGGCAACAATTTATTGCCAGGAGAACAGAACTAGTTATTCCATATTTCTGGATTGTCATTGCTGGTTTCATTGTATAAAGGACTCTCTTGATAATTGATATTGAACAATTTCACTCTTCATTTAGCAGGGGGATATATGTGAAGTCTCCAGTTCTAAGAGAATTTCTCAACCTCAATATAGAAAATAGGTGAAGTCTTGTGCAGCCTAAACAATGCATGATGTAAGATGATAGCTGCATTACTTATAAATATGGCTTCATGCATTACACTTTTAATCAAGTTAATTTTATGTGCAAATGTGAGTTCAGGAGCATAGTTTAACAGACATCCTCTCCTTAAAGTTGTTTTTTTTTAAAAAAAATAGGTGGCATTAAGCAAGTACATGAGTAATAAACAACCAAACAGCCATTGCAGATTTCCTGTGTGTGGAATGTGGCTCTTAAAAAAAAAGAGTATCTGTTTCTGTTTCCATACCCCCAAACTACATGGATATATAATATATGGTGGTTGTGGTGATGGGATAACAGAAAGCAGAATGCATTAATGGTTTCAGAAAAAGAACGGAAATGTGTCATCATACATGAACCAAAAGCCAAGGTGATTTTCTTTGAGGAGCACCAATACAAGCTAAGGCGGTCAACATCATGTGTTGGTTAAAGATGTTTTCCCCTAGTTTAAGTCTGAGTCCCTGTTTTATAACTATTGGAGTGATGAATGGAACTGTTGTCTCCTTGGGATTTACCTAAGAAAAGTGGAAACAATGTTAGCAAAGAATCTCTCTCTCTCTCTGCCTCTCTCTCTCTCTCCCTCCTTAATTTTGGATGTTCAAAAGGGGCTTGAAAATGATAATCTCCAGAATTTAGGGATGGAATCCATGTGTTGCTGTGAATCTGCTCTGTCCCCACCCACCCCTGAACCAAGGAGGAGGTGGCAAGAGAGGAGCCCCTCCCCGTGGTCAGAATTAAGCAGATTTTTCACCCATCCCAGCCTGAAGCCTGTTGCCTACCCCAAGGAGTGGCACCTCCTGTTCCTCCTCCACGGTTTGGCCCTGCTTGGGGAGATTATTACCTTAGTCTCCCCTCATTTGTTCTGCCCATGAGCTCTTCTCCTGCCACCTCCTTCTCTGTGCTGCAGGGGAGGCAGGCATGGGGCAGATCTGCCACCGGCAGGGGGCGGATTCCATCCATACTCTAGATTCCCATGGGAAAAAGCACAACAGGAGTACATAGGCATCGTCTTTACAACAGTACTGCTCTGCAACACATACTGGGTTCGCTGTTTGCTGGTTTGCTGGAGGAAAGCAGGGGACACTACCTTTAATTCAATGGTAACCAATGTGGTGCTCTCCAGATTTTGTTGAACTACAGCTCCCATCATCCCTGATCACTGGTCATGCTGGTTGAGAGTCATGAGAGTTTGAGTCCAACAACATCTGGAGGGCACCACACTGGTTCCTCCTGCTTTCGTTCTTCACACAGTACTTCTACATGAGGCATTGGTGGCAACTACTTTAAATGGCTTTTTACAAGGGAAATTAATAAAGTTGGGGTTTTGTACCAATGGCCCTCCCACTACAGCTCTGTTTGACATAGCCGCCTCTCTTCGTGGCCTCATTGATCCTCTGCAAAGGTTTTTTGGGGGAGGGAGTACAGGGGACCGCAGAGGGAGAGAGAGGCCAGTGGCTAGCACAAGATCCCTTCACCTGATCCCTCCCCCAGTACAGCTCATACAACTGTGATAGGGATGGGTGCATCTGTCAGTTTGGCTTTCTCTCAGTTTCTCATTTTTCCAGTCTCAAGTTCAGTACTCCACATTTTCACACCAGTATGCAAAAAAAGCGTGAAAATTCATTAGCATTTTAGTGCAAATGTTTTCTTTACATGGACATTTGCAAAGTAAGTTCTCCTTATATAAGCCATTGCTGTATGTCATTTTCACATGCACACTTTACCGCAGTATATGCATTTTTGTGCTCATTACATGGCTGGAGAAGTGCACTGCAGGTTCAGAGAAGTGCAAATGTCAACGGTTGGCTGTGTTTTGGGTTGCCCATTGTTTTAGAAAGTGCAAATCAGTCAGGTTCTCATTTAAATGTGAACTGAACCAAATTTCTCCCCCATCCCTAAACTGACATAATTCCCATTGTTCAGATCCCAGATCTTCTCCAGCTCAAATGTTCTCCCTCTCTTCCTCTGTTTTGGCTGTAAGGAGATGGGAAGCATTTGCTTCTGTTTTCAGTGAACAGTGGTTTGTCACATTTCTGAACTCAGACTAACTGTGCTTAGTGTTAGCTATGGTTTATTGAAACAAGCCAACTTCAAAGTGTTGTTACCACCCCGGTTTGTTTCAATAAACTATAGACAGTGCTAACTGCAGTTCAGAGCTTGGAAAAGTTACTTTTTTGAACTACAACTCCCATCAGCCCCAGCCAGCATGGCCACTGGATTGGGCTTATGGGAGCTGTAGTTCAAAAAAAGTAACTTTTCCAAGCTCTGCTGCAGTTCCTGACTAGGATATAATGCACTGAAGTTAGTTTAAAAAGGAAGCAGATGCTTCTGATCCCCTCCTCACAGCCCCATCAGAGGAAGAGATGGGAGGAAGGAGTGCACAAACCAAAGTTCAAGCACACAACAGCTAAACTATCATTTTTTTCCTAGTGAACAGGGCCTACCTTTGAATATCAAATGCTGGCAATAGGGGAAAACAACATCTTAATTATTTGCTTCTAGGACTGCCCAGAGGTATCTGACTGATGCAAACTCTGAGTGCCAAATCTTTACGAAAGCCAAAGTGACAACATCTATGCACAAGAGAGAGGTATCATTAAGCTTGCAGGGACCCTGTGGTTTGCAGAAGCATTTATTAATTTCTTTTTTATCCCACTCTTCATTGACAAGTGATCCCAGGACAGGTCACATAATACATAGAACAAAACATCAGAACACAGTAGGGATGGGTGAGAAATTTGATTCAGTTCGCATTTCAAGCTGAAACTATCATATTCACACTTTCTGAAACAATATGAGAACCGAAACACAGCCATCCTTTGAAATTCACATTTGTTCAGATTTTGCAATGCAACAAATATTTACAAAAATGCATGTGTTAGGGGAAAGTATGCATAAAAATGAATATATGAGTGAAAATAACATACCAAAATGCATTACATGATGAGAAATTGCTTGCAAAAATGTGTACATTAATCAAAACTGCCTACAAAAGTGTGTTTATTAGGAGAAATTTGCACTAAAATGCTGGAGAATTTTCATGAGGATTTTTTAAAAAAAATATTGCAAATTGCTACAGAATGTGGAGAACTGTATTTAAGTTGGGGAAAACGAAAAACAGAGAGAACCAAAACTGAAAGATCATTCTGTCTCTGAAACACAGTAAACATTCAATAAAACATTAAAAACAACATGGAAATAATGCATAAATACCCTGTCTGTACCTTCTCAATATTAATATAACTGGCTTACAAAATCAAACACCCTCCCCATCAAAGACACAGAGGAAGGACGAGGTGAGTTTTTCGGTGGAACTGAAAACTAAACCATGTTGGCACCAGGCATATCCCAAGGGGGAAGCATTCCACAACTGCAATACATTTCTTTTTAAGGAAAAAAAACCCTACAGGAGTACTCTACTACCAGCAGGAAAAGCAGAAAACCAGGGCAGATGGAATGGAGTATTCTGGAAGGCTGGCTGACTGAAGTCTGCACAGGAACACATCACACTGCAACAGGTTATTGCAAGCCCCGCTTGTCATTGCTATTAGTTATATTGCTCCATCCGTATGCATGATGTTTTACAGACGACAAGAGAGCAAGGAATTGCCCCAAGCAGCATTGTGGAGGGAGCGGAGAAAGGAGAGAGAAATGGAGGCAGGTCTTAACAGGGAAAGAATGTGCTCTTGTTTGAAGTATACATGTTTAGGCAAGGTTACAGGCATAATTGTAATAGGGCAGGGAAACTAGGGGGTTATCTTCTTTCAAAAATCTGTTCACTATGCAGATAGACTTCTTGAAAGAGATCATACTCCTGGGCAGAACATGAAGCAAAAGAGACATAACTAAATTGGTCATTGGATCAGAACCTAAAACCATCCATTGACTGGTGCAGGCAGCCATATCTAAAGCTAGGCCTAGGTTCCTGGTCACTTGCGGAAACTAGGGACTGAAGAAGATGGTGCCTGAAGTGCAACAAGGAGAAAGTACTGCTCTTTTGACCAGACAAGAGCAGAAGACCACATTCAAAGAGTTAGGGCACTGTATGTACTGCTTTACAGAAAACAGTTCCCTATTGGAAGACATCTTCTAATTTTTAAAATTAATTTTTATTAATTTTGTAAAACACAAGGCTACAAATCATCAAAAACAAACACATGAGAGAAATCCCCAAAATTACTACAAAGGTGAGTCCAAATAAATAAGGACCTAGAGAATCCCCAGAACAGATTTAGGGAGTGTATGGTGGGGGGGGGACCTGGTGGTGGAAGTTCCACTGCGCGTGCAGAAATCCTTGCACTAATTGGATGTTTACTTAGCACTATGCTAGATACAACCCACATCCAACAAAGGTAGGTGTACTGTTTAGCCTGATTTTTCTGTCTCTCTTCACAAGTTCCATAGGGCGCAGCATGGAGTTCCCAAGATATTGGTAATTGATCTTGAATTTCAAAAAGACATCTAGTCCAAGCCTGGATTAAAGAGAAAGATGCTTAAGGAGGGAGAGCAGGAGCCTTGAGGGTGATTGTCAATAGAGAGTACCTGGACGGCAGATTGAGCAGGCAGATCATGTTCCCTGGTCACAGTCATCCCACTATGTGAGATGTATTGCACTTTTGTTTAAATTTACATCTGTACATATACACCAGCATATGAAAATGCAAATATGTGTCCTCTTTTGTCCTTTTGTGTGTGTGTGTGATGCATGTTTTGATGATATATAAAGCGGGTATCCTACCTACTGCTGCAACTACTATATCAGCCCGGACAAGTAGAGAATTCTCATACTGTATAGGCCAATTTCATGGCCAGATGCCACACATTCTGCACTTGGGGATGGGCTCTGATGCCTGTGCACACAGCCCCAGGTAGCTCAGTAGGCTAGTTCAGGCTTAAGCCATTTGGCTCCCAGATCAAGCACTAAATTCTCAACACCAGTGCTATGCCAACATCTGTCCTTCAGTTTCTCAAAAGCTATCCCTCTGATGTGAAAGAGACTTCCATTTGTCCACTTTATTCTCAGGGCGCTTGAGAATTTCTTTAGAATTTCTGTGGATGTTAGGTTTTGAGCTTACTTTATTGTTTTAAGGTTGCCAAGGATGGTACATGCTTTAATTTGGATTGGACTCAATGGCCTTATAGGCCCCTTCCACTATTCTATGATTCCATGTGGGTTTTTCTTTCTTTCCAGTAAACATTTCTCCAACACTCTGCAGCTTTTACCCATGCTTCCTGATCTGAAAAAAAGCTCCATGGGAGAAGTTAAGTCATGATATCTTCCTTTGGGCTTTTAACTGAAGTGCAGGCATTCAGGAGGGCTGCAGAGTGCAGGCCACTGGTGAGATCCAGAGCTTGGAAGTAACTTGTTATTTTTAACGAGTTACTTTTAATTCGTTACAATTTTAAATAACGAGTGGGTAATTCCATTACATTTGGCAAGTAACAGAACGAATAGTAATTTCCCTACTTTTCAGCTTCAACTTTAACGTTTCCACGTTAGGTTGGACGTTACTTGGGGGTGGGAACAAGGGGAAGTCAGCTCCTGGCTGTGATTGGTTAACACAAGACATGTGCCTCACACTGATTGGACCTCTGCGCAGACTCTCTCTTCCCTCATGATCTGTGTTAGGAGGCACGAGGGAAGAGGTTGAATAGGCAGGGGGAGCCTGCTAGCGTCTGACTCTGAGAGGAAAAAATGGACGCCGGAGGAAAAAGCCAGGGCAAGGACAACAACGGAGGAGAAGGCTGCAGCAGAATGGCGAAGAGCTGTGGAGGTGAGTGACGATTATTTGTGTGTGTGTGTGTGTGTGTGTGTGCCCCGGTGCGTGTGTTTTCACACAGTGGCCATGCTGGCTGGGGCTGATGGGAGTTGTAGTTCAAAAAAGTAACTTGTCCAAGCTCTGATCCCACCCTTCCTCCCAGTAGGAGCCCAGGGCAGCAAACAAAAGCACTAAAAATACTTTAAAAATCATAAAAACAGACTTTAAAATATATTAAAACAAAACATCTTTAAAAACATTTTTAAAAGCTTTAAAAACATTTTTTTTAAGAAAAAGTTTAAAAACATATTAAAAAGCAATTTCAACACAGATGCAGACTGGGATAAGCTCTCAACTTAAAGGACTTGTTAAAAGAACAAGTTCCTTATCACTTGAGGCTGCAGTTTTCCCTGGTTGAGTAAGCCCCATTGAATACATTGGGACTTGCTTCGGAGTAAACAAACATAAGATTGCACTATAAATATCTTTACAGGTTATATAAATAAACATATTTGATACTCATGCTTATATAAATATTTTCATAGAATCATAGAATAGTAGAGTTGGAAGGGGCCTATAAGGCCATCAAGTCCAACCCCCTGCTCAATGCAGGAATCCAAATCAAAGCATTCCCGACAGATGGCTGTCCAGCTGCCTCTTGAATGCCTCCAGTGTCGGAGATCCCACTACCTCTCTAGTAATTAGTTCCATTGTTGTATGGCTCAAACAGTTAGGAAGCTTTTCCTGATGTCCAGTCGAAATCTGGCTTCTTGCAACTTGAGCCCATTATTCTGTGTCCTGCACTCTGGGATCATTGAGAAGAGATCCCGGCCCTCCTCTGTGTGGCAACCTTTCAAGTACTTGAAGAGTGCTATCATATTTCCCCTCAGTCTTCTCTTCTCCAGGTTAAATATGCCCAGTTCCTTCAGTCTCTCCTCATAGGGCGTTGTTTCCAGTCCCCTGATCATCCTTGTTGCCCTCTTTTGAACCTGTTCCAGTTTGTCTGCATCCTTCTTGAAGTGCAGAGACCAGAACTGGACACAGCACTCAAGATGAGGCCTAACCAGTGCTGAATAGAGGGGAATTAATACTTCACATGATTTGGAAACTATACTTCTGTTAATGCAGCCTGATATAGCATTTGCCTTTTTTGCAGCCACATCACACTGTTGGCTCGTATTCAGCTTGTGATCAACAACAATTCCAAGATCCTTCTTGCATGTCGTACTGCTGAGCCAATTATCCCCCATCTTATAACTGTGCATTTGGTTTCTTTTTCCTAAGTGTAGAACTTTTACTTCCACCCAGTTTTGTCATGCTGTGTCCCTATAAGTATCCAATTGCATACTATGGTTGTACAATACTTCCTTTACATTTTAAGTATGCCTTGGGGTAGTCATGGTTCTCCATTGTTTTCATCCTGAGGGGCAGATAGGCTGAGAAATGATGAGTAGCCCATGGTCACCCACTACACTTTATAGCTTATTTTCATTTTGAAAAATTAATTAAAACAATTTACATGCAGGCAAAATTTATTAAGTGGATTCACACAATATGTGTAAAGCACATCCAACTCACATTTAAAGCGCATGACTTCCCCTAAAGAATTCTGGGAAGTGTCATTTCCCCCTCACAGTTATAGTTCTCACCACTCTTAACAAACTGCAGTTCCCATGATTCTGTGATGGGATTCATGTGCTTCAAATGGGTGTTGAATGTGCTTTAAAGGAATGGTGTGGATCTGCCCTAGGTATGATGTTCATTCAAGAGTGAATTGAAAAGAACAATTTTAAAAGATACTTCTTACTCTTACTCATTTTTCAGACCTCTTTCTGAAGTAAAGGGTCAAATCTGTAAAAACATTTGGAGCAGCCACATTAAAAGATAAGGGCAGGGTATTCCAGGCAGGGGGTTGCCAACCCTGCTTGGATATGGATGTCTTTGCAGAAGAACCCTAGTCAAGGTTTACCAACAGCACAGTCCAAACTATATCTACTTAGAAGTCAGTCCTGTCGAGTTCTATGGGGCTTAATCCCTTAGTAAGTGTGTTTAGAATTGCAGCCTTCAGGAGCCTCCATCTTTAATCCCCAAAGCTCCCATCTAACATCTCCACAACACTAGGTTCCTTTGTCTCTGCTGTGGCCTTCTGGTGACTGCCCTAGCCTGAAGGCAGTTAACCCTTCTTGCTGAAAGCAAGTAGGCTAGATTAAATGTTCCCTACCCAGGCTCATATATATAAAATATAAACAGCATTTTGTCAAAAGTATTTTTGTCTACATTTTATACCTCATCCTTGGTTTTCCAAGCTTGGCATGGAATGCTTCTCATACAGAATTAATTTGAAATGCTGCATATTTATTATCATAATCATCATATTCAAAATAAAAAATATATGTACCGCCTTCAAGTTGATTCCAACTTATGGTGACCCTATGAATAGGGTTTTCATGAGGCTGAGAGGCAGTGACTGGCCCAAGGTCACTCAGTGAGCTTCATGGCTATGTGGGGATTTGAACCCTAGTCTCATTTTGTTCTCACAACAACCCTGTGAGATAGTAGGTTAGACTGGCCCAGGCAGGGTTATTTAGTGAGCAAAAATGATGCAAATAGGATCTCTTTTAATTGTGCTATTGACCTGCTTACTTCCACTCTGACTGGGGCATCTTGCAGCATGGGGAAGAGATGGGGGCACATCACAGCTGAAGTTCACCCATATAGGAGCATTATCTCTTGTTTATTACAGAGACGCCTGTTGCAGGTTTTGCTGCTGAGAGCAGCAGTCAGTTAGTGCGACCACTTGCGTCACAGCTTGTTGATCCTGAGGAGGCAAAACTAGAAAGTGAGGTTCAGAAAGGAGGCCCTGTGCACGAGGAGGAGGAGGGCATGAAGCAGTGCCAGTTGCCCACAGCCACATCTGCAGAACAGCAAGTACCATGGCTTGGCTTTGAGAAAGCTTGTACATTTGTGAGCCAGAGTGGGAAAAATGTTGTTGTACGATGCAATTACTGCCTTCCAAGGATCAAAAATCTGAGATCAACTGTTTCCTCCTCATCCAATGTGAAGAAACATTTTGAGGTAAGCCTTTGTCCTGCTGGTCCTCAAAGAGTGTCCATTGTCTATTTATGTTTAAATTGTGAAGTTCCTCTTCCATTTTTTCTTGGATTCATGCTTTGTTCTTCTTCCTCAGGGGGCACACCCTGAGAAGCTGAGAGCAATTGAAGAAGCAATAAAGGCAAGGAGACGTGGCCTTCCTGAACCAATGCATGACACCTCTCCTCCCAAAATGCTGAAGCAGCAGCAGACAACCCTTGAGAGGTGGGGATCTGGCAGGGATCTGCTTCTTCTGGCAGCCTGCATACACCCTCGCTTCGAACTAGATCGGCTGGAATCGTGTCAGGCCACCACCCATACCAACAAGTAAGAACATTAGGGAAGCCCTTTGGGTGGATTACTCCAAGGGAAATGTTGTCTCAAGGGAGGCATCAGAGGGCTTAAGGTGGTAGGCAGGGGCTGGTCCTTTTCTTCCTGGGGCTCCTCATCACAACCTTGGGTTGCTGCAGGTAATCCTTAAGGGTCTGCTGTGCTGCCCCATGAGTGTGGTGACTTGGTCACCTTCCTACCTTCCATGTCATCATCCACAGGCTCAGGCTGGACCCTGAACCAGGGGACATGACAAACATCAGGAAATGAAGAGCAGATGATGGTTTCCTAACATATATGTGTTAACATATCCTCTCTCTTTCTTAGATACACAATGGAAGCCTTGCTGAAAGCTGAAATAAAGATGGGTGTACTTAATGAGGACAGTGATCAGTCTTCAGATAAAGACCAGGAAGGAGATGACTTAGAAGATGACTTCTTTAACTTTCTGCCCCAGGGCAAGAAGTCAGCAGTGGACACTGCTGAGGAGGAACTGGTGAGGTACCTGAGGTCTCCCAGCAGGGAAGTGTCATCACTCCATGGCTTTCCACATGTGCTGTGGTGTTTTTTGCAGCACAACACAGGCATGCCTTCAAGCGCCGCAGTAGAATGCCTGTTCAGTACTGGTGGCAACGTAATGACTGTAAAAAGACATTCCTTGTCTGACATGCTCTTTGAGCATCTTGTTCTTTTGAGACATAACAGAAACATATTATAAAAGCATTTCAAGTGTAAAATTTGATTTCAAGAGTTGGGGTATCTTCATTGCTTGGGGGGATGTGAGATTCTGTTATGCCATTATGTTAATCTTATGGATAAAATTTTTTATTCTACTACCCCCTGTGTGTGTGTGTTTATTTTTAATATTGTTTTAGGCTTCTTAGATGTGCAGCAGCCAAGGCCAGCACCTTGTAGGAGTTTTTAAAAAAAAGTAACTGAAATGTAATTGTAGTGATTACTTTTGAGAAAAAGTAAAGTAGTTACTTTCAGAGCAATTGCAATTGTAACGGTAATTACTACTTTTTTGGGCCAAGTAATTGTAACTGTAATTTATTACTTTTTAAAAGTAATCTTCCAAGCTCTGGTGAGATCATTGGAGACTGAAAGAGTACACTCACAAACACCTATTGGACACCTTACAAACAAAGTGCAATAAAACCCCTGTGCCCGGGTCATCTCTGAGAATTTATCTCCATGTTGATCATTTCAGAATGCAATTTCTTTTCGCATTAGCTGATGGACAATGGTTAAAAAAAAACACACACAGGAGAAATTTCCAGCTCCTGGCCTACTTGACAGTGATACCCACACAAACATCCGTAGCCAGAAGGCTCCCAGCTTCTCCTTGCAACTGCGGAAGCTGCAAAGTATCCTGTTAACTTGACTGTGAAAGACTAATTATTGAGCTTCTTATTCTCTTCTGTGCCACAGCCCTTCATTAAGAAACACAGGGATCTAGATGGTTGGCTCATGTGTCAGGGTGATGGAGATGCAAGACAAGGGTGTGGGGGGATAAGTGGGAAGTTTCGGTTTTATTAAGACCTGAGGAAACAAAGCTGCTGGATCACGTTGTGTGTTATGTGCCTTCAAGTCGATTATGACTTATGCCGACCCTATGAATCAGTGACCTCCAATAGCACCTGTTATAAACCACCCTGTTCAGGTCTGTGGCTTCCTTTATGGAATCAATTCATCTCTTGTTTGGCCTTCCTCTTTTTCTACTCCCTTCTGTTTTTCCCTGCATGGATTATGTTACTTCCTTTAAAATATACAGGAGTGGAGTCACATGGGGATGGCCGAGAACAGAATATGTCTTTGAAGGAAGGTAGTCCAAGAAGATCTTTTAAAAATGACTTACTCTTCGCATGTTCTGAATGCCGACAGGCAGACACTCTGTTAAACTCTACTGCAGTTCCAGCGAACCTTTGGCCCTCCAGATGTTGCTGAACGACAACTCTTATCATCTCTGACCAGTGGCTATGCCTACTAGGACTGATGGGAGTTGGGCCAAAGGTTCCCCACACCTGCTCTACTGCATTTGCTGAGCCATTTCCATTTGACAAATAGATCTCAGTGGATGGGCTGGAGATCCCATTTCCAATTACAGTGGATGGGATGAACATTTTCAGCAGGCCCAGTCTTTGGTGAATTGCAAAAGATTAAGGGAAGAAACACACTCACTGTTCTGCCAGTTTCGATGCATCTCTACGCCTTGTGTGGTGGCACCCAACACTAGTCAAACCCCACCCCTTTTTACTGTAAAATCTGGTGGGAGCCACTTGAGTGCTTTTTTAAAAAAAAAAATCAGCTTCAAAGAGATTTTGCAACTGATTGGCAGATCAACCTGTTCCCCCTCCAAGTGTGGCTAATGGAAACGCTGTAGATGACTAATGTGTTCATAGCCTAAAAGGACGGCAGCAAGTCCAGCAATGGCAGCCAAAACATCTGAGAGGCTGAGGAAGAGGACAGAATTTCATTATCACCACCCCTCAGCATCTCCCCTTTTATTTATTTATTACATTTAAATCCCGCCCGTCCTCCCAATAGCTGCCCAGGGCAACAAACAAGAACACTAAAAACACTCTAAAACATCTTAAAAAACAGACTTTAAAGTATACTAAAACAAAACATTTTTAAAAACATATTAAAAACATCTTCAAAAGCAATTTTCAGCTGCCACTGTCTCCTACTTGTAGGAGAGAGAAGGGAGTCAGCTGTAAACCGGTGAGAAAACTCCACCTCTCAAGATCTAACTATTGGGCAGTATGTCCATGAATACTAGTTCCTGGGAACTGCAAGTTGAGAGAATGCTATTCTATTCAGGTCCTTCTGTCAGGCTTCCTATAGGCATCTGGTTGGCTACCGTGACAACAGGGTGCTGGATTAGATGGGCCTTAGGCCTGATCCAGCAGGGATGGTCTTTTGTTCTTTTGGGCTGCATCAAAGTCACAGTCTTTCTACATCCAAAAGCACTGTGACCGGAAGAAAATGGAGAGCCCTGTTAAAATCATCATCTGATCGGAAGCCAGAGCTGTCAGAGCTACCACTCCTTTTCCTCCCCCCACCTCCTCTTTGCATGGCATTTTCCATTTATGGAGAGCTTGAGGGGAGCCGATCAGAGTGAAAAGAGTTCCTATTAGTTCCTGCTTCAAAAAGCCAAGTTGTGGAGAGTGAGAAGTCTGTAATTGCAGAAGAAGAAACAGTGAATCCTGATGATAGCATCCCTTCTACATCATCAAGTAGTTTGGTAGGCGCAGGTGATAAATATGTAGATGCTGAATTCAGTAACTCAAGCAATATCTCTGATAGTGAGAAATGACAATCAAATGGTGACTGTGACAGACTAGCAGAAAGCAGTATTCAAGCCTGGCAGGATTATTCTATAATCTTAGAAGGGGGTGTGGCTATGACTATTATGAAGGGAACTTGTACTTCTGAATTTGCCGCTACAGTACTGCTCACAGGGCTCTTGTGAGGATAAAATGGGGAGGGGAAGAATCATGTATACCACCTTGAGATATAAATATAAATAAATAAATGAGGTAAGGTATCATGTGTTGACAAAATGCATATTAACATTCTCCATTCCATTTCATGATAGCAATGTAATTGTTGAGGATGCCAACATTTTTTTAAAAAGTGGAGGGGGATCATAGAATAATAGAATCATAGAGTTGGAAGGGGCTTATAAGGCCATCAAGCCCAACCCCCTGCTCAACACAGGAATCCAAATTAAAGCCTACCTGACCGGTGGCTGTCCAGCTGCCTCTTCAATGCCTCTAGTGTTGAAGAGCCCACTACCTCCCTAAGTAATTGGTTCCATTGTTGTACTGCTTTAACAGTTAGAAAGTTTTTCGTGATGTTCAATCGAAATCTGGCTTCCTGCAAGTTGAGCCCATTATTCTGTGTTCTGCACTCTAGAATGATCAAGAAGAGATCCTCGCCCTCCTCTGTGTGGCAACCTTTCAAGTATTTGAACAGTGCTATCCTATCTCCCCCCAGTCTTCTCTTCTCAAGGCCAAACATGCCCAGTTCTTTCAGTCTCTCCTCATAGGGCTTTGTTTCCAGTCCCCTGATCATCCTTGTTGCCCTCCTCTGAACCTGTTCTAGTTTGTCTGCATCCTTCTTAAAGCACTCAAGATGAGGCCTAACCAGTGAAAAATAGAGGTGAACCAATACTTCACGCGATTTGGAAACTATACTTTTGTTAATGCAGCCTAAAATAGCATTTACCTCTTTTGCAGCCATATTTAGCATGTGATCAACAACAATCCTAAGAGCCTTCTCGCATGCACTATTGCTGAACCAAGTATCCCCTGTCTTACGACTGTGCATTTGGTTTCTTTAGTTCTCTAGGTGTAGAACTTTGCACTTATCCCTATTAAATTTCATTCTGTTGTTTTCAGCTCAGTGCTCCAGCCTAACAAGATCCCTTTGAATTTTATTTCTGCCTTCCAGGGTATTAGCTATCCCTCCCAATTTTGTATCATCTGCAAATTTCATAAACATTCCCTGAACCTCCTCATCCAAGTCATTAATAAAAATGTCAAAGAGCACTGGGCCCAGGACCGAGCCCTGTGGTACCCCACTCGTTACCTCCCTCCAGTTTGAAAATGATTCATTGATAAGCACTCTATGAGTACAATTCTGTAGTCAATTGTGGAGCCACCCGATAGTTTTTCCATCCAGCCCACATTTAGCTAGCTTGCTAATCAGAATATCATGGGGCACTTTGTCAGAAGCTGAACTGAAGTTGGGATATATTATGTCCACAGCATTCCCACAGTGTATGAGGGAGGTTACCTGATCAAAAAATGAGATAAGATTAGTCTGGCAGGATTTATTCTTTATAAATCCATGTTGGCTTCTAGTAATCACTGCATTAATTTCAAGGTGCTTAAAGACTGACCGCTTTATAATCTGCTCTAGAATTTTCCCAGGGATTGATGTCAGGCTGACTGGTTTGTAGTTCCCAGGTTCCTCCTTTTTGCCCTTTTTGAAGACAGAGACATTAGCTCTCCTCCAGTCATCCAGCACTTCACCCATCCTGCATGATTTCACAAAGATAATAGACAGTGGTTCTGAAAGTGCTTCAGCCAGTTCCTTCAATACTCTAGGATACAGTTTGTCGGGCCTGCAGATTTGAACTTGTTCAAAGTGATTAGATATTCCTTGACCATTTGTCTATCAATCTCAAGCTGCAATCCTCCCCCTTCCACTTCATGTTTCCCGGGAGGGTCATAGACCGTATTTTGGGAGAATACTGAGCCAAAGTAGGAATTGAGCACTACTGCCTTTTCTTTGTAGGCATATAGTTGACACAAATGTCTAATTTAGTCAGAACTAAAATGAGAAAAGAGTGGTCCCCACCAAGCCTAACCTTATAAGATCAGGTGCTGATACTTCACACACTATTAAGCCATCACCACTTCTCCCCGCTGTGAACAGTAAATGGTGATTTATTTTAAAATCATGCAAAGCTTTTGAGAACAATATTTTTGCCCACATGCTGACATTTGAATCTTTGAATTAACACAGCCATCTTCTTATCCTCCGGTGGAGGAAAAACTCTTCAGATAGGCTGCATGTCACTCACACACACTTCCAACAGCTTTTGAAGAATGGGTAGATCATAGCACGGCAGGAGCCTTGCACTGCAATCTATTGACATATGCAAGACTTTAGAGGAAATTTAATGACTTCGACAGTAATAAAGTTCCTTTGCAGTACACAACCGTTCCATTTAATAAGGCACCTAATCAGAAAATGTCTCAGTTTTTCCACTTAGCTGGTAAGAAAGATGTTAAAGATGTAGTTCATCACTGCGCACATTTATGAGGCTGAGGTTGAAGCAGATAAGTGAGAAACAGAAAACAAGAGAATATAAAAAACCTTGATTTGTTTTTTTCATTATTTGCAGGCTCACAAGATGACGTGTTCATCCAAAGCTTAGGCCAAAAATCTGAATCTGAGATCTCCCCCATGCTGAGAAGGATTACTATTTCAGCAACAGTAAAGTTATGGCATTCGAGAAGGGGAGGGTAGAACCTGCAGCCATGCTGCACCCCACCTCCAATATTTATTCAATGTGTCTTTTCACTGAGCAAAAGAGCTTTTGTTCCAATCCCACTGTAGCCTGAATTGGTTTTCCTGTTCCACTCTTCAGCCAATCACATACACAGGTGATTTCTTCCCCTTCATGGCTATTCCCTGGTTGCTCGGCCAGTTTGGCCTTAGCCCTGCTCCTGTTAATGCTAAATGCCAGGCTGGTCCATAGTAAGATCACCACTGCCTGTGACTTGATCATAGATGAGTGGGCGGAACTAGCTGGTATCGTTGAAACCTGGGTGGATTATTTGAGATTGGGAGATGTCAGTCTCTTTCAGCTATGCCCACCTGGGTACTCCATTCAGCATTATCATAGGACTGAAGGCCAGGGTGGTAACATTGCTGTGATCTATAAGAATTCTACCTCCTTCTGCAGGTTTTCTGTCTGGTTGGGGTCCAGTTTTGAGTGTTTGTATCTTGTGTCAAACAATCAGGGTAGATTAGGGATCTCTCACTCTGCTGCCCAGCAGACAGCCTAAGTTGACAGAGGTGGTCTTGGATTTGGTGTTGAGGATTCCCAGGTTGTTAATCATGGGGGACCTCAGCATTCATGCTGAGACTTCCTCGACAGGGAGGACAACCGTGCAGCTGTCCCAACATGTCATTGGCCCAATTTATGTTGCAGGATACATGCTTGATTTGGTTTACTCAACTGGATAGAAGGATAGTGGTCCAGGAGTGAGAGATTTTGCTCTAACTCCTTTGTCATGGTTGGAGCATTTCCTGTTGAGGTCAACCATTCAGGCAATGGATCATTGCGATCACAGCAGCAATTCCCTTCTGCACGGGTGGGGAGACCAATTAGAATGATCTCGCCCAGGAAGCTTATGCAATCCATAGGATTTCAGAAAGCCCTTGAGGAGTTTCTGGTTAGCATGGCTGATGCTCCTGCTGATCCCTTGGTCACTCTGTGGAATGCAAAGGATGACTTGGGTGGTTGACATTGGTACTTCATTGCTTTCACACTGTACTTTATTCCGTCGTTCTGACAATTTCTTACCTGGTAATTTGCACATTTTATTTGATCTTTCACATGATGTAAACAAGATCATTGGAAGTTTGTGCCAACTGCAGCTGCTCACATGACATGCATCCCGGCATGGAATGCATTCCCACCCTTTAGGCGTGCATCAGTATTTTTTTTTGCCTGATGAAAATTGCACCAGTATTCCAGTGTAGGCATGGGTAGCAGTTTCCCATTTCTGCTTTCCCACACACACACCTCTGTATCCAGAAACTAACTCACACAGTGAATTATGGGAGAACTACAGTGTGCATGCTTATAATGGTTGAGGAATGAAAAAAAGATGTTGCTCATTGCATCAGTGTGAAAGACATTTGCTCAAGATGCCAGTATATTGGCTGAAAAAACCATGGTTCCTTAACTCAACAGGTACTGCAGTGTGAAAGGAATTGTAGGATTCAGGATAGAAGCACTACCATATTAATCCACAAAACTGATGCAATAAGCCCCATGTGTGAAAGCAGCTATGATCTCTCCTAGTCATCTTCTTCTGCTGAACAAAGCCCAGTGAGCACCTTGTTATTCTGGGGATCTGAAGGGCAGGAGGTAAGTAGGAAGACGATGGCTAGAAGGGAAATTCCAGAACTTTCACTGAGCTCATTGTCAAGCCTACTCTGCGGCTGTGTCACTGTCCAGAGCTCTACATAGTCCTGAATTTCAGATTTTTTTCTGAAACAATCTTTCTCTTAAGTACCTACCCCACTTCTGTGTTTCCCACTATCTAAACACACACACACACACACCCCTCAAGGTAATATCTACTTCTTACATTTCCTTTTGGAGTATGAGCAGGATTGCTATTGAGGCATCCATGACTATGAGGGGTGATTCTGCTCTACCGCTCAGTTGAAATGTAGTGTGTCTGGCTATTTTGCTGACATTGTATAAGTGGTAGCACTCATGCCTGCCCCTACCCAGCCCATAAGAAAAGGATGGGTCAGCAACAGGGATGGGTGAGAATTTTGATTCACTTCTCATTGCAAGCTGAATCTATCACATTCACATTTTCCAAAACAATATGAGAACTGAGTAACAGCCAATCTTCGAAATTTGCACTTATTCAAATTTTGCGATGCAGTTTGCTAACCAAACAATGCTTACAAAAATGCATATATTAGGGGAAAGTGTGCATAACAATGAATGTTTGAGTGGAAATAACATGCAAAAATGCATTATATAACAAGAAACGCCTTGCAAAACTGTGTAAATTAGTCAAAACAGCCTACAAAAATGTGTTTATTGAAAGAAATTTGAACTAAAATGCTGGAGAATTTTCATGAGGATTTGGAGAACAGAATTTAAAACTGGAAAAATGAGAAACCAAGAGAACCAAAATTGACAGCTCTTTCCATCCCTAGTCAGCGAATCCCAGTAGCCTGCATGTCAATGTTGAGGTAACCAGTTAGATCTCCTGATCCCAGGGTTGCATATAAGACTTTCATATCTGCAGTGTTATTCAGATATTATGAGCAGAACCATGACTAGATACCATGGTATTAAAGGGAGCACACAAAACTTGAATGTGATCTTCAGTGTAGCCATTTCTCATTCTGTCCGCATGGAAAGTGCTATTGTGTGAAAGATGTGTGTGATGTCACAGTTTCCTTATGAGAAAATGCATTTGCTTGCCTTTATCTCTTCTTATCCAGGGTATAGTTTGAAAGCACATGAGCCACCATCTTGTTAAAGCTAAACAGATCTGTGTCTAGTTAGTGCATGAATGGTTGACTGCCTGAGAACTACATGTACAACGCCCTGGGTTCCATGATGGAAGAAAGGTGGGATAGAGATGTAATGAAAGAAAATAATAAATAATACCCTTGCCTCTTGCTTTCCCTTACTGTCTCCTCCAACAACAATGTATAGATTGTCATCTTCTTGGGGCAGGGACCTTTCTCTTTCTGCTTATCTTACTCTGCAAAGTACCAAGTACATAAATGACATACACCTATGATTGCTCCTTTGCTACCCATCTGTCCCATTCCACTCTGCAGCATTTCTTTTCAGTTCTTGCCACTGACTGATCATTTATGCTATTGATGGAAAGAGAGAGCATTCTAGGGCCTGGGAGTGAAGACCCCTTTACCTCCTAGGCCAAACTCCAAAGACATTACCACAATCACACCTGGGACTGAACTCTGTTTCCTCACCCAACCCAAACCACACTGTAGCAGCTTATAAAGAAATCAGTATTTAGAAGGTGGTAAAAAATCCCACAACCCTCTGTCCTTTGGATGACTTTTGGACTGGTTATATAAGGGATGGCATAGTTAGTTTATTTTTTTAAAAAAAGGTTTTATGTTTACAATGAGATTTTCATTTTATTTGGGCCCTTTTATTTGATTGCCTTAGATTGTGAGCCCCCGGGGGACAGGATTATTAACATTTATGAAAAGACACCACAAATCTTTTGATGAGAACCAAGGAAAATTGTCAAAAGTGGGAGAGATTAGGGCGAATTGGACACAGTTTATGAATGTCAAGCCTGCATTCAGTGGTGGCTGGTGCCCATTGGGCCAGGTGGGATGGAAGGCAGGGCACCCAAAAGTAAGGGGAGCTACAGCCAATGACAGGCAGAGCTAAGTAATTCTAGTTTTGACTCTATCCTTCTGCCTGCTGACTTCTATAGGGGCAGCAGAAGGAGAAAACTGAGAGGCAGTGCCACCCCCTGGACTAGTTGCAAGTGAAAGGACAGACAGGTTGGCTGAGGTTGAAGGGACACTGCCCCAGTAGTCCAAGTAAGCCAGCCTCCCCTGCCTGCATTTAAAATGAATTAAGATATGCTACAATGCAAATATGAATGTTCAAAGTAATAATTTGTAGATACGTAATGAACTTTATAGAGTGTTTGTGTGTATAGCTGCTGCTGCTACTACTACTATGACTACGACTACTACGGCGACTAATACAACTACTTAACAACAACAACAACAACAACTAGGGGTTCCACTCTGCTCACTTTGCTCACCAGTATCCCCTGCTGTCACCAGCACATCTCCCCATGGGCTGCCAGCACTCCCCCTCCCACCCCATGCACATGGGTTATCACCACCACCACCCCACCTTACAGCATCATGCCTGTGCAGGAGTGTGTAGGATGATGCTTACAAAAATCTTCTATTATATAGGAATATAACAATTTCTTCCTTTGAGTTGCCATTTTTGTACAGATGCATAATAGAAAAAATACATACATACTCTGAAAAAAAATACTGTGAGCCCATCACATAGAGCACGATAGCAATCAAATTAATAGTAATATATTACTGTTGTTGTTATTGTTATTCCATGGGCATCAAAGGTTCAGAAGTACTCCTCTAAAACAGCTCAGGCATTTTATCTTGAAAATACCCCAGAGACCACTGAATGCCTTATTACGTGTATTGCCCTTACAACCAATGACAAACACTTTGCAGTGCTATTAATAGACTTGGCGCCTCTTTTGGCCACTAAGAAAACATCCCTGCAAACTGGAGCTTAGTGCAACTTGGCTTGCCTGAGGCTGTTGCCTCCCTCTTTAATTAGAGCTCTGAGGAGATGTTGTGGTTTCACTGGGAAGGAATATTATGAGATTCCCTTTGCAAACATGTGCATACTTGGTCCATGCCTGGGTTTGGCAAACTTGAAGAAAGGACTCTGCATTTCATGAAACAAAATCCTCTTTCCAAGGTTTCCACAGCTGTACATTGTGGTCCAGTCCCACCTGTCATGCCATCTCAGCTTCTGTCTCCAGCAACTTCATTTTCAGTATTCTGTCATCTGGCTCTTTCTGGTGTTTAAAACCCCATTGCTCATAGCAAACCAGATTTCAAGTTCCTTACACCTCCAAAGGCTTCCAAAACTCAGCAAGTTAGCAAGAATATAACTCCTTAATGGTGTCCATTTGCAAAAAAGTGCTTTAGCAAGGGCCAACATTACATGATGTTAAGCATATTTAACCTGTCTCAGCATAGGCATAAAAATCCTTCAGTGTATTTTCTCCTTCTCATCCATGTTGCAGTGAGGGAGCAACTAATGTGCACTGTCAACTTTTCAACCTGCACTTTGCTGTTTCATGAGCAGCAGCTTAATCTGCAGCAGTGATCAGGGAATTATGACATACTGAGAAAAGCTCTACCTGATTGTTCCACCAGATCAAGCTGCTATTAAGGGCACAAAGAACATAGGGACAGCTCTGCTTGATCTAACTAAGGTTGCAGTCCTATGTCTACTCAGAAATAAGTCCCGATGAATTCAATGGGGCTCACTCCCAAGTAAAACAGGTTAGGATTGCAGCCTAAAACTTGTCTAGTCTTGCATCCTGTTTCCACAGTGGCCAACCAGATGCTCATGGAAAACCCACAAGCACCATATGAGAGCAATTGTTGTTCCTCAGCAACTGAGATATACTGGAGGTAATATATCACCTTCATGATAACTAGATTTATGAGAGAGCCCCAAACGCTGTAAACTTTCCTCATGGTGGAGCTGCTCCAGTCCCTTGATTATTTTCTGCATCATTTCTAGGTCTACAATATCCTTTTAGAGATGCACCAACCAGAACTGCGCGCACAATATTCCAAGTGTGGCTGCACACCATTGATTGTATAAAGGCTTTATTTGTCTGTTTAAAAATATGTTATGTCACCGTATATTGAAGAGAAATATTCATAAGAACATAAGAAGAGCCTGCTGGATCAGGCCAGTGGCCCATCTAGTCCAGCATCCTGTTCTCACAGTGGCCAACCAGGTGCCTGGGAGAAGCCCGCAAGCAGGACCCGAGTGCAAGAACACTCTCCCCTCCTGAGGCTTCCGGCAACTGGTTTTCAGAAGCATGCTGCCTCTGACTAGGGTGGCAGAGCACAGCCATCATGGCTAGTAGCCATTGATAGCCCTGTCCTCCATGAATTTGTCTAATCTTCTTTTAAAGCCATCCAAGCTGGTGGCCATTACTGCATCTTGTGGGAGCAAATTCCATAGTTTAACTATTCACTGAGTAAAGAAGTACTTCCTTTTGTCTGTCCTGAATCTTCCAACATTCAGCTTCTTTGAATGTCCACGAGTTCTAGTATTATGAGAGAGGGAGAAGAACTTTTCTCTATCCACTTTCTCAATGCCATGCATAATTTTATACACTTCTATCATGTCTCCTCTGACCCGCCTTTTCTCTAAACTAAAAAGCCCCAAATGCTGCAACCTTTCCTCGTAAGGGAGTTGCTCCATCCCCTTGATCATTCTGGTTGCCCTCTTCTGAACCTTTTCCAACTCTATAATATCCTTTTTGAGATGAGGCGACCAGAACTGTACACAGTATTCCAAATGCGGCCACACCATAGATTTATACAACGGCATTATGATATCGGCTGTTTTATTTTCAATACCTTTCCTAATTATCGCTAGCATGGAATTTGCCTTTTTCACAGCTGCCGCACACTGGGTCGACATTTTCATCGCGCTGTCCACTACAACCCCGAGGTCTCTCTCCTGGTCGGTCACCGCCAATTCAGACCCCATGAGCGTATATGTGAAATTCAGATTTTTTGCTCCAATATGCATAATTTTACACTTGTTTATATTGAATTGCATTTGCCATTTTTCCGCCCATTCACTCAGTTTGGAGAGATCTTTTTGGAGCTCTTCACAATCCCTTTTTGTTTTAACAACCCTGAACAATTTAATGTCGTCAGCAAACTTGGCCACTTCACTGCTCACTCCTAATTCTAGGTCATTAATGAACAAGTTGAAAAGTACAGGTCCCAGTACCGATCCTTGAGGGACTCCACTTTCTACAGCCCTCCATTGGGAGAACTGTCCGTTTATTCCTACTCTCTGCTTTCTGCTTCTTAACCAATTCCTTATCCACAAGAGGACCTCTCCTCTTATTCCATGACTGCTAAGCTTCCTCAGAAGTCTTTGGTGAGGTACCTTGTCAAACGCTTTTTGAAAGTCTAAGTACACTATGTCCACTGGATCACCTCTATCTATATGCTTGTTGATGTTGACGTGTGTGCGTTGTTGCGTGAAACAGCATACGTTACGTTGGAGTTAAGTTGCTCAAGAAACTTGTCAGATGCATTAGATCAGGTTAAGAGTCTTTTATTAAGACATTATGGCTTAAGGCTTTAAGATCCCCCCCTCTAGGAGAGAAGTTCTCAGTTCAAAGACATTACACAGAAGACTCAGCTCAACACAAATAACTGCTAGAACTCTCCCAGTCTATCTTGATGCTTCCATGACAACGTCCTTGGTTATCCGTTCCCAGAGTGGGCAAAGACATAACTTCTCTTAGCTACAGATTTCCACACTTTCAGACTTGATGGAAAAACACTCAGTGACAGTGTGGTTCAATGGTCAACAGTTGACACTCTCAAAGAATTCTAATAGGTTACTGAGACAGGACTTTCCCTAAGAAGAGCCTGCTGGATCAGGCCAGTGGCCCATCTAGTCCAGCATCCTGTTCTCACAGTGGCCAACCAGGTGCCTGGGAGAAGCCCGAAAGCAGGACCTGAGTGCAAGAACACTCTCCCCTCCTGAGGCTTCCGGCAACTGGTTTTCAGAAGCATGCTGCCTCTGACTAGGGTGGCACAGCACAGCCATCACGGCTAGTAGCCATTGATAGCCCTGTCCTCCATGAATTTGTCTAATCTTCTTTTAAAGCCGTCCAAGCTGGTGGCCATTACTGCATCTTGTGGGAGCAAATTCCATAGTTTAACTATGCGCTGAGTAAAGAAGTACTTCCTTTTGTCTGTCCTGAATCTTCCAACATTCAGCTTCTTTGAATGTCCATGAGTTCTAGTATTATGAGAGAGGGAGAAGAACTTTTCTCTATCCACTTTCTCAATGCCATGCATAATTTTATACACTTCTATCATGTCTCCTCTGACCCGCCTTTTCTCTAAACTAAAATGCTGCAACCTTTCCTCGTAAGGGAGTCGCTCCATCCCCTTGATCATTCTGGTTGCCCTCTTCTGAACCTTTTCCAACTCTATAATATCCTTTTTGAGATGAGGCAACCATAACTGTACACAGTATTCCAAATGCGGCCGCACCATAGATTTATACAACGGCATTATGATATTGGCTGTTTTATTTTCAATACCTTTCCTAATTATCGCTAGCATGGAATTTGCCTTTTTCACAGCTGCCACACCCTGGGTCGACATTTTCATTGTGCTGTCCACTACAACCCCGAGGTCTCTCTCCTGGTCGGTCACCGCCAGTTCAGACCCCATGAGCGTATATGTGAAATTAAGATTTTTTGCTCCAATATGCATAATTTTACACTTGTTTATGATCCTCATTTGCAGATAGGATATCCAGGGAAGAGCGATAAGATGGCGTCCTGACAAGTAAGCTCCGTAACAGTAACAGCTCCAGAGCTTTGAGATCATATTGCCTATTTACTCCCTTTTGCCATCCCCTCTGAACCTTTCTTAGTCTCAGTCTTATCTCAGACTTTTGATTAATGACTTTTGGCTCTTTGCCCTGTGCTGCATTTAGTGGAGTTGTGTCGTCTTTTAAGAACCGACCTTTTATCAGCTCGAACGGCTAAATTCTTTCCTTCTGTTTTACTCATTGACTGTTTTTATTTATTTTAATCTTATTTAACCTTTTTCATGGTTTTGGCTGTCCCATATTCCATGTAGTGACATTATTAGTCGCTTTTATCATTGTTTACTTTGGAGAGAATCTGCACTTAAAGATACCCCACACTTAAAGGGATACACTCATCTCTAAACCCTCAATTATTTGTGCTAATTTTGGACTTTGAATGGCTTTGACGAGAAACCAAAGGAAGGCATTTGGGATCCCCCTTCAATCCCAACCTCTGAAGAAAAAACAGAATAAACAGGAAAATAAAAAGAAAAAGGGAAAAGCTAAAGCTCCTAATCTGCTGCATCTTCATACACCTCCTGATATCCAACATACACCACAACATACGAGGGATTTAAAGGGGCAATTACAAATTACCCAGTTTTTTCTCTCTCCTAAGACAGAGGATATATCAAAGATCCCTTCCCATGATCTTCCTACAAATCACGATTGGTCCATCTTACACCCTTTTCTAAAAGACTCTAGTGAATTTATCACTAATTCCTCCTCGGCGTTAACTTTGGCAGAAGAAATAGCTATTGTGGAGTCAGCCTTCGGTAAGAGCTCTACTCCACAGGATTTATCCATTGAGCCACCTAAGATACCAACGGACGTAAGTGTTAATAATGCCGAGTGCACGACACAAAATACTGCTGACACTTTAATCTCCTTGCCAAATGAGGGCAGCCCATGCATGACATTAAGATCTATTGGGAACAACGAGGGGCCATGCTGCCCTGGCGCGATTGAAGATCACCTCTCTGATGTATTTAAGGATCCCACTCACAAGTCGGTAAACGCAAGTCAGTCAGCAAAAGAAATTAGCCCCGCAGTATTAGGCTGGCTATTTATGCTTGCTTTTGACCTTGACTCCATCAAGTCGTCATTACTCGAAAGTAATCGTCTACTATCACTGTTACTTAACTCATTTGGGCATAAGGACTCTGTTTCGTCAGCTGCCCACCCTTCAGCTCCTACTCCTCCCTCTCTGTTTATGACACAAGAGATGCCAGTAAACAATAAACCTAGTGTTAAATCCGGTTGCTCCAGAAAAAATAAATCCAAACGAAGGCAACGTCGTGCACAGAACTGTAAGAAAAAGAAATCCTGCAACGTGAAGAACTACAAACATTCTATTGGTACGAAAATGAACTTTAAGAAGTTATTTGCCCTTCTGGAACAATCACCATCAAACACTCTACCTCGTCAAAACCTTCAGTACTGCTACCTCGGAACACCAATGCCGCACGGATCACTACGGATAGGGCATCCATAGGAGATAGCCCCCTACCCTCTCAACTAAAGAAATCTTCGATCGAGAACCATTCACTGATCTCCGATTCATTTGATATATCTCTTACTTTTCAGAAGCAGGCTTCTTCGCAATCAGCTCTCCTGCAGGACCCGTGGTCTGATGTGCTTCTAAGACCTCAACCACCTCCTATACATAGGACTAATCAATGGAACCTAGTTCTGGACCCTTTACAGTTAATATTCAAAAAATTCCCAAAACCCCCTGGTTTACAACTGCAATCTGAACGCATTACTTACTTTTGCAATTTTTTCAAACCAAAATTGGCACTTTTCCCTTCAGACATTCTTCAAATTCAATACTTATTTTTTAATGGTATCAAAGCTCGTGCCTTGGTTCATTTTTCCTCTTGCCTTACAGCTTGAAAAATGTTATCCATTAGATCCTCATCAGCTAATCTAGGAATAACTATTCATAGATTCTTTAAAAATAGAGCAGTGCCTGTTCCCCTGCTTACTAGTTCCACACAACTTAGAATCTCTCCCCACCCATGGTCTAACTCTTCACTCCCACATGAACCTCTAATCGACCTTGCTTACGTTTCTTCTCACCAGGACTTGGCCCCTAAAGCTATTCAGACATCTGAACCAACTTTGCTAAAGCAGATTTCTAACCACTCGTTTTCTGTGGAAGAGCTAATACTCATAGATACTTTTAGCTCACTGCCGGTGGTAAACCAGAATGAGATACTGGATAGACTTGATCGTTTAAAAATCCATCTTAACACCCTCATACAACGAACCTTATCTCAACCTCCCATAGAAAGATCCAAACCTACCGTTATCTTAGAGCCAATGATTAGGATCCTAAAAACAAGACAGCCACCGAATTTTAGTGCTCAAGAGGACATCCAATCAGTTCTGGTGAAAGGCTCTTCACCCCCCCCAGTCCTCTCGTCAAGAGAAAGACACGAGGACTTTGGAGAAAGCTGATAGAATTATCCCAGAAAACTCTTCCTACGAGCTTGCAAAATGTGCGAAAATTGATACCCCTGGGCTCTGGGCGAAAATGCGCTTTCTGTCACCTGAGGAAAGGGGGTCTCCCAATCCCACTCCTGTCACTAACTTATGCCCACTCCTCAACCATAATGCTCCCCCAGTCACTCTACCACATTTAGCTGACCCTCTAATGCAATCCCCAATGGTACCTTCAATCCAAAACGGGTGTATTGCCCCTGTGATGTTCCTATATTAATGTATATATGGTAAGTGTTGTTGTTTTAGAAGATACATGGTAAGTGGAGTGAAAGAGGGGGAGTGAATGGGCAGTAGAATGCGAGATGATTGGCTGAGTGTTTAAAATGGCTGAATGTATAAAAGGAAGAGTGAGAGTGGAATCTGGGGGGGAGAAGAGAAAGAGTGGATTGCTTGGTGGGGTTTGAGAGAGTTGTTTGCCAGGAGAGCGTGAAGAAGGAGGGAGGTGGAGTTTGGATTAGTATTGAGTAAAACCATATGCTTATGTGCCTTAAGAAGAAATCTTGTTAATCTTGTTAGCTTTGTTATCTTTAATAAATACTTAATTTGGTTTACCAAAGGTCTGATCCTTGGCTGGGGTTTCACAGACCAGAAGGGAGGGTAAGGTAATGACCAAGGCTGAAGGGGAACTGTAACAAATGGTGGCAGCGGTGAAGAGAATAACAATACCAGTATTCAGAGTCTCTGGGAATACTAGTATTGGGACGTGACTGGTGGTTGCCTAGCAGGGGGATCTGTTGAGATCTGTGCTAGAGCGGATAGGTAAACCATAAGAGAGTGCGGTCCGGACTGGTGGAGTCCCTGGTGGTGCCTAGTGACAGGCAATAGCCACGCGCAGGTAGGAACCTGACAGGGAGAGCCAGGGAAGGACGCATCACAGCCCCCTCATCACTTTTCAATGAGATTAGTTCCATCTGACCCATCTCTATTATCTCCTGGAATGTAAACGGCTGGGAGAATAAATGTCAAGACACTGATTTTACAGAGTTTTTAAATAGCTTTACAATAATTTGCTTACAAGAAACGTGGGCTACTTCCCCGGATAGGATGACTCTTTCAGGCTACCTTTCCTTTTCTAGCCCTGCGGTCAAGCACTCTGTGAAGGGTCGCCCTAGTGGGGGTCTTACCACGTTTATTTCAAACACCTGGGCTGTATCAATTGAACATCTCTCCTCAACTCTTTCTAATCTCAGTCTGGTGCTTAGGATAAGAGGCCTTTGGGTCGAACCCATGATATGCTTTAATGTTTATTTTCCTCCTTTTTATGATACACCCTCTGGTTATACTATTTTATGGGACAAGTTGGAAGAGGCCCTCTCTCAACTTGAGGCCCAGTTTCCGAATGATAGAATTCTCCTGTGCGGAGACTTCAATGCAAGAATAGGCAACTCTTGGCCCTATAACACCAACTCCTCTAATCAGGATCCCCTCTCTCAAAATGTTTCTCATCATAAGTGCCTGCAAGACCTAAAGTCAAATAAACAGGGCCCTTTGTTGATCAGACTTGCCCTATTACATTCACTGGAAATTTTGAATGGCTCCTCATTTGACCTTTCTTTTGGCTCTTATACCTATTGGTCAACTCATGGAGTAAGCCTAATCGACTACATGTTAGTGTCCCAAACGCTGTTATTGGATATCACTGATTTTAAGGTTGAACTCAGGACAGAGAGTGATCATCTTCCTCTCCTTCTAAGACTTAAGATCTCCAAGAGTAATATTCCCCTCTTGCCCCTAGCGGGGCCTTCTGTGGTAGAGAGAAGAGTTTACTGGTCAGAGAAGTTAAGTCCTTCTCTTGCATCTTTATTCGGGAGCAACACCCTTCAATCAATCCGCCAGGAAGTCCTCGACGAATCCTTGGACCCCTTATTAGCCTTCCAAACAGTTCTTTCTATACTTAGGTCTTATCTTACCTATAAAAACAACGGTCCCCCTAGAAAAAACTACACACGCTCTTGGTTTGACCAAGAGTGCAGAACAGCAAAATGAAAGCTTAAGGCCTCTCTCTCCCTGTCCCTTAAATTTCCGACTCAACAATCTCTCTCTTTCTTTAAATTAAAGAAGGCCTCTTATAGAAGCCTTCTAAGACAAAAAAAATTAGATTTCGCAGAATCCCGCTGGCAGCGATTAATCAACACTATTTCCGAAAACCAAGAGCGCCAATTTTGGCAATTGGTAAAGGCTGGGTCTCACTTTATTACTTCCTCTAAGGTGGAGCACACTTCGTCCTCTACTTTGTATGTCCATTATCTTGGACTTTACTCTCCATCCACGACCCCGCATAACATCCCATTTGACCTGGACATTACGAACACGCCGCCGTGGCCCCCTGTTACAGCTCAAAAAATCAGACTTCTTATTGATTCATTGAAAAACGGAAAATCTCCGGGAGAAGATTTTCTTCCCCCTGAAGTTTTCAAACAATTTCCTGAATGGTGGGCCCCCTTTTTGGCAAGTTTATTTACCAGAATAAACGACTCTGGTATAATACCTGAAGGGTGGAGATGTAATATTATTATCCCTATTTATAAAAAAGGTGATCCCTTCATACCTTCAAATTTCCGTCCGATCAGTTTGTTGAATGTTGCCTCCAAACTTTACAGTAAATTTCTCCTCAATAAGCTAGTAGACTGGGTGGAATTTCATCAGATTATCCACCCTGAACAAGTTGGCTTTCAAAAAGGTTCTTCCCCAATTGACCACTGCCTAACTCTCCATTTCTTGGCAAAACAAAGCATCGCCGGTCCCACAAAACATCTATATGCTGCTTTCATTGACTTGGCCGCAGCTTTTGACTCGGTAGACAAGAACGCCCTATGGCTCAAATTGTTCAACTTGAATATTGACTCTCGTCTTTTATTCCTTATTAGAGCTTTATATAATAACACCTATGCCTTAGTTAGAACAAACCAATCTGGAGCTCTGTCTAAACTGATAGCGGTAGAGAGGGGTGTTAAGCAAGGTTGTCTTTTAGCTCCTTTGCTTTTCAATCTGTTCTTAAATAACATCATCCCTGCTCTATCTGGCCCTCAATATTTTCCACCTTCCATTGGGCAAAGTAAAGTGTCGGTGTTGTTGTATGCCGACGATATGGTCCTTCTTTCCTTAGTTCCCATTGGTCTAAGAAAGCTGCTGAGAAGCCTACAGTCCTTTTGTATTGGTGAAAAGCTGAAAATAAATTACGATAAAACGAAAGTCTTAGTCTTTGGGAAGAGATTCGAAGGCCACTGTTGGCATATGGCAGATCATCAGATAGAGCAGTCTCGAGAGTATAAATATCTGGGAGTATACTTCTCGGATACTCTCTCGTGGAAAAGCCATCTCCAATATATTAAATCATTAGTGGCAAAAACAGTGGGTGCTATTCTAAAATTTCATCGGTCTACAGGCGGTAATCAGATCCACCCAGCCTTAAAAATCTTTAAAGCTAAGGTGGTTCCACAGATAATGTACGGAGTCTCCGTTTGGGGATGGGACAATAGGAATATAACCTTCCTAGAGTCTATCCAAAACAACTTTCTTAGGCGCTTATTGTCCCTTCCTCTGGGTACATCAGCAGCAATGCTACGTGCAGAGACAGGCCTCCCTCCGCTGTGTGCACATTTACATCTTACTCTCATGAAATTCTTGAGATCTACCTATGCACTCCAAGGTAGGGAAATCCTAAAACTATGTCTCGATCACCCCTTCGCCTTCAATTTATGGGGTTGTAAATTAGATGATCTGATACATAGATATCATCTCTCACCACAGGAATTTACTTTAATTCCAAATAACAATTGGCTCCATGAGGTTGTCTTTCTCCACTCTATGAATTTAGACAGACTAGCTTTAATCAATTCTAAGGTAGCCCCTTGGTTTTGGAGGTTTAAGTTTGACTACCAATGTTCCTTATACCTCACACATCCCCTCCCTCTCGCACTTAGACAGGCTTTCACAGCTCTATGTTTTTTCTCTCTCCCTAACGCCGATAGAGAGGGCCGGATCTCTGGAATCCCTAAGGATCAAAGGTTCTGTATTTGTGGTTCTAATATGGCGGAGGACCTCCCTCACGTAATGCTTTACTGTCCAATCTATAAAAACCCTAGATCCAGATTCCTTTGGAAATGGATAGATACCTACCTGCTTAATTCAGTAGAGGACAAAATAATCTTCCTATTGTCTGACTCCAATTTGGAGGTGACCTACAATGTATCCTTGTTCACAATTGCTGTGCGAAAACTTTGAGCTAATTATAATACGTCATATGAAGTAGATGGGTTGTATTCCTGTAACAGTTAGGGAAACGTCGTCTGTTTTAACATTTTGTTTTAAATCTAGATAAATTTTACTGTACCTGTTTTACGCACTTGTGTTGGCCAATGGCCCTGCAATTTTTTTTTTAATAAAGCAATAAAGTTCATCCACTTGTTTATATTGAATTGCATTTGTCATTTTTCCGCCCATTCACTCAGTTTGGAGAGGTCTTTTTGGACCTCTTCACAATCCCTTTTTGTTTTAACAACCCTGAACAATTTAGTGTTGTCAGCAAACTTGGCCACTTCACTGCTCACTCCTAATTCTAGGTCATTAATGAACAAGTTGAAAAGTACAGGTCCCAATACTGATCCTTGAGGGACTCCACTTTCTACAGCCCTCCATTGGGAGAACTGTCCGTTTATTCCTACTCTCTGCTTTCTGCTTCTCAACCAATTCCTTATCCACAAGAGGACCTCTCCTCTTATTCCATGACTGCTAAGCTTCCTCAGAAGTCTTTGGTGAGGTACCTTGTCAAACGCTTTTTGAAAGTCTAAGTACACTATGTCCACTGGATCACCTCTATCTATATGCTTGTTGACACTCTCAAAGAATTCTAATAGGTTCCTGAGACAGGACTTTCCCTTGCAGAAGCCATGCTGGCTCTGCTTCAGCAAGGCTTGTTCTTCTCTGTGCTTAGTTAATCTAGCTTTAATAATACTTTCTACCAGTTTTCCAGGGACAGAAGTTAAGCTAACTGGCCTGTAATTTCCGGGATCCCCTCTGGATCCCTTTTTGAATATTGGCATTACATTTGCCACTTTCCAGTCCTCAGGCACAGAGGACGACCTATATTGTCCATTAAGCCTAGAACTTCCTCTCTCGTTACCACTATTTGTCTCAGTTCCTCAGAATCCCTTCCTGCAAATGTTAGTTCAGGTTCAGGGATCTGCCCTATATCTTCCACTGTGAAGACAGATGCAAAGAATTCATTTAGCTTCTCTGCAATCTCCTTATCGTTCTTTAGTGCACCTTTGACTCCCTCATCATCCAAGGGTCCAATCGCCTCCCTAGATGGTCTCCTGCTTTGAATGTATTTATAGAATTTTTTGTTGTTGGTTTTTATGTTCTTAGCAATGTGCTCCTCAAATTCTTTTTTAGCATCCCTTATTGTCTTCTTGCATTTCTTTTGCCAGAGTTTGTGTTCTTTTTCATTTTCTTCATTCGGACAAGACTTCCATTTTCTGAAAGAAGACTTTTTGCCTCTAAGAGCTTCAAAGCAGTGTACAAGATAAAATAATAAACTTCCAACATGCAAAGATAACAAATCAATATAAAATCATAAATAATACAATATGCATAAATAATAGACCATATCCAATCTGCTATGGGATATGCAGGCAACATGACTGCCAGAAGATAGTACAGTCGGCACATGCTTAACCTCCTAGGTGAGGATGTTCCACAGGATAGATACTATTACTGTGGAAGACCTCTTCTAGGTGGATACAAGATAGAACGCTGATGGCTATGGTACCACCAAGAGGTCATGATCTTCTGATCTCAATGAGCAGGCAGGACTCTTACATTCTCTTACCAGTGCTAGACGGGCAATCCATAAGACATGTCTGAGTTCAGTACCAAGTCTACAGCTCCTGAATCTCATTTAAGATATTGCCAGTTGTATTTTCAACCCTTTTCGAGGGAACCAGCAAGAGAGGTACCTGGACAACAAAGGAGTTAAAGGTGTGCTAAACGAGGATAAAGAAACTGCAGAAAAGCTGGATGAATTATTTGTGTCCAGTCCACTATGCAAAATGTTTCTGGTGCAAATACCTGCCTTACAACTTGCTTGGGAAGGGGGTCTGAATAATTGAAGCAAATAGTGGTGACAAGAGATAAAGTTCTAGGGCAAGGATGGGAAACCTGTGGCCCCCTCAAATGTTGTTGGACTCCAACTCCCATCATCCTCAGTCAGTATGGCCAATGGTCAGGATGGTAAAAACAAAAAGGGATTGTGAAGATCTCAAAAAGAGGTCTCTCCAAACAAAATGGCAAATGGAATTTCAATGTAAGTGAGCATAGAATGATGCAGATTGGGGCTAAAGTAAAAGTTTAAAAAAACTTCACATATAAACTGATGGGGCCTGTGTTGGCAGGAAAAGGATCCTTTACAGGAAAAGAATCTTGGCATTGTGGTGGGTAGCTCACTAAAATGCCAGCCCAGTGTGCAGCAGCTGTGAAAAGGTGAATAGCAAAAGGGTTCGAAAATAAAACAGTATTGTCATGCCTTTATACACCTGCATGCTGGAACCTTACTTGTAATACTGTATATAGTTCTAGTTGCTGCATCTCAAAAAAGGATATTGCAGAGATGGAAAAAATGCACCTTAAAAAGGATATTGCAGAGTTGGAAAAATTGCAAAAAAGGGCAACCGAAACTATGACAGGATGGAACAGGCAATTGCCCTAAGAGGAAAAATTAAATGTGGGAATATTTAGACAAAAAAAGATTAGTAAGGGTTCATGGTGGGGACAATGTGGACAGAGAGAAGTTTTTCTTCTTGTAAGCACTAGAGGAATAATTCCTGGGATCATTCAATGAAGCTGAATATTGGGAGATTCAGCACAGACAAAAGGAAGTATTTCTTCACACAGTGCATATGGAATTTGTTATCACAAGATAAAGTGATGGCTACCAGCTTGGACAACTTTAAAAGGGGTTAAGACAAATTCATGGAGGATAAGGCTATCAATGGCTCCTAGTCAAGGTGGCTGTATGACATTTTAACATTAAAAAAATGTTTTTAAAGATGTTTTGTTTTAATGCAGTTTAAAGTCTGTTTTATGATGTTTTAAAGTGTTTTAGTGCTTTTGTTTGCTGCTCTGGGCTCCTGCTGGGATATAAATAAAATAATAAATACATAAAAATAAATAACCTCCAGTATCAGAGCCAGCGTGCCTTTGAATAACGGTGGCTGGGGATCACAAGTAGGAGACTGCTATTGCACTCATGCCCTGCTTTTGGGCTTCTCATAGGCATCTGATGGGAACAGTAGTTCGTAGTTTCTTCTTTTGAAGCAAATGTGTCAGACTTCCTTGGTAATTCTCCACTTACCTATTGATATTGCAGTCTCCAGTCAGTTTAACAACACATGCCTCTCACCTGGTGATGGGCAATAGGTTGAAAAGATGGCACCCTATCTTCTCCCGGCGACCCTTCTCAGACATTTGGGAACCATGGAATAATGAAAATGCAGATAGGAGGCTGGGACCATACCAGTTGTCCCTGATCTCTGCATATTGATCTCAGGGTCATAGATGGATTGTCTGTATGCTTTGTTCATTTCTTTGAATCAGTGTATAGAGAAGCCTTTCCCAACCAGCGTGCCTCCAGATGTTGTTGGACCACAATTCCCATCTTTCCTGACCATTGGCAATGCTGGCTGAGGCTGATGGGAGTTGTAGTCCAATAACATCTGGAGGCACACTGGTTGGGAAAGGCTGGTATAGAGACTGGGAGCAGGAAAATGGGCACAATTCTACCCCGTCTGTGCATCTGTTGATTATCCACATTTCCAGAATGTTTGAATAGGTCTCCTTTATAAGCCATTGGGAAAGCATAGGAGAAGAAAGACTGAAAGTCCTATATAACCCAACTTTTATTATTTATTTGCAATCTTTCTGAACATTTGAATGGAATACCCAGTGAAATGTTCCTCCAGGTCGCTAGCAATGGAAACAATTCTTAATTACCAAATATTTGGGTGTGACTTTCCAAATCATCTGATGGTTGCAAGGCAAAAATGCACACTGAGGTGAGGCCACATTAGTTTCCCATGACAGAAGTGAACAACAGTCTCACTAGTGTAAGTTGTATAATTGAAAATGATGTTGAATCCCAGTATGGGATTCTCTCCCCCCACCCAGAAATGATCCCATCCTTTTTGTCTGATTCTAAAGGGCAGAACTAGAAGCAGAGCAGTTGCCATGCCACTTTATATGCCCCTATTAACAATGCAATAATCTATTTACATGTTGCAACTCCTACTTTTACATCAAGTAAGTATAAGCTGCTGGTTTTGAAACCATGGGAAATCTCAGTCAGTCATGAGTCAGTGTTGTGTATAGCAATATAGTCCATTTTTACATCCAAAAATAATTTTTCCCCATTTCAAAGAATGTTATCAAGAGTGTCAAGTAGCACAGGGATGGAATGAGATATTTCAGAACATGGGGCTGTTGCCTTATAGCCAGAGCCTATCATTACCAAACTAATTCACAATGCTTGGGCTTAACTGCCTTTTTTTAAATTGTTCCTTTTGTTTATAATGAGTTGGAAGATTATGACAATTGAGGTGTGGATTGATTATTTATTTATGCATTCACAAGGGATTCACTTTGATGAAAACCAGTTCCCAGATCTCAAGGAGACAAACAGTCCTATGCCATTATACAAACAAAAGCACATGTCCCTTCAGCATCACTGATGAAAGTCCAGTATAACAAGTTCCCTTTGTGGTTATGAGTCAGAACCCTTTAGATAAACTAGTTAGCCACTGACACAAGATCCTTTGCTTTCTGTCCAGTGTCCAAAGGGATCAAAGAACAAGGAGCAGAGAAGACACGGCAAGAGCAACTCGGTAATATTGCCTGAACTGTAAGTAAAATTCTCTTAGCATGTATTGGGATCAGAGCTTGGAAAAGTTACTTTTTTGAACTACAACTCCCATCAGCCCAATCCAGTGGCCATGCTGGCTGGGGCTGATGGGAGTTGTAGTTCAAAAAAGTAACTTTTCCAAGCTCTGGTTGTGATAAATATATATGTCCAGTATAACAAGTTCCCTTTGTGGTTAAGAGTCAGAACCCTTTAGATAAACTAGTTAGCCACTGACACAAGATCCTTTGCTTTCTGTCCAGCGTCCAAAGGGATCAAAGAACAAGGAGCGGAGAAGACACAGCAAGAGCAACTCGGTAATATCGCCTGAACTGTAAGTAAAATTCTCTTAGCATGTATTGGGAGTTGTGATAAATATATTAGGCACGATCTTGGATAACTAAAACTTGTGAACTTATTTAACTGAAATGCAGGCTTGCTGGTAATTTTTATAGGCTTGTGCCCATAACTAGGAAGATCCTTGCATTTAAACTCCAGCAGGACATTTTTTAATTGGAGTCAAACAATCTGAGTCAACTGTAATGCTTTTTTTTTTTTAATGTGAAGAAGGGAAACCCTGAAGGGAATATAAACAATAATGGGACCAATATGTCAATATGCCCAAAGGTAGAGTGAGAGAACGCGAAAACAGAGAGCAAGGGAGAGTGAAGAGAAAGCATGTGTTGACTCTGAGATTTTGAAAGAGTGAATGAGAGTGCTTCTGGACAACCTGTTCATTGAGCATTTATCCTGATTTGTTTGCAGGGAGGCTAGATGACATTGGCTATTTAGTGAGCATTCAAGCTGATTTGCTTGTGGGGAGGTTAGACAATGTTGTATCAAACAAATGTTACACAACACTTTCCAGTGCATTTCCTCCTCACTCTCCTTATCACAAAAGGCCCAATATTTTGGGGAAATGGGTTTGTCACAGAAGATCTCCCAATCAGTTTTTAAATGTTAGATCTCCCAATCAACTATAAATGAGTTAGGTCCCAAATATCTGAAAGACCATCTCCTTCCTTACAGACCCTCTCAGGTGTTGAGATCAGCAGAGGGGGCCCTTTTGGTAGTTGCACCACCCTCAGAAGCTGGGGGTGGTGGGGGCCTGGGATTGGCTTGGAAATGGTGACTGGTCCAAGATCATCCAGTGAGATTTGAACTTGGGTCTTTCCAGTCCTAGTTTGATACCCTAACCACTACACCACACTGACTTTGGTGGATCCATAGAAGCAATTGTAAGTTTTGTTAGAAGTCCGAATGACATTCTAAACTGTACAAGCCATTAAGCAACAGAACAAGCTTGTCAAATATTCTTGTTCTGGAGAGATTGCAAAATAAGTGGCACCTTATTCCACATGTGGGAATGTCTCTCAATGAAAATCCTTTGGTTTCAAGTGTTTGGCCTAATATCAGACATAACCAAATAAATGATAATTCCAGAACCTCAATTAGTTTTATTGTTTATAGTGCCAGATACTCAAAACTAGGCACTGCATAAAGGAATAATCATCTTCATGCTTGCAGCAACAGCAAGGATGAAGATAACAAAAACCTGGAACTCAGCATCTGGCTGCATTTCTCATAAATGGTTAGATCAGCAGGGTCTGACAAATTGTACTGCCTAAAAAAACCATCGTATAGTCATTTGATCAGATGGTTGACTAAGAGAGACAATTACAGAAGATCAAACAAAATCATGGTGGATAATAATATCAATGGCTACTTTTTACCTTCACAGTTAGAGCCGATATGCTTATAAATTCCAGTTGCTGGGAATCACAGGTGAGGACAATGCTGTTTCACTCAGATCCTGCTTGTAGGCTTGCCATGGGCATCTGGTTGTCCACTGTGGGTACAGGATGCTGGACTATGAGGGCCTTTTCCCTCATCCAGCAGGGCTGTCCTTATGTTCTTACATTCATGGATATAATGCTCCCATTCATTGTGTTGACTTCACAAACTTCCCTTTGGACGGGATAGAAACAAAAATGTACAAACTTATATCAGACTGTATTTGAGGCAGATGCTGGCTGGGGCTGATGGGAGTTGTAGTTCAAAAAAGTAACTTTTCCAAGCTCTGATTTGAGGAATTGATACAGGGAATAAATATTTTGTTCCCTACCACTTCCTCTTCTAAAGTTGGACACCCGGCAGATAGACGTAACAGCTGGTTTGATACAGAATGTAGGGATCTACAGAAGGAAATTCGTTCTGTATACCGTTGCTATCGCAGCAACAATGAACGACAGCTCCCGCATTCTTACTATGCACTCCGAAAAGAGTACAAGAAACTCATAGTTAAAAAGAAGTACGAGGCAGTCCAGGACTCATGGCGAATGCTCACAGCGGCAACTGTCACATGAAGTTCCAAGTCCTTTTGGCAGATAGTTACAGGAGCCTTGACCAGCTATAAGGGCAGACTGGACTGCTGTATTCCAGCTGATGTTTGAGAGAAGCATTTCCAGGCCGTGTTCAATAATGCTGACTCTTCAAGCTCTTACTCAGCTTTCTCCTTTCCGCCTGATACTCCTGAGTGGCCTCCAGTTGATTCTAACATCATTGCTGATCTACTTATACAACTTAAGCTGGGTAAGGCCTCCGGCCCAGATGGCATTCCCCCAGAGTTGCTGAAATGCAACATTAGCTGGTGGGCCCCTATGTTGGCCTCTCTTTTCACACTAATTAATAACTCCGGTATGATTCCGGCGTCCTGGCTGAGAGTGTATATTATCCCGATTTATAAGAACGGTGCAAAAAATGATCCGAGCAACTATCGGCCTATCAGTCTGCTCTCTGTGGTGGGTAAGATCTATGCAAGCTATCAAGGTTCCAAGCTGAAACAGTGGGTTAGCTCCAATAACATTCTCGGTGAAGAGCAGATTGGATTTAAATCAGGTCATTCTACTCTTGACCACTGCTTGGTCCTAGCTCAGCTGGTGTATAGATACTCCAAGCCCCATGGAGGCAAATTATTTGCTGCCTTTATAGATTTTAAGTCAGCTTTTGACTCTATTTCACGTGGTCGCTTGTGGAGCAAACTAGAACATTTATCTATTGACAAGAGACGTCTGTTCTTGATATCGGCTCTCTGTTATAACATCACGAGTCAAGTCCGCTGTAATCATCGTGGCCATCTCTCTCGAGATATATGTTCCTCCCAAGGGGTCAGGCAAGGGTGTGTCTTAGCACCCACCTTATTCAACTTATACTTGGCTGACCTCCCCTCTGCCTTAAGAACATAAGAACATAAGAAGAGCCTGCTGGATCAGGCCAGTGGCCCATCTAGTCCAGCATCCTGTTCTCACAGTGGCCAACCAGGTGCCTGGGGGAAGCTCGCAAGCAGGACCTGAGTGCAAGAACACTCTCCCCTCCTGAGGCTTCCGGCAACTGGTTTTCAGAAGCATGCTGCCTCTGACTAGGGTGGCACAGCACAGCCATCATGGCTAGTAGCCATTGATAGCCCTGTCCTCCATGAATTTGTCTAATCTTCTTTTAAAGCCGTCCAAGCTGGTGGCCATTACTGCATCTTGTGGGAGCAAATTCCATAGTTTAACTATGCGCTGAGTAAAGAAGTACTTCCTTTTGTCTGTCCTGAATCTTCCAACATTCAGCTTCTTTGAATGTCCACGAGTTCTAGTATTATGAGAGAGGGAGAAGAACTTTTCTCTATCCACTTTCTCAATGCCATGCATAATTTTATACACTTCTATCATGTCTCCTCTGACCCGCCTTTTCTCTAAACTAAAAAGCCCCAAATGCTGCAACCTTTCCTCGTAAGGGAATCGCTCCATCCCCTTGATCATTCTGGTTGCCCTCTTCTGAACCTTTTCCAACTCTATAATATCCTTTTTGAGATGAGGCGACCAGAACTGTACACAGCATTCCAAATGCGGCCGCACCATAGATTTATACAACGGCATTATGATATCGGCTGTTTTATTTTCAATACCTTTCCTAATTATCGCTAGCATGGAATTTGCCTTTTTCACAGCTGCCTCACACTGGGTCGACATTTTCATCGTGCTGTCCACTACAACCCCGAGGTCTCTCTCCTGGTCGGTCACCGCCAATTCAGACCCCATGAGCGTATATGTGAAATTCAGATTTTTTGCTCCAATATGCATAATTTTACACTTGTTTATATTGAATTGCATTTGCCATTTTTCCGCCCATTCACTCAGTTTGGAGAGATCTTTTTGGAGCTCTTCGCAATCCCTTTTTGTTTTAACAACCCTGAACAATTTAGTGTCGTCAGCAAACTTGGCCACTTCACTGCTCACTCCTAATTCTAGGTCATTAATGAACAAGTTGAAAAGTACAGGTCCCAATACCGATCCTTGAGGGACTCCACTTTCTACAGCCCTCCATTGGGAGAACTGTCCGTTTATTCCTACTCTCTGCTTTCTGCTTCTTAACCAATTCCTTATCCACAAGAGGACCTCTCCTCTTATTCCATGACTGCTAAGCTTCCTCAGAAGTCTTTGGTGAGGTACCTTGTCAAACGCTTTTTGAAAGTCTAAGTACACTATGTCCACTGGATCACCTCTATCTATATGCTTGTTGATGTTGACGTGTGTGCGTTGTTGCGTGAAACAGCATACGTTACGTTGGAGTTAAGTTGCTCAAGAAACTTGTCAGATGCATTAGATCAGGTTAAGAGTCTTTTATTAAGACATTATGGCTTAAGGCTTTAAGATCCCCCCCTCTAGGAGAGAAGTTCTCAGTTCAAAGACATTACACAGAAGACTCAGCTCAACACAAATAACTGCTAGAACTCTCCCAGTCTATCTTCCATGACAACGTCCTTGGTTATCCGTTCCCAGAGTGGGCAAAGACATAACTTCTCTTAGCTACAGATTTCCACACTTTCAGACTTGATGGAAAAACACTCAGTGACAGTGTGGTTCAATGGTCAACAGTTGACACTCTCAAAGAATTCTAATAGGTTACTGAGACAGGACTTTCCCTTGCGTTCCCTTCCCTTCCCACTTTCCCTGGCTCTGCTTCAGCGAGGCTTGTTCTTCTATGTGCTTAGTTAATCTAGCTTTAATAATACTTTCTACCAGTTTTCCAGGGACAGAAGTTAAGCTAACTGGCCTGTAATTTCCGGGATCCCCTCTGGATCCCTTTTTGAAGATTGGCGTTACATTTGCCACTTTCCAGTCCTCAGGCACGGAGGAGGACCCAAGGGACAAGTTACATATTTTAGTTAGCAGATCAGCAATTTTACATTTGAGTTCTTTGAGAACTCTCGGGTGGATGCCATCCGGGCCTGGTGATTTGTCAGTTTTTATATTGTCCATTAAGCCTAGAACTTCCTCTCTTGTTACCACTATTTGTCTCAGTTCCTCAGAATCCCTTCCTGCAAATGTTAGTTCAGGTTCAGGGATCTGCCCTATATCTTCCACTGTGAAGACAGATGCAAAGAATTCATTTAGCTTCTCTGCAATCTCCTTATCGTTCTTTAGTACCCCTTTGACTCCCTTATCATCCAAGGGTCCAATCGCCTCCCTAGATGGTCTCCTGCTTTGAATGTATTTATAGAATTTTTTGTTGTTGGTTTTTATGTTCTTAGCAATGTGCTCCTCAAATTCTTTTTTAGCATCCCTTATTGTCTTCTTGCATTTCTTTTGCCAGAGTTTGTGTTCTTTTTTATTTTCTTCATTCCGACAAGACTTCCATTTTCTGAAGGAAGACTTTTTGCCTCTAAGAGCTTCCTTGACTTTGCTCGTTAACCATGCTGGCATCTTCTTGGCCCTGGCGGTACCTTTTCTGATCTGCGGTATGCACTCCAGTTGAGCTTCTAATAGAGTGTTTTTAAGCAACTTCCAAGCATTTTTGAGTGATGTGACCCTCTTGCGAGGGATACAATCGCACCCTCCTAAACTAGGTACCGCTAAAGTCAATATTTTGCTTTATGCTGACGATGCGGTTCTCATATCCCAAACCCAGCTGGGCCTAAAAAGATTACTTTCAGGTTTTGCAAAGTATTGTAAAGACAACCTTTTAACAATTAATCATAAAAAATCTAAAGTCATCGTGTTTCCTAAAAGGAAGGTCAGAGTTCCCTGGCATCTTGGCTCTGTCAAAATTGATCAGGTGAACTCTTTTAAACATCTGGGGATTTGGTTCCAAGAGACGGGCAAATGGAACTCCCAAGCCAATTATATTAAAGCTAAGGCCGAAAAAAACCTGGGAGCATTAACTCGGTTTTATTTTTTTAAAGGGGGGAACTTTGTTCCTGCAGCAATACGCATCCTGAAAGCCAAAATTATCCCTACGTTGTTGTATGGGCCCCCGATATGGATTCCATATTTTAAGGGACACTCAGAGGGACCACTACATGCTTTTTTAAGATCTATCCTTGGCGTCCCCAGATGTGTCTCTCGGGCTACTCTTATGCTGGAAGTTGGTTTAAACTCCTTAAACTGTCTAGCCTGGCTTCATACCATCTATTACTGGCTATGGTGTTTCTCCATGCTCACCCAAGAGACCTATGTGCAACAGACTCTGAAAGACTCTTTTAATGCCTCCTGGCCGAAACTGGTCCTAGAAAAGATTGTTTCAGTAGGGCTTTCCCCAGCATAACTGTTGAAAATGGAGCTTAGAGTGGCCAAGGCAATGGTGAAACGTCGCTTAGTGGACATAGACAACCAAGAGCTTTTTATAGCAGCTTCAGGCCCATGCTCTCCTCAGGCTGTAGGTCTGGTCGTATCCCCCAGTAATGATGGGATGCAATACTTACACTGGCTTACTGTCCCCAAATATAGGTGGGCCTACTCGGCTCGCTTTGAAGCCCTACCCTCGAAATTATTGGAGGGTAGGTACCATAAGACCCCGAGAATGCTCAGGTACTGCCCCTGCGATACACATGAGGTGGAAACGGTTTCGCATGTTCTTTTTAAATGTAAATTTTATGAGGGAGTTAGAAATGACCTTTTAATCCCTATTCTTTCAAATATACCAGGTCAAATCCCAGCGTACTTTTAACAATTCTCCGTCAGGGCTCTAACGAAGCAATTACCATGACAATGGCTAAATACTTAAATCAGGCCATGATGATTAGGAAGGTCGTGACTCGGATGGGCTCCTGAGTATTTATAATTGCTAATTTATAATTTGCTAATTGTTTTTCTTATGTGTCCATTCCTGTATTCTGTGTGTTTGCGATGGTCTGTAGACTTTGCAATAAAGTATTATTCCCCAAATATAAGAAACATTTGGTAATCAGATATAACGATGCATGCACAAGGTTGAATATTGTAAGTAACACTTTAGTTATACATTGTTATTGTTTAATGTTCTTTTTTAAATGTATGCTTATATATACAACAATTGTGTGTGTGTGTGTGTCCTTTCTTGGAGAATTCCCAAGCAAGCAAAAGGTAGCCAGCATGCCCCCCAATCTGTTCTGCCCCCCCCAGCCCTCTGGAGCAAATCTGCAAGAGTGCAGGAGCATGTGCAAAAAGGAGAGAGAGGGGAAGTTCCATTACACAAATGGAAGTCCTTGGGCAAGTGGGACAACTTCATCGGATAAAACCTAAGTGGTGAGAAAATGGAAATAAAGAAATGGGGATATGATTAAATGGCTGTTATTTCTTACAGAACCATAGGAATCTAATTCTCGGTGGCATTTTGGTGGAACTCAGCAGACTGACAGAAAACACTAAAACTGCCCATCTAACTCATAATACCTGCATTTAATTGCCATTTTATGGCTTCTTTTGCTTAGCCCAAGTTGAAAGATGTGACACTTTGTGGGGTGTGGGTGATTTATTAGTTATCGTAACATAATTTCTGCATTAAGCACATAGCTTCTTCAAGCTCCGTGAAAAGTCCTAGCAAGTCCACAGCAAATGCCATAATAAATATGTTAAGCCTTTAATGTGCCACACAGCTCTGTTGTTTGTAAAGCTGACAAGATGCCATTACTACTACTACTACTACTACTACTACTACTACTACTACTACTACTACTACTAATGCCATGTAAAGAGTGAGAGGGAATAGTACTTTTCTTGTGGAAGCCTTACGGAAATTAGTGGGAATTTCTGGGGGATTGTGCTTTTGTCTTAACTTGGGATGGAAGGATCTGTTGTTGGAAGTTTGGTTGTCTCAGTTTCTCATTTTTCCAAACTTAAATTTGGTTCACATTTCTGCAACAATCCTCATGAAAATGGTTCAGCATTTTAGTGTGAATTTCTCCTAATATGCACATTTTTATAGGCAGTTTTGACTAATGTACACACTTTTGCAAGCCATTTCTTGTCATGTAATGCATTTTGCATGTTTTTTATGTGCATATTCATTTTTATGCACACGTTCCCCTAATATGTGCAGTTTTGTAAACATTGCTTGGTCGGAGAACTGCATCGCAAAATTCTGATGAGTGTGAATTTTGAAGGACGGCTGTGTTTCAGTTTTCATATTGTTTTGGAAAGTGTGAATTTGATAAATTCGGCTTTAAATGTGAACTGAAACTAATTTCTCCTCCATCCGTACTCTTGCTGCTATAGTGTCAATCTTGACATGCTGGTGGATGGTCCTGTGTTTAAATCTGGATCTACTCCAATCTCATGAACTTTGGCTGGATGCGGGTCAGCTGGATTTAAAGGGGCACAAAGGAGAAATGGAGTATGTAAACCTTGTGTGCGCACTCATGCACACACACACACACAGGAGTCCCACCTGGACTATAATACTGGAAGTGAGCCCGGCTGAGAGAAAATTACTTCACAGGGAGTCAGACAGCGGGGAGGTAAACTATAGAGACAGGGGAGGATTGAATACCTCCCATCCATGGTCTCCTTTTTCCCCACCCAACTTTCTATGATTGGGGTAGTTTCAGATTGAAGGATACAGGTGTATAATAATCACAGCTAGTTTTGGCCTGAAGACTGACAACAAAATAATAGTTTCCCACACTCATTGATGGTTTTGGCTAGCAACTGGTTTGGCTGACAGAATACTTTGAGAAAATACTAGTGCATAGGGTGGGGGAGAGATCAAGGCTCCAAGCCCTGCCCTTCCAAAGGAGTTTGTTGCAAGTCCCATTGGTGTAACCACCAGTCCACACCAGGGATGTAGTCATCCAGGGTTGCGAGAGGTTATAGATTTGTCATTTTTTTTGAGAGTAGGGTTCTAGCCAGGTCCCTATGCATGAGCCAATCAGCATGAAAGGGGAGTGTGTTAGCCACTGAGAAGAGTCCTTGTCCTTTCATGTTGGTTGAAGCCAGCCAGAGTGAAAGGAGGTGAGTTAGCCATTGAGAAGATTCTTCTCAGTAGCTAACTCAGATCGTCCCCTTTCATGATGATTGGCTCCTATGGATGTCTGTTGCAATGGAATGTGGACTTGCAAGATGAAACAGAGAGCAAAGGAGATGAGTGGAAAGGGGGACATGGTTGTGAAGGGGTGTTGTGTGACTATCATGAAGGGACCCTGCATGTCTGAATTTGCCAGTACACTACTGTGCCCTCTTCCACTTCTGCAACTGGCTGACTTTTAATTTGATTATTGTAAGTCTGGATCCAAGGATTCCCTTCTTCTGTCATAATGGATCTTCCTCTGATAGAGAAGCTGCTTCCATGTGAGAAAGGGAAATGTTGGATCCAACCCATTATTATGAGCCACAGCATTAGATAAATAGTTCCTATACTTGACTCACAGCTGCACCATACATTTAAAGCACTAACCCCCTCAGAGAGCTATAATTTCCAGAGTTTACAGGAAAGAGGGACTGATTGTTAAACCACTCTGGCCATTGTAGCTCTGTGAGGGGTGTCCTAACAACTCTCGGCACCTTTTACAAACTACAGTTCCCAGGATTGTTTGGGTGAAGCCATGGCTATTTAAAGTGGTATAATACATGCAAATGAGGCCTTGGAGAATGTGTAATTGTTCCATTATGGTTGTATACTGTCACATTTCTACTGTTCTCAGTATTTTCTTTAAAAAAGAAGACACCGACTGTATTTTTAATCATGACCATTGTTTTTGGCATTTGCCAAAATTTCTCTATTGAGGATGACCAAAAATCTTTAATGTTCACATTTTCAAGGCTCACATTTACTCCCAGTTTTCTTCTTTCTCCCACTTGAATCACAATGTTGGGATGTGATCAAGTCTAAGGGTCATTCACTCCTTCATTCCCCCAACTTGGCCCTATTTATATGGTTTATGGGTGCCCTTACACACCCCTTCCCAATGGCCTAGTATGGCCAATACAGCATTTGCCTCACAAGAACATAGTGAGATGGTTTATGCTGAGATATAGTGGCACCCACTGGTGGGACCTGGTATAGCACTATGGTCAACAAATCAACTGTTGCCTTAGCCACAAATATGGTGATAATAGCCTCAGACTCTTCCTCTAGAAGTGTTTCCAAAACTTTTTTTTATTTTTTTTTGTTTCTGAACTACAACTCCTATCAGCCCCAGCCAGCATGGCCAATGGTCAGGAATTATGGGAACTATAGTCCAGCAACAAAAAAATAAAAAAAGTTTGAGAAACACTGCTCTAGAACATAGTCAGATGACTGGTCCATCTAGCTCACTCAGTAATAGTCTACACACTGACTACAAGTGGCTCTCCAGGGATACAAACTGAGGATATTCCCAACCATACTACCCTGAACATGCCCAACCTCATCTCGGAAGCTAAGCAGGGTCAGGCCTGGTTAGTACTTGGATGAGAGACCTCCTGGGAATACCGGGTGCCATAGACTTAGAGGAAGGCAAAGGTAAACCACCTCTGAATACCTCTTACCTTGAAAACTCTATGAATGTATCCAAAAGATTCATAGGGTTTCCATAAGTCATAATCAACTTGAAGGCATATAACAACAACCTGGAGATGCCGGAGGCTGAATATGGGACCTTCTGCATGCAGAGCAAATGCTCTACCACTGGGCTATGACCTTTCCCTTTCTGCCTGTCACAAGAGATAACAGACTACTTAACAGGGCTGTTGTAAATAAGATATTTGAAGCAGGGATGAGCACCCCCCATTCCATTATTGTTTCATATGTTCACTCTCTCCTGAGTGTCACTCCTCTTGAATTCACATATAACTAGAAGAATTTCTAAAATTGGAGCAAGGACTGTTTGCTGCAGATTTCAGTTCCTTCAGTTTATGTACATCTTTCTCTGCCCTACCTCTAAATCATGGATATGAATATGTATGTTGATAAACACTGCAAAAACCCACAATCTCAGTGCCATTGTTTACTGGTGTGTACATGAGTTCCTTTGCCATGATACAGGCATACATAAAATCATATCATGTTTGATTATTGGCCATGTTTTTAATCAGGTTATAGGGAGAAAACACACAAATAAACGGAAGGAAATGAAAGTTGTGAGAAACGATGGATGCACAGCGCTCTGTACAAAATGTTGAAATAAATAAAAGAACATAGGAGCATTTGGTCAGCTTTCCACCAGGCTGCAGCAGAGTGTAGACAGCAAGGTCCACTCCAACTTTGAGACCAGCTGCCATTTAGCTCCTCTTCTCTCCCAAGCATAAGCTATCAGCGCCCATTCTACCTAGCTTCAGAAGAACAGATGGGACAGTGAGACCCACTCTATCACCTCAGAATGTCAGATGGAACACCAAGGCCCATTCTGTAGGGTTAGATGAGAGATCAGCTCTCATTTAAATCCTCATTTCCCACACCTGTCATCTTTTGGCTGTCATTCCAGCTGGCTGCAGAGGGAGAGAGGGGACTGCATGAGTCCATATGCGATTTGGCCCTCAGACTAGCTTCGGAATATTAATCTTTTTTCTGGGGAAAATCAAATAATTACTTAGTCAATCTGAGGTAAGTTTTAGAGGCCAAGGCTTGGCCAGAAGCAACCTTTATCTAAGACTGCACCTGTATTTGAATTGTTTTAATAATGTTTTGTTTTAAATATGTTTTTATTGTTTTATCACTTGGTTGCTGCCCTGGGCTCCTTTTGGGAGAAGGGGTGGGATATAATGTAATAATAAATTAAATTAAATTAAAAATTAACCTTGTGGATCTGGGCCTGGCCAGTGCCTGGCTAGAACTGGGAACTGTATGTACACGGCTTTGTGCCTCTGGAGGAAAGTTGGATATAAATGAAATATAAAAACTTTAAATATATTCACTAATAGGCAGAACCTTGCAGTTTGAGAACGTACCTAGCCCACAGATATTTCTATCAAACTTTTAAAAAGCAGGGAAATTGGGCAGCTATAGTGAATGTACCAGGGGAGCAGGAGACCTGACCTCCTCTCTGAGATATTGTATTTGTCCTGCCCAGAGTCCGAGACACGAGATGGAGGCGAGGTTTGGTTTAATTCTTGTTTTATTAGTGTGATGGTTACATCCAAAGCAGTGCGCTTCTTAAACCTGTCTACCCTGACTCACTACTTTTCCTAACTAGTCTACCTAAGCAGTCTGTGTAGCATGTGGGGAGAGTTGACTCAGCACTAGAGCCTGGGTGGGCACCTGCTTAAATAGGGAAAGTTTTCGCCTGTAAGGGGCAGCTACTCCAAAGTTTCCACCCTCTGAAAGTCCCTCTTCTCGCGCCTTCTTGCATGGGCTGGTGGGGGGAGCATCCGATGGCCCATCCAACAGTGGGGCTTCGTTAGGTGACAGGAGAGGGCAGAGTTAGGGCAGAGGAGAGGGAAGGAGAAAGGGAGGGGAGAGGGGTGGAGGACGGGAGGAGGGGATTGGAGGGGGAGGGGCAAAGGAAGGGGGAGGGCAGGTTTGATCATATGCATGCTTATCGAGTTCAGCGGGATTTACTCCCATGCAATCATGCTTAAGATAGGTAAAACTGACCATGGGGAGGAGGAGGGGTGAGGAGATTGGGTGGGTGGGCACTGGGCAGAGGGAAGCCCCTTTCCTTTCCCAAAGTAAAACATTGTGAACAGTATCATTGCTTTTCAGCGTTTCCCCCACCGTTTTATTCTACAGCAGGCACATGTAGCTTCCCACCCAAATTTAAACCAAAGCTCTCCCTGTCCACATCCACACCAGAGTGTTATTTCACTTTAGACAGTCATGGCTTCTCCCATCAAATCCTGGGAAGTGTAGTTAGTGAAGGGTGCTGAGAGTTGCTAGGAGATGCCCTGTTCCCCTCAGAGACCTTCAATCAGAGTGGCTGACAGTTAAACCAGTCTGGCCACTGGGGCTCTGTCAGTGGAATAGAAGTCTCCTCTCAGCACCCTTCACAAACTACATTTCCCAGGATTCTCTGGGGGAAGCCATGACTGTCTCAAGTGAAATAAAGGTCTGGTGTGGGTGTGGCCCCCTGATTAGCCAAGCAGCTGTGAGTCTGGCTTTTAGAACACTGGCAGTTGGTTCTTACTGAGCATGGCCCACATTATCATTGAATTCAAGCAAAAATGTCTTAAATTAATTAAAAGTTAGCGAGGCATTTTTTTAACTTTTCAACTGCAGAAGATGAAGGTCAGAGTATGGGGCAAGGTCAGTATCAGGATTACAGGTACTCTGTGAACATGGCTGATTTTTAATGAATTTCAACAGATTATGAGAACTCTGACAGAGAAAAGTCCAAAAGGGCTCTGGGTTTCTCTCTCTCTCTCTCTTTTTAGAACTCTCGATTCTCTCTGAATGTTTTGTGTATCACCATGAAAATTTAGAGGATTGTTAAGCAAGCGTTTCTGAGTTCAGGACTATAAGTTTTATAAGGTTTTGTTTTGAAATGAGGTTATGGGAAGCATCAGAATGGCATGGGGGGTATTTTCAATTTAACATTGCGGAATGTGAAAAATCCCCGCTGGCTATAGTATACAGCCACTCTTGTGGCTATATAATCAGAGCTAAGGATTATTTTTGTGAGGCCAAATTCACACCATACAATTATTCCACTATTGTTCCACTTTCAACAATCATGCCTTCCCCCCAAAGAATCCTGAGAAGTGTGGTTTGATAAGGGTGCTGAGAAATGTTAGGAGAAGCCTGTTCCCCTCACAGAACTACAATTCCCTGAATGGTTTAACAGTCAGTCCCTTTTTCCAGAAAACTCTGAGAACTGTAGCTCTGTGGCAATATGAGTGTCCTAACAACTCTTGGCACCCTTCATAAACTACACTTCACAGGATTCTTTGGGGGAAGCCATGACTGTGGAATAATAGTGGAATAAATGTATGGTATGAATGTGGTGAGTGAGCTTCATAGTTCAATAGGGATGAGTCTGTGAGTCTACTACAATGAAATTTAATATTACATCTTCTGGACTGCAGTGATGCTGGCAATGCTGCATTTATAGGACTGGGAGGGGTGACGTGATAGTGTGGTCGAGGGAGCTGAGGTGATGCTCCTGACCTTCATACCTCTTCACTCCATCTCTATCCCAATGGGTCCAGCACCACCAAGAGGATGCCACTACCTCTGCCTCTGCTCTGGACGAGCCACCGCTGATAATACTGCCACATGCAGTTAATAACTGTTTACAGTCAGTGGTGAAATTGTATACCAGGTTTAGGTCAGCTTTTTTCTAGCAAGAACCAGATGAAAATATTATGTTAATTGAATGAAGATATTTCTCTCTTTTTCTTCAAGGGGGTACAATGAAGGCCATCTTTCCCCTCTTCTTTTTAATTGCTGGGATCCTTGCTAATCGCCCTTACCCACCGAATTTTGTAAATCCCAACAGTATCTACAACAAGTGTGACATCTATGAATCCTATCCCCAAGATATGAACCATCCTAATGGAGAAGGAAGACGGATGCCAAACCAAGTGCTAGTCAACAGCAATTCTGACTTTGCATTCAAGTTCTTCAGGCAGGTTTCTTCCAATGGAGGCCACCGAGACAGTTCAGGCAAGAAGAACATTGTCTTCTCTCCCATGTGCATCTCCTTGGCCTTTGCAATGCTGGCCTTGGGTGCCAGGGCCAATACCTTAAACCAGATCCTTACAGGACTTGACTTCAAGCCATCAGAGATCCAGGAGAAGATGATACATGAAGGTTTTCATGATCTCATCTACATGTTAACCAATGGGGGTTCAGGCCTCCAAGTGGAGATGGGGAATTGCCTGTTTGTACAAAATCAGCTGCATCCACAAGAGCAGTTTCTAAATGAGCTCAGAAACATCTATGGAGGAGACATCTATCTGGAAAACTTTAAGAACACAGCGGAAACTGAACAACACATCAATAATTACATCGAAAGGAAAACCCATGGGAAGATTTCCAAGCTTGTCGATGGAGTCAACCCAGTTACTGAAATACTACTGGTTAGCTATATTTACATGAAAGGTAAGGGAAGCTAATGGGCCTCTCCTTTGATCTCATTTCTTCACCTTGTAGCTAATCATAGAATCATAGAATAGTAGAGTTGGAAAAGGCCTATAAGGCCATCAAGTCCAACCCTCTGCTCAATGCAGGAATCCAAATCAAAGCATTCCCGACAGATGGCTGTCCAGCTGCCTCTTGAATGCCTCCACTGTCAGGGAGCCCACTACCTCTCTAGGTAATTGGTTCCATTGTTGTATGGCTCTAACAGTTAGGAAGTTTTTCCTGATGTTCAGTCAAAACCTGGCTTCCTGCAACTTGAGCCCATTATTTCATGTCCTGCACTCTAGGATGATCGAAAAGAGATCCTGGCCCTCCTCTGTGTGGCAACCTTTCATGTACTCAAAGAGTGCTATCGTATCTCCCCTAAGTTGTCTCTTCTCCAGGCTAAATATGCCCATAATCATAGATTCTCATTACTTTCTATGTAGTTCTAAAGTGAAACTTCATTCTGCGCACTGAAAGTATGCTTATGCTTTTGTTTGCAAGGAGAACATTTGCTCAGGCAACTGATCCCAGTATCACAGTGATCCTATGTAATAATCTATTGCTGGAGGTTCCTAATAATTAGGGCTGTGCAACCTCCCCCATTTTGTTTGGAGCCCAATTCAGTGATCCTTGCCCTAATCTGGGGCAGACCAAATTGGGGACCTCAATTTAACATGCAATTGGTGGCAAGGGTAAGGCAGAAGAAGGAGACTATGTAGAGACTCTTGCCTGTAACATCTCCCATCCCAACTCCATATTTAATCAGGGTTGTAAACCCTAATTAAACATGCAGTTGGTGAGGGGAGGGGGAGAGGGAGAGAAGACAATACAAGTGAGAGTCTCTGCCTCCATCTTCTCCTTCTCCCCCCCCTTTGCCACCTGACTCTCCCTGACAGTCCCACATTGCTCTAGATGGACCTGACCTGGGATGATCTGAATCTGCCTTGACCCAATCTGGTCAAATCCTGGATCAGCTCAAGGCCCAATTTGGTTCAGAATGTAGGATTTGTCCAGACCAGATTCATAGAAGTACCAGTAATACTATGACTTCTGCGAAGTGTAGGGATGGGAAGATCTGTCAGTTTTGGTCCTCTCTGTTTCTCATTTTTCCAATCTTAAAATTCAGTTCTCCACATTTCTGTAGGAATTCCTTTAAAAAAAAAATTCTCATGAAAAGTCTCTGGCATTTTAGTGTGAATTTCTCCTAATAAACACATTTTTGTAGGCAGTTTTGACAAAAACACACATTTTGGAAAGCCATTTCTCGTCATATAATGATGTGTTAGTTTCAGTTATATATTCATTTTATGCACACTTTCACCTAACAGATGCATTTTTGTAAACATTGTTTGGTTGGCGAACTGCATTGCAAAATTTGGATGAGTGCAAATTTCAAAGGATGGCTGTGTTTCAGTTCTCATATTGTTTCAGAATGTGAGAATTTGATAGATTCTGCTTGAAATGTGAACTGAAACAAATTTCTCGCCCATCCCTAGTGAAGCTTCAGCGGAAATGTAAACAACAACGGATCTTCTAGTGTTAGTTGTTCCATTATTCATCTTCAGCAACTGCCACTTAGAAAACTCTGGCTCCAGAGCATTAATATATTTGTTCACCATTTGTATCCTTTCTCTATCCACCTTTTTACTATCTCCTGACATGTATTTTACAGCTGAACTTGGATCAGGCTCACAAGCACTGAAAAAGAATTGCATTCATTAAGAAGAAGGGAAAATAGAGATTTTGGCTTGAACAATATGCTGGGAGGGTTGTTCTGTTTTTTAAAATGACTTCCATTTTCAAGGTAAATAACGCCACTAGGATTCCTTAGTAAATTCATTAAAGTTAGCAAAAGTATTTAAAATAAGTCCAGTGAAGAAAGTAAACCTCTGATTTGGATAATAAATAAATAAAGAATTAAATGCATTCCCATATATGAGGCAAATCCTGAAGATGTGGTCAGTTATGTACCACAATTAAAAGATATCAAGGTGTGGATCTATTACGTTATTTAGTTATTAGAGCCTATGAATTTAGGCCGGAGAAAAGTTAGTAAATACAAAACAGAGTTTAAACCACTGTTGTATTTCAAAGATTTATAGAGTTGGAAGATACCTTATGGGTCATCTAGTCGTAAGAGCATAAGAGCCTGCTGGATCAGTCCAAAGGCCCATCTAGCGCAGCATCCTGTTCTCACTGGATGGGAAGCGGGCAAGAGTGCAACAGCATTCTCCTACCTATGATTGTCAGCAAATGGTATTCAGAGGCTTACTGCCTTCAACAGTGGAGGTAGAACATAGCCATGGTTTACAGCCTTATTCTCCAAGAATTTGTCTAACCCTCTTTTAAAGCCATCCAAGTTGTTGGCCATCCCTGCCTCTTGTGGGAGTGAATTCCATAGTTGAACCATGCATGATGTGAAGAAATACTTTCTGTTCTGAATCTTCCAACATTCAGCTTCATTGGATAGCCACAAGTTCTTGCGTTACGCAAGAGGAAGAAAAACATTTCTGTATCCACTTTCTCCATGCCATGCATAGTTTTATAAACTTCGTTTTTAAATACACTACTCACTTTTTCTCTAAACTAAAAAGTCCCAAGTGCTGCAACCTTGCCTCACGGGGGAGTTGTTCCATCTCCTTGATCATTTCGGCTGCCCTTTTCAGAAGCTTTTCCAGCTCTACAATATCTTCAATGCACAATGCAGCAACAGCATCCCTGACAGATGGTCATCCAGCATCTGCTTAAATCAAAACCATGTCAATTTTCCCCTAGACTGTGCCATTCCAGGCATGGAGAGTTGAATGCTTGAATGTTTTCCAGTAAAAGATAATAATACCTTCATGTATGCTCTCTTTCTATATACACACAGACTTTCTATGTGAAGGGTTTTTATGTTTCTGTTTGTTGGTTCTTTGCTTTTTGGATGGGTATAGAGGAGCATTCAACCTTATCTGCAGCTTGAAATGGTATTAGTCCCAAGAAAAGTTTGGTTCTAAATTCTGCATTCTGCTTTCAAATGGCTGTTAACTTTGTGTTTTGAAGTGATACAAGGAATAGAGATATCTATAGACAGACCTATTTTTTTTAAAAAAAACACACTAGATGCTGCAATAAACTATTTAATACATTGTACTATAAAAGGGGTACACTTTTGTGTTTATTTCCTCCTCGGGAAGTATGAACTGCATTTGCTTTTAGTGAATCAAATATACATTCCTCAAATTATGATTTTTGCAACTGTTTCATCATTGCCACCCCTAAGGGTGTGCACATCTGTGCACATAAGCAAAGTTCTTGATTTGTTTATAACTATTTCAGCTAATAGCTGCTGGTTAGTGAGAACAATTTGGGGCTTTAAGCTTTTCTACATTGAGTAAATAATTATAGTCACAGTTTCATTGGTACCATGATGTTCTTTCAGGAGACAGACCTTGGAAAATCTGGAGGCAACCACAGAGATAAGAACATATTAGAGTCACACACAGACAGAATAGTAAATTGAAAGTTGTGATTGGTCTTGATTCTCTATGAATGCAGAGCGGCACAGCTGTATCTCCAGCATTGCTGTCATGGCAGCCATCTATACCAGGGGACAAAAACCTTTTTTAGCATAAGGCAACCTTCCAAAGGCCACATACAAGTGGTAGGCAGGGCCAGAGGTGAACGTGGGCAGAACAAATAAACATTTTACCTTTGTACAGTAAGCTAGTCTACTCTCTCTCTCTCTCTCTCTCTCTCTGTGTGTGTCTCTTATTGTGTATGTGTGTTATGTGCCTTCAAGATGATTACAACATATGATGACCCTATGAATCAGCGACCTCCGATAGCATCTGTTGCAAACCACTCTGTTCAGATCTTGTAAGTTCAAGTCTGTGGCTTGTTTGGTCCATCCCTTGTTTGGTCTTCCTCTTTTTCTACTCCCTTCTGTTTTTCCAAGCATTATTGTCTTTTCTAGTGAATCATTTCTTCTCATGATGTGTACAAAGTATAATAACCTCAGTTTCATCATTTTAGCTTCTAGTGATCATTCTGGTTTAATCTGTTCTAATACCCAATTATTTGTCCTTTTTGTGGCCCATGGTATCTGCAAAGCTCTCCTCCAACACCACATTTCAAATGAGTTGATTTTTGCCTTATTTGCTTTTTTCACTGTCCAACTTTCACATCCATACATAGGGAATACCATGGTCTGAATGATCCTCATTTTAGTGTTCATTGATACATCTTTGCCTTTGAGGATCTGTTCTAGTTCTCTCATAGCTGCCCTCCCCAGTTCTAGCCTTCTTCTGATTTCTTGACTATTGTCCCCATTTTGGTTAATGACTGTGCCGAGGTATTGATAATCCTTGATTATCAATGTCCACACTGTCAACTTTAAAGTTACATAAATCTTCTGTTGTCATTACTTTACTCTTTTTGACGTTCAGCTGTAGTCCTGCTTTTGTGCTTTCCTCTTTAACTTTCAACAGCATTCATTTCAAATTATTACTGGTTTCTGCAAGTAGTATGGTATTGTCTGCATACCTTAAATTATTGATATTTCTCTCTCCAGTTATCATAAGAACGTAAGAAAAGCCTGCTGGATCAGGCCAGTGGCCCATCTAGTCCAGCATCCTGTTCTCACAGTGGCCAACCAGATGCCTGGGGGAAGCTCGCAAGCTGCCCGAGTGCAAGAACACTCTCCCCTCCTGAGGCTTCCGGCAACTGGTTTTCAGAAGCATGCTGCCTCTGACTAGGGTGGCAGAGCACAGCCATCATGGCTAGTAGCTAGTGATAGCCCTGTCCTCCATGAATTTGTCTAATCTTCTTTTAAAGCCATCCAAGCTGGGGGCCATTACTGCATCTTGTGGGAGCAAATTCCATAGTTTAACTATGCACTAGTAAAGAAGTACTTCCTTTTGTCTGTCCTGAATCTTCCAACATTCAGCTTCTTTGAATGTCCACGAGTTCTAGTATTATGAGAGAGGGAGAAGAACTTTTCTCTATCCACTTTCTCAATGCCATGCATAATTTTATACACTTCTATCATGTCTCCTCTGACCCGCCTTTTCTCTAAACTAAAAAGCCCCAAATGCTGCAACCTTTCCTCGTAAGGGAGTCGCTCCATCCCCTTGATCATTCTGGTTGCCCTCTTCTGAACCTTTTTCAACTCTATAATATCCTTTTTGAGATGAGGCGACCAGAACTGTACACAGTATTCCAAATGCGGCCACACCATAGATTTATACAACGGCATTATGATATCGGCTGTTTTATTTTCAATACCTTTCCTAATTATCGCTAGCATGGAATTTGCCTTTTTCACAGCTGCCGCACACTGGGTCGACATTTTCATCGTGCTGTCCACTACAACCCCGAGGTCTCTCTCCTGGTCGGTCACCGCCAGTTCAGACCCCATGAGCGTATATGTGAAATTCAGATTTTTTGCTCCAATATGCATAATTTTACACTTGTTTATATTGAATTGCATTTGCCATTTTTCCACCCATTCACTCAGTTTGGAGAGGTCTTTTTGGAGCTCTTCGCAATCCCTTTTTGTTTTAACAACCCTGAACAATTTAGTGTCGTCAGCAAACTTGGCCACTTCACTGCTCACTCCTAATTCTAGGTCATTAATGAACAAGTTGAAAAGTACAGGTCCCAATACCGATCCTAGAGGGACTCCACTTTCTACAGCCCTCCATTGGGAGAACTGTCCATTTATTCCCACTCTCTGCTTGCTGCTTCTTAACCAATTCCTTATCCACAAGAGGACCTCTCCTCTTATTCCATGACTGCTAAGCTTCTAGTAGGTTACTGAGACAGGACTTTCCCTTGCAGAAGCCATGCTGGCTCTGCTTCAGCAAGGTTTGTTCTTCTATGTGCTTAGTTAATCTAGCTTTAATAATACTTTCTACCAGTTTTCCAGGGACAGAAGTTAAGCTAACTGGCCTGTAATTTCCGGGATCCCCTCTGGATCCCTTTTTGAAGATTGGCATTACATTTGCCACTTTCCAGTCCTCAGGCACGGAGGAGGACCCAAGGGACAAGTTACATATTTTAGTTAGCAGATCAGCAATTTCACATTTGAGTTCTTTGAGAACTCTCGGGAGGATGCCATCCGGGCCCGGTGATTTGTCAGTTTTTATATTGTCCATTAAGCCTAGAACTTCCTCTCTCGTTACCACTATTTATTTCAGTTCCTCAGAATCCCTTCCTGCAAATGTTAGTTCAGGTTCAGGGATCTGCCCTATATCTTCCACTGTGAAGACAGATGCAAAGAATTCATTTAGCTTCTCTGCAATCTCCTTATCGTTCTTTAGTACACCTTTGACTTCCTTATCATCCAGGGGTCCAATCGCCTCCCTAGATGGTCTCCTGCCTTGAATGTATTTATAGAATTTTTTGTTGTTGGTTTTTATGTTCTTAGCAATGTGCTCCTCAAATTCTTTTTTAGCATCCCTTATTGTCTTCTTGCATTTCTTTTGCCAGAGTTTGTGTTCTTTTTCATTTTCTTCATTCGGACAAGACTTCCATTTTCTGAAGGAAGACTTTTTGCCTCTAAGAGCTTCCTTGACTTTGCTTGTTAACCATGCTGGCATCTTCTTGGCCCTGGAGGTACCTTTTCTGATCTGTGGTATGCACTCCAGTTGAGTTTCTAATATAGTGTTTTTAAACAACTTCCAAGCATTTTTGAGTGATGTGACCCTCTGGACTTTGTTTTTCAGCTTTCTTTTTACCAATCCCCTCATTTTTGTGAAGTTTCCTCTTTTGAAGTCAAATGTGACCGTGTTGGATTTTCTTGGCAATTGGCCATTTACATTTAAATTATGTTTAATTTAATAGCACTGTGGTCACTGCTCCCAATCGGTTCAACAACACTTACATCTCGCACCAGGTCCCGGTCCCCACTGAGGATTAAGTCCAGGGTTGCTGTCCCTCTGGTCAGTTCCATGACCAACTGGTCTAGGGAATAGTCATTTAGAATATCTAGAAATTTTGCTTCTTTGTCATGACTGGAACACATATGCGGCCAGTCTATGTCTGGGTCATTGAAGTCACCCATTACTACCACATTTCCTAGTTTGGATGCTTCCTCAATTTCATATCTCATCTCAAGGTCTCCCTGAGCATTTTGATCAGGGGGACGATAGTCGTTCCCAGTATTAAGTCCCTCCTGGGGCATGGTATCACCACCCACAACGATTCTGTGGAGGAGTCTGCCTCTTTTGGGGTTTCGAGTTGCTGGATTCAATGCCTTCTTTCACGTATAGAGCGACTCCGCCACCAATACGTCAATGCTCTCCTCTAAGACCAAGCACTCCAGTTCTCCCATCTTGGTTCGGAGGCTCCTAGCATTAGCGTATAGGCACTTGTAAGCAGTGTCTCTCTTCAAGTGTCTTTGGCACTTGTGGTTTGGCCTGTGGTAATTTTGCTCTTCTGAATTGATATCCTGTGCCCCTGCTCTCACAATGCCTACTTCTAGGCCTACCCCTTTTAAAATTTCATCATTTCCTTGGTTTTTATCCCAGGGGGGAGGTTTATTCCGAACCGGACCTTCCTCAGCTCCTGTCGGGTTTCCCCCCTCAGTCAGTTTAAAAGCTGCTCTGCTAACTTTTTAATTTTAAGTGCCAGCAGTCTGGTTCCATTCTGGTTCAAGTGGAGCCCGTCCCTTTTGTACAGGCCCGGCTTGTCCCAAAATGTTCCCCAGTGCCTAACAAATCCAAACCCTTCCACCCAACACCACAGTCTCATCCACACATTGAGACTGCAAAGCTGGGCCTGTCTGGCTGGTCATGCGCGTGGAACTGGTAGCATTTCAGAGAAAGCCACCTTGGAGGTCCTGGCTTTCAGCATCCTACCTAGCAACCTAAATTTTGCTTCCAGGATCTCACGGCTGCATTTCCTCATGTCGTTGGTGCCAACGTGCACCACGACCACTGACTCCTCCCCAGCACTGTCTACCAAACTATCTAAACAATGGGCGATATCCGCAACCTTCGCACCAGGCAGGCAAAACACCTTGCGGTCTACACGCCCATCACACACCCCACTGTCTATGTTCCTAATGATCGAATCACCCACTACAAGGATCCCTCCAGCCCCTGGAGATATATCCTCAGCACGAGAGGATAGCTGCTCATCCCCCAAGGAATGGGTCCCTTCTAAGGGATCGTTTCCCTCTTCCTCAGCTGGATGCTCTCCTTCCCCGAGACCATCATTCTCCATGATAGCAGGAGAGCTATCATCGTTGGAGTGGGACACAGCTATAACGTCCCTGAAGGCCTCCTCCACACACCTCTCTGCCTCTCTCAGCTTTTCCAGGTCCGCCACCTTGGCCTTAAGGAATTGAAGTCATTCCCGGAGAGCCAGGAGCTCATTGCACCGAGAGCACACCCACGACTTCTGTCCAACAGGCAGATAGTCGTACATGCTGCAGGCGGTGCAAAACACTGGAAAGCCCCCACACGCCTGCTGGCTTCTTACCTGCATAGTTTTGTTTAAGGTTTATTATGTCAATGGGTTAGAGACTGCGGTTTAGTTGAGGTCAGGGAACAGATGGGCAGAGTGGGGGGCCCTGGCCTCCTCTTACCCTCTTTTCGCTCTGCTGCTTAACTCGCCTTGACACTTTGTCAGCTGGGGCCTTGACGCTTCATACACCCTGGTTGCGAAGTCTGAGGCAGGAGGTGAGACGACTAGAGCGCCGGTGGCGGAAATCCCGCTCTGAAGATGTTCGGACACAGGTTAGAGCAGCAATAGCTGCCTACCAGGTGGCAATAAAGGCAACAAAGAAGGATTTCTTTGCTGCTTCTATTGCATCCGCAGAGTGCTGTCCCAGGAAGTTGTTCCAAGTGGTCCGAAGCCTGGTCGGTCCAGTTGCTCAGGAACCCTTGGAGCATTCAAAGGCTTCCTGTGACAAATTGGGAAGGCACTTTGCTGATAAAGTCGAACACCTGAAGAACTCGATTCCGTACGCTGTGGATGCAGTAGAAGATCCAGAGTTGACCAATTGCAGTCCGGTTCGTTGGGATCGGTTCCAGCCTCTTCCTTCTGAGGATGTGGACAAGGTACTTTCAACGGTAAAGCCTACCACCTGTCTGATTGATCCTTGCCCATCATGGTTCCTTATGAATTGTAAGGAGAAATTGGGCGAAGGGATCAGGGCAGTGGTAAATGCATCCTTGAAAGAGGGTGCATTGCGACCAGCCCTCAAGGAGGCAATTATAAAACCTTTTCTAAAAAAGTCCTTTTTGGATCCCCAAGTCTTGAACAACTTTCGCCCCATTTCGAATTTGCCATTTTTGGGCAAAATCATTGAGCGAGTGAGTTGTCAGCACACTTGGATGAAACGGATTATTTGGATCCATACCAATTGGGTTTCAGGACTGGACATGGTACTGAAACAGCCTTGGTCGCTCTGGTGGATGATATGAGGAGGGCATTAGACAGGGGAGAATTCACCTTTCTTGTCCTCCTGGATCTCTCAGCGGCTTTTGATACCGTCGACCACGGTATCTTGTTAGATCCCCTGGAAGGATTGGGAATAGGAGGCACTGTTTTGCAGTGGTTCTGTTCCTTTCTCTTTGACAGGCATCAACAGGTAGCATTGGGGGATGAGGTTTCAGACCCTTGGCCCCTCACTTGTGGAGTGCCACAGGGTTCTATCCTCTCTCCCATGCTATTTAACATCTATATAAAACCGCTGGGAGCTATCATCAGGAGTTTTGGGCTGCGGTGTCACCAATATGCTGATGACACGCAGCTCTATCTCTCTTTTAAATCTTCACCAGAGTTGGCTGTGGAGACCTTGTCCAAGTGCCTGGAATCCGTGAGTGGGTGGATGGGAAGGAACAGGCTGAAGCTCAATCCTGATAAGACCGAGGTGCTGCTTGTGGGTGACAGGGGAAGGTTGGGTATTGTTGACCTGCAGCTTAATGGGGTAAGTTTACCCCTGAAGGATCAGGTCCACAGCCTCGGGGTGGTTCTTGATTCCAAGCTGTCCATGGAGGCTCAGATTTCGGCAGTGAGCCGGGCAGCTTGGTATCAACTACACCTCATACGGAGGCTGCAACCCTACCTCCCTATTCATCAGCTCCCACTGGTAGTACATGCCCTGGTCACCTCTCGATTAGACTACTGCAATGCGCTCTACGTGGGGTTACCCTTGAAAATGGTCCGGAAACTACAATTGGTGCAGAATGCGGCGGCTCGTCTGCTTACAAACAGCCGCCGCCGTGATCACATCACGCCAGTATTATTTCATATACAATGGCTTCCAATTGTTTTCCGGGCCCAATTCAAGGTGTTGGTGTTAACCTTTAAATCCCTATACGGTCTCGGCCCAATTTACCTGAAGGAGCGCCTGCAGTACCACAAATTAAGCCGCCCGACCAGATCAGCCACGCAGGGCCTTCTCTCCGTCCCACCAACGAAAACAGCTAGGCTGGTGGGGACTAGAGAGAGGGCATTTTCAGTGGCGGCCCCCACTCTCTGGAACTCCCTCCCGTTCGATCTTCGCCATGCCCCTTCCCTGGATACATTTTGCCGAGCCTTAAAAACTTGGCTCTTTGGACGGGCCTTCGGGATTTCCGGGGTGGGCTAATTTTTCTGTGATTGCTTTATAATTATTCATTGATTGCCCTAAATGATTTTATACTGCTGCATTAGTGTTGGCTGCATTGTATTCTATTTTGTATTATATTGTATTTTATTGAATTTTAATGCGTACGTCGCCTAGAGTGGCTCTGGCCAGATAGGCGACACAAAAATTAAATTTATTATTTATTATTATTATCAGCTGGGGCTCCCTCTAGCTCATGGAGCAGGCTCCCTCGCTAGGGTGCTCTGACTTTATATGTGTGGCTGGTTCCTCCCAGCTACTGCTGCCAGCCAATGATGTGTTACTTGAGGCTCATGGCTCAACTATCAGCTGGGGCTTAACTCTTTAGGATTACCTCAGGCTTCCTTCCTTTGAAGGCCTCCTTCATCTTGATCCATACCTGCTTTCCATATGATATGTTCTGCATATACATTAAACAAATAGGGTGATAAAATACACCCCTGTGTCACACTCTTCCCGATGGGGAACCAATCAGTTTCTCCATATTCTGTCCTTACAGTAGCCTCTTGTCCAGAGTATAGGTTGTGCATCAGGACAATCAGATGTTGTGGCACCCCCATTTCTTTTAAAGCATTCCATAGTTTTTCATGATCTACACAGTCAAAGGCTTTGCTGTAATCTATAAAGCACAGGGTGATTTTCTTCTGAAATTCCTTGGTCCATTCCATTATCCAACATATGTTTGCGATGTGATCTCTGGTACCTCTTCCCTTTCTAAATCCAGCTTGGACGTCTGGCATTTCTTGCTCCATATATGGTAAAAGCCTTTCTTGTAGAATCTTGAGCATTACTTTATTTGCATGGGATATTAAGGCAATAGTTCAATGATTACTGCATTCCCTGGGATCCCCTTTCTTTGGAAATGGGATGTATATTGAACGCTTCCAGTCTGTGAGCCATTGTTTAGTTTTCCATATTTGTTGACAAATCTTTGTCAAAATGTGGACAGATTCAGTCTCAGTAGCTTGTAGCAACTCTATTGGTATGCCATCTGTTACTGGTGATTTGTTTCTTTCCAGTATTTTAAGAGCAGCTTCCACCTCACATTCTCCTCTCTCTTATTATCAAAGTTCAATGACACATTCCAGCTAGGAAAAAACACTAGGTGTGAAGCAGGGCTGTTGAGGGGTGTGGCCCGGGGAGAATTCTAAGGGCCAGATAGAAAGGCCTGAAGGACCACATTCAGCGTCAGGCCTGAGGTTCCCCACTCCTGATCTACACTTTGCGTTGGCAACGGGAATGTTAAAATATTCAGTGTAATACAAAAAGTGCTAAAAGCAAGACTATATGTTGGCATCGCCTTAGGCTTCAGTGCAGTAAAGGCAACATCTGTTAAACAGAATGCTGGACCAGATAGGTCTTTGGTCTTATCCAACGAGGCTCTCATGTCCTTATTTAAAAGAGGGTTAGACAAATTCACAAAGGGTAAAGTTGTCAATGGCTAATAGTCATGATGGATATATCACCTCTAGTATCGGGGGCAGAGTGCCTCTGAATACCAGATGTTGGAGATTATGAGCAGGAGAGGGCTATTGTGCTCATATCCTGCTTGTGGGCTTCCCTGGAGCATCAGGTTGAACACTGTGAGAACAGATAGGCCTTTGGTCTCATCCACAGGGCTCTTCATGTATTCTTAAAGGTGGATAGATCTTCCTTACTCTGTCTGGGCTTTGGATTTCTCATTGGTTTCTACACCACATGCCATTTTTTTCTACATGCATAGCATCACGTTTGAAAAAAAGTGAAAACATTCCTTTTGCAACCTTGCATGTGCTTGGAAACTGTCAGCCATGACATCATGGCTGCCCAAGGGGTACATGTGGCAGCCAAGTCTGCCCACTTCTGGACTGCTTCTCCCTGACGTGAGAAATCCATGGCTGGATTGTATCCCTTTAGGCTACAGGTGTGGAATCCCTTGCATGTAGAACACATTTTTACAGACAATTTATCTTAATGTAATGCCTTGTTGCGTGTTCTTTTCAGTGTATTCGTTTTGTGCACCTTTTCCTCAAATATATGCATATTTGCAAAAATTGCTTGGCTGGAGAACTGTATTGCAAAATTTGAATAAGGGCTAATTTGGAAAGATTGCTGTGTTTCAGTTCTCATATTGTTTTGGAAAGTGCAAATTTGATGTATTCGGCTTTAAATGTGGACTGAATCAAATTTCTCTCCAATCCCTACTCACCATAGTGGGGAAGACTGACCAGATGACCTGTGTGTGCCTCCTGCTCAATCTGTTGTCCAGGTGTTGACGTTGATGAGTAACTTCAAGGGTCTCCATCCTTAGTGTTCTAAGGATGCCTTTAGATAGAGATCATCCGACAGCCCTTCAAAATAGAGGACTGTACTCTATGGAGTAGGATGAATAGCCACTCTAATTGCTCAAATGACACAACTCAGGTCTCTGTTCATGTAGATAAAATATTTCTCATGTTTGATAATGTAAAAGATAATTTCTTCCATTGTGTCAATTGTCAAAATTTGGGAATAAAAACAAAGGCTCCTTCATTTGTATTCATTATAAAGCCAATATATTTTTCTTTCTTTTCTGCAATGCTCATGTTGAGTAGCCAGTTCTGAGGAATATATTGAGAGGATATTCGGTTTTGGATTGTCAAGTGACTAGAAATAAAAACGAATGACCTGGTCTGCTCCTGTGTCTTTAATGGAAACTTGGTATGCAGGCTTCAGCAGATGAAACTTTTAACACCACAAACAGAAACACTTTTACTTGCAGATATCTGGACAAGCTGCTCTTAACAGGCACAGGAGCAGGAAGCATTGGCATCTCTGACCCTGTAACGCTCTTTGAAAAGGGAGTCAAATAGAAATCAATCAATCAATCAATCAATAATAAGACGAAGAAGAAATGGTTTTTCACTTTGCAGCAGTGCTCTTCCTCTTTTTAAAAAACCCCCTCTTTAACAAGTGTTTCCTAATCCAAAACCACATTTCATTCAAATTGTGCAAAATTCTAGAAATTATATCCAGGCTTTGAGGCAGCCTCCACCCAGCTGGTGCCTTCCAACTGATTAAGACTCCAACTACCATCAGCTCCTAAAACAACCTAATGAGAACTGAGCACAGAATGTTGACTGAGGGGGTATGAAAAGTCAGGGAGGGGGGCGGAATGGAGTGGCTGGAATCCTGAGCAGCAGCATTCCACACTCCAACATTTTGTTGGTGGTCCCACCTGTATATCTCTGCCTCTGATAACAGATTCTAGGGCTGAGCTCTGATGATCTCTTGTGCAAATGAAACCCTGGAAATAGACATCTTCCATCCAGGTTGCATCACCTGTGTGGGGTGTATTCACCAACCCTAGATGCTGCTAGGTAAACCTTCTTCCTGGGCCAGGCTGAAATTCCTTCTAGGTGTCTTAGGGCCAAATCATGCTGATGCTTAATACTGTGAATTAACATGTATGTGTTATGTCAATAGCTCCTGAACTGGGGTGGAGGGGCAGGAGCTGAGCAGCCTCAGGACCATCAGGACTATCAGAGAGGGATAGTTATCTCTTTCTCACCTACCATGGTCCCAACAAACATTGTCCCTCAAGCTGCTATTTGCATCACAAAGGAAGACTCCCTTGATGCTAGTGATGCTTGGGCGGTTCTCTGAGGCCTCGACTATAACATGTGGTTTGAGATTGCTGCAGTGGTAGCCAACATGGTGTCCTCCAAATATTGGACTACAACTTCCATAATCCCTGACCACTGGCCATGCTGGCTGAGGCTGATGGGATCTATAGTATGACAACATATGTAGGGCACCATGTTAGCTCTCCCTGGCTTACTTTATGTTTGTTTGTTTATTACATTTATATACCGTCCCATAGCCGAAGTTCTCTGGGTGGTTGTTCAAGCAACCTGTAGGATTGCTATTAAATTATGTTCTAATCCACTTGGGTATTCAGTAATAACCATGACAGTTTGGTTGTCTGGACTGACTTCTTGAAACACTGGTTTTCAACAAATGGGTCATAACCCACACTATAAGATGGTGATGCATCCTGAGGTCTGCTATACTATGTGCCATAACAACATTTTAGAAAGGGAGAGAGAGAAGGGGAGAGAGGGAGAAAGGTAAAAAGGGAATGGACAGATCTAGATTGAAGGTTGTATCCAGCTACATTATACTCAGAAAAGACCCACTGAAGTTAATAAACCAAAGTAGTCATATCTATTATTTTCAATGGGTCTGCTCTGAGTAGGATTAACATTGGATACAACCTGGAGAGATTAAAGGTAAAAAGATGGATGGATAGGTAATATATGACACAAAAATGCCATGAATCCCATGTTGCAGATTGGAGCTAAAGGTAGATTCAAGCCTAGAAACGCTCAGCGTCTTAAAGGAGTTCATTTAGTAAACAAGTCTATGCAAGAGTAATATTGTTCTAATAAATAACAAATAGCTATGTTATTTTCTTACAATATCCACTAACATCTTCTTCCTCCTGTAAGCCAAGTGGAAGAAGCCCTTTGATCCAAAGTACACTGAGGAGCGTGACTTCTATGTGGATCCTTACACTGTTGTGAAAGTGCCAATGATGTTTCAGATGGGCATGTTCGAAACCGGCCATGATGATGAGCGATCTTGTACCATTTTGAAACTGCCCTACGAAGGACATGCTGCTGCATATTTTATCCTACCAGACAAAGGGCAGCTGGAGAGGGTGGCCAGCAGCTTGTCATGTGGAGCTTTGCGGACCTGGAAAAAAATACTCTCACAGAGGTATTGACTCTGGTGCCAAGCTGTTCAGATTGAGAGATATAAGAACAATCATTGTAGGATGAGCCTCTGAAGACAAGGCTTTGTTTCAGCAGTGGGGAACCTGCAGATCTCCAGACATTGGTTGGACTTTAGTTCCCATCAGCTTCAGCCAGGGTTGCCAATGATTAGGGATGATGGGAGTTGTAGTCCAGCAACTACAGCTATTCCCCTGTTCTGTTTAGCTGTCATGGCCAATAGTGCTTGATACATTTTTCCTCCATGAATTTTTTGAGTCCTTTTTTAAAGCCCTCTAAGTTGCCCTAGCCACGTGTTGTAAATTCTAGGTACCTTCTACTAGGCATGAACCCCCACTAGCCCCATGCATCCTTCAAGTTACTGTATGAGGGGTTTGCCAAGAGTTGGAACTGGGCTTATGGAAAACTTGCCCAATGGCTGGTGCATCTAGCAGCTGTGGCAGGGGACAATCACATTCTCTGCAGAAACAGGCCCTGGGAACTCTTCTTATTTTGCAAAGTAACAGTTCTCCAGCAACTGTGTTTTGGAGATTTGTTTTGTTTCATTACATGTGATGATTAAAACCTAACATCCATTTGCTGAGGACCCGAGGGAATTGAAAGGTCTGAGGCTCAGCGGTGGGGCACATGTTTTAAATGCAGAAAGTCCAGGTTCAGTCCCTGGCATCTCCCCTGTGACCAGTGGCAGCTGGTCCATTAGGGCAAATGGGGCACTGCCCCACCAGCCTCAGTCTGCTTTCAGCCAGCCCCTACCTGCCTGCTTTACTGACATTCAGTCTCGGGGTGATGCTGGCTGTGGGCTGCCTCTTCCTTAGTCTCAGTGTTGCCTTTATAGAACGCGGCAGGGAAGAGGCAGAGCTTGGAAAAGTTACTTTTTTAAACTACAACTCCCATCAGCCCCAGCCAGCGTGGCCATTGGATTGGGCTGATGGGAGTTGTAGTTCAAAAAAGTAACTTTTCCAAGCTCTGGGAAGAGGATGGGGGCAGACCTAGAACTGGTTGGCTCTGCCCATCATTGGCTTTGCCCCCACCTACTTGGGGCCTCTTTGCCTTCCACCCTGCCAGTCCTAATGGGTGCCAGCCACCAGTGGCTACCAGCATAAGGCAGCTTTCTGCCTTATGTATGAATTCTTTCAGAGAATGGATTCTTTGGTTCAAGCATCATGCAGTGAGGGGGAGATGGGAGATGAACCCATTGGTCTCAAGCCCTCAGTTGCATCCTTGTCATCAGATTCATTGCCTTCCATTCTGTCGCTCTATTCTGCCGCATCTACAGAACAAGCCTAATTTATGTGGTATTTTCTCCGACAATGACAAACCCTTCTCTCTCTCCTGTTTTTATTCTGGAATAGCTCTGTAAACCTGTATCTTCCAAGATGCTTGGCTAGCGGAGAGCTTAACCTGAAAGACATAATGTACACCATGGGTGTGATTGATGTCTTCACTGACAGAGCAGATTTGACTGGAATTACAGGGCAGCCTCAGCACCGGCTTTCTGGCGTAAGTTGGGGTATTTTTTTTTCTTGTGTAGAAAAGGGAATTGACATGCTAAAAGCTAGTGATAGCTTTGCTCTGACTGAAAGCTGCAGACATGTGCATATCTACTGTGTTACTATCTTATACCTGTTTATGATCATGACTTCCTTCAAAACATCCAACATATTATAGTTTTCTGAGGGTGATAAGTATTTTCTGTTAGCTCTTCCCAAGCTCTCTCAGAGAACCATAGTTTCCAGAGACATGGAATGGCCATTTCCCCAGTTTATCTACATCACATATTTGTTTTAATGTCCAAAGGTTTCAAGCATCCCATCGAGTAAATTCCAGTTCCTCAAACACCGAGGATTGATTTATATGTATATGTGACAGGGCAATTCTACACATATTTACACAGAAGTAAGTTTCACTGTGTTCAACAGGGCTTCCTCCCTAGTAAGAGTGTTTAGGATTGTGGTATTATGCACAGAAGCGGACTTCCACAGCCACCATCTGTTGAGGGGTGCCTATGCAGTCATAACACATCAGGAGGTTCAAAAACACACGTAGAAGGTACTGAAAACTTGAAAAGTGTCTTTGCTGGTGATGCGTGATTGCTGCTGACTAATACTATCATAGCTCAGGCCCTGCAGTCTTCATCATATGCCTCACCTGAGGGAGTGGTAGAGGGTGACCAAACCAGAAGTGGCCTCCTGATTGTAGAATACTTGGTTAGTGTGTTGGACTATGACTTGGGAGACCAGGGTGCGAATCCCTGCACAGCTATGAAGCTCACTGGCTGACCTTGGGCCAGTCACTGCCTCTCAGCCTCAGAGGAAGACAATGGTAAACCCCCTCTGAATACCGCTTACCATGAAAACCCTATTCATAGGGTTGCCATAAGTCAGAATTGACTTGAAGGCAGTTCATTTCATTTCCCCATCATTATTAGTTTTTAGCTGCCAGACCATTTTTATTTACTCAGGCCTTTGGTAGCTAAGCTGGCCTCTTCAGTGGTACTCATCTTTCATTGGGGTGGGGTAGGACTTGTCATTTTTACTATGCTGTTGGATGAACATTTTAGTTGTTTTGTGTTGTACCTTGTTTTAAATTTTCTGGTTTTAAATTGATTTTGTCTGTTTGTATTTTGTTTTGCTTTCATGCATTTTGTATAAAGTGACTAACAGATGTAATAACCAATAAGAATAACTCCTGTGTCCCCCAGGGAATTCTCCCCCCCCCAAAAAATAATCAGATTGCTCACATGATGAATGGAGAGGAGTGTATGTGTGTGGGTGTCCTGTGTGGGTGTGCATGCAAGGCTGGCTGTGCAAGAGTGTGGGATGGCTACACCTCACTGCCCTCTTGCAGCCCCTTGGAAGGTTGGCAACCCGCAGCCCAAAAAATGTTAGCCCCTCCTGGTCTAACACAATGCATTCATATTGTATCTATCTGTAGGCAGAATGACATTATTTCTGTCTCTTTCCTTTGCAGGCCATTCATAAGGCGATGATGATGATAGATGAGAGAGGAACAGAAGCCTCAGCAGCTTCTTCTATGGACCTGGTGCCAATGTCTATGCCTACGATTGTTACGTTTGACTCACCTTTCATAGTTATGGTTGTTGATGAACATACTAACAGCATCCTCTTCATGGCAAAGATCATAAATCCTACGGAGAAGTAGATAGGCCAAAGTTACCTGACTATTAATTGGCATGTACTTAATAAATACATTGGTCTGATCAACACTGAACTGACTTTCCTGATGCCTCTCCAGTTAAGCTGCATATTGGGTTGTTTGGGAAGGAGAGGAAGGGAAGGAGATTGACCTATATAAAGCCAGCATGGCTTGTACATTTGGGCACAGTGCATTGTGACTTCTAGCCCATTCTACTTACCTCCTCATATGCACTGACTCCCCAGGCAGATTTGTCTCTGGTGGAGAACCTTTTTCAACCTGAGGGCTGCATTCCCTTCTGGCCAACCTTCCGAGGGCAAGAACATTCAAGGAGGATATAAAGCAAAGGGCCAGACAGGAGGGCCTGGAGGGGCTCATTTGGCCTCTGGGTCTGAGGTTTCCCACTCTTGCTTGAGTGCATAAGTCTGCTTGTCAGCCGCTGCCAGACATTGGCTTATTGATGAAATGGAGACGGACCACACAGTGATGGCCTGCACAGAAGCAGACCCACCCAAACAATTTGTGACATCGGACACAATGGCTGTCCCATGAATATTTATTTATTTATTATCTTTATTTATACCCCGCCCTTTTTCCAAGTGGAACTCAGGGCGGCTTACAACAAACATAGATACATATGATTAAACCATTCAAAATTCGACATTAAAATAAGATTAAACCATTAGCACAATTAAAACATTTAACATCCACTTAAAATAAATAAACACACATTGAAAGTAGTGCAATTAAGCAATAAACAATGCAGCAACCTCTCAACGAACTGTCCTAACCACCTTTTATTCTAAAAGCCTGTTGGAATAAAAAAGTATTTGCCTGCCGACGGAAGGACAATAAAGAGGAGGCCATCCTTGCCTCTTTAGGAAGGGAATTCCAAAGCCTAGGGGCAGCCACCGAAAAGGCCCTCTCTCGCGTCCTCACCAGTCGTGCTTGTGAGGGCGTTGGGACTGAGAGAAAGGCCTCTCCCGAAGATCTCAGGGCCTGGGCAGGCTCATATCCCTATATGTAGATACGGTCTACAAGATAGCCTGGACCTAGGCCATATAGGGCTTTATAGATCACAACCAACACTTTGAATTGTGCCCGGAAACAAACTGGCTGCCATGAAGGCAGTTTCTAAGGCAAATTTCATGTAGTACCTCTACTGTGAGAAGCAACCCATAGCTTAAGTCCTGGAAAAGAGAGGTAGGAATTAGGCACAACAATCACAGACATGATTCCAGAGAGGAAAGTGCCATAATACCAAAGAAGAGTTGTAGGGAATTGCAAAAGAAACATGGTTTAATTCACCATCTCATACTTAACCATATTTACAGTTGTATTTTGCAGGCTCATAGATTACCCCTAGGAGTGCAGGTTATACCAGGTTTGTACTATTTGTGATTCAGCAAACTGACCTCAGCCCTCAGGCCATGTAAGGTGGTCTCCCCCCATAAAAAAAAAGAGTTCTTGTTTTTCACTACCTGCCAGGGACTGCAAAGCAGGGGAAGGGCTGCCAAGTACTTGGTGGTCTATACTGGTGCTCAGATCTTGCTTTTTGGCTTCCCATAGGCATCTCGTTGGCCTATGAGAACAGGATGCTGGACTAGATGGCTTTTGGCCTGATCCAGCAGGGCTTTTCTTATGTTATTCCCTATCTAAGTGTCCTCCAGATGTTTTTGACTGCTGGGGCTGATGGAGGTTGTAGTCCAAAACATATGGAGGTTGGGTGAAAGCTGTAAAACTTCTGGCACTTATGGGGCTGGGTTCAGCACAATATGCATAAGCCTGAGTTATATTACCTATTTATTACACACATTTCTTCTGGTAGGAAATGCCTCATAAAGAATAACAAAACAATTCTTTCTCTCCCTCAGAAGTCCTTTCATTGCCTGGAACTAAGGTTGCTTTTTAGTCGAAACATATTCTCTCAATGTCCCCAAGGCTGATACTTATTTTCTGCCATTTACACACCACTTTTCTCCTATCATGGAACCCAAGGTGGTGGCATGCATGTGGTTGCCAGGAGGCCTCCCGTCCAAGCAATGACCAGAGCCAAGCCTGCTTAACTTCAGGAAGGTGGCAGTCTTATGTGCTTTCCAACCATACCCTAGGATAGCTGTGTCCCAAGGTTAGGAACAAACTGACAATGTAGATGGGGTTTTAACATTTAGTTGCAGAGACATGGAACTGCAGTGGAGAATGCCCATGACAGCTCAGCTTGCCAAAATTCATATAACAGAGATTCTTTTATGTTTTTCTGCCTGTTGCTACATTAGCTGCCTGCTGTTACCAAATAATAGCTGGGCCTGGGATCTACCCAAAAAAGAAGGAAGGAAGGAAGGAAGGAAGGAAGGAAGGAAGGAAGGAAGGAAGGAAGGAAGGAAGGAAGGAAGGAAGGAAGGAAGGAAGGAAGGAAGGAAGGAAGGAAACTCTTAATTGGAGCTTTGGAAGAAACCCATACATACCCCCATTTACGTGCTTGCAACTTAGCCTCATTGCCAGTAACTACAAAGCAGAAGGGCCAAGAGTGCTTCCAGAGGACTGTTTATTGAGCATACATCCTTATTGTTTTCCAGGGAGATTAGATGACGTTAGCTATTTAATGAGCATGCATTCTGACTTGTTTGTGGGGAGATTAGATGACGTGTCAAGCAAGTGTTACTCCACACTTTCCAGTGAACTTTCCAATCCCCTTCCTTATCACAAAAAGTCCAGGGACTTTGGGGGGGGGGAAGCAGGTTTGTTGTGCAAGTGTTATTGCAAAACCAGAATTGGCAAATATATGATTGAATCCCACCCGAAAATATTAACAGTTTGGAAGCATCCCAAGCTGCTTTCTAAATGCCAGTTCTATAATATGCAAACGTTCTTTGCCTTTGAAGTTTGAAAGATGCAAAATGTGAACAAAAATAAAAGTTGACTACAGATCAAATTAACAGAAGCCAACATCTTTTGCCTCAGATTTGTCCACCAAATATTAAGCAATTAAGTCACTTGATTATATAATTTTTCAAAGAAGGGTTATTTTTTACAGTGGTTTTGGCTTGCAGTTGAGAAAAATTAGAACTATCTCGGAGGCACATGTAAGATATGTTGGTATGGTTGCCACCTGGTGGCCAAAAGGCAAAAGTGATTTCTTTAGAAAAATTGGAACTGAGCATGCTCTAACCTTGATTTTGGAGAGTGGCTCCATGATGAAGGCTAGGCTGAGAATTGGGTCAGAGAAACTGAGAAATAAAACCAGTTATTTTTTTCATCTTACTGGTGTAGCCCACATATACTCCTATGTTCCTTTTCCCTGTGTTCATGCTCCAAAAACTAGACCTTGTCAAAGGCTCCTGTTAACACAAAGGGTGAAACATATGAATAGGAGGCTATCACGGTTCAGCCCTGCACAGACCTGGAGCCTGGCATCTTTCAGAGGAGGGGCAAGGGGAACAGCACTCCCCCAGACCAAATTCACTTCTGCCAGCAACTCTGAGAAATGCCTTATTCCTATAGAGGCTTTGGACCCAGCATCCTAGCCACAAGAACCAAAGTCTCCATACCAGCTGTCTGGTTTTCCACCTGGATCTTTGTGCCCATCTGCACCATCCCCCTAAAGCCCTAGGAGCTGAAGAGAGGATGAGTCAGTCAGCAGCTTCAAGATCACTGAGAAAGTGTCCACCTTTCCTGTGATGCTACTCAGGAGGAAAGGGAGAAGCCCATGTAGGAAGCTGCATGGCTCAGGGTCCAGCTGGGAGCCAGGAAGGGGCATTGTCTCCAGTTCTGATACAGGGCCATTGCTGATGTAACCGCTCTGGTGGAGCTCACTGGCACAACCCTCAAATCCTGCTTGTGATCAGACAGTTATTGGATTCAAATGTTCAAGCTTCTCCACAAGCAAGGAAATGGACAGGAGAGGGACCTCACCTCCTGGCTCTGACATTGCACACACCCACCCACCCCCGGAGCATGGAAACCAGGTTCAGAAAAGAATGAAAGGGCTTGCAAAATCCTGTTGTAAAGGAATGGCTGTACCAGCCCTGTAATTCTACTCCCACTTGGATTAAAATCTGAAGGGGACAAAAGTTGCTTCCTTCCGGGGCTGTTAGCATAGCCACCAAGACAGAATTCTCCTAGCTGAGTAAAGTCTTTGTCAGCCAGGGTCTGTGGAGGCTTTGGCAGTCAAAGGTTTGGCTGCCAAAGCCTATACAAGCCTACTGCATTCAGGGCCAGCATCAGACATGACTGGGCTCTTGAGCACCAGCCGGCACCAGGCCCGTTATGCTATGGCCCATACAGATGGTGCAGGGCTAATAAGCTTGCCCTCACTTCCCACCTACCTCTTGTGCCATGTGAATGATGTGTGCACATAGCACTCATGCCTGCCATTAACCAAGATGGTGATGGGGGTGTCAGCCCTTTAGGGAAGCCCCTGCTGCCATCTTGGGTGATGGCAGGCATGTGCACAGCATTTACACTGATGAGAGAGGTAGGTGGGGTGTGTGCATGCGAGCTTTTTGAAGCCTGCACTGTCTTGGGGTGTGTGTGCCTGGAGCTTCCTCTCTGCGATCCGCAGCAGGGTTGGGTTGCAGGACCTGATGCTGCCACGGATCACGGAATGAGAGCACCATCCTCCCACCCTAAGCAGGGGCCTCTCTGGGCCACAGGGGCCCTTGGCCAAAGCCCAACCTGGCTGCCCTCTGGCGCCAGCCCTGATTGCACCTATTAAGTTGGTTCTGCTGAAGGTTTGTGGTGAAACCTGAAAGAAGTGTTAGAGCCGTAGCTCATTAGCAGAGCATCTGCATGCAGAAAGTCCCAGGCTCAATCTCTGGCATCTCTAGATACCTCTGGGGGAGATCTCAATCTGAAACCCTGGAGAGTGGCTGCCAGTTAATGTAGATCATGTGTGGGACCTTTGGCCTTGTAGAGATACTTGAACTACGATTTCTACCATCCGAACCATTGGCTATGCTTGCTGGGGCTGTTCAGAGTTGTAGTTCTCTACCTGATATAGACAATGTTGAGCTAGACAGGTCAATAAAAGGCAGCTTCCTATGTTCCTAGGCAGGCTGGACATGGTGTAATCCTGCTGCCTGATCACTTATTGGATGTACAGAAGCTGCACAGGGCAAATGGTAAAATCATTTATGACTATAGATGAGCTAAGTTTCTTAGCTCAGAGAACTACATTGCATGTCAGATGAAAGCTAATTCACAATTTGCAAGTTTTTTTAATGAAGGTTGTTTGCAATACTCAGTCATTCACAGTGTTTCAACTTGCACTGTGAAGCGCACTTGGCAAGATTTTTAAAAAATCATATAGCATTCTACAGTTAATGTGCAGTAAACATTCACATTCTGAAATAAAACTTGCCCATTCCAAATTTGCCCATTTCTAACTTTGATCTCAGACCTATACATTCAGAATTTGGATTGGAAGTATGGGATTATTAATCATTTCCTCTAATCAGAAACTCAGATTGTTGTGTGCCTATTAGTTGGTAGCACATTGGGGCCTTCAGAACTGGACAGTGCTTTCTACCTATTTGGGGAACTCCCTACGTATACAGGAGAATAAATTTGTAAATTAAAAATATTTTAATGTAATATTGTATACTCATGCATACCTGGGATGGCTGAACCCATGTGTGTGAATTTAATATAATTTAATATCTGAACTGGAACTGGCAAACAAACAGTGAACACCTGATTGGCCACTGTGAGAACAGGATGCTGGACTAGATGGGCCACTGGCCTGATCCAGCAGGCTCTTCTTATGTTCTTATGTTCTTATTTGCTCCTAGAATGATGTAGCACACATCACTAGATGGCGCTATTGATTGTTTTAAGTACGTCAGTTTACAGACAAATTTTCCTTTACTTGGATGAGTGAGTTTCCCCACCACCACGACCATGTAGCCTGGGAAAGTGTAAATGGTCCCATATCTCAAGTCATCTTCAGAGCATAGGGTGGTCAACTGGAAGCATTTTGGACACACCTTCCTCTCAAAATACTTTTGTCTTTACCATTTACATTTTGAATTTGGTGTGTGGGGGTTGGGGGGACTCCATAATTTCAGTAAAAAGAAACCATTTGTGTTAGTGATGTTCGCATGCTGGTAACTTCAGACAAAATGTTTTATGGGAATTGTTTTATTTAATTTTTATTAAGTATATATTTGTCAACCAATACACAACCATTTTAATCAAATTATATGGTCTATCTATTTCTTTCTTTCTTTCTTGGTCATGCATCAGGGCCTGGACCCAGATTAGAATGAGTCAAGATAATCTGTTTCATCCAAGAGTGCTTGCAAGTGCTGTGCCACAACCTCTCAATCACCTTCCCTAAAAAGGGGGTATTTGCAATCAGGCAGTAGTTGTCACAAACCAATGAGTCCAGGGTGGGGTTTTTCAGGAGCGATTAGATCACCACCTCTTTCAGGGTGGCCCTCCCACAATGATGCATTGACCACACCCTGGATCCACTCCATCAAACCTCCTTGGCAAGCTTTAATAAGGCAAGAAGGGCAAGTGTTGACAGGATACATTGCTGGCTGCATTGTCATAAGCACCTTGTCCACATCGTCAGGCCACATCAACTGAATCCGATCCCAAGAAGTTGCAGCAGAGGTTGCACTGGACACCTCACTGGGGACTACCATAGATGTGGATGGGGCATCAAGATTGCTATGGAGGCAAACAACTTTACTCTCAAAGTGCCTTGCAAATAATTCCCAGTGGACCTCCAAAGGGTGTAAAACTCCATTTCCTGGAGATGATGTCAACAGACCCCTGACAATACAGAAAAGCTCCACTGGATGGCTACTTGAGGATGTGATGGAGCAGAGAACTGGGCCTTCTTTGCCATCCTCAGCACCACACAGTAGGCATGGTTATGATGTTTTACTCATGCCCAATCAGCCTCACAACATGTCTTTCGCCACTTGCACTCTAGCCGTCATCCAGCCTGTTTCATTGCCCTTAGCTCACTGATGTTCCAAGGTGCAAACCAGGCTCCACAATGCTGGAGAGGGTGCTCGGGGGCAACCGTGTCAAGAGCCTGATGCCCCTCACTGTTCTGTTCCATAGTGTGACAAGGGCTTCAACAGGGTCACCACTCAGAACTCCCCCAGGGCATTCAGGAATCCAGTGGTTTCCATTAGTCTCCAGGGGTGGACCATCTTAATGTGTCCACCACCCCTGCAGGGAAGGATCGGAGCCATAAGTCTAAACTTCACCAGGAAGTGGTCTGACCATGACAATGGGGTGACATCCACCCCTCATCTCCATACCACCCCTTCCTCCATCTGGAGCAAAACCCAAGTCGAGGGTATACCCTGCCTTAAGCGTCAGACCAGTGACAACTTGAGATTAGGGTTGCCAGGTTGGAACCATCCAAAAACCTGAGAAAATGGGGGCGGGCCCTAGTGACATCATGGGGCGGGCCCTAGTGATATCACGTGGGTGAGCCCTAGTGACATCACAGGGCGGGCCTTAGTGACATCACGGGGTGGGCCCTAGTGATGTCATGGGGCGGGCCTTAGTGACGTCACGGGGTGGGCCCTAGTGACATCATTAAACATGATACATTGTATCAACCAGTTGCTTGGAGCATACCATTCAAAAAAAAATTCTCTGGAGATTAAAATAGAAATCTTACCTAACAGGGTGTTCCTAGGTCCATCTGAAGTGACAAGGTCATTCTTTCTCACAAGCTTAGGGTGATGCAAAATGGAAATGGACTGCCTTCAAGTTGATCCCAGATAGGGTCTTCATGGTAAGCAGTATTCAGACAGAGGTGGTTTACTATTGCCTTCCTCTGAGCCTGAGAGGCAGTGACTGGCCCAAGGTCACCCAGTAGTTCTTCGCCTTAAAAGACAATGTGATGAGTCCCTAACATAGCTTTTGCCAGCCCTATTAGAATTAAGTGGTTCTACGCTCTTTCCCCTTAAATGTATTTTGAAAGTGACCCCATTTATCTGAGAAAAACCAAGTGTCCATTAGGCTTTCTAAAGCAAGCAAACCATACTATTTAATATGCTGCTCCACTTGCTGTACAGTAGCCAACGGGGAAAAACACACACACACAGTCACTCCCTTTACTATATGTTTACCTGTCTTGTCATTACACCCAGAGGAAACAGTCAGAAACCAGACACACTGCTAAATGTTCAAGCAAGCAGAGTAAGAGAAGTTTGTCTAATCCTTAAAAGTTAATTTGGGCCTCCTTAAGGAGGCAGCTGCTAGGGAAGGAAGCTTATTTCAGAGACCCAATTACATTATCATTTTATTGCTCCAACTGAATTATTTTCTAACCTTACATTCTGAAAGACTAGAACAGTCATTAATTTGATTTACGGAGGCTCAAATCTTGAGACTCCCTAATCTAAAATATGTTAAGCAATAAAGTAAAATGATGTACGAGAAGCTATTTGAAATCAATGTCTTTTAGATGTAGAAATCGGGCTTCTGTGATTAGTTTCAAACTACTGTTGATAGTCCAGGGAATTTTGCTTAAATTAATTTTAAATCCCACAGAAGTCCTTTGGTGTAGAAGGTAAACTGACCCATAGTGTATGCTCAAGAGACTTAGATCAAGAAAACTGGGCAAAGGTTTTAATAATGTACCACTTCTCTTTCTGCACAGTACCCAACACATTGCGATAAATCTGTAAGAAATTACTAACTTTAGTTTGCCTAAATTACTAATTTCAGTTTGCACGACTGTTAAGATACACCACTTACTCAAAAGCCTATTTTTGGAAATCTCTTCTATTAACAAGGCTATATAACAGGCTGTCTGAACTAATGCAAAGCCTTTCACCTATTTATGATCTAATCATTATGAAACCTTAAATCCCATGCCTGAGAACATAAATAACTGCGCTGTAGTCCAAAACATCTGGCGATCACCAGATTAAGGTTGGCTGCTGTAGAATATTTTCTACTCCATATTAGGCAGAGAAGAAGAAATAAAAACCAGTAAATAAATGACAGTGCAATTTGAGGAAGCAATACTCAAATTAGTTAACACATGCTAACCCTGCAACCAGAGTCATCAGACTCAGATAATGAAAAACTGAAAGTGCAGTTCATTTCAACCAACTTGATACTGCTTATTGGGGGGGGCACAAGACTCTGGTTTTCTTGATGTGGTGGGTTGCTGAAAGTAAACACTCTCCATTTCAAGCACAAGTATATATGGGCAACGATAAGAGACTGTCATAGTAATGGCAGCTACAAAGTCATTAACACAAACAAAAAAAGAGATGTGTGATCTTGGGAATGTGATACACTAGGCGAAAGTAACGGGACAGGGCAACACAAAAGTGCCCCGGAAACCATCCATTACCCGTGAAAAGGCTTTTCACGAAAAAGGATGCTATGCTAGCCTGGAGCGGGAACAAGTGTTTCTGCGGGCCAGAACGAGGAATAGTTTTAAGCAGGCTCTGCAGACGCGGGAAATGCAAAAGGGGCGTTTGAAACCTCTCGTGTGAAAACGGCCCCGGGAGTTGCATGGAAGCTGCCTTGGCACTGGGTCGACAAGCCGAAAGGAGTTCAACGAGGCTAAGTGTGGGAGAAGGAGAAGGGCACGCACATATACACAAGAGCCTTCCCCATCCCGAAAGCAGGCAGGGGCTCCCGGCCACTTCCCTCCCAGAAAACGGCTGACAGGCCCAAGGCGGTCCTTCTCCTTCTCCTCTCACCTGCCACCGGCTTCAAGCGCTGGCTGCCTTTCGCGCAGAGTTCCGCGTCGCCGAGTGCCAACCTCGGCCTCGCCAGCCCATGCGGCAGAAGGCACACGCCCGCCCGCCCTGCCTTCTTTGGGCCGAGGAGAAGGCGGAGGCCCGGCGCGCCCGGGAGGGGAAGAGCAGGTGGCAGGGTGGAGGCTTAGGTTTGGGAGAGGCGCCTCAGCCGTTGCCAGCCTCGGGGGGAGGACGGAGCCTGCCCCTCACCATTTCCTGAAGGGACCCCCCCCCAGCAGCAGCCCCTGCCCGCTGCCAAGCGGCCTGCCAGCTCCGGAAAGGATGGCCGGCCGCTTCACCCCTCATGCTGTGGGGAACCGGATCCGGGGCTAAGAAGGAGCCGGCTGGCCGGCCTCCACTCCTGCTGAGGTTGGCAGGCCGCTTGGCAGCGGGCAGGGGCTGCTGCTGGGGGGGGTCCCTTCAGGAAACGGTGAGGGGCAGGCTCCATCCTCCCCCCCAAGGCTGGTGACGGCCAAGGCGCCTCTCCCAAACCTAAGCCTCCACCCCGCCACCTGCTCTTCCCCTCCTGGGTGCGCCGGGCCTCTGCCTTTTCCTTGGCCCAAAGAAGGCAGGGCGGGCGGGCGTGTGCCTTCTGCCGCGTGGGCTGGTGAGGCCGAGGTTGGCGCTCGGCGACCCGGAACTCTGCGCAAAAGGCAGCTGGCGCTTGAAGCCGGTCGCAGGTGAGAGGAGGAGGAGAAGGACCGCCTTGGGCCTGTCAGCCGTTTTCCGGGAGGGAAGTGGCCGGGAGCCCCTGCCTGCTTTCATGATGGGGAAGGCTCTTGTGTATATGTGCATGCCCTTCTCCTTCTCCCGCACTTAGCCTCGTTGAACTCCTTTCGGCTTGTCGACCCAGTGCCAAGGCAGCTTCCATGCAATGACGGCGGCAGCTCGAGTCTTCTTGAGGCACCTGCTGGCAGCCGCTTCGTCCTCCTGTGTCTGCAGTCCCCGGCTGACTGAGAAAGGGCAGGAAGGCGGCCAGCCACAGCCCAACGTATGCGTGTGTCAATCACGCATGCGTGGTTGAGGGGGCCACTGAAAAGCCACAGATCCACCTTTTTAAATGAAGTATAGCCGGAGGCCGGAGACGGCCCCTTTTTCCCTGAGACTCCGGCAGGAAACCGGAGACCTGGCAACCCTGCTTGAGATAGCCCCATGGTCATCATGGAGGCCATGAAGTCTTGAGCTGGAACACTAGAGGCAGCCTCAGCAAGAACACTGAAATCACCCAGGGCTATCATCCATGGTTCCTCCAATGCCACAGCCAAGATGGCCTCCACCAGCTCAGTCAGAGAAATGGCACTGCCACATACAGAAAGCTCTTAGGTTGTTCATGTGCAACTTTCCCAGGCCCCAGGTCTAGACTAGGGATGGAATCCTCTCCTTTTTTTACATTTCATTTTTAAGTGTGGCCCCCTGCTGGTCTTTAATGATCCAATTCCTTTTTCCACCGAAATCTTTTTGTTGCTTGTATTACTGAATTACAAATGGTACATTGTAATTTCGTTCTGTATGATATTTTATTTTGAAACGCTAAAACTCAGAATCAATAAGAACATAAAAACATAAGAAGAGCCTGCTGGATCAGGCCAGTGGCCCATCTAGTCCAGCATCCTGTTCTCACAGTGGCCAACCAGGTGCCTGGGGGAAGCCCGCAAGCAGGACCCGAGTGCAAGAACACTCTCCCCTCCTGAGGCTTCCGGCAACTGGTTTTCAGAAGCATGCTGCCTCTGACTAGGGTGGCACAGCACAGCCATCACGGCTAGTAGCCATTGATAGCCCTGTCCTCCATGAATTTGTCTAATCTTCTTTTAAAGCCGTCCAAGCTGGTGGCCATTACTGCATCTTGTGGGAGCAAATTCCATAGTTTAACTATGCGCTGAGTAAAGAAGTACTTCCTTTGGTCTGTCCTGAATCTTCCAACATTCAGCTTCTTTGAATGTCCACGAGTTCTAGTATTATGAGATTATTATTTCTCAATGCCATGCATAATTTTATACACTTCTATCATGTCTCCTCTGACCCGCCTTTTCTCTAAACTAAAAAGCCCCAAATGCTGCAACCTTTCCTCGTAAGGGAGTCGCTCCATCCCCTTGATCATTCTGGTTGCCCTCTTCTGAACCTTTTCCAACTCTATAATATCCTTTTTGAGATGAGGCGACCAGAACTGTACACAGTATTCCAAATGCGGCCTCACCATAGATTTATACAACGGCATTATGATATCGGCTGTTTTATTTTCAATACCTTTCCTAATTATCGCTAGCATGGAATTTGCCTTTTTCACAGATGCCGCACACTGGGTCGACATTTTCATCGGGCTGTCCACTACAACCCCGAGGTCTCTCTCCTGGTCGGTCACCGCCAGTTCAGACCCCATGAGCGTATATGTGAAATTCAGATTTTTTGCTCCAATATGCATAATTTTACACTTGTTTATATTGAATTGCATTTGCCATTTTTCTGCCCATTCACTCAGTTTGGAGAGGTCTTTTTGGAGCTCTTCGCAATCCCTTTTTGTTTTAACAACCCTGAACAATTTAGTGTCATCAGCAAACTTGGCCACTTCACTGCTCACTCCTAATTCTAGGTCATCAATGAACAAGTTGAAAAGTACAGGTCCCAATACCGATCCTTGAGGGACTCCACTTTCTACAGCCCTCCATTGGGAGAACTGTCCGTTTATTCCTACTCTCTGCTTTCTGCTTCTTAACCAATTCCTTATCCACAAGAGGACCTCTCCTCTTATTCCATGACTGCTAAGCTTCCTCAGAAGCCTTTGGTGAGGTACCTTGTCAAACGCTTTTTGAAAGTCTAAGTACACTATGTCCACTGGATCACCTCTATCTATATGCTTGTTGACACTCTCAAAGAATTCTAATAGGTTACTGAGATAGCACTTTCCCTTGCAGAAGCCATGCTGGCTCTGCTTCAGCAAGGCTTGTTCTTCTATGTGCTTAGTTAATCTAGCTTTAATAATACTTTCTACCAGTTTTCCAGGGACAGAAGTTAAGCTAACTGGCCTGTAATTTCCGGAATCCCCTCTGGATCCCTTTTTGAAGATTGGCGTTACATTTGCCACTTTCCAGTCCTCAGGCACGTAGGAGGACCCGAGGGACAAGTTACATATTTTAGTTAGCAGATCAGCAATTTCACATCTGAGTTCTTTGAGAACTCTCGGGTGGATGCCATCCGGGCCCGGTGATTTGTCAGTTTTTATATTGTCCATTAAGCTTAGAACTTCCTCTCTCGTTACCACTATTTGTCTCAGTTCCTCAGAATCCCTTCCTGGAAATGTTAGTTCAGGTTCAGGGATCTGCCCTATATCTTCCACTGTGAAGACAGATGCAAAGAATTCATTTAGCTTCTCTGCAATCTCCTTATCGTTCTTTAGTACCCCTTTGACTCCCTTATCATCCAAGGGTCCAATTGTCTCCCTAGATGGTCTCCTGCTTTGAATGTACTTATAGAATTTTTTGTTGTTGGTTTTTATGTTCTTAGCAATGTGCTCCTCAAATTCTTTTTTAGCATCCCTTATTGTCTTCTTGCATTTCTTTTGCCAGAGTTTGTGTTCTTTTTTATTTTCTTCATTTGGACAAGACTTCCATTTTTTGAAGGAAGACTTTTTGCCTCTAAGAGCTTCCTTGACTTTGCTCGTTAACCATGCTGGCATCTTCTTGGCCCTGGCGGTACCTTTTCTGATCTGCGGTATGCACTCCAGTTGAGCTTCTAATATAGTGTTTTTAAACAACTTCCAAGCATTTTTGAGTGATGTGACCCTCTGGACTTTGTTTTTCAGCTTTCTTTTTACCAATCCCCTCATTTTTGTGAAGTTTCCTCTTTTGAAGTCAAATGTGACCGTGTTGGATTTTCTTGGCAATTGGCCATTTACATGTATGTTTAATTTAATAGCACTGTGGTCACTGCTCCCAATCGCTTCAACAACACTTACATCTCGCACCAGGTCCCGGTCCCCACTGAGGATTAAGTCCAGGGTTGCCGTCCCTCTGGTCGGTTCCATGACCAACTGGTCTAGGGAATAGTCATTTAGAATATCTAGAAACTTTGCTTCTTTGTCATGACTGGAACACATATGCAGCCAGTCTATGTCCGGGTAGTTGAAGTCACCCATTACTACCACATTTCCTAGTTTGGATGCTTCCTCAATTTCATATCTCATCTCAAGGTCTCCCTGAGCATTTTGATCAGGGGGACGATAGATCGTTCCCAGTATTAAGTCCCTCCTGGGGCATGGTATCACCAGCAACAATGATTCTGTGGAGGAGTCTGCCTCTTTTGGGGTTTCGAGCTTGCTGGATTCAATGCCTTCTTTCACGTATAGAGCGACTCCGCCACCAATGCGTCCTGCCCTGTCCTTCCGATATAGTTTATATCCAGGGATAACCGTATCCCACTGGTTTTCTCCATTCCACCAGGTCTCCTTTATGCTCACTATATCAATGCTCTCCTCTAAGACCAAGCACTCCAGTTCTCCCATCTTGGTTCGGAGGCTCCTAGCATTAGCGTACAGGCACTTGTAAGCAGTGTCTCTCTTCAAGTGTCTTTGGCACTTGTGGTTAGGCCTGTGGTAATTTTGCTCTTCTGAATTTATATCCTGTGCCCCTGCTCTGACAATGCCTACTTCTAGGCCTACCCCTTTTAAAATTTCATCATTTCTTTGGTTTTTATCCCAGGGGGGAGGTTTATTCCGAACCGGACCTTTCTCAGCTCCTGTCGGGTTTCTCCCCTCAGTCAGTTTAAAAGCTGCTCTGCCACCTTTTTAATTTTAAGTGCCAGCAGTCTGGTTCCATTCTGGTTCAAGTGGAGCCCGTCCCTTTTGTACAGGCCCGGCTTGTCCCAAAATGTTCCCCAGTGCCTAACAAATCCAAACCCTTCCACCCGACACCATCGTCTCATCCACGCATTGAGACTGCAAAGCTGGGCCTGTCTGGCTGGTCCTGCGCGTGGAACCGGTAGCATTTCAGAGAAAGCCACCTTGGAGGTCCTGGCTTTCAGCATCCTACCTAGCAACCTAAATTTTGCTTCCAGGACCTCACGGCTGCATTTCCCCATGTCGTTGGTGCCAACGTGCACCACGACCACTGACTCCTTCTCAGCACAGTCTACCAAACTATCTAAACAACGGGCGATATCCGCAACCTTCGCACCAGGCAGGCAATACACCTTGCGGTCTACACGCCCATCACACACCCCACTGTCTATGTTCCTAATGATCGAATCACCCACTACAAGGATCCCTCCACCCCCTGGAGATATATCCTCGGCACGAGAGGATAGCTGCTCATCCCCCAAGGAATGGGTCCCTTCTAAGGGATCGTTTCCCTCTTCCTCAGCTGGATGCTCTCCTTCCCCGAGACCATCGTTGTCCATGATAGCAGGAGAGCTATCATCGTTGGAGTGGGACACAGCTATAACGTTCCTGAAGGCCTCCTCCACACACCTCTCTGCCTCTCTCAGCTTTTCCAGGTCCGCCACCTTGGCCTCAAGGAAATGAAGTCGTTCCCAGAGAGCCAGGAGCTCATTGCACCGAGAGCACACCCATGACTTCTGTCCAACAGGCAGATAGTCGTACATGCTGCAGGCGGTGAAAAACACTGGAAAGCCCCCACACCCCTGCTGGCTTCTTACCTGCATAGTTTTGTTTAAGGTTTATTATGTCAATGGGTTGGAGACTGCGGTTTAGTTGAGGTCAGGGAAGAGACGGGCAGAGTGGGGGGCCCTGGCCTACTCGCCCTGCTGCCGAACTCGCTCTGCTGCTTAACTCGCCTTGACACTTTGTCAGCTGGGGCCTTGATGCTTCATCAGCTGGGGCTCCCTCTAGCTCGTGGATCATTGTGACATTGGGAAATGTTTGTAAGAAACATGAAAAACTGAGACATGCTGCTTGCATAATTCAACCCCTGTGCTGTGGAAGCTCCCAGTTTACACAGATGAAAGAAATTGCCCTATTGAGGACACAATTACCTTACCATTGGCCTCCACCTGTGAACTATTAAAGTTGCTGTTACATTGTCAGGACAAAACCCCACTTTTGAAGGATCATTGGTCAAGCTGTGGTTAAAAAGGAAAATGAAGAGCAAAAAGCATTCTACAAAAGTGAGAGTTAATGTAATACAATTGCATAGATTATGAAAAGGGTACAAAATAATATCCCAGTGAGCATAGTTGGATGAATGATCAGGAAGCGGAAGCTGCATCACACCACCCAGGCATTGCTAAGAAAAGGCCATCTCTCAAAATTCAGCGCTCAGACAAGAAGACGACTTGGGAGAGAAGCCACAGAGAGGCCAACAGTCATTTTAAAGGAGCTACAGAGTTCAGTGGCTGGGAGTGGAGTAATGGTGCACTAGTCAACAGTATCAAGAGCTCTGCATACTGGCCTGTATGGGAGGGTGGCAAGAAAGAAGCCATTACTCAAAAAGTACTATCTGAAAACATGTCTGGAGTTTGCCAGAAAGCATGAGAGTGCCCCAGCTGCAATGTGGGAAAAGGTTTTGTGGTCTGATGAGACCAAGATAGAGCTTTTTGGACAAAACTCAAAGCACTATGTGTGGCGCAAAGCTAACACTGCCCATGCCTCAAGACACACCATCCCTACAGTGAAGTATGGTGGTGGGAGCATCATGCTATGGGGATGCTTCAGATCAGCAGGGACTAGGCTTGTTAAAACTGAAGGAAGAATGGATGGAGCAAAATATGGGAAATACTGCAAGAGAACCTGCTTCATTCCACTAAAAAAACTGAAGGACAATGATCCCAAGCACAAGGCCAAAGCAACACTGGAGTGGCTCAAGAACAAAAAGGTGAATGCCCTACAGTCACCCAGTCAAAGTCCTGATCTCAATCCCATTGAGAATCTGTGGTGCTCTTTGAAAATTGCTGTCCACAAGCAATGTCCAACCAACCTGAATGACCTGGAGCAAATCTGCCAAGAAGAATGGGCCAAAATCCCTCCAAAATTGTGTGCAAAGCTGGTACATACCTACCCCAAAAGACTTAAAGCTGTTATTGCAGTGAAGGGTGGCTCTATCAAATATTAATATGTGGGTGTTGAATACTTATGCAAGCAACATGTTCCAGTTTTTTATGTTTCTTGCAAACATTTCCCGACATAAATCCAATGTCATCTTACAATAATTGATTTTGAGTTTTGCAGAACCTAAACAGTGGTTTTAGGCCATGTGGTGCCAATGTGTCCAGAGAGTATATCCAAACGTTCTCCCTTTTAGTCAATGCTGCTGGATCTGTTGGCATCTCTATTGCTGTTATAGAAAAGTCCAACAGGCTGTGACCCTCAATGTTGAAATGTTTTGCACCTGGTTGCTCCACTTTTTTTGTTAAGATTGCCGATTTGTGGTTTCTGAAGCGTGTGCATAGGTAAGTTGTGGTTTTTCCTACGTACTGGATATGACATCCTGGTCTTTTGCATTTGATGACATAAATTATATTGCAGGATCTGCAGGTGATGTTCTGTTTGATGTAATATGTCCTGCCTGTCCTAGTGCTTTTGAAAGTAGCTGTCTCCCTGAGGTACACACAGGTGATACAGCGTTTGCAGTGGCAAGGATGAGACTCAGGATTGGTGATAGGTGGCTTAAGCACAGCTCTCACTAACAGTCTGCACAAATTAGGAGGCTGGCGAAATGCTACAACAGGACACCTGCTGATGGCTCTAGCAAGATGTTCAGAGTTTGTCAGCAATGGGTAGCTCTCCCTAATTGCTCAGTGATAGTTAGGAGATACTGGATGGAAATCTACCACAAATGGAATCCGTTGCTCTCTGCTCTTTGACACCTCAGTATGATGGAGGAGGTTTTCTCTGGACAGAATGGAGGCTCGGTGGATATTGCAATCGATAATATTTGGAGGATATCCTCTTAGAAGAAGGTATTCTTTAAGTTCACTGATCTTTCTCTGGTATTTATCTTCAGTGTTGCAAATAAGTTTGATTCTCAGAGCTAAGCTATACACAATGTTTTTCTTTATATGCTTAGGATGGCAGGGTTTCCAGTTTAAATAGGTGTGGGCATCAGGGGGGTTGCTGTAGAGATCAATGGCTATTTTGTTGTTTTCAATGGTGAAGACATCAAGAAAAAAGATGTGCGGATTGTCATTTGTACTCTTACATGTAAACTTAATAGATGGATGGATAGAGCTGATGTAATTTTTAATTGTTCTAAACTCTCTTTACCATTTGTCCAGACCATAAAGATGTCATCAATGTATCGCCACCATATAAGTGGTTTGTTGATGGCCTTTTTGAGGATCTCCTGTTCCAGTTTACCCATAAAGAGATTTGCATATGATAGAGCCATGTGAGTCCCCATAGCTGTGCCTTGTAGTTGCAGGTAGTGTTCTCCATTGAATGTAAAGTTGTTGCAAGTCAGAACTAGTGTAGCTAAAGTTGTGAGAAGCTCTGTTGGAGGATTGTTCATATCTCTGGTGTTAAGGAACTCATTTAAAGCCTGAATCCCATCATTATGTGGTATATTGGTGTAAAACCTGGAGGACAGTACCACCAGTACTTAGCTTCTGCAAATGAAGCCCCTCTGATCATTCCATCCTCAAAGCTCTATGCCACCTTGGTAACAGCATTTATGTATGTTAGCAGCTGATGAAGGCAGAAGCTGAAATGTTTTGTTAATACAATAAAAACCTGTTCTGTTAATCACAATTATGTTCATATATATATATTAGGTGATTAACAGAATCCTTATAGCGATCCAGATCAAGCTTGAGTGAAGTTCTGTTTGTTGCTTTCAAAACTGTCTACACACACACGCACTTCATTGACATCAGTGAAAGGAAATACACATTTGAAGAGCTCACATAGAAAGTGGATCAATAAAAATGTCATTCTCACTATTGATGATTTCAAAGCGAATTTTTTAAAAATGAATCAGAAAAGAAGAAGAATGAATCGGAAACCAGGTGCGAAGAGTTTCTACTTCAAAATTATCTCTGCAAAGATAGAGAATATCAGAAATAATAATCTGATAATTGCAGAAACGGAGTCGATTGCTAGGCGAGACACAACAATCCATAACCACCTGTTGTTCATATATAGAATCATAGAATCATAGAGTTGGAAGGGGCCTTATAGGCCATCTAGTCCAACCCCCTGCTCACAGCAGGAAATCCACAGCTAGAGCATCTCCCACAGATAGCTGGCCAGCCTCTGCTTGAAGACATCCAGCGAAGGGGATCCCACCACCTCCCTAGGCAGTCGGTTCCATTGCCGAACTGCCCTTACTGTCAAGAAGTTCCTTTTAATGTCCAATCTGAATCTACGCTCCTGCAACTTAAAACCATTAGACCTAGTCCTACCCTCTGGGGCAGCAGAGAACAAATCTGTACCCTCCTCTATGTGACAGCCCTTCAGGTACTTAAATAATGCAATCATGTCACCCCTCAGCCTTCTCTTCACCAGACTGAACATGCCAAGTTCCTTCAACCTTTCCTCATAAGACTTGTTCTCCATACTGGCTATCATCCTCGTCGCCCTCTTCTGAACCCACTCCAACTTGTCTATATCTTTCTTAAAATGAGGCGCCCAGAACTGAACGCAGTATTCCAGATGAAGCCTGACTAAGCAGAATATAGTGGGACTATTACTTCCCTCAACCTGGAAACTATAGCTCTGTTTATGCAGCCCAAAACCACGTTTGCCTTTTTTGCCGCAGCATCACACTGCTGGGTCATGTTCAACTTGCAATCCACTACAATTCCAAGGTCCTTCTCACACGCACTACTGCTAGGCCGGGTATTTCCCATCCTGTACCTGTGCATTTTGTTTTTGTGGCCTAAATGCAGAATCCTGCATTTGTCTTTATTGAATGTCATTTTATTAATCTCAGCCCAATTTTCTAGTCTATCCAGGTCCCTGTTGTTCTGTTGTTCATATCTCTGGTGTTATTATGTCCTGTTGTTCTCACACTGTGAATGGAAGTTCACAGCTTAGCGAACATCAAAGGACTGTAAGAAGCATGAATCCTTAAAGACATCTTTGCAATACTAATTCTATGGCAAGCCTCAAAGGCTTGCCAATGGGCATGGTTTCAGGCCTCTAAATGCACATTCAAGCAGGTGTACTTATAGGGAACCTTGCACTTGTCATCTAACCTATGCTGGCAATCTTCCATATGGCATTACAGTATCTTGCTGGTGTGGCATGATTTCCTCCCCTCACTTAAGCCTGATTGATCGTGGTGCTGGAAGAGGTAGTGCACCAACCCTAAGGGTGGTAATCCTAGGCATTTTTGTCTTTAATAGTCGGCTTTCATGCTTCATGGGTTGCTCATATGCCTTCTTGCACATATTGCATCTCCACTGGGAAGTATCTCAGGTAATAGTGGACTCCCTTTCTTACTAGTGCCTCCGCAGAGCAAGAAAAGGGGAGTCAAAGAACCATTACAGATGTAGAGCTATGCAGGGCTTTGAATTATATAGGAAGAAGAGCTTGGAAGTTATTTCTAACGAGTTACTTGTAATTCGTTCCTTTTTTACCTAACGAGTGGGTAATTCCATTACCTTTTGCAAGTAATAGAATGACTAGTAATTTTCCTACTTTTCAGCTGCTACTTTAACGTTTTAGCGTTAGGTGTGGACGTTACTTGGGGGTGGGAGCAATCAGAAGTCTTCAGCTCCTGTGACTGGTGGACACAAGACATGTGCCTCACACACTTCTGCACAGCCTCAATCTTCCCTCGTGCTCTGTGTTAGGAGGCATGAGGCAGGGGTCCATGAAGCGCCAGACAGAAAAAATAGATGGTGGAGGAGAAGGCAGCAGCAGAATGCAGGTGAAGAGCTGTGGAGGGAAGTGACGATGCTGTGTGCGTGTGTGCACCCCCACACATCTCCTGCCCTCCCCCTGTGCGTCCTGTTTTCCCCACCGCGTGTTCTGCCTGCTGCCGCCGATCGCCACCATCAATCGCCACCATCGCCTATCCCCCCCACCGCAGATCGCTTCCACCGCCCCCCCACCGGTCTTCCCCCTCTGAGTTTTACCTGAAAAGTTATCTCTCTCTCTCTCACACACACACACACGCACAAGCGGAAGTCTTCTGCTCCTGAAGAGCTGTGGAGGTAAGCAACGATTATGTGTGTGTGTGCCCCCTGCATGTCCTGCTGCCCCCCACTCGTCACTTTCCTCATGCTCCCTGCACCTCCTGCCGTCCCCCTGCGTGTTCTGCTTTCCCCACTGCGTGTCCTGCTGGCCGTCGCCACCATCGCCTATCCTGCCCCCACTGCCGATTGCCGCCCCCGACCCCCACCGGTCTTCCCCCCCTCTCTCTCACACACACACACTCTCACTCACACACGCACACAAGTGGAAGTCTGCTTCTGAAGAGTTGTGGAGGTAAGCGATGGTGGTGTTTTTGTGTGTGTGTGTGTGTGTGCGCATGCGCGCCCCCTGCGTGTCCTGCCACGCCCTGCTCGTCACCCCGTCATGCTTCCCGCACCTCCTGCTGTTCCCCTCGCGTGTCCTGCTGTCCCCTGCACATCTTGCTGGTTCCCATTGCTGATCACTGCCGCTGCCCATCCCCCAATGGTAGTGACAGCCCGGGAATGGATTACAGTACTTTGTTTTTAGTATTTTTAAGAGCAGGAACCATGTAAATGCTGTGTAAATAAGGGTGAAGAAATCTCGCTAGAGGCATGTTGTGGGACAATCTGATTGGCTGTTTGGTTCAGAGTGCAGCCAAGTTTTTTGGCTACTGGCAGTCATAAACTCAGTGGGCTGGTGCTCGGCTTTATAGCTGCCCTTTTGATCTTCCTTCCTTGATTTACCTTTCTGTTGTCTTCCCTGAGAGCATAATTACCCTGCTTATTAACCTTGGTTGGCTGCACATAAACTCCTGTCATTCCTAGTATTTATCATATGTACAACCTTCCAGGGGACAGCTTTCCTGTATTCCTTAGAAGAGGGTGCAATGCGACTTCCGGGAAGGGTGACTTCGCTTGTGCCTGCTTTTGAGACAGGCTCCCGCCTCAAAAGAAGCTTATTCAGATATAAATCAGTCAGAACATTTTTTTTTGACTGATGAAATTTCTCCCGGGCAGGGAGAAACATAGAGATCAACCTCAAAAGCCTGTTTTTGTTGGGAGGACTGGATTTCATTAATTTATGAGAAAAGGTCCAGCCAGCAATGCCGGACGGACTTCAGAACAAGCTCTATCTGATTAATGCGATACGTTTATCTTTTCTTCAAAGAGAAAACGGACTAACAGGCAAGCACCCTTCTTTCTATTATTTTTTTTACTTGGTTTAAATTGTTGCAGCAAAAAGAGATTTGTCAAATGAATCAGCTTTAAAGAACTTCTGGGTGAGCTATAACTCTTCTCTGTTATTCACGAAATTAACAGCTTATCTCTGTTTCTATTGCAAAAAGCTGTCCTGGAAGTGCATTCTAAAGATATAAACAGAAGAGGGATTTCTATTCCGAGGAACATTATATTGTCTGGGACTATTCTCTTTTTGGTCTATTTTATTTTGACGAATCTGCTTCTTCACGACACCACTAACTGTTTTGATGCTGGGAACTAAATTTGTTTTGTATTCTTGAACATAGAGAGATAAGGCAGGCTGCTCTGTTTATACTGTGATGTCATCAAGCCTGGAATATTAACCCAATTGTTGCTGAAATAAGAAGTGGTTCTTCTTTATTTTTGTTTTGTTTTGTTTTTGTGGTTTTAAAAATGGCAATCAAGAAAGTGGCTGAGAATCTGGAAGTAATTATGTTTCAGAAAATAATGGATGAGATTGAGATAACGAAACAAACCCTGCGACAGGGCAGTAAGGAGCTGAAAATTGAACTGAGCAAAATGACGCAGGAGCTTAAAGAAATAGGGGATCCTGTGAGAGAGGAGAATGAGATCAGAGATGAGAAAAGAAAAAATAAAGGGAAGATACAAGCCCTGGAGATTGGAACAAATGTGGAATTGGAAAAAGATCTGGAGTTTATGGATATTAGAAATAAAATCTACTGTTTGGAATTTAACGTTATCTCTGAAGAAATTAATGAAGATATTAGAGATAAAGTTATCAATGGCTTGGATAATCTTCTGGACTGGAATGACATGATGGAGCTTGATATAGAGAAAATCTATGGAATTAACTGCAGCCATGTGACAATGGAAAAACTCTCAAGAGATGAGCCAGTGCATTTTGTAAAAAAGAAGAACAGAGATATGACTTTACAACAATATTTCAGCAACTTATTCAGAATTGATGGCAAGAAAATATTTGGGATAGAGGAAATTCCCATCAGACTCTTATTATATGACTATGGTTATGACAGCAAGATTATTATGGAATACTGATAATGGAAGATTGGACACTGAAATTACTGGACTTAACAGGACTATTGAAGATGGAAGATGGAATTAATATGGATAATGGAATAATGGCTATTGAAATTATTGGACCTAACAGATTTTGATGAGATGGATTAATCGAAATGTTTATTTGGACTATGGTTATGACAATAAGATTATTATTATTATTAACGAGATGGATTAATCGACATGTTTATTAGGAGAAAAATTGATAGATATATTTCTTAAAGAATTGAAACCTCTCTTTGACTTTTTGTGGAAAGAATAAAGTAATGTTTATGAGATTTGATGATTAATTAAGATAACTACTGGAGGAAAGTGATTTTATAATATAATTTAAGAGACAGGATTGTTATATATTGTAGACCTATAACTGATTTGATCTGCGACAAATGGGAAGTCAACATTTTATTTTTTTGTTTAATCATTTTTGTTTTGTTTTGTTTTTTGTCTTTGAATGTTTTATGATTTTGTTTTGTATGTTTTATGAAAATTTGAATAAAAATTATTGTAAAAAAAAAAGAAGAGGGTGCAATGCCATCAGCCCTCAAGGAGGCAGTGATAAAGCCCATCTTGAAAAAGTCCTCCTTGGATCCCCAAGAGTTGAATAACTTTCGCCCAGTCTCTAATTTACCATTCTTGGGCAAGGTGATAGAGCAAGTGGTGGCTAAACAGTTACAGACACACTTGGATGAAGCGGATTATTTAGATCCATACCAATTGGGCTTCAGGACTGGGCATGGAACTGAAACAGCCTTGGTCGCTCTGGTGGATGATATGAGGAGGGTGTTAGATGGGGGAGAACATACCTTCCTCGTCCTCCTGGATCTCTCAGCGGCTTTTGATACCATTGACCACGATATCCTGTTAAATTGCCTGAAGAGTTTGGGAATAGGGGGCACTGTTTTACGGTGGTTCCGTTCCTATTTCTCAGGCAGGTACCAACGGGTGGCGTTGGGGGATGAGGTTTCAGACCCTTGGCCTCTAAATTGTGGTGTGCCACAGGGTTCTATCCTCTCCCCCATGCTATTTAACATCTATGTGAAGCCACTGGGTGCCATCATCAGGAGTTTTGGGCTGCAGTGTCACCAGTATGCGGATAACACTCTGCTCTATCTCTCATTTAAATCTTCACCAGAGTTGGCTGTGAATACTATATCCAAGTGCCTGGAGTCAGTAAGTGGATGGATGGGTGAGAACAGACTGAAACTGAACCCTGACAAGACCGAGGTATTGCTCGTGGGTGACAAAAGAAGGCTGGGAGATATCGACTTGGTGCTCAATGGGGTAAGATTACCCCTGAAGGACCAGGTCCGCAGCCTTGGAGTCATTCTTGACTCCCAGCTGTCCATGGAGGCTCAGATTTCGGCAGTGAGCCGGGCAGCTTGGTATCAACTGCATCTGATACGGAGGCTGCGACCCTACCTTCCTGTACATCAGCTCCCATGAGTGATACATGCCCTGGTCTCCTCTCGCTTAGACTACTGTAATGCGCTCTATGTGGGGTTACCCTTGAAAACGGTCCGGAAATTGCAGCTGGTACAGAATGCGGCGGCATGTTTGATTACACATTGTCGCCGCCGGGAGCATATTACCCCGGTGCTAAGAGATCTGCACTGGTTACCAGTTGTCTACCGGGCCCAATTCAAGGTGTTGGTCTTGACCTTTAAAACCCTATACGGTTCTGGCCCAGTTTATCTGAAGGAACGCCTCCAGCATCACCAATTATGCCGCCTAACAAGATCAGCCACACAGGACCTTCTCTCGGTCCCACCAGTCAGAACAGCTAGGCTGGTGCGGACCAGAGAGAGGGCATTCTCGGTTGTGGCCCCCACTCTCTGGGAACTCTCTCCCTTTTGGTCTCCGACATGCCTCCTCCCTGATGGGTTTTCGCCGAGCCTTAAAAACCTGGCTATTCAGGCAGGCCTACAGAATCCTCGGGGTGGATGAGCTTTTATAATGTATTAATTGATGTTTAGATTATTTTTGTACTTTTTTGATTGTATATTGTATTTTATCCTGGTTGTTGTAAGTCGCCTAGAGTGTCCGTTAACTCGGACAGATAGGCGACTAACAAATAAAATTTATTATTATTATTATTATTAGGCACTCATAAACCTGAATTTTATTCCTAGTTTAGCAAAGCCCTGAGCTCCAGTTATGGGGGCTGATGGAGCTTATGCCAGTGCAGTGAAGTGTTAGTTGGAACTGATAGGCCTAAGTTAGACCAACATCTCACCAATGGCATTTGGTGTATTTGTTGCCAGACCTGAGCCTCGACTATTTCCACTCCTTTTTCAAAACAACATTCATAGAAATAGACCTTACACACTCACACATCTCACCAGGAGAAAAAAGACTGTATACAATTGCATAATTCTCAGATAGGTCTGTTAAAGCACTTGCCTGCACCAATAAATACTACCTTTTTGATGGAATTAGGGGGAAAGATTAGAACAACAACTCATATCTCAATAGAGAAGCATGAGAGACACAACCCCCCCTCCCCTGCATCCCCCACAAAGGTATTATCTCCTTTATTATTTGGGACTGGCTCCATTTCATCCATGTTTTCCTGCTCTATATTTTCTTCAAGACCATCTCTTCCTTGGACTTTGTGTGTGTGTCTGGCCTACCGCCAAAGGGACAAGTGGAGCTTTGATCTATTGTGGATGATTAAACTACTATCCAGACTGACAGCTTAATATGCCTCAGTGAGGCCTTACTAAATTAGTTGTGTCTGTCTTGCCAAAGCTGCTTCAACAAATGCCTTCTGACAGTTATTGGCACTTGGTACCCTTACACTTCTTTTAATATACAGCTAGGACTGCCATTCTCCTAGATTCCAGGGTATCTGTGCTCATGTTTCATACAGACTGATCTAGTACTGCTGGAGTCCCTCTCTCTCTCTCTCTCTCTGTCTGTCTGTCTGTCTCTGTCTCTCTCTCTCTGTCACACACACAACTTGTGGTTAAGTGCTTTTTCTCTTGCGCTGGCCCTTTAAAACCAAATTCCTAAGCATTCATTTGCATTAGATCTCTTTGGTTCCTTCTCATCTGAAGACAAATCTCAAAGGCTGCTTAATTTGACCAGATTAGATTTCAAAATGTCTTTAAAGTCTCTAACATCAATTTCTACCTTCACGTATCCCTCTTCATGGTGGCATCTGTATTAGATTGATTTTCCTGCTTCACCTTTCCCTAGACACCATCTACCCAGTTACTAAGACATATAGGGTGAGATATAGAGAGAGGCCCCCCCCATGGTGAACCTACACAAGCTTTTATTTTAATTTCAAGAACTTAAAAAAACAACATTCTGCTCTTCAGCCAAACAGTCTCTCAGAATGCCTTAAATAAAATCTCTCTCTCTCTCTCTCTCTCTCTCTCACACACACACACACACAGAGCCACTCAGCATTCCATAACAGCATGCTCAGTACTCATTTGGGCTGTTGTGGAAGTCATCCCCTTTCTGTTTTTTCTCTCACTTTTTTTTTATATTCTGCAACACTTGGGGTTCCCTCTTGCCCACTAATACTCATTATGTGTGGTATGGTGATACCATGGCTACATAAGCAACACTTCTAGCCTTAGCTTCAGAAATAGAGGGAATGACACTCTGACCAGTTTAAGTGGCTAAAGTGTTTAAATCAGATTGGAAACTGTATTCTGTGCAATTTGATACAAGGTGGCTATTAAGCATGACCTAAAAGCTGCAATCCCAAGCATACTTACTTGGGAGTAGTTCCCATAGGAGTCAGTAGGATTTACTTCTGGGAGTATAGGATCAGTCCGTAAGACTCTCCCTGTAGACACCATACATGTAAGCACATGGCTTTTCTCCAAGAATCTTGGGAACTGTAGTTTACCCCTCACAGAGCTACAATTCCCAGCACCCTTAACAAACTACAGGATTTTATATTAGTTCTGATTGTCTATGGGGCTATCATAGGGTATGTGTTTTTTGTCTTTTCTATGACAAAAACTCCAGCTTCAGTGGAGTTTATGTGATCTAATCATTTGAATGTGGCTAATGAATGCTTTATTCTTTCATCAGAACTTTAGCAATAGTACTAAAATAATAATAAAAAAGAAAAAGAGAAAAAATGCTTTACATACATCATTCAGCTGTATTGCTAATTATAGATAGAGATATAAAGGATAAATAGCATTTTGTCAAAGTATTTTTGTCTATATTTTATACCTCCTCCTTGGTTTTCCAAGCTTGGCATGGAATGCTTCTCATACAGAATTAATTTGAAATGCTGCATATTTATTATCATAATCATCATCTTCAAAATAAAAAATAAATGTACTGCCTTCAAGTTGATTCCAACTTATGGTGACCCTATGAATAGGGTTTTCATGAGGCTGAGAGGCAGTGACTGGCCCAAGGTCACCCAGTGAACTTCATGGCTATGTGGGGATTCAAACCCTTCTACTACCCCCTGTGTGTGTGTGTTTAGTTTTAATATTGTTTTAGGCTACTTAGATGTGCAGCAGCCAAGGCCAGCACCTTGTAGGAGTTTTTTTAAAAAAAGTAACTGAAATGTAATTGTAGTGATTACTTTTGAGAAAAAGTAAAGTAATCAGTTACTTTCAGAACAATTGTAATTGTAACAGTAATTACTACTTTTTGGGCCAAGTAATTGTAACTGTAATTTATTACTTTTTAAAAGTAATCTTCCAAGCTCTGATAGGAAGGAATGATTCTCTGTTCTTCCTGAAATAGAAGTTAGCTTCCAGGCAGACTTTTTAGACAGACAGCTGTCTAAGCATTTTCTCCATGAAACATAATGCAGCATAATATAGAAAGTCTATATGTTATAGCCCAGATGCCAACTCTTGGAAGCACAGGATACCACCATATATGAAGTCTGATTCATTTAGTTGGTGTTGTTTATACTGACTGTCAGTGGTCGTCCAGGATTTCACAGAACTACCTGAAGATGCCAGGGAGTGAAAATAACACTTTGTGCTATACCTCCGAGGTATGGCTCTTCTGCAGAGAAAAACCACAAAATATGAGACAACCATGTAAAAGCTAGGCAGATGGAGAAATAGAATGTCTCTCATGTCCTTCCTATTGATAAGAAGATCTTCAGGGATCTTCTGTATGCAAACCAGATGCTCTGCCTTTGCCCCAGGGCCTTCCCCAAAGGATAAGTGTGTAAACTGATGCATTCTCATAAAAGCTAGAGAAATGGAAAAATGGAGTTAGACCGGTTGGTCATACCAGCTCCAGCTTCTCAGAAGCAGAATGTCCTTCCTGTAGATAAGAAAGTTTTCAGGGACCATGTAGCAATAGGGTGCCTCTGTTTAATATCCATACAAGGACATGTCCATGTAAAGACAAGGAAAACATATTAATTTTAAAGGTCACTGAAAATGTTGCAGAAGTATAGCATGATGTTGCAAAATATGATTGGCTATTTTGGAAATTTACTGAAGGAAGGGTTTGTTAACCATTCGGGTTGCATTGGGCTGCATTGATAACTTTTCCCTATAAGAATCCAGTAGCCAATGTTCAGAGCATATGGAAGTGGAAAGTCTGAGTGAGAAAGACCAAATCCATCTTCTGTTCTCCATCACTGCAAACACCTTGGGCACAACCTTAGGTGCTTTGCAGGATCTTCCACCAAGAGAACCTGATCAATATATCGTCTAGGAAGGTAAAGTACAATGCTATGTTTTAAAACTGTGTTTTTACCTATGAGTTGCTTGTTGCTGGTACATTTTGCTGCTATCCATGAAAAAACTAATTGAATTTCTAAAATCTTAACTTTGGTTCTGTCATTATCAGTGGAACTGAAAAAAGACATGTGAATTCTTTAATTAGCTAAATGCTACAGAGAGGAATGTTAGAGAAGGTACATATGGGATGTGAGCATCAATCTGAGGTGGGTTTGCTCAAAGGACTATGTCCATTTCAGTCGGGGCCATCTTCTTGAATTATAATCCCATTCCTATGTACAATGTGATTCAAATCAATTATTTAAATTAGACTTTTCTTGGTCCTTGTATTTCTTGCAGATTAAATTCTCCTGGATTTAAAATCAATCCATTTTTAATTAAATCAGTGTTCCCTGGACTGCCGGGATACAACTCCCGTTTCTCACTGAAATACAATTTTTAAATCTGTAAAACCCTGAAAACTATGCAATATTCAACCTTTCACCAAGCCGCAGCACTGCCTTAGAGCGAGGTGAAGATAAACTTTGAATTAGTCCAAGCTTTTGGTTGCCTTTCAGAGGTACAACATTTGAATCATACAAATAGAAGTGGAAAAAATTGGTTGACTTTTCATATCACAGAGGCATCAAGCTCTAACACTGAGACAGATTTATTTTTTTGTCCCATTACAATCTGATTCATCCAAGAAGCCATTCATCATAATTCCTTTCATACTAGCTAAAAGAAACATGTTTTTATAGTCTGAAAAAGTGATAGAATTGATAAATGCAAGCTCCTCTCCCTCCCTCCCCCCACCCGCCTCCCTGTTTGGGAATCATCAGATATAGACGGTAAATGTGAGATGCAGTGTTTGTATGGAGAATTTATTTCTGCAATGGAAATCTCTGTAAACTTGGAGGTAATGACTGATGAAGGATTATGCACAGAAACAGGAACCGAGAAAACAGCTTGGATGGGGCCCAATAAAAAAAATATTTTAGGCTGCATTAACAAAAGTATAATTTCCAAATCACATGAAGTTCCTTTCTATTCAGCGCTTGTTAGGCCTTATCTTGAGTACTGTGTCCAGTTCTGGACACCACACTTTAAGAAGGATGCAGACAAACTGGAACAGGTTCAAAGGAGGGCAACAAAGAGGAGGAGAGACTGAAAGAACTGGGCATGTTTCACCTTGAGAAGAGAAGACTGAGAGGAGATGTGATAGCACTCTTCAAGTACTTCACACTTAACACTAAGTCAAGTTTTGTTTCAGGATTGGTTTATTCAGTAAACCACAAGTCTCTCTCAGATGAACAAACACACCGTGGCTTATTTCTTCAAAACTTGGTTTGTTTTTCTATATTTTTCCCTCATGCCTCTGTAGATTGGCAAGTGTCTTGTGGGGGGTACGGGCAAACAAACCATGGTTAAGCAGGGCTCAGGTGTTCAGACATAATGTCAAATCATAGTTAAAACAAACCATGGTCAGTAAGCCAACAACAAACTATGGTTTCACATCATGGTTTGGTGCAAGAAAAGAAGCCATGGTTAATCTGGGCTGGGTTCACACATTCAAACAAACCACACTGTGGCTAATCAAACTACAGCTTGGCTTTATGTGCAAACCAGGTCGTTAATATATTGTTCATTAAATCATTGAGTTTAGTAATGGAAATGTCATTCTTTCTTTACAGATTACATTCAGAAGACCATAATGTCTCATTTCTACCTATGCTTACTTCTTGCTGGGGTTTGTGCTTTTGCCAACTGTCATGCCAATTTACCCTATAAAAAGATAGCCCCAGGCAATTCTGAGTTTGCCTTTAAATTCTACCACCAGGTTACTCCAGGGGTTGCTAATAAGAACATTTTTTTCTCTCCTCTGAGCATTTCCACTGCCTTTGCCTTGCTCTCCCTGGGGGCTAAATCTACAACACTGAGTCAGCTTTTGTCAGAGCTTGGTTTTAACCAGACTGAGATCAGCGAGCAGGAAATACATAGAGGTTTCCGTCATCTTCTCCATGTGCTAAACCGCCCTGAGGCTGAAATCCAGCTGAGCATTGGGAATGCCCTATTCCCAGATGAGAAATTGAATGTACTGAAGAAGTTCTTGAGAGATGCCAAACATTTTTATCAGGCTGATGTTTTCCCCACTAACTTCAAGAATTCTGCAGAAGCTGAGAAACAGATCAATAGCTACATAAAGGAGAACACTCATGGGAAATTAGTTGATGTTGTCAAGGGTCTTGATCCAGAAGTTGTATTGGTTCTTGTAAATTATATTTTCTTGAAAGGTAAGTCAGCTGGACTTTTTAAACAGTAATGTACAGTGTTATACCTACCTTTAGATGTTCACAGTTGAAGCAATATTTATAGATAACTGTTCTCTCTGTCAGATTTGTTTCCTGAGTGAAGAAAAAAAAATGACCTTAAAATCATAGAATCTACTTGACTTTCTCTGACATTATTACTCTTCTGGTAATATCCTTTTGCTAGTAATGAGAATGGATCAGTGGGGAAGCAGGGCCTAAGAAACAGGGTTCAGTATAGCAAAAAGTTTCCCCAAATTAGGAGCTTTCCCTGTTAGCTCAGAGTAAAATAAATAGTAATGGTTTCCATTGGATTCAAATGAGTACTGAGCTACAGTATAAGGCTTGGGGGATTTGGGGCTTGCCAGAGTGGAAGCGAATGCATATAAGCAGGGTTCACTGAAGCACTCTGTGGCACCTTGCCAATTCAAACATGAAAAAAAGGTTCAGACAAGCAACTGCTAAAAGTAAAAGTAATGCCTCTTAGCTTACAGTTAATTAATAAAGCCCTATAATAATGTGGGATGATGAAGGAAAGAAGAGCAGAGGGTGAGGAGAAGGAAATTCTGTTGTGACTGACAAGTCAATCTTGTAATCAGAGGAAATAATTTTACCTGAAAGAGAATCCCTCTTAGTTCTCCTCCTGATCAATATTAAAAGTATGACCCTCCGTGGCGCAGAGTGGTAAGCGGCGGTAACGCAGCCGAAGCTCTGCTCATGGCCAGAGTTCGATTCCAATGGAAGGAAGAAGTTGAATCTCTGGTAAAAGGGGTCGAGGTCCACTCAGCCTTCCATCCATCCGTGGTCGGTAAAATGGGTACCCGGCATATGCTGGGGGGTAAAGAAAGGCCGGGGAAGGAACTGGCAATCCCACCCCATATATACGGTCTGCCTAATAAACGTCGCAAGTCGTCACCCTAAGAGTCGGAAACGACTCGAACTATAAGTGCGGGGACTCCTTTACCTTTACTTTTACCTTTACCTTTAGCATAAAAGCCCCTGGACCTGTTGTCTGCAATTTGAGAGGTTCCTTATCTCATGGCTCCTCTCTTATTAGAACACGAGAAGAGAATGCTGGATCAAGCAAACAACCCATCTAGTCCAGCATTCTTTTCTCACAATAGCCAACCAGATGCCTATTACCTCCAGTATAAGATGTGGCATGCCTCTGAATACTAGCTACAAGGAATGGCAAGTGGGAGAGTGCTATTGCACTCATGCCTCTCTCGGGGGTTTCCCAGCTTACAGCAATTAGTAGTCAGAAGCATATAGCCTCCAACAGGCTCATATTTGCAGTGTTCAGATCAATTACCCACAAAAGAGGAGATATAAGTGACATCTGCCATTTCAGGAAGAGCACTGCAACTATCCTTTTGAAATTTGGCAAGATTCATGACCTCGGAGAGGGTGACCTTGCCAGAAAATTTCATCCTATTTTGCCACAAAACAAAAAGTTATAAATGGCAGGCTTTATCCACTATGCAATTATGCCTGCAAATTTAATCTACTTCTGTCAAAACATGATTAAAGTTACAGCAATTTTTGAACTCCATATAATAAAGTTGGGGGGGGAGAGACCACAAGGCAGGCATACCCTGAGCTGAATTAGGCAGCCTACAAAGTTCCTGAGACTGAAGTGTGCTCTTTTCTGAAGCACTGAATTAGGGACCAAACTGAATTTTATGGTTGATGCCCACCCCAAGGAAATATAGTTTAGCGAATCAAGATGGGGTATTGCATATTGTGAGCTAACTGAATGAGAAGAAACCAACAGGACTTACTAGTACCTGGACTTCAGGACACCTGAAGAGGAGGGGAAGCAGAATCCCCTAGTAGAAATAGGAACTCTGCAGATGTAGCATCTCTGGAGGCATAAGAACACAAGAAGCACCTGCTGGATCATACCAGTGGCCCACCTAGTCCAACATCCTGTTCTACCATGGCCAATGTATGAGAGGCACAGCCAGAGCCTGCTTTCCAGATGATATGCCACATGACCACATTTTATCGAAATAACCTATATCTTCTTATCTTTCTCCACATTAGCTTACTGGGAAAATCCTTTTGATAAAGAGAGCACTCGAGAAGGCGACTTCTTTGTGGATGAGCAGACAATAGTGAAAGTTCCTATGATGATCAAAGATAGTGCTTTTAACCATTACTATGATGAGGGTCTGTCCTGTACAGTGGTGCAGCTCCTTTACAAAGGCAATGCTTCAGCATTGTTCATTCTGCCCGATCACGGGAAACTGAAGCAGGTGGAAGATGCTCTCGGGAAAGACCTTTTGTTAAAATGGGGGAAATGGTTGGAAAAAGGGTAAGTCAGTGTGCTCTAGAAGACAAAGTATTACACCTGGATTTGGGAAAGTTTGATTACCATCCCTGCTCACTGGGTGACCTTGAACTAGGCAACGTCTTTCAGCGTCAGAGCTGTTATTATCTTGTAAAGTTGAATAGCAGGTAGGGAAACCCCTTGTTCAGTTTTTGTCTCCATGGTAGAACAGCAGAATTCATCAATACTAATAAGTCCACATCCCTTCCATAACTTTTTTTTCCTGATTCCCCAGTGAAATGCAAACAATACTGATTTGAGTCCTTAATCAAAATGTGCAAGCTAGGGTTTCCTGTCCTCTTCATAATGGAGTGTTCTGTGCATAATGGAGCATGCACAGAAATTGCACAACTAACAACACTTTTCCTATGACAGCAAATGGAAAGCTGCTGTGCTCAGGGGTTACTAGTATATGAGAAGGCTCACATTATTAGGATAAACTAGGGCCACAACTTTATTTGCATTTAATAGAAGAGAACACTTAACTACTGTGGCCTAAGACTTGCCCATCTGGTGATCTCATGCCTCCCTTATGTCATGAGTGAACAACCTCAGTTCAGAGATTGACAAGTAGCTCCTTGGCAAATTCCAATTCTTCCCAGGCATTCTTAAAGTTCCCTGTTTCACAGGCCTCAGCTCATCTCCCCTGAATTGTCTGTGATATCCCCCTTCACCTTCTTGGCATCTCTTCCAGACTGTTCTATCAGCTGTGATCTGGGGAAAGGCCATAGCTGAGTCATAGAGCAGATGGCTTGCATGCAGAAGGTCACAGGTTCAATCTCCACCATCTCGAGAAACCATTGCCTGAAACCTTGGAAAGTTGCTGCCAGTCATAGTTAACAATAGTGAGGTAGATGGACAAATGGTCTAAGTATAAGGCAGCTTCCTGTGATCTTTTTTCTATATTGTCCCTCATGCACCACCTCACAGTTAATAAACTGGATAGGCGGTGACGATTTAACAAAAAGAAAAACTATTCTGAAATGAATCTGTGGGGGGGTATTCATTTCTATTCAGCCTCTTTGTGATTGGCTAATCCTGCAGGCAAAACAGCAGCTGTATCTTGAGGGCATGGACACCACACTGGGAAAATGGGTCTCCCATCCCACTTATTCAGAGTCTGAGAGAAGGAACAGTATTCACATACAAAATGTTATATTCCACAGAGTCTTATGTATATTTAAAGCCACCACTTTGACTCCATTCCTGTGAGTGCAATCTTAATGCAAATGTAAAGTCGCTGAAAATGTTTAATCTGAATGACCTTAAAAGGAAATAAGCATTTTTAATGTAAATCTGTGTGACTATTAGATACCGTTTTTAAACTGTCATGCTTTTGCCATTTTAGTCCCTTTTTTATCTAGCCAAACTGTAACTGACTGTGCATTCTGTCTTCTAAATACTTTCTGAGTGTGAAATCTTACCAGCCTCTGGTTCTTCTTTCAACAGGAGAATAGAACTCCACCTTCCAAGGTTTTCGCTGTCTAGTAGCTATGATCTTGAAGAGATACTAAGAAGATTGGGGGTTACTGAGGTATTCACAGACCAAGCAGACCTCTCTGGAATTACTGGGAAGCCTGAGCTGAAGGTTTCCAAGGTGGGCTTCTCAAAATTCATCATGCTATAATAACATAACCAAAGACTCTGGATTGCTACTCATGTTACTGTTTTTTGGCCAGAGGTTCAATCCTATCTGAAGGTTTAAAAAAATGTGATTTGGGGGCTAGAGTGCTTGGATCTGTCTCTGAACAATGCTTCACACATTAAGATTGTCTCCATGTAAGAAAAATCCATATGCACAACATCTTCCAAATGGATGTAATTGCAACATTATTGATGTGTGTGTTTTTTCCTCACACATCTGGCTGTCCCCCCCCCCATCACAGCTTGGTTGTGAGAGTGAGACATGGGACTAAGAAATGACAAGATGTAGTCCCTGAAGGCATTCAATGGATGTCTCTGCTGTGAAGAAGAACTATCTCATGTACTAAAATCTGAGTCACTGTCCTGTACTAATTCTTGCTTACTTTCTCTGCAGGCTATTCACAAAGCTTATTTAAACATCCATGAGAATGGCACTGAAGCTGCGGCTACCACTGTCATTGATATTGTTTTCACGTCCCTTCCCCCTGTAGTTCAAATCAACAGACCTTTCCTGTTGGCGATTGTTGAAGAGCCTACACAGTCCATCTTATTCCTAGGAAAAGTTATCAATCCTATTCAGACGTAATCACACAACCTTGGCTTTTCTTGCTGCACGGACAGCTGAGTGCCGCTTAAATGTATAGCATGTGTGAAAAGATACTTAGGTGTCAGTTACTTTACCAGGACCATCACTGTCACACATTCCAAAACAAATTAAATGTGATAAATGAAAGTCTGTGGAAGCACTTTGTTTTTCTTTCTTGCAGTACAAATACCTAATTCAAAGAATGTGTAATTCTCAACATCAAAGTATGTGTGGATTCTAACTGATACATTTGTATAACGTTCTACACCCAAGTATGCTATTGTTTTTGTTTGTAAAGTTTCCATCTAATGGAAGACATTAAATGGCAGACATTTTGCCATACATTCTTGATGCAGTTCAAACAAGGTTGGCCAATGATGGACTTAGAAATGGCCAAAACCACCATCCCAGATCAGATGTCACAGGGATAGCTTTCGAATTAGCCATCACCATCTTGAATAGAATAGACTGCATTGAAACCTCTATTTCATACGTTGGTCTGTAAGTCACAGAGTGACATGTGGTGTATATGCATGCATGTGTGCATCTTCCCTTAGACCATAATTCTGAAAAGTATGCTGTGGGCAGCATAGTCTCTACAGCAGCACCCCCTTCACTACACAATTTGTTGTTGTTGTTATGTGCCTTCAAGTCGATCATGACTTATGGCGACCCTATGAATCAGCGATCTCCAACAGCATCTGTCATGAACCACCCTGCTCAGATCTTGATGGAATCAATCCATCTCGTTTGTCCTTCCTCTTTTTCTACTCCCTTCTGTTTTTCCCAGCATTATCTTTTCTAGTGAATCATGTCTTCTCATGATGTGTCCAAAGTATGATAACCTCAGTTTCATCATTTTAACTTCTAGTGATAGTTCTGGTTTAGTTTAACAGGTTTGTAGGTAAGAGGAAACACAGCTCTGGGTCAAAAAGTACCTACTACTTGTATGTGTGTGAACCTCTGGATTCGAGGCCAAATGCAACCTTCCAAGCCTCTCTGCTGGCCATCAGAACTCTCCCCTGGTCACACCCTCTTCCCAGCCACACACACCCTTTGCACCTAGTCTTTTTGCTTGGCTGGCATGTCTCCTTTTGTATCTTATAATGCCTCTTTCTTCCTTGGATGGAAGATAAAGAGGAACATGTGAAAGTATGTGTAGAAAGTAGCCTACTGGACAAAGGCAAAATCTGCATTGATTGCTCCACCCACTTCTGCTTCCTGGCTCCCAGAAGGTTGCCCTGCAGGGACTGCAGCCCATGGGTGAAAATGATCCCCCACCCTTCCTTTATGGCCCACAGGGAATGACAAGTGGTAATTGGTCAAATATTCAGAATCATGGAAGACATAACACAGGGCTGTGTGCAACACCCACCAATCCTAATCCATTTGAGTCCTAATCCATTGCTTTGGAGCAACTCTGATCTGACCAGAGATGATCTGGGGCAAACTTGACCCAACTGTGAACCAAATCGGGGACCATCTTTAATTAGGTTTAACCCTGAATAAACAAGTGATCAGGAGAGGGGAGAAGGAGCACATGTAGACTATCTTCATGCATCTCCTTCTCTACCTCTTCTCTTTGCTGTCCAAATGCCCTCCTTTTGACAGCCCCAGATGGCTCTGGGTGGACCCAATCTAGCCGGGAGTTACCTGAGGCTGCCTCAATCTACTCTGGTCAAGTCCTAGGTCAACCCAATTTAGTAAGGGATTCATAATCATGCCTGAGCCAGTGCATAGCTGTAACATATAGCATATTATTTCAAGCCAAGCCATAGAGGTGGGGGGCTCTGACAATCAGGTCTGAGAGTGGCATCATCCTACTGTCTAACCATATATTGGTTGTACCCAGGGCTAAAGGATTTTACCATGGTTTGTACAGTACAGGAAAAGCAGTTCTGGGTCAAAAATAATTTCTCAGCTGGTATATTCATTACAGTTACTTGCTGCAGCATTTAGACATATATATGCCAGGATTGGTTGGAAGAGTGAGATCAATAGATCATGGGAGTAAAAAATGACAACATGACAAAGTCCCTGAAAGCATTCAACAGATTCCTCTGCTGTGAAGAACAGAACTGTTTCATATATTGAAATCTGGGTCACTGTCCTGTACTAATTCTTGCTTATTTTCTCTACAGGCTATTCACAAAGCTTATTTAAACATCCATGAGAATGGCACTGAAGCAGCGGCTACCACTGTCATTGAAATTGTCCCCATGTCCCTCCCTGATGTGGTTAAAATGAACAGACCTTTCCTATTGGCGATTGCTGAAGAGTCTACCAGCTCCATTTTATTCTTAGGCAAAGTTATCAATCCTGTTCAGAAGTAATCATACAACTTGTGCTCATCTTGTTGCACAGACAACTGAGTGCTGCTTAAATATATAGCATGTATGAAAATATGCTTAGGTGTCAGTTACTTTACCAGGGCTGTCACTGTCACACATTGCAAAACAAATTAAACACTAATGTGATAAATGGAAATCTGTGGATGCATATTGTTTTTCTTTATGCAGTTCAAGATACCTAATCCAAAGAATGCAAAACTCTCAACATACATATATAAAACTCTCAAAATAGTTACTCTAAAAACCTCCACATGTATAACAAGATCACCTGACATAACTTATGGAAATGACTCCACAACAATAATAGATCTCACTGCAGGCAAAATGTCACCTAATGAAATTAGGCTTCTATCCAAAGGCCTCAACTTCTGCCCAGCACCTAGAGAACACAATATAGTACAGATGAAATGTGACATCAAAGCATTTGAAAGGAGATGCAGATTGGCTGAATTTTTTTTATGATGACTCTAAGAACAACATAGACCTCTACAACAGAGATCCTCTGCTACAGTTTCTGCCACCTAAAACTTGCACACCAAACATTAACAGGAATCCAGTCCTAGAAATCTTTCTCTTATCAATAAACAGAGTCATTAACAACCACACACCAACTCCTACTCATGACAACCTTTCAAAAGAAGAAAGAATAGCCCTAAGGAACCTTCAGATGAGAAGGGATGTTGTCATCAAGCCTGCGGATAAGGGTGGTGCTGTTGTGGTACTTAACACTACATACTATATAGCAGAAGGTCAAAGACAACTAAAGGATGAAACAACATATAGACTTCTTGACAAAGACATCACCACAGATCTCAATACTTGTATCATTTCATCTATACAAAACCTTACAAGTAGGAAACCTCTTTAAGAAGTTTAAGACTGCTGGTCTTGTTAATCCAAATCCCACCCCTGGAAGGTTTTACATGCTGCCTAAAATCCACAAAGCCAACAATCCTGGTCGCCCAATTGTCTCGGGTAACAACACAGCTACCGAAAAGATTTCTCTGTACATTGACTTAAATTTACAAAACATAGTGCAAAACCTCCCAGCATATATCAAAGACACCAAGGACTTATTGCTTAAAATTGAGTCTTTATCCAAGCAGTATCAATTCCACAATAATACTATACTAGATACTTTAGATGTCACATCTCTTTACACCAATATACCACATCATGATGGAATTCAGGCTTTAAATGAGTTCCTTAACACCAGAGATATGAACAATCCTCCAACAGAGCTTCTCACAACTTTAGCAACACTAGTCCTAACTTGCAACAACTTTACGTTCAATGGAGAACACTACCTGCCCTGCAACTACAAGGCACATCTATGGGGACATGCATGGCTCCATCATATGCAAATCTCTTTATGGGTAAACTGGAACAGGAGATCCTCAAAAAGGCCATCAACAAACCACTTATATGGTGGCGATACATTGATGACATCTTTATGGTCTGGACAAATGGTAAAGAGAGTTTAGAACAATTTAAAAATTACATCAATTCCATCCATCTCTTAAGTTTACATTTAATGGTACAAATGACAATCTGCACATCCCTTTTGTTGATGTCCTTCTCCCCATTGAAAACAACAAAATTTAATCATATTCAACAACCATGAAAATTTAGAGGGTTGTTAAGCAAGTGTTTCTGAGTTCAGGACTATACGTTATGTAAGGTCTTGTTTTGAAATGAGCTTATGGAAAGGATCAGAATGGCATAGGGGGCATTTTTGATTTAACATTGCAGAATGCAAAAAATCCATGCTGACTATAGTATACAGCCACCCTCGTGGCTGTATAATACAAATATGCAACTTAACAATTACACTTTTAAACTTAGTTGAGCAATATGCAAGATTAACATTAACTACAACTTAATCATTGTATTGACCCACCTAAACTCCACCAGCCGTCAAGTTAAAGCTTACTACCTCATCCCGGCTGTCCTAAATACATTTTAATTTAAGAGAAGAACATCACTAACAATATATGGTGAAATTCCAGGAAACAGGCTCCTGTAGTCTTCAGTGCATGTTACTACAGATCAGTCTGCAGGGCCACCACCAGGCATGGCTGGCCCTTGGGTGCCAGAATGCTCTGGGCCCAGGTGTTCATGCTCCCCAACACTCCCTCCCAATTCAGGTGGCGCTGGCTTAAATAGGCATGCCTGCCCTACCTCCTATGTCACCACATCAGCACACTAAGTGTGCAAGCCTGCCATCACCAAAGATGACGGCAGAGGCATCAATCCCTTAGAGACACCCCCTCCACCATCTTGGGTGATGGCAGATGTGTGCATGCAGCAGAGCTTGGAAAAGTTACTTTTTTGAACTACAACTCCCATCAGCCCCAGTCAGCATGGCCACTGGATTGGGCTCATGGGAGTTGTAGTTCAAAAAAGTAACTTTTTCAAGATCTGGATTTACTCCCCTGCAATCATGCTTAGGATACATAAAACTGACCATGGGGAGGGAGGCCTGGAGTGGGCAGGGGAGGAGGCAGAAGGAAGAGGAGAGGAAAGGAAGAAGGGAGCAGGAAGAGAGGCAGGTCTGATATTTGCTTGCTTACTGAGTTCAGTAGGGTTTACTCCTGTGCAATCATAGCTAGGATAGGTAAAACTGGCGTTGCGGGAGGAGAAGGGGGAGGGGACAGTAGAGAGAAGGAGGAAAGGGGGAGAGGGAAGCAGAAGGAGGGGGAGGGGAGGGGAAAAAGGGGGATTGGAAGGGGAGCGGGAGGGGTGAAGGAAGAGGGAAAGGGGGAAAAGGGAGGTAATGGGAGGGAGGAGGAGGGGAGGGCAGGTTCGATCATTTGCATGCTTTTTGAGTTCAATGGGATTTACTCCTGTGTAATCATGCTTAGGATAGGTGAAGCTGACCTGGGGGAGCGGCAGAAAGGGGAGGAGGTGGGAACAAGAGGAGGTAGGAGGAGATTGGATGGGTGGGCACTGGGCAGAGGGAAAGCCCCTTTCCTTTCCAAAAGGAAAGCATTGTGAACAGTATCATTGCTTTTCAGTGTTTCCCCCACCTTTTTATTCTACAGCAGGCACATATATTCTCCCACCCAAATTTAAATCAAATTTGTCCCTGGCCACATCCACATCAGACCTTTATTTCCCTTTAGTTAGTCATGTCTTCTCCCAAAGAATCCTGGGAAGTGTAGTTAGTGAAGGGTGCTGAGAGTTGCTAGGAGATGTTCTGTTCACCTCACAGAGCGAATTGCAGAAGGGAAGCAGAGGGGTCCCCTAGGGGCTCCTGTACCCTCAGGGGCCCTCGGGCCAGTGCCCCACCTGGGCGCTCCTTGGAACCGGCCCTGCCAACATTGTTATCTTTTCAGCGCCTTATCAAGACTTTCCTTTTTTTCCAGGCATTCTAACAGCATATGCTGCGTGACCCCAGGTCTTTTAACTTGTTTATTTGTGCTTCAGGGTTTTAAAATTTGTATGGTTTTAACATTGTATATTTGTTTTTAATGTTATGTATGTTTATTATGTACGTGCTCGATTTTATTGTAAGCTGCCCTGAGTGCCCTATTATAGGGTAGAAGGGTGGAATAGAAATATTTTAAATAAATAAATAATTAAATGTTCAATGTTTTTAATTGTTGTAAACCGCCCAGAGAGCTTTGGCTATGGGGCAGTATATAAATGTAATTAATTAAATAAATAAATCTTATACAGTGACATTACTCATAATGGCCAAACAGCTAGTGCTATTCAACAATTAAAAAATCATGATAATTTGCACAGTTTACACCAATAGACTTTAACACATAACCATCCAGATAATTTCTTCATTGAGATCCACTGGAGCCTTCATATTTAAGGCATGGATCCCAAAAAATTCCTTCTGTAACAGTTTGTGATACATCTGAGAATGAGACCTCCTTGAGCCTTGATCTTGTCCAGACAACAGAATTTCATATCATGCGTGTTACATCCAAATTCTGAAAAGTGCTGAGCAGTAGGGCTTGCAGCCTTTGATTTCTTATACAACTCTTACATTCACTGGATCTTATATTTATACCTCTAGTTGTCATCCCCACATATACTTTGTTACATACTTTTTTTACCTCTTAATGACTCTGCAAAATGTATGCCGCAGCCATTATCCATTTCCTGTTCTAATACTCTCTCAGAAATTCCACACGACTGGTCGCTAGACAGACCTTCGCAATTACATTCTCTTACTGTGCCCCCTTGTGGCAGAAACTTGGCCGAGGAACTAGAAGATGCAGGTTTTAACTGTTCATTGAATCAGGATATTCTTACTTTTTTAACAGAAAAAGACTGCTCCATGGAACTAATTACAGTTGATTCGTACCAAAATACTCAGGGCCGCCCTTCCTATCCAATAAACCATATAGAAGATGAAAATCATAAGAATGGCCCAATTACTTCAGAAACTCAATGTTTGAATTGGAAGGAACTGCTATTTAAAAAATTGAATTCAGTTAAAAATTATTTAACTGAAACTAACCAGCTACTTAATACTTTGGTAATACTTCACCGCCATAACAAAGACCAACAGACAGCGGAAGACCTACCAGCTGAAAATGAGCAAACTAAACTACCCCCAGTGGCTGCGAATAGACGTAAAAATAAGTCTAAAAAGAAACAACTCAGACATTCTCAAAATTAAAAAAAAACAAAGAATATTAAGAATACAAAACAAAAGCCGGCAAAGAAAATGAATTATGAACCGCTGTTTAAACTACTTGAGATCCCCAATAAAGAAGCTCAACGCTCTGTAGGATCTGAAGGTGGTTCTACATCTAATTCAATTACAAATCACAGACCTAAAAACTTGTCCTACTCTACTAGCCTATCTGATGAGCTAACAAATGAAACTTCCTCTCAGCAACCTCGTAGAAGAGACGAATTGCTATCCCCCTCTACCAAAACTCTACTTAACCCGGACAAATGGAATCTGGTACTACAGCCGAATAAGCTAGCTGTTATTTATCACAACAGAATTACAGCTCACCAGGCTCCCTTTCCGAATATTCCATTCTTAGATATCTGTTTTGGATCACTGTTTCACCAAGCTCGCCGTTCTAACTATATAAAACATATGACAAATTTATCTTCCAAACCAGAGACATGGAAATTGATTGTCACCTTTCACTCCCCGACTATTGCAAACAGGATTTTTCATGCCAGGGAGAGACTAAGGAATCGAGGCTTGTCAATACAATGATATTATGTCAATACCTCATCTCCGCCCTCTTTGATTAAGCAATATCCAAAAAGTCTACAAACGACAGGGAGATGTAGCAGGACACTTACTCTGGCTGCAAAACAACAGATCTCAGCTCCGATATATCCAACGAAATCAACCTATCCACTTCTTGCGGAAAGCCCTATGTTTACGACTTTAAGAAAGGAATTAGAACCGGAGGAACTACAACTCACTGAGATCTATTCTCAACTATCTGGACCAGAAAGACTATTAATTGTTGACAAATTATACCATCTCATCCATCGACTGGAAACTGTAGTACCAAATATGATTCAGCAGGAACCCTTCTCAAACAATGTCCTCAATGGAACTGACTCTGAGTTCTCAAGCTTGCCAGATCCTTATATGGCTCATATGGCACCTTCTATGTCTAATCGAAACTGGGCTAATGTTCCGTCACTGGGTGGAGTAACGAGCTCAAATGTAAGCCCTCTAGACCATGGAGAAAAGAATTCTTTAACATGTTATCTAACAGATACTCATACTCCAACCCCCCCGAAACGTATAGCTAAATCAGGTGCCGTTTTTATAGACTCCATGGGAGTCCTAGATCAGATCACAGAAATAAATTGATACTCTCAACAACCAAATTCTTCTTGTCCTGAATCTCCGCCAACCTTTCAGAAATTTTATCCAGAAACAACTGATGAAGAACACCTTACTTCAAATTATGCAATACACTTCCTCTCCTGGAATATTGCCGGTTGGTCTGCAAAACAATCTTCTCCGGACTTTATCACATATTTGAGTGAATTCGATGTAATCTTCCTCCAGGAGACTTGGGCTGTACAAAACTTAATAGCAGATGGATTTTCAATCACATGTCTACCTGCGACTCCACCCTTACCAAAAATGAAAGGTCACCCGAAGGGAGGTTTGGCAATACTTATATCTACGTCAACATCAGCATGTATCACGAACCTGGAACCTTGTAAAAATATGGCCATGGGAGTCCTTCTGAATTATAATAAATGTGCCTTCCTCCTGATAAATGTATATATCCCCCCTAATCTTACAAGAGCTCAAACAGATCAATTTTGGGATGATTTAGATAGATATATTACTACACAGGAGGCATTATTCCCTAAAGCTTTCCCTATTATTATGGGTGATGCCAACGCCAGGATTGGCTCAGATAATGATAAACTGTTTGCTTCAAAACTATGGGGAGGAGAATCTATTGACTATAAGAACTTTATTTCAGACAGGTCTTCTAAGGATACCAAGATTAATTATGGTGGCATATGTTTAACAAGATTTATTGGTAGTCGAAATCTCACTATGTTAAATGGTTTAAGCGGGCTTGATAGATGTGCGGAATATACGCATATCTCAGGATTGGGAAGTAGTGTTATCGATTATGCCCTAATTCACCAATATCTATTGAGATATATTTTAAACTTTAACATCGGTGATAGACAGGATAGTGCCCACCTACCATTAACCTTCTCAATCTGTCTACCAGAGAAGGGACGTTTGCTACATGCGCATACCCAAATGTTATATCCACTACATCTTACACATAAACGAATCATTTGGTCTCCACAAATAGCTCTAAATGTGACCACATTCCTCTCTTCTGAGCTGGCTCTGGCAATAAGGGGAAAAATTATGAACGCTACAAACCCCTCTCTGGCTCTAAATACCTATGCTTCTTTGATTTCAAACCTAAAAATATTAGTTACCCCTCATACCACCTGTAAGACAACCACCTATGTGAGTTGCCCAAGATGGTTTGATAAAGATTGTCTAGATGCCAAGAAACAACTTAGGCTAATATATCTCCAATATCGCCAATCGAACACAAATATACTTCCACCTGAATATTACAACGCCAAAAAGAACTATAAACAATTGATAGCTAACAAAAAAAGACGTGCAATACATAAGAGTTGGGATTCGCTGATACATGCTTCAAGATCTAAGAATTCTAAAAAATTCTGGGAGATTGTTACCGGATCTATTGGCCCCTTAAATGTTATACCATGTTGTATTCATGCTCATATATGGGAACAATATTTCACTGACAATCAGATTAATACAAACCCGCGCCCCTTCTCCAAATGTATTATGAATATTCAGGACTGGACGCCAGTTTCTCAATCAGAAATAATTGACTTGATCGCTAAGCTGAAAATAGGGAAAGCCCCTGGATTTGATAATATCACGCCCAAAATGCTGAAAGAACACCCAGCTTGGTGGTCACCAATGTTAGCAAACCTTTTTACACTAATAAATACTTCCGGATGTATACCTGAATCTTGGCGTGAAGCCATAGTTGTCCCTATCTTTAAGAAAGGGAACAGAGAGGAGCCAGCTAATTACAGACCTATAAGTCTCCTTCCTATTATTGGCAAATTATATGCCAGCTATCTGAATCGGAGACTCTCAGAGTGGATAGAGGAAGAAAATATTCTTGGATGGGAACAGGCTGGCTTTAGAAAGGATAGGTCTGTGCTTCACCATTGCGTTATCCTAAACCACCTGGCAGAAAAATACAAAAAACGCTGTGGGAACGGCCTTTTTGCCGCTTTTGTTGACCTAAGATCAGCATTTGATTCTGTACCTAGGGAATTACTTTGGGCAAAACTTGAAAACTCTACGATTGATAAAAGACTCCTTTTCTTAATAACTCAGCTGTACCAACAGACTTCCTTTCGAGTTAAATGTGGCCGTGAGGGGGGCCTTACAAATTCAATTAAAACAAATACTGGAGTTAGGCAAGGTTGTATATTATCCCCTCTCCTATTTAATCTTTTCCTAAATGATTTGTCATCTAAATGTCAGTCACTGTCCTTCCATTCCCCTAAATTAGCAGATAAACGCTGCCCGCTGCTTTTATATGCAGATGATGCCGTACCACTATCTCTATCCAAAGTAGGTCTAAAACGGCTATTTAGAGCTTTCATGCATTATTGCTAGGAAAATAAATTGGCTATAAATTTCACCAAAACTAAAATATTAGTATTTGCCAACCACTTTCGACCCTCAATGTGGACTATAAATGGTCAGAAAATTGCACAGGTAAATAAATTTAAATATCTTGGTATCCTATTTCACGCATCACTATCGTGGACATCTCATATCCAAGCGGCCATTGTAACAGCAAAAAACTCTGTTAGAGGCATCTTAAGATTTTTTTACACTAAAGGGGGCCAATTCATCCCAGCAGCTCTGAAGGTTTTCAGTTCAAAAATAATCCCCCAATTGTTATACGGGGTCCCGCTTTGGATCGGTGCATACAATTCATCTGTAGAGGTAGTTTTGTCATCCTTCCTCAGACAAATTTATGGTCTACCCAAATGTGCCCCATCAGCGGCTCTTAGATTGGAATCTGGTTTAACCTCGCTACAAACACATGCATGGTCCATTGCCTTTAACTATTGGTGTAAAATATCATACGAAAAAGCCACTAGTTACTCGCTTTTATGGGAAGATACATATAATTCACACTGGGCAAATATTTTTAGCTCCCACCTTACAAGAATAGGTTTATCCCCTGAATATTTAACATCTCAAGAGCCAAATTTAATAAAACATTTTATCCGAACCCGTCTTAGAGACATAGATTACCAACTTGCAATTTCTGCAGCCTCTTCCACTTGCTCCCCGATTTATTTTGGCCTAAATTATGACCAGCTGAGTTGCTCCCCCTATTTGGATTTTCTTACCATTCCTAAACATCGTACAGTTTATACTAAGGCCAGATTTAACTGTTTAGCCTCGGCCCTATTGGATGGAAGATTTCTGGGTACCCCTTTTGCTAACACGATTTGCCCCTGTAAAGCTGATGCGATTGAAACTCTCTTCCATGTTATTTTTGACTGCGTTTTATATAGTGAAGAACGTACAAAATTCATTACCCCAATAATAAATAAATTTCCCCATAAATCAGATAAGTGTTTACTTACTCTTCTACTATCTGGTTTTAGTAGAGATATTACGTTGCCTGTAGCTAAATTCTTTTATATTGCTCAACAAATACGTAGGGGCTGTTTCCCCCCTGATGTTTCGGATACCTAGAAGTATTTTATGTTTTGTTTTTATTGTAATACATACTAAAATAGTCCTATGTTTTATCTTCCTGATTCTCCCTGTACTTCTGTTCTAATATATGAATTATTCCTCTTCTGTATATGGGTCTATGACTGTAATAAAACTGATTGATTGATTGATTGATTGATTGATTGATTGATTGATACTTTGTTACATAGGTATGTAATAGCATATACAAATATTTTTGTATTGCAATTGGGGGGGGGAAACTTTGATAGAGATACTTTTCATTTTTCACTGGGTTTGCAAAATATTTGCCACTGAGACAATTCCTACACAAACTATAATGCCCACAAGAAAAATTTCTCCTTGCTTCCCCACTGAATAAGGTTTGGTCCTCAAAACTTTGTCAGCATTTCATGTGCATTTTCCTAATATACATATTTTGAAAAGCAATTTTCCCTCATGGACACATTTTGGCAAGCAATTTCCCCTAATATAATGCATTTTTGTGTTATTACTAGTACATGCATTTTATGTACATTTTCCTCAAATATACATATTTCTGTAAACAACTCTTTGTTGGCAAACTGCATCACGAAACTCAGAGAAATGCTCAGGCTCCAAAGCTCCCACCACCACAAGTAGTTGCTAATAAAGAAAAGGGGACTTATGTCATCTATTCATCTTAATCTGTGACACCTGTTATCACCTTCATTTAGCAATCTAATTTGCACCCTTTCTACTGGCTTTGGCTAAACTTGTTTTTGTTGTTATATGCCTTCAAGTCGATTACAACTTTTGGCAACCCTATGAATCAGTGACCTCCAATATCACCTGTCATGAACCACTCTGTTCAGATCTTGTAAGTTCAGGTCTGTGGCTTCCTTTATGGAATCAATCCATCTCTTGTTGGGCTTTTTCTACGCCCTTCTGTTTTCCCCAGCATTATTGTCTTTTCTAGTGAATCGTGTCTTCTCATTATGTGTCCAAAGTATGATAACCTCAGTTTCATCATTTTAGCTTCTAGTGAGAGTTCTGGTTTAATTTGTTCTAACACCCAATTATTTCTCTTTTTCGTAGTCCATGGTATGTACAAAGCTCTCCTCCAACACCACATTTCAAATGAGTTGATTTTTCTCTTATCCACTTTTTTCACTGTCCAACTTTCACATCGGGACATGGTCTGAATGATCCTGACTTTAGTGTTCAGTGATACATCTTTGCATTTGAAGACCTTTTCTAGTTCTCTCATAGCTGCCATGCCTGGTTCTAGCCTTCTTCTGATTTCTTGACTATTGTCTCCATTTTGATTAATGAGTATGTACACATTAACATGCAGCTGCATGCCACATTCATTTCCCAGTCTCCTTTGCAAACCACCCTCAAAAAAGATGATTTGTAGCAGTGAAGCTGCGTGTCCAGTGTTTAATTTCTACACTGTAACAGGCCTTTTTCCTCCTCAGTCATCAGTTCCTAAGGCTACTTTCCCCCCTTCTGTGGGGTTCCAGGCCTATGTTTGTGAGTTATACATGGACCCTGGGACCTTGGCAGGGGTCTGCTTGTATAACCAGATGGGTGAAATTTCTGGGGAAAGCAGGCAGAGCTAAGCATTCCTATGCACAATCTGACGTTCGCTGCTCCAAAATGTCCTTTCTAGAGGTGGCTGCCAAATGAAGGTTACAGATGCCTGTGTGGTAACATTACCCCTTTGTTACCCAATTTTTGTTATATCAGCAAAAGCTAATATATTTTGCTGATTCCAATCTCTTTTTTCTTCTTGAGAGGTCACTGCACTGTAGGCCATTCTAATTTATTTCTTTCAGTTATGTTTTATAACCAAACTTTCCCCCCACTTTTCTTTTTGAGATATATATTTATCTTTATACAGTAGGGCTCCGCTTCCTGGTGCTTCGCTTCCCGGAGTTCCGCTAATGCGGTGGCTTTCATTCCCCGTTTTAAAAGTAATTTTGCGCTTTTGCTGCATTTTGTGGCATTTTCACATCATTTTCGTGCGACGTGCCCCATTATCCTCAATGGGGTTCTGCTTTACAGCGATTTCTGCTTTACGGCGGGGGTCCGGAATGGAACCTGCCGTATAAGCGGGGCCCACCTGTAAAGCAATACTTTATAAGCAAGAAAAGTAACTTGAAAACCCAGAGACTGAGTAGTAAAAGCTCCGTATGTACTAGGCCCACATGAGAGATGGCAGAATTACTTGCAGTTATGGACATTCTTCAGAATGTGAGGCAGCAGAGAATGTGCCAGGTCCCCAAGGGCATAATAAAAAGGGGGCTTTTGTCTGGGCTTCTGAGAGCAGGAATCATCAGTGCAATAGATGCAGGGTCAGCACCAGAGGGCGACCAAGTTGGGCCCTGGCTGAAGGCCTCTGTGGCCCAGAGGGGCCCCTGAAGGGCCCCTCCTTAGGGTGGGAGGGTGGTGCTCACATTCTGTGATCCATGGCAGCATCAGGTCCTGCAATCTGACCCTGCTACAGATCACAGAGAGGGAGCTCCCAGGCACACACAACCCAATAGAGACAGTGCAAGCTTCAATAAGCCCCCCCACACCCTACCTACCTCTCCTGTCAGTGTGAATGCTGTGCACACCGTGCACACATGCCTGCCATCACCCACTGCCCAAGGGGCTGCCACCCCCACTGCCCAAGGGGCTGCCACCCCCACTGCCCAAGGGGCTGCCACCCCCACTGCCGTCTTGGTTGACAGCAGGCATGTGCACTATGTGCACACATCATTCCCATGACACACGACATAGGTGGGTGTCAGGGTGGGTTTATTAGTCACATACCACCTGTATGTGGGGTTGCTGGGCTATGGCATCACAGGCCTGGGCTAGGCTAGTGCCCAAGGGCTCAGTCACGCCTGGTGCCGGCCCTGAACATATCCATTAAATATTCATCATCATCATCATTTTATTTGTATGCCGCCTTTCCACATAAAATTGTGCTCAAGGCGGCTTACAACAAGGTGAACAAAAATACATGTCAAAAACAATTGCAAAAACAATTTCCTAATAACAAAAAATAATAAGACAGTGACATAACAAATATAATAACCAAAAACAACTTTTCAACATTATGAACATAATAAAACAATTATTTAAAAACAAAAAAGTAACCATTAACACCCCAAACCCCTAAAGAAAACCATTTACTGTATCTCCTACAAAACTTCATTATTCAGAGGGGAGGCTTGTTTTGTATCAGCACATGTCTACTCAGAAGTACTTCTCACTGAGTTCACTGGGGCTTACTCCCAATAAATTGGTGATAGGATTGCAGTAATCCTATCCCCTTATTTGAGACTAAGCCCCATTAAACACAGTGAGACTTATTGTTGAGTAGACAGCATATAGGTTTGCACTGTAACTCTTCTATTTGGCCAACAGTTACAGCATTTTCTTTGAAGGCGCACTTCATGTTGCAATCACATTTGAAATATACAATGCACAATATGTACTACTGAAGATTTGCTGCTTTCCATAAGAGATGGTCAGGATTTTCTCCCTTTTCCTTTCTCTTCATTACAATGTCTTAGGTTGGGTTTCTGATTTCTCTTCTGTTAGGTCTTTAAATCCCAACTTTTCCAGCGGTTCTTTGGACATAAGTTGCCTCTCCATTCTGCATTCTAAATATTCTTTTGATTCCTGTCTGCACAAAGCATTCTCAAACCTATTTTCCTTCAGACACTTCATGAATTTTTCTTTGAATGCTGTACATTCACCGAAATGATCCAAAGGGAAAGAGCCTTTGTCTGGTGGCCTCGGCTTGAAGCTTTTAGTCCCGAAGTTCATAGCCGTAGACATGGCGAAGATCCTCTCCCCTGGCAGCCGCTGTGCCTCTTAGCAAACCATGCATGTTACTCTACTAGAGTGCAATTCATGGGTGTTTCACTGGAGAATGGAGATTGGTGTGGTTTCTTCTCACTGTGATATAAACCATCATGTTTATAAAGGCTTCTTCTAGTCCTGAAGTTAGTTCCACACTCCATGCATTTAAATGGTTTCTCTCCTGTGTGGCTTGCTTGATGCTGATAAAGGTGTCCTTTAGTTTTGAAGCTTTCCACATTCTATACATTTATAAGGCTTCTCCTGTGTGGATTCTTTCACGTTTACAAAGCTTTCCTTTATTGCCGAAGCTCTTTCCAAAATCTGTATGTTCATATGGCTTCCCCCCTGTGTGAGTTCTGTAGTGTGAAGTAAGCTTGGCATTCTCTCTGAAGCACCTTCTATGCTCTGTGCATTGATATGGCCCCATACAATCCTCACGATCCTGCACATCACCTGCTGAGGTGTCCTTCCCGTCTTCTTTGGAGTCCTGGTTAGGCAGATCTCCTTCTTCCAAACAGGAAATGAGGCCTGCTGAGGTCTCCTCTTCTTCTTTGGGGACCTGGATAAACAGACTTTCTCCTTCTTCCTTACAGGAAGCGAGGTCTCGTTCTCTTTCTTTGTCCTGAGTCCTGGGCACGCTTCAGCCTTCCTCCTCCTGCTCTCCAAGATCAGAGCTCGATAATATTAAAACGATTTTCTGCAAAATCCTTTCCCCATGTCTCCTTGAAATATAACTTCCTTTTATCCCCAATCCTCTTCCTCTACAGGTTGGAAAAGCACAAAAGAAAAACAAAAAACTAGTCATTTGGGCCATTACCAGCTTAACAGAAAATAATAGCCATATATCAAGCAGCATATACAACAGAGCTGGTGCAAGGAATGACTGGGCCCTTGGGCAGCAGCCAACCCCTGGCCCACAGCTCCATAGCCCAACACTCCCTACCAATATAGGCAGCATGGGGCTAATAAGCCCACCCATGCACCCCACCTACCTCTCGCATCAGTGTGCATGATGTGCGCATGTAACAAGCATGCCTGCCATCAACCAAGATGGTGGTAGGGGCATCAACCCCTTTGGGAAGCCTCTGCTGTCATCTTGGGTGATGGCAAGCATGCACACACAGCATGCACGGTGTGTGCACATTGATGGGAGAGGTAGGTGGTGCATGCAGGTGGACTTATTGAAGCCCAGACTGCCTGTATGGGGGGGGCTGGGAGCTCCTGCTCCACAATCTGTGGCAGCTTTGGGTTGCAGAACTTGATGCTGCCACAGATCGCAGAACAGGAGCGCCACCATCCTACTCTATATATCCTGTATATCAGGTGCCTGATATACAATCTACATCAGCCCAGCATCAGCACTCGGCTTGATGGGGCCAGTGCTGAGGGCCATAGGGCTCAGGGGACCCAGTACTATTGATACCACCCTCATTAAAAAAAAACAATGGCATATTACTCCATAGAGGAGCACCAGGTAAAATATTTCAGAGGCCTTCTTCAGTTGTAACTGGAACCATGGGGGTGGAGCTGTTACTATGCTACTGGAGCCTTATCCTGTTTCAGCCCCCTCTAGCTATAGCCCACTATGCCCCTCTCCAGGATCCCAGTCCTCCTCCATCTCCTGATCACTCCGCCACAGTCCCTCATGATACAGTAGGGTTGCCATATTGCCCGGTTAGCCGGGTTTTACCTGGATTCTATGCATGCCACCCAGCGCCCGGCTAGCCCCTTACGTGGACCGGATTCTCAGCTTTAATTTTTTTAAAAAATTAAGTTTCTAGGTGGTCCGGTTCTCGAGATATGCATAAAAACGTCAGCCCCCCGACTGTTAAATCTTTCTTTAAACAGAGTACTACAGCACTTCCTAGCTTTAACCCCGCCCGTTCAGGATTGCAGCCAATCAGGGATTGTGTTTCAGTTTCATTGACCTGAGGCAGTGTCTAGAAAACAAAATGGTGGTTTCACCCCCTGTTTCTCTGAAAACATCATAAATTGGGTAAGTATATGCATTTCAGTTTTTTTTCCTCTTGTGTGCAGGAGTCAGATCTTGGGCAGTGTTTTGAAAACCTTCCCAATGCTTGCTTTTTGTAAAAAAGCAATGCTAATCCCATATGCCCAGAGTAAATCCCATTGAATTCAATAGGACTTACTTTTGAGTAGACATGGTTATGAATGTGCTGAAAATCAATGGGACTGTGGAGTGAATGTAAAAAAGAATTGTGTTTGTGTTCTCTTTCTGTTCCTCCCCCCTCCAGTCCTATTTTAAAGCAAATAGGTAGGGCTTACTTAGGTATTACAGTTTTTATTCTGTAGGAATTTTTAAAAAAACTAATACTGATTTTTCTGCAATGACCAACTGGTTTGACAATAAACTATTATATGGGCTCTATGTATACATCTGCAGTGTGTGCGTGTGTGTGTATGGAGTCTTTCCAACACCCCTGTGAGGTAGGGTTGGAAACCAAGGCATCTCACAACAAGAAATAAAGCCATTTAAAATCCAATAACCATAAAAACAAGTATAAACAGTTGCAAAACAGCGTAAAGTGGCATGATTCGGAATTTTGGGTTGTGTGAATGAAGTTGCTTATCACTTGAGGTTGCATTTCTGTCCCTGTTTGAGTAAGCCCCACTTCCCTTACGAGGAAAGGTTGCAGCATTTGGGGCTTTTTTAGTTTAGAGAAAAGGCGGGTCAGAGGAGACATGATAGAAGTGTATAAAATTATGCATGGCATTGAGAAAGTGGATAGAGAAAAGTTCTTCTCCCTCTCTCATAATACTAGAACTCGTGGACATTCAAAGAAGCTGAATGTTGGAAGATTCAGGACAGACAAAAGGAAGTACTTCTTTAGTCAGCGCATAGTTAAACTATGGAATTTGCTCCCACAAGATGCAGTAATGGCCACCAGCTTGGACGGCTTTAAAAGAAGATTAGACAAATTCATGGAGGACAGGGCTATCAATGGCTACTAGCCATGATGGCTGTGCTCTGCCACCCTAGTCAGAGGCAGCATGCTTCTGAAAACCAGTTGCCGGAAGCCTCAGGAGGGGAGAGTGTTCTTGCACTCGGGTCCTGCTTGCGGGCTTCCCCCAGGCACCTGGTTGGCCACTGTGAGAACAGGATGCTGGACTAGATGGGCCACTGGCCTGATCCAGCAGGCTCTTCTTATGTTCTTATGTTCTTATGAATACACTGGGACTTGCTTCTGAATAAATAAACCTAGGATTGCACTATAAATATCTTTACAGTTTGTGTAAATAATAAATATATTTGATAGTCATGCTTATATAAATATTTCTTCATTTATCATACTTTTGGTTTTTGGTTAGGAATCCTGACTGGTTGTGAGATGCTAAGTTTTTTGCCTTACTCATAGGAATCTTCTTGTGGTTGGTATGGTATTACATTTAGGAAAGCGTTACTGCCTTCTGTGTTTTTTTTTCCTATTTGCATTTCACTTATCTTTAACCTCACTCCGTTACAGCCATAGAAGCAACAGCAGCATATGCAAGATAATTAACTGCCATTAGTGATAAGAACAAGATTTTATAATTATTATTTCAATTAAAACAAGAGGCTTATCAATACTTTGAAGAGGACCAGATATTTATTTTGTTTCTGAGCCCAGGACTGGGTCTTTCATGATGCCCGGGGGGGGGGAGCAGGAGAGTAGTCGATAAGACAGACATCCTGGCATTGATAATCTAATTAGCAAGGTATGTGTGGGGTTGTTGCACACTTCCAGGCCCAGTTTCAGTTTGAGTATGGAGGTGGAACCTGTGTAGATGTGGTTGATCAAAGGGAGAAGAAATTTTGAGTTAAGCAAAGCTCTGCTTTTATAAAACCTAAGAAACATACAGATGCTTTGAATGTCTGAGTGCCTGCACCAGTGGAATACTGGAGGAACTTGTAAAACATGCTGCAACAGTATTTAGAACTGAGCATGTGGTGTGAAAGACTCCTTTTCCTAACATTTTGGCTTCTTGTTTTTCTCCACCCACCACATCTTTGAAATATACCGTATATGTATATGGTTAACCGTACTGCTGCCCTGACTTACTTTATGTTTGTTGCTATTTTGTATTTTTATTATGTTTTTATATTGATTGTGTATTTTTATTGTTTTTATTATATTTGTAAGCTGTGCTGAGCTCTGTTTTTAACAGGATATAAATTCAGAAGAGCAAAATTACCACAGGCCAAACCACAAGTGCCAAAGACACTTGAAGAAAGACACTGCTTACAAGTGCCTGTACGCTAATGCTAGGAGCCTCCGAACCAAGATGGGAGAACTGGAGTGCTTGGTCTTAGAGGAGAGCATTGATATAGTGAGCATAACAGAGACCTGGTGGAATGGAGAAAACCAGTGGGATACGGTTATCCCTGGATATAAACTATATCGGAAGGACAGGGAAGGACGTATTGGTGGCGGAGTTGCTCTATACGTGAAAGAAGGCATTGAATCCAGCAAGCTCGAAACCCCAAAAGAGGCGGACTCCTCCACAGAATCGTTGTGGGTGGTGATACCATGCCCCAGGAGGGACTTAATACTGGGAACGATCTATCGTCCCCCTGATCAAAATGCTCAGGGAGACCTTGAGATGAGATATGAAATTGAGGAAGCATCCAAACTAGGAAATGTGGTAGTAATGGGTGACTTCAACTACCCGGACATAGACTGGCTGCATATGTGTTCCAGTCATGACAAAGAAGCAAAGTTTCTAGATATTCTAAATGACTATTCCCTAGACCAGTTGGTCATGGAACCGACCAGAGAGACGGCAACCCTGGACTTAATCCTCAGTGGGGACCGGGACCTGGTGCGAGATGTAAGTGTTGTTGAACCGATTGGGAGCAGTGACCACAGTGCTATTAAATTAAACATACATGTAACTGGCCAATTGCCAAGAAAATCCAACACGGTCACATTTGACTTCAAAAGAGGAAACTTCACAAAAATGAGGGGATTGGTAAAAAGAAAGCTGAAAAACAAAGTCCAGAGGGTCACATCACTCAAAAATGCTTGGAAGTTGTTTAAAAACACTATATTAGAAGCTCAACTGGAGTGCATACCGCAGATCAGAAAAGGTACCGCCAGGGCCAAGAAGATGCCAGCATGGTTAACGAGCAAAGTCAAGGAAGCTCTGAGAGGCAAAAAGTCTTCCTTCAGAAAATGGAAGTCTTGTCCGAATGAAGAAAATAAAAAAGAACACAAACTCTGGCAAAAGAAATGCAAGAAGACAATAAGGGATGCTAAAAAAGAATTTGAGGAGCACATTGCTAAGAACATAAAAACCAACAACAAAAAATTCTATAAATACATTCAAAGCAGGAGACCATCTAGGGAGACAATTGGACCCTTGGATGATAAGGGAGTCAAAGGGGTACTAAAGAACGATAAGGAGATTGCAGAGAAGCTAAATGAATTCTTTGCATCTGTCTTCACAGTGGAAGATATAGGGCAGATCCCTGAACCTGAACTAACATTTGCAGGAAGGGATTCTGAGGAACTGAGACAAATAGTGGTAACGAGAGAGGAAGTTCTAGGCTTAATGGACAATATAAAAACTGACAAATCACCGGGCCCGGATGGCATCCACCCGAGAGTTCTCAAAGAACTCAGATGTGAAATTGCTGATCTGCTAACTAAAATATGTAACTTGTCCCTTGGGTCCTCCTCCGTGCCTGAGGACTGGAAAGTGGCAAATGTAACGCCAATCTTCAAAAAGGGATCCAGAGGGGATCCCGGAAATTACAGGCCAGTTAGCTTAACTTCTGTCCCTGGAAAACTGGTAGAAAGTATTATTAAAGCTAGATTAACTAAGCACATAGAAGAACAAGCCTTGCTGAAGCAGAGCCAGCATGGCTTCTGCAAGGGAAAGTCCTGACTCAGTAACCTATTAGAATTCTTTGAGAGTGTCAACAAGCATATAGATAGAGGTGATCCAGTGGACATAGTGTACTTAGACTTTCAAAAAGCGTTTGACAAGGTACCTCACCAAAGGCTTCTGAGGAAGCTAAGCAGTCATGGAATAAGAGGAGAGGTCCTCTTGTGGATAAGGAATTGGTTAAGAAGCAGAAAGCAGAGAGTAGGAATAAACGGACAGTTCTCCCAATGGAGGGCTGTAGAAAGTGGAGTCCCTCAAGGATCGGTATTGGGACCTGTACTTTTCAACTTGTTCATTAATGACCTAGAATTAGGAGTGAGCAGTGAAGTGGCCAAGTTTGCTGACGACACTAAATTGTTCAGGGTTGTTAAAACAAAAAAGGATTGTGAAGAGCTCCAACAAGATCTCTCCAAACTGAGTGAATGGGCGGAAAAATGGCAAATGCAATTCAATATAAACAAGTGTAAAATTATGCATATTGGAGCAAAAAATCTTAATTTCACATATACGCTCATGGGGTCTGAACTGGCGGTGACCGACCAGGAGAGAGACCTCGGGGTTGTAGTGGACAGCACAATGAAAATGTCGACCCAGTGTGCGGCAGCTGTGAAAAAGGCAAATTCCATGCTAGTGATAATTAGGAAAGGTATTGAAAATAAAACAGCCGATATCATAATGCCGTTGTATAAATCTATGGTGCGGCCGCATTTGGAATACTGTGTACAGTTCTGGTCGCCTCATCTCAAAAAGGATATTATAGAGTTGGAAAAGGTTCAGAAGAGGGCAACCAGAATGATCAAGGGGATGGAGCGACTCCCTTACGAGGAAAGGTTGCAGCATTTGGGGCTTTTTAGTTTAGAGAAAAGGCGGGTCAGAGGAGACATGATAGAAGTGTATAAAATTATGCATGGCATTGAGAAAGTGGATAGAGAAAAGTTCTTCTCCCTCTCTCATAATACTAGAACTCGTGGACATTCAAAGAAGCTGAATGTTGGAAGATTCAGGACAGACAAAAGGAAGTACTTCTTTAGTCAGCGCATAGTTAAACTATGGAATTTGCTCCCACAAGATGCAGTAATGGCCACCAGCTTGGACGGCTTTAAAAGAAGATTAGACAAATTCATGGAGGACAGGGCTATCAATGGCTACTAGTCATGATGGCTGTGCTGTGCCACCCTAGTCAGAGGCAGCATGCTTCTGAAAACCAGTTGCCGGAAGCCTCAGGAGAGGAGAGTGTTCTTGCACTCGGGTCTTGCTTGCGGGCTTCTCCCAGGCACCTGGTTGGCCACTGTGAGAACAGGATGCTGGACTAGATGGGCCACTGGCCTGATCCAGCAGGCTCTTCTTATGTTCTTATGTTCTTAAAAGGGGAGGATATAAATTCTCTTAATCAATCAATAAATACTCCATAGTGTTGGAAACTAGAGTCTAGGCATTTAAGGCTGAGAATGTTGGTTTTAAAAAAAAGATTTCTCACATCTTTCCCCAGCTTTTGGTGGTAATTCCCAGGCACACAAACAAAACAACTGGACAATCCAAATATTAATATGAAAATATTTGCACAATATGCAAATAATATGCAAATAATTTGCATAATATGCAAATACTTTACATAATATGCAAATTAACCTGCCCGGATTTGTGTAACTGGAATATGGCAACCCTATGATACAGGCAATGACCCAGTAGAGGACCAGGAAAAGGGAATGACTCTGCTGAGTTCACTGCTCTTTTCAAAGCTCATTTATCCTCCGGCCCTGACTATACTATACGGTTAACTTTGGCTCCAAGTGCCATACATGGTGATGGTGGTGGACACAAAGGGAAATGGCTGGCTGTTCAGTCTTCAGGTGAAAGCAAGTCTTAGGGTTTTTTCCCCCTCAGTCTAAGGCAAGGCTTCACAAATGGAGCAGGCCTATTGTTCCGAGAGTTCTTCAAATCCTTAATAAATGTAACTGCAGTGAATTGTGTCAGATTGTGTCAGATAGGGGATGAGAGGGGATGAGAGGGGGAAAGTCATGCTGGGCTAGCATTAATCCTTGAGCTAATGGGACCCTGATTTAACATTACATTGAATACAACCCAACCTACATAAGCTACCATTAGAAGAATCCTGCTAGATAAGAGCAAAGGGCATCTAGTCCAGCATCCTGTTCTCACAGTGGCCAGCCAGATACCTATGGAAAGCCAACAAGCAGGATATGAGTGCAACAACACTTTCCCCATTTGTGTTCCTCAGCAGGTAGTGTTCAGAGGCATGTGGCCTCATATAGTGGAGGAGAACATAGCTATCATAACCAGTAGTCATTGATAGATAAATCCCACTGAACTCAATAAGCATGCAAATGATCAATCCATTTTCAGCAAACTTGCACAGGATCCCATTTCTTACCTCCCAAATTAAAAATGTAGAGACATTCAATAGGCAAAAAACTTTGCAGTTTAAGAATGTACCTATAGCCAACCAGATATTTCTATCAAATTTTAAAAAGCAGTGAAATTGGGCAGCTATAGTGAATGCACCAGGGGAACAGGAGACCTGACCTCCTCTCTGCCCTACAAATTTGTCAAAATGCGAACACAATTTGGGTTGATCTTTCACAGTCCAATCCATTTCCTGTGTAGCAAGGTTTTTGCCTATTAGTGAATTTACCATAGTATGGTGCAACTACAAGAGCTATCCTGTGAAGATGTAACATCAGGTCCTTTATCTGAGGGGCAATTCCAATATTTCTATACTGTGAGGTGAAGGTACTAACACTATTCTGTATTTCAAATGCATGGTCTGATTTATCATATCAGGATTCCAAACAATTAAGATAAATTAAATTTAATTAAATCTTTCTTTAGTTCTTTTAAAAGAACGTAAATTGAAGATACTGTACTAGCCACTAAAGAACACTGGTCAGCCAAAAGTCTTCCATCCTCATGGCTGGATGTTGCTAAACCAGATACAACTTCAAAAGTCTTAACTGGGTCTATCAGTAAAAAATCTGAGGCTACTACTGGCTGCATGGAATGCTCGAGTACAGCATATCAGTTGCCAATGGGGATATTAAACTTATTAAGAGATGCAGGAGAAACCAGAAATGAATCAATTCTTCATTTTGGCTTGGGCATGCAGGAGCTGGAACTAGGACTACATTAATGTTTTGTCAGGATGCAGGATTGGGGCCCTGCTGTTTCAGAGGATGAGGAGGGGGAGGAGATCATTTGGCCAGAGTCATGTGAAGAAGAATCAGAAGAAGGGGGGGAATCCCAGAGATAGAACTGTCTAGCAGCAAAGACCTTGAAACTCTCACAGACACAGCTTCTTCCCGTGAGCTTCCCATGCCTCCTCCCCTTTCAAGCCTAGAGCAGTTGGGAAAGGAGGGAGGACAAGGGAGAATTCAAACCCCTCCTGATCCAGGGAAAAGCCAGCCTGACGGTTTGAGCATAGCCCTCCCGCTTTCCCCCATACCTGAGTCAGAATCCTCAGAAGGGGAGGGGGCAGTGCTTCCCCCTTCGCCACGTACAAGGAGACAGCAAAAGAGGGCAAGGGGGAGAGAGAGGAGGGGTGTGGATGAGGGCAATTTGAGACGGAGTGAGAGAATTTGCGCCAGATTGCACCTGTCTTAAGAGAAGGGGGGATAGGGATTCCTTGTTCTGTCAACTCTCCTTCAAGTCGCAGGTTATGTTTTGTAGTGAACTTCATGAGAAGGCGTAGTCTTTGTCTGGATATTACTTTAATAAAAACTGAATTGCTTTCATCAACTGGTCTGGTTCCTGATTTCCAACCTGGACACGACAGCTTGACAAAACCACCCACCCAACCCTCAACGCTTCCACCACTTGAACGTGACAAGATGGAAAAGGGAGCAACAGGGGGGACAAATCCCACTTCTGAGGCGGAGGAAGTGCGACAACTGAGGACTACCGTTGCAGATTTACAGGCAGATGTCCAAACCTTGTTGGTGTCAGTTAGAGCGTTGAAAACTGACAACCAGACCTTGAAAGCCACAATAGACCAAATGCGGACAGCCCCTTCAGCCGCTGTGGTTAAGATCCTGATTGGACTACCACCTAAATGTGCGGGACAGAGTGACCAACTCTCCACCTTTGTGGCTCAATGTGAAATGTATCTGGACATTAGGAATGCAGAATTTCCTAGTGATGCGGCCAAAGTGGCCTTCGTGATCAGTCTATTGGAAGGGGAAGCAGTCAAGTGGGTCACTCCCTATCTGGTAAGAAAGGATACCATTCTAGGAAGATATTGAGGATTTATGCAGGCCATGACCGAGATGTTTCAGGACCCTCAGAGAGCAGAGACGGTGGCGAGGCAATTGGGCGCTCTGAAGCAAGGGAAAGGAACCGTTTCAGAGTATACCAATGCCTTTAAAATTCTGGCTCAGGAAACTGGTTATAATGACTTAGCCCTGATGTTTATGTACCGAAGTGGACTGAATGCTGAGATCTTGGATGATCTGGCCAGAAACCCCCCCCCCACGAATCTACCTGGGCTGATTCGGCTGTGCCTGCAAATCGACAACCGGTTGGAAGGAAGGCGCCTAGAGAGGAAACAGGATCTACAGAGGTACTCCACTTCAGCCTCTCGCAGTAAAATCCCTCCGACTCCCGGGATGACAGGGAACACAGGAGAAGGGTCGGGAGGGGCTTGTTCGAAGATCTCAGAGGAGGAAAAAAAGACATCATCGGGAACGTCTCTGCTTTTATTGTTCCAAGCTGGGGCATGTTGCTAGGGAATGCGGACTAAAAGCAGAGAAAACAGGGCCATCGGGAAACTAAAATACCCAGCTCTCATGAAGGCCAGAGGGCTGGGTGCCGCAGTGTACAAAGGGCCTCCGGTAGTCCAACCCCCTTCCAAAGGGGTACTGGTACTACCGATTCAGATTACAACTTCCACAGGAGAAACGTTCAACTCTACAGCCCTGATTGACAGTGGAGCCTCCACCAATTTCATCGATGCAAAGTTGGCAAAACGTCACCGAATCTCACAGTGGAAATTAGAAACCCCCTTATCCGTGGAAACAATAGATGGCCGACCATTAAAGTTGGGTGGAGTGACTCGAGACACAGAAGAATTGAAGCTACAAATCCCTGGGCACGAAGAGCACATTTCTTTGTATGTTTCAGACGTCTTGAACTTTGAGGTGATTCTGGGAATGCCCTGGTTAGCCAAGCATGACCCAAAAATAGCCTGGAAGGACACGGTTGTATGGTTCCCTTCTCAGTACTGTCAAGAGAACTGCCAGCCAGAGACAACCGCAAAAGCCCTGGCAGGAGCTGTGCAAGAGACCAAGGAAGTGGTGCTTCCCTTGAAATATGTGGACTTTGAAGATGAGTTTAATGAAAAAGAAGCAGAGGCGTTCCCCCCCATCGCCCTTATGACTGTGCTATTGATTTAGTGCCAGGTGCAAGCATTCCAGCTGGGAAAATTTACTCCCTTACAGGACCAGAGAGAGCAGCTCTGAGAGAGTTTTTGGACAAAAACCTGAAGCGAGGATTTATCCGTCCTTCGCAATCCCCCGCAGGGGCCCCCTTGCTATTCATGAAGAAGAAAGGAGGTGAACTCAGGCCCTGTAATGACTACCGCGCCTTAAATCAAATCACCATACCTAACAGCTATCCCTTGTTCTTGATTCCAGAGCTGTTAGACCGACTGCGTTCGGCCACAATCTTCACTAAATTGGACTTAAGGGGGGCGTATGATCTGATTCGGATGAAGGAGGGGGATGAATGGAAGACAGGGCTCAACACCTCTTATGGTCAATTTGAATACCTGGTGATGCCTCTCGGACTATGTGGAAGCCCAGGAGTGTTTCAGAAGTTTATGAACGAAGTGTTTAGAGACCTCTTGGATCAGTACGTGATTTGTTATCTGGATGATATTCTGGTGTTTTCAAAGAACCAAGAAGAACATGATCAACACGTAAAAACTGTGTTGAAGAGACTGAGAGAGAATCATTTGTATGCCAAGTTAGAGAAATGTGGATTTGACCTGTCATCTTTGGACTTCCTTGGATATCGAATCTCGGCAGGAGGAGTAGAAATGGATCCAGGAAAAGTGAGTTGTGTATTGGATTGGGGCCAGCTGACCACCAAGAAGGATGTACAGCATTTTTGGGGGTTTGCCAATTACTACAGAAAATTCATCCCAGGCTTTTCCAAGCTAACAGCCCCCCTTACTGACTGTCTAAGGGGAAAAAGAAAGTTTCAATGGACAGAGGACGCAACAAGAGCTTTCAAGGAACTGAAAAGGAAATTCACATCCGAGCCTATTTTGTGTTTTGCTGACCCTACCCGCCCTTTCATCGTGGAAGCGGATGCTTCAGACCTGGCCGTAGGAGGGGTCCTCTTATAGCTAAGCATGGACGGGAAGAAATTACATCCCTGTGCGTATTTCTCCAGAAAATTAAAGGATGCTGAGAAAAATTATACAGTATGGGAAAAAGAGCTGTTAGCCATCAAAGACTCCTTTGAGAACTGGAGGCAGTATTTGGAAGGAACCCAACATCAGATAGAGGTGCGCTGTGATCATAAGAACTTGGAAAGTTTGCAAACGGCTCGGAAGCTGAACCAGAGACAGATATGCTGGTCGCAGTTTTTTGCCAGGTTTAACTTCAGGATTACTTATCATGCCCATGAAAAAAATCAGAGAGCAGATGCTCTATCCAGACAAACGCAATACAAAGAAGATGAAGGTGGCAACCCTCCCCAGTACATTGTCCCGCCGGAGAAGCTGATGTTGGGATTATGCCAGCCTTCATGGGAAGAGGAGCTCAGAAAGGCACAGCAGGGGGATCCATGCATGCAACAATATATCCAGGAAATGGAGCAGCACCAGGATTCAGAAGTAAGTTTCCATTGGAGGGATGGACTGTTGTGGTTTAAAGCTGCCAGATATGTGCCAAAGGGGGACCTAAGACTCAGAATTTTGCATCAATGTCATGACTCTATCACAGCTGGACACTTTGGCATCTTTAAGACCATTCAGAATGTAGCCAAGGACTTTTGGTGGCCCCAAATGTGCCAAGACATTGAAAACTATGTAAAATCCTGTTCTGTCTGCATGTGGGCAAAAACAGACACAGGAAAACCGGCATGGTTGCTGGAGCCTCTACCCACCCCGAGCGAACCCTGGAAGTACCTTTCCATGGATTTTATAACTGATTTACCGAAGTCACAAGGGATGATGGCTATACTGGTCATCGTGGATTCGTTAACCAAGATGGCACATTTCCTCCCTTGCTCAGGGGCCTTAGAAGCTAGAGAAACAGCCAAGCTGTTCATAAAGGAAATCTACCAATTGCATGGCTTGCCCAATAGCTTAGTCTCGGATCGGGGAACTCAGTTCACAGCTAAATTCTGGAAGGCTGTTTGGAAACAGCTGCAGATGGAGTTAAAACTTTCTTCGGCACATCACCCCCAGACAGACGGGCAGACTGAGAGACTGAATGCGGTTTTGGAAAGGTATTTACGCTGTTATGTGTCTTACCGACAGACTGACTGGGTTTCGTATTTGCATTTTGCAGAATTTGCTTATAATAACTCCGTGCATACCAGTACTGGACAAACACCTTTCTTTGCTAACTATGGATTCCACCCCAAGGCCTTCCCCAGAAGTACAGGGAGCGTTCCTGTGCCGGCTGCAGAGGAATTTCTGCAGGAACTTCAGGCCGTGCAGCATGTACTGAAACAACAGTTAAACAAGGCCAAAATGGAGTACAAACGAGTTGCTGACCAGCATCGTAGAGAGGGACCCCCCCTGCAAATAGGAGACAAGGTATGGTTGTCTACCCGCTTCCTCCAGATGCTGGGTAAATGTAGAAAGTTGCAGGATAAGAAAGTGGGGCCCTTTGAAGTAGAGGCACAAATCAATCCAGTGGCTTATCGTCTGAAGTTGCCAGCTACTTTCAAAATACATCCTGTGTTTCATCACTCCTTGTTAACGAAAGCAGCCCCTCCCAGTGAGTTATGGCCGGTGGAACCTCCAGGGGCACCAATACTAGTGAATGAACAAACTGAGTTCGAAGTGGCAGAGATTCTTGATTCCAGGAGAAAGCGTAATAAATTACAGTATTTAATTCACTAGAAGGGTTATGGGCCAGCTGACAGATCATGGGAAAATGAGAAAGATGTTCATGCTCCAGACTTAGTAAAAGAATTCCATCAACGGTTCCCTCATTGTCCCAAGCCGACAAGTTGGGGGGGAGCACAGCATGAGGGAGGGGATGGTGTCAGGATGCAGGATTGGGGCCCTGCTGTTTCAAAGGATGAGGAGGGGGAGGAGATCATTTGGCCAGAGTCGTGTGAAGAAGAATCAGAAGAAGGGGGGGGAATCCCAGAGATAGAACTGTCTAGCAGCAAAGACCTTGAAACTCTCACAGACACAGCTTCTTCCCGTGAGCTTCCCGCGCCTCCTCCCCTTTCAAGCCTAGAGCAGTTGGGAAAGGAGGGAGGACAAGGGAGAATTCAAACCCCTCCTGATCCAGGGAAAAGCCAGCCTGACGGTTTGAGCATAGCCCCCCCGCTTTCCCCCATACCTGAGTCAGAATCCTCAGAAGGGGAGGGGGCAGTGCTTCCCGCTTCGCCACGTACAAGGAGACAGCAAAAAAGGGCAAGGGGGAAAGAGAGGAGGGGTGTGGATGAGGGCAATTTGAGGCGGAGTGAGAGAATTCACGCCAGATTGCACCCGTCTTAAGAGAAGGGGGGGATAGGGATTCCTTGTTCTGTCAACTCTCCTTCAAGTCGCAGGTTATGTTTTGTAGTGAACTTCATGAGAAGGCGTAGTCTTTGTCTGGATATTACTTTAATACAAACTGAATTGCTTTCATCAACTGGTCTGGTTCCTGAGTTCCAACCTGGACACGACATGTTTACTCTTAGCCATAATTGGATAAGATTTTTTTTAAAAAACCCACACAAACTAAAATGAATTAAATAATAAATCAAAAAATCATAAAACAATAAAACACTGAAAGAAAATCCACAAACTACAATATAAAATAAATACAATTAAATTAGTGAAAATGATGACACTAAAGCATTAAAATCCTATGGTTGTTTATCACAAACACCAGATTTATTTCTAGTGTAATAAGAGCCTCAGTTCTTCAGTTTAAACAAAATACTCCTATATGAAGATAATTTCAGCGATGGAAAATATTGATCTATCTTCAGATGGTTTAGAAATCAATCTCCTTAGCCGTTAATGTTAAAATTTTGCTCCTCACACCCAGATTGGCCAGACCTTCAACACAATCCTGAGAAGAGTTGAAAGTTCATAGTTCAAAGATGCAAGGACTTTCAGAGCTAAAAAATGCCATGCCAAATTAGCCCAACAAATTCTCAGATACCAGTGACACTCCCTTCTCCACTTCACTCCATAATCTCTCCTTCATGTTATATCTGCAAGAAGTCCAAGAGCTACTTCTCTTGAATTACTTCAAGCAATAACTTCATATTAAAATCCCTTCTTCACCAGCAAATATCCCCAAAAGTATCTCCAAAAATACCACTAAAACATGAAGTTAGAAGCAAAGATGCCCAAGAGAGTGATGACACCAATCTTCAGCAATCTCTCCTCATACAGCCAAGATAAATTGTAGTCCAATCCTTCAGGCTATGGAAGAGAGTGAATACATTGAGCCACCTCTAAGGTAAGAACAGAGCTTGGAAAAGTTACTTTTTTGAACTACAACTCCCATCAGCCCAATCCAGTGGGCATGCTGGTGGGGCTGATGGGAGTTGTAGTTCAAAAAAGTAACTTTTCCAAGCTCTGGGTAAGAAGAGAACATTCTTTGTCCAAGAATTCTGATTGTCTTCTTATAGGGTTGCTAATAAAACCTCTCACTGTCCACCCGGCCTCAAAGAGAGTGTAAAACGGTGAGCCACTAAAATGTTCTCATAGTGTGGATATGGCACAAAGCTAAATCTTCAGACTAGAAGAGATAACAGCCAACTCAGCGCTAAGACAAGCTTTCCCATGCTCCAGATGCATCAAAGCTCTAGTGTTCCAGGGATGTACAATAAAATAAGTTAAAAGGAATTAAAATTAAAGCAATCCAAGGAGTTCTAAGAGAGAGCTACTATTGCTACTGCTCTAGCCTTTTCTAATTATCCAAACAATCGGCTGGTTCACATATGAGCCAAGATCCACATTAAAAATGCTGCTTTTCCCATCACAATTGATTTGACAGTTCACATACTTCCGCCCTCGCTACGAATAAATTGGCTGCTTTTCTTTTTAGCATTCACATGCATGTGCATTTATTGCTATCAGGGTTTCCTTGTTGCCACACCCACACATTAGAATGTTAACTGCGGAGGCGGGGAAGGGGCGGTGTTTCCCTAAATGAAGGGAAGAATAGGTGCTTAAAAGAAAGGGAATCTACAGCTGCCCCCTTCCCTGCGGTGCAGGCTTTTTCCCGTTTCCCCCCTGCTCCCACCCATGGCTGTTATGCTGTCCCTGCGTGAGATTGGTGTGCCTTTGGCATCCCGGGACGAGCCTCAGCATGCATTCTGGGAAACATAAAAAAAACCCCAAACAATTATCTTTAGAGAGACATTAAAAGCAGCTACAAAAGGAAGCATTGACCGTTTAATATTATTGCTCTCCGTGAGTGGAGCAGATGCTGGGATGAGACGCCAAGGCAGCTCCCCTTTCCCCTCCACTTTTGGGTGCTTATAAATTACCCCAGCGGTGCCTTCGCCAGCATCCTCTCGCCGTGGCTGTGAGCGCTCCAAGCCTGGGTGTAGCTTCAGTGAGCGGTGCGTAGCAGCTTGCAGACTCCCCCCCCTCCCGCAGCTCAAGTGAGACAGCCGGCCAAGGCTGAAGGGGAGTCTCCCTCTCTAGTGGCAAGGAAGGAATTTCCCAAGCGCCAGCTCTTCCCTGCTACTCTCAGGGAGTTGTTGGTGTCGCTGCAGAAGAGAGAGAATGAAGGGGTGGGGGAAAAACCTGCTCACATCACATGCAGAGAGCTTTCACAGAATTAGATATTCTAGGGTAAATAATTTGGATGAATGTGATTTTGTTTAAAGGAGCGGGGAAGGAAATGTATTGGAGGGGAAGCGGGAGAAAGTGGGAGAAAGGAAGGCCAGAGCAACTGGAAGTTGCTTCGTCAACAGCAGGAAACAAAATGACACGCAGAAACAGTTAAAGGGGTGGAGAAAAGGGAGGATCTAATGGAGAAGAAACTGTGCAGCCAAAAAAAGGTGCTTAAAAGGTAATACACGGTAGAAGTGCACCGAAGCAGGTGCAGATTTTAAAAGCAATTTTGGGGTTTTGTCACATCCATTTAATCTGGAGTTAAAGGCAAAAGCAGCTGAATGTAATCGCATTTGCAAAAACTTCATGCAAATGGTCCAAATTAAAAGGATCTGCAAAAAGCATCATATCCAGATTATACCAGCGTCTGATCAGGCCCAATTTGAAAAATATGCAGCATTTCTTTATTGCTTTTTCAACAGTGGTCTGTACCACTGGTCCCTTTTCTATTTCTTTTCCATGTTTTCCTTTCAAGTTGTGCATAAAGGGGTGTATGTGTTGTTAACAGTTTAGCAATCCTGCTTGGCACCTTTAAAACTAAGGGTGGTATTGAATGCTAGTTCTACTCACAGTAGACCTATTGAAGTTAATAGACATGGCTTACTTAGGTTGATTACTTTCAGTGAGTCTACCCTGAGTCCAATACATGTTTACTCAGAAGTAAGTTCATTGGGTTCAATGGGACTTACTTCTAGGTAAATGTGTATTGGGTTGCAGCCTTAGTTGAATAACAACCTTAACCAATTCAAGCTACAATCATGTACCTACTTATCAGGGAGCAATCCCCATGGAATGTAGTGAGGCTTGAAAGATATCGTTATTGTGACATGAACCCACACTAGGAATGAGTGACAGCAGGGACCCCTTTTGAACCAAGATAAGACAGTTAGGTGCTACATATTTAGAAAACACCAAAGGAGGAGGTAGGGAGAGAAGCAGAACAGGTGGAGGCCACACAACTTTTCTTCCAGCAGAGAAACAACTGTGACAGCAGAGGCTACTTCTGAATTAAAATTAAGACACTTTTTGGTTTAGTTAGGTGCTAAGTAATTGTACAACTTCAGTGCTTAAACATCCATAGCATCTCTGCAAGGAGGAGAATGGGAAAGTCCAGTCAGTACTAGTTGGCGCGGCTTGGTGGGGCTTCTAGGAGGTCACAACGGCATGGCCAAGTTGTTCTGATTTTCTCCCCATCCTCCTCCTTTGCATACAACACCACACCACACACAAAAGATCTCTGTGTTGGATGTATTTGCATATGTGCTCTGTGTGTGTGCGTGTGTGTATGTGTGTGTGCGTGCGTGTGTGCGTGCGTGCATGTGAGACAGAGAGAGAAAGAGAGAGAAGGGTGTCCTTGCTATCAGTTGAAGGACAGGGAGCAAAGATGTGTTGACCCCTTGCACAAAGGGGCAAGTACATTCTTGCTGATACCATGTGCATATCCATTGCATCACCTTCTGCTCTCTGTTCACTTTTGATAAACCATGTTTGCTCTGCTTAATGATTAATAATGAATAATGAGCATGATAAAACTCTCCTATTTAAATAACAAAATGAAGACTAGCATAATATCATAAGAATCTTGTGGATATTCTGTAAATATAATTTATTCATTTGTATTTAAAAGATGTCTGGGCTGTCATATAATTTTCTCTAATATCTTCTTTATCAGTTAGGTGAAATACCCATGCTGGGCTTTTCAGTGATTTTGGGGTGAGTGCAGATGAGGCAAAAAGGCAATGGCATTATTTTCAGGGAGATGGTAAAATCTACTCAATTTGGCAAGGGTCTCTTCTGTTCCTCCTCCTTTTACACAAACACACACACACACACACACACACACACACACACACACACACACAAAAGTCTTGCCACTGCTTCAAGTGGTGATAGAGCTTCAGTCAGCAACCCATTGCCCATCTTTGTTCTGCTCTGTAGAACAGCTCAGTGGTGCTACAATATAATCTGGGTTGCCAGGTCTCTGGTTCTCACCCAGAGACTCTGGATTTTTGGGGTCCTCTCTGGGTCTCCAGGTGAGTCACCTTAATCTCCAGACTCACAGCTTTCATTTTAAAAACAATTAAGTTCTTCCTTTTGTCTGTCCTGAATCTTCCAACATTCAGCTTCTTTGAATGTCCACGAGTTCTAGTATTATGAGAGAGGGAGAAGAACTTTTCTCTATCCACTTTCTCAATGCCATGCATAATTTTATACACTTCTATCATGTCTCCTCTGACCCGCCTTTTTTCTAAACTGGAAAGCCCCAAATGCTGCAACCTTTCCTCGTAAGGGAGTCGCTCCATCCCCTTGATCATTCTGGTTGCCCTCTTCTGAACCTTTTCCAACTCTATAATATCCTTTTTGAGATGAGGCGACCAGAACTGTACACAGTATTCCAAATGCGGCCGCACCATAGATTTATACAACGGCATTATGATATCGGCTGTTTTATTTTCAATACCTTTCCTAATTATCGCTAGCATGGAATTTGCCTTTTTCACAGCTGCTGCACACTGGGTCGACATTTTCATCGTGCTGTCCACTACAACCCCGAGGTCTCTCTCCTGGTCGGTCACCGCCAGTTCAGACCCCATGAGCGTATATGTGAAATTCAGATTTTTTGCTCCAATATGCATAATTTTACACTTGTTTATATTGAATTGCATTTGCCATTTTTCCGCCCATTCACTCAGTTTGGAGAGGTCTTTTTGGAGCTCTTCGCAATCCCTTTTTGTTTTAACAACCCTGAACAATTTAGTGTCGTCAGCAAACTTGGCCACTTCACTGCTCACTCCTAATTCTAGGTCATTAATGAACAAGTTGAAAAGTACAGGTCCCAATACCGATCCTTGAGGGACTCCACTTTCTACAGCCCTCCATTGGGAGAACTGTCCGTTTATTCCTACTCTCTGCTTTCTGCTTCTTAACCAATTTCTTATCCACAAGAGGACCTCTCCTCTTATTCCATGACTGCTAAGCTTCCTCAGAAGCCTTTGGTGAGGTACCTTGTCAAACGCTTTTTGAAAGTCTAAGTACACTATGTCCACTGGATCACCTCTATCTATATGCTTGTTGACACTCTCAAAGAATTCTAATAGGTTACTGAGACAGGACTTTCCCTTGCAGAAGCCATGCTGGCTCTGCTTCAGCAAGGCTTGTTCTTCTATGTGCCTAGTTAATCTAGCTTTAATAATACTTTCTACCAGTTTTCCAGGGACAGAAGTTAAGCTAACTGGCCTGTAATTTCCGGGATCCCCTCTGGATCCCTTTTTGAAGATTGGCGTTACATTTGCCACTTTCCAGTCCTCAGGCACGGAGGAGGACCCAAGGGACAAGTTACATATTTTAGTTAGCAGATCAGCAATTTCACATTTGAGTTCTTTGAGAACTCTCGGGTGGATGCCATCCGGGCCCAGTGATTTGTCAGTTTTTATATTGTCCATTAAGCTTAGAACTTCCTCTTTCGTTACCACTATTTGTCTCAGTTCCTCAGAATCCCTTCCTGCAAATGTTAGTTCAGGTTCAGGGATCTGCCCTATATCTTCCACTGTGAAGACAGATGCAAAGAATTCATTTAGCTTCTCTGCAATCTCCTTATCGTTCTTTAGTACCCCTTTGACTCCCTTATCATCCAAGGGTCCAATTGTCTCCCTAGATGGTCTTCTGCTTTGAATGTATTTATAGAATTTTTTGTTGTTGGTTTTTATGTTCTTAGCAATGTGCTCCTCAAATTCTTTTTTAGCATCCCTTATTGTCTTCTTGCATTTCTTTTGCCAGAGTTTGTGTTCTTTTTTATTTTCTTCATTTGGACAAGACTTCCATTTTTTGAAGGAAGACTTTTTGCCTCTCAGAGCTTCCTTGACTTTGCTCGTTAACCATGCTGGCATCTTCTTGGACTTGGCGGTACCTTTTCTGATCTGTGGTATGCACGCCAGTTGAGCTTCTAATATAGTGTTTTTAAACAACTTCCAAGCATTTTTGAGTGATGTGACCCTCTGGACTTTGTTTTTCAGCTTTCTTTTTACCAATCCCCTCATTTTTGTGAAGTTTCCTCTTTTGAAGTCAAATGTGACCGTGTTGGATTTTCTTGGCAATTGGCCAGTTACATGTATGTTTAATTTAATAGCATTGTGGTCACTGCTCCCAATCGCTTCAACAACACTTACATCTTGCACCAGGTCCCGGTCCCCACTGAGGATTAAGTCCAGGGTTGCTGTCCCTCTGGTCGGTTCCATGACCAACTGGTCTAGGGAATAGTCATTTAGAATATCTAGAAACTTTGCTTCTTTGTCATGACTGGAACACATATGCAGCCAGTCTATGTCCGGGTAGTTGAAGTCACCCATTACTACCACATTTCCTAGTTTGGATGCTTCCTCAATTTCATATCTCATCTCTAGGTCTCCCTGAGCATTTTGATCTGGGGGACGATAGATCGTTCCCAGTATTAAGTCCCTCCTGGGGCATGGTATCACCACCCACAATGATTCTGTGGAGGAGTCTGCCTCGTTTGGGGTTTCCAGCTTGCTGGATTCAATGCCTTCTTTCACGTATAGAGCGACTCCGCCACCAATACATCCTTCCCTGTCCTTCCGATATAGTTTATATCCAGGGATAACCGTATCCCACTGGTTTTCTCCATTCCACCAGGTCTCCGTTATGTTCACTATATCAATGCTCTCCTCTAAGACCAAGCACTCCAGTTCTCCCATCTTGGTTCGCAGGCTCCTAGCATTAGCGTACAGGCACTTGTAAGCAGTGTCTCTCTTCAAGTGTCTTTGGCACTTGTGGTTAGGCCTGTGGTAATTTTGCTCTTCTGAATTTATATCCTGTGCCCCTGCTCTCACAATGCCTACTTCTAGACCTACCCCTTTTAAAATTTCATCATTTCTTTGGTTTTTATCCCAGGGGGGAGGTTTATTCCGAACCCGACCTTTCTCAGCTCCTGTCGGGTTTCCCCCCTCAGTCAGTTTAAAAGCTGCTCTGCCACCTTTTTAATTTTAAGTTCCAGCAGTCTGGTTCCATTCTGGTTCAAGTGGAGCCCGTCCCTTTTGTACAGGCCCGGCTTGTCCCAAAATGTTCCCCAGTGCCTAACAAATCCAAACCCTTCCACCCGACACCATCGTCTCATCCATGCATTGAGACTGCAAAGCTGGGCCTGTCTGGCTGGTCCTGTGCGTGGAACTGGTAGCATTTCAGAGAAAGCCACCTTGGAGGTCCTGGCTTTCAGCATCCTACCTAGCAACCTAAATTTTGCTTCCAGGACCTCACGGCTGCATTTCCCCATGTCGTTGGTGCCAACGTGCACCACGACCACTGACTCCTTCCCAGCACTGTCTACCAAACTATCTAAACGACGGGCGATATCTGCAACCTTCGCACCAGGCAGGCAAAACACCTTGCGGTCTACACGCCCATCACACACCCCACTGTCTATGTTCCTAATGATCGAATCACCCACTACAAGGATCCCTCCACCCCCTGGAGATATATCCTCGGCACGAGAGGATAGCTGCTCATCCCCCAAGGAATGGGTCCCTTCTAAGGGATCGTTTCCCTCTTCCTCAGCTGGATGCTCTCCTTCCCCGAGACCATCGTTGTCCATGATAGCAGGAGAGCTATCATTGTTGGAGTGGGACACAGCTATAACGTCCCTGAAGGCCTCCTCCACACACCTCTCTGCCTCTCTCAGCTTTTCCAGGTCCGCCACCTTGGCCTCAAGGAATTGAAGTCGTTCCCGGAGATCCAGGAGCTCATTGCACCGAGAGCATACCCATGACTTCTGTCCAACAGGCAGATAGTCGTACATGCTGCAGGCGGTGCAAAACACTGGAAAGCCCCCACACCCCTGCTGGCTTCTTACCTGCATAGTTTTGTTTAAGGTTTATTACATCAATGGGTTGGAGACTGAGGTTTAGTTGAGGTCAGGGAACAGATGGGCAGAGTGGGGGGCCCTGGCCTCCTCGCCCTGCTGCCGAACTCGCTCTGCTGCTTAACTCGCCTTGACGCTTCGTCAGCTGGGGCTCCCTCTAGCTCGTGGAGCAGCATTACAGTTTCCCTGATGAACAGCTAAATCCAACGAAAATTCCCAGTGTTTTACCAACAATCCCCTAAAACTATGTAGATGAAAGGTTGAGTCTATGCCAGGGATGGGAAGCCTGTGCCCCTCCAGCTGTTGTTGGACTCCAGTTTGCATCAGTCCAAGCCATCATAGCCAATGGTGAAGGATAATGGGAGCTGTAGTGCAGCAATATCTGGTAGGCGACATAGTCTGTGCCAATACAAGTAGCCGTAGGATTGTTCAGCCAGAAGGAACGTTGTAAGGCAAGGGGCCAAACAAATGTAATATAGGAGCAGAAAAGAACCAGGGTGTTAACTGAATTTGTAAACCGCTTTGATATTTTTAGCAAAATAGCGGTATACAAATATTTTTTATAAATCTTTTTCTAGAAATGTTATTTATCATCATGGCTCCTATCTGAATGGAAGTCACACCTCTGACCTGCACTTGATCAAATAAGTTGGGGGGGAGGGTTGGAAATTCAGTAGAAAGAGAAATTAACACTTCACAGTCCCCCAAGAATGAACTTTTTAAAAATTATTAATTCACAAGGGAGCTAATTGAGTCTACCCTGTCTCTCATACATTCAACCTGGGCCTCTGCATTTGTTCAGTACTGTTAGTTTTGATTATCCAGTCTCTGTTGTGATTATCTGCATTGTTGTTAATGGTTTTATCTGAGCATGCCACCCTGATATTTTATGAAATGGCAGTATAGAAATACTTTTATAAATAAAGTATGAAACAATAAACCATACAGCCACATTCTGAAGCACATTCACCAGTACCACCACATAACTAGATAACTGCACACCCACTCACAGTGCAACCACGCACATACAACCCCATGCAACCACACACATACTACAACCACACTCGAATATCACCCAGGGTTCAGAAATAGGGAGGGTGTATAATCTACAATCATGGAAAGCCTGAGATGTATACCGCTTGATAGACTTCTTTCAGTACTGATAGGACACCAATATCATTAGAAATGTTGAAAAATGAACTAGGAAATTTTCCATTGCCAAGGTTATTAGAATGCCAACTTTGATCATTCCTTCTCAATTTGGAAACTGAAAGGGAAGCTAATAGACAGTTAACTATATTTGAGAAAATTATAATAGGGATTCTAATACTGGAATCAGGATTTATTTCTAGATTTTATAAACACTTACTGTATCTGGACTGGGGTCAAAATGATTGCCAGAAAGAATGGTGGGAATCTAACTGGGAAATGGAAATAGAAGGTGAAGATTGGATTGAACTCTGGATGAAACCACAAACAAGGGAACTCTCACTAATGCACTTAACTCCCCGACAGCTCTCATTTATACATCCAGGATCACCCCCATGTGCTGGCAAGGATGCCAAAGGATTGGTACCCAGAACCATATTGTGGTGGAATGTATAAAAGTAAAAGCCTTTTTGGGAGAAGGTCTTTTCAGAAATGTTATTAACAATTAAATAAAATATTTCTCCCTCTCCTTTTTTGGCTCTTTTGAATCTGTTCATCAGTGCTGATAGATAAAAAATAAAGAGCTGGTCACACATTTATTGACAGCTGCAAGGGCACTGATAGTGAAGCATTGGAAGGTATTCAGCTTGCAGAGCTTAGACAGCTGGTATAAGACAATCTGGCAAGCAGCCCTGCTAGAGAAAATATCTCACAAGCTGCGGACATCTAGGGGACAAACTACACAAGATTGATTCTTTAGCAATATGGCAGGACTTTATTTCTTGTACAAATGATGATACATAAAATACCCTTGGTCTATGCAGAAATATCATGAAGATGAATAGAACTTTGTGGTAACTGGGTAAAGAGAAAATTTTTAAAAAAGAAATTAGGTCAGCTAATAAATTGTAAAGTTCAATTCCCTGAATACATGGAACAAATTGGTAAGGTAATTTAGCACACCTGTAATGTTCCAAATGAATAAGGCAAAAAAAAAATCTTTTGATTATGTACATGGAATTACGTTTTTACCTGTTCCTGATTGTAACATATAGTTTGCAAATTAATTTATAGCTTAGTTCTATTCGGTTTTTTCTTTTTCTTTTTAAATTTCTTTTCCTTTTTAAAAATGTAATTTGTTCTAGTTAGATCTTAATGAATGGTAATGTTGAAATAATGAAATAAAAGAATTTTTGAATTTTTTTAAAAAAGCAAGCACACAGCCACACACACCATCCACAAGTCCATCATTGCACACAAAAGTACACAACCATGCACACACACCCAAACATCCATTGCTCCACACTGCCCATTCTTAAACCCCTTCCAGGCAAAGCAATGGCACTCTTCATCTCCCTCTCTCTCACACACACCAGACAAAAGCCACACACCTGCCATTTGCATCACACTCAGTTGTTTTTGTAATGCAAATTGCATGTGTGTCTTTGCGGGCATCTGGATGGGACCCTAGCAAGGGTGAAAGGCATGGTTTAATTCTTTTTTGGGTTGCTGGTGCTGCTGGGGAACTTTAGAAAGCAGAGAGCACTGTGGGATTGTAGTTAGAATATGGCTGGCCAGCAACTCTGGGCATGCTCACGACTCTCTACAACTGTGGCAGTGTATCCCAGCCAGATGCATGCCATGTATTTCACCAGTCCAACAGTCAAACTCCTAGACCACACTCCCTGTCAGCTTGCACTATATTACCAGAGCACATCTATCCAAAGTGAAAAGGCAGTGTGGTGTAGTAGTTTGACTGTAGCACTTACACAACCTAAAGATTTATCTGTGGGAGTTTTTGGAGTGACCGAACAGCTGTAGAACACAGAGAATACTATGCTTTAGTGGTTATATTGAGAGTTTAACAGGACTTGATTTGGAGGAATTATGCGGGTGGCCCCAACATGGAAGTCATTTTCTTTTCTAAGCCAAATGTCTTAGAAATGTTCTTGTTTTGTTCTCTAAAACAAATATCTAAATATGATCACAGTCCCAAAGAAATGGTTTTTGCCAAGCTCTATGAACATAGAAACATAAGATGAGCCCTGCTGGATTAGGTCAATGGCCCATCTAGTCCAGCATCCTGTTCTCACAGTGGCCAACCAGACCCTGAGGGAAAACCCACAAGGCAGGACTTGAGCACTAGAGCACCCTCCTCTCTTGCAGTTTCCAGCAACTGGTATTCAGAACCATATCGAGCCCAACTGTGGAGGCAGAGCATAGTCATCGCGGCTAGTAGCGTTGGATAACCTTTTTTTCCGTGAATTTGTCTAATCCTCTTTTAAAGCCCTCCAAGTTGGTGGCCATCGCTGACTCCTCTGGGAGCGAGTTCCATAGCTTAATCATGTGCAATGTGAAGATGTACTTTCTTTTGCCTGTCCTGACTCTTCCAACATTCAACTGCATTGGATGTCCACAAGTTCTAGTGTTATGAGAAAGGGAGAAAAACTTCTCTCTATCCATTTTCTCTGTGCCATGCATAATTGTATACACTTCTATCATGTCACCTCTTAGTTGCCTTTTCTCCAAACGAAAAAGACTCAAATGCTACAACCTTTCCTCATAGGGGACTCGCTCCATCCCCCTGATCATTTTGGTGGCCCTTTTTGAATCTTTTTCCAACTCTACAAAATCTTTTTTGAGGTGACCAGAACTGTACACAGTATCCCAAGTGTGGTTACACCATAGATTTGTATAATGGCATTATGATACTGGCAGTTTTAATGTCAGTCCCTAACATGGAATTTGCCTTTGTCACAGCTGTTAGATACTGGGTCAACATTTTCATCAAGCTATCCACTACAACTCCAAGGTCTCATTTCTGGTCAGTCACTGCCAGTTCAGACCCCATGAGCATATACAGTATGTGAAATTAAGATTTCTTGCCTCAACATGTATCACTTTACACCTGTTCACATTAAACTGCATTTGCCCTTTTAAATTACATCTGCCATTTTACATTCACTCAGTTTGGAGAGGTCCTTTTGGAGCTGTTCACAGTCTCTCTTTGTTTTAACAACCCTGAACAACATCTGGAGGGCCACCAGTTTCCCATCCTTGATCTATTTCAACATAGTGCTTTTCCTGATGTCCCAGCAGCTGCTATTCAGAGGTAGACTGCCTCGAAATAATGTAATTCCTAAGTCTCATTTCTCCCCATCTGTAAAATGGGGATGAGAGACCTACCTTCCAGAATTGTTGGGAAACGGAACTCAAGAGAAGACTGTAACATGTTGCCTACTTTCATTTTCTTTTTATAAACCAAAAGCTCGTGCTTGTGCTAGGCCTTGTGTTAGCTTGCATAATTTTCCAGTTCAAGCAGCTGCCCTCTACCAACCCAAGGGGGGTGGAGTGGCAGAGCCCCTTTCACTAGGGCAGCATTTGCATTGTGTGCAGGTGAGCAGGAGGTTCAAATTCTGACCCCAGCATCCACCCCCTTCTGCCTTCTCAAAAGGATTGCTGTAAGGGAAATCTCAGATGACACAGGCTGTGTCCAAAACTCTCCTCTATAAAAACATTGGGCACTCATGCAATTGCTGGAGTAATACTCAAGATGGTGTCTCTGCTGAGCATGTACAGAGTGCTTTTATTTCCATGTAACTTTGGTCAGCCCTTGGGCTTCAGGGTGCGATGTGTGTGTGTAGCAGGGATGGCCCCTGGAATATTTTATTTTAGAAAAGGTGGGTTCCTAATCCTAAAGATAAGTGAGGTATGGTGGTGGGTGGGTCAACAGATTGCAGGGGGCAGCTCAATCCTGCTTGTAGAGAAAGTTTTGCTTGACTTTCTTCTGCCCTGCCTTCCTCCTCTTCCTGGCATGTCACCCTGCCCCTCCCTCCTGTTGCTGCTGGAGTGGGGTGGCCATTCACAAGCTGCCACAGGCAGTTTGCGAGACTTTTCTTGCACCTATACTCCCTCTCTCCCTCGCCCGCTGCCAGGATGGCTTTGCAGAAGCAACTCCCAAAGCAGCCACCTCTGCCACCCCCTCCAAGGGCCATTCCCAGAGGAGCCCCCACACCCTGAAGTCCTTGGAGAGGAACCTTTTGCAAAACCCCAACTGCTGATGATACTGCGCAGCTATGCAGCACTCCCCCCAACTCAGCCCAAGGCAGGATGGAATTTGGGCAACAGTGGGCTCTCACGTTTCAGGGTGGGGGTCCCTTGGGGTTCAGGCAATGCCGGCTTTCTATAACAGCAGCTCAGGCAGCAGAGTAAAACCTCTCCCCACCCCCACATTGGAAGCTGATCCCCTGGCCGTTTTAAGGGAAGTTTTGCACGAGCTGGATTTTCTGCAGCAAAGCAATTTTGCAACAACTCTTTGGCTGACCTGGGCATAAGAACCTGCTGGATCAGGCCAAATTGGGCACTTCTGCCAAGAAATTAAATGCCTGGACTTGGCTCAGACTCTCTACCTTCCTCTCCCCTGTAAAGTGCTCTCTAACTCCTTGTGACTACTGTCCTCCCACGGTGAGGAGGAAACAATGGTGAGAAGTCAATCAGCTGTGCAAGGGGATCCATGCTGGCTTCTGATTGACTCTAGTGACTGCTGGCCTTGCTGGATTCAAGGAGGAACTTCTAAATGCAAGCAGATGCTGTGCTTGGAGCTCTGGAGCTCAGGAAACTGCAGCAGCTAGGTTGGCTACAGGAAGAGTCACAGAGGGACTCGGGAGGGGGTGGCTGCAAAAAAAGTAATGGCTTTGTGTCTGGAATCATTCCACCAGCAATACACACCTGGCAGTAACACGTAGGTAAGTTAGTTGATGGCAGGGATGTGCATGCGTAACACGCATGTGCCATCAACCAAGATGGCGACAGAGGCATCAGACCTTAGGGAAACCTCGGCTGCCATCTTGGTTGATGGCAGACTTGCGCCCACAGCTCAATGGGCCCCAGCATGGCTGGTGCTGCCCTGGCGACCAGCATTTACTTCGAGAGGTATGTGGAGCATGTTGCACCACACATCAGCACGGCAAAATGAAGAAGTCTGAAATGATTCAGCATTGACTAGGGAGCTGCTATTAGGCAGAAGGTGTGGTGACTGATGGAGATATAAGGCGATGAGGAGAATGAATGAATGAATGAATGAATGAATGAATGAATGAATGAATGGGGAAGTAATGGGTGTTCTCTACAAGCCAACCATCTCCCTGCTGGTCTGTCTTTGTGCAACAGACATTTCTGGTGAGGGAGAGAGAGACCACTCTAGGGTAATTGTTCTGGAATCCCAAATACCAAATTCTCTCTTACCAAGGCTATGTAAACTAACACCAACCTTGTAAGGTAGAAAGTAGGCTGCCACCACCCCTGTCACTGGTTCAACTCAGAGCTAGGGGAACTCTGAGCCCAGAAAATAAGTAAACCAAGGTCCTATAAGACAAGAGCCAAATTCACACTCCTTGTCAAGAAACCTCTGGTAAAACCCCACAAAACAGAATTAGGCTTAACTCCTTTTCCCTTTTGGTAGTTGTGTAGCTGAATGGTCAAGGTGCTGAATTCAGAACCACCCTTACCCTCAATGAATGCACCAGGTTAAATTAGAAGTAGCTTTATTCAAAAAAATATAAGTGCACATTAAAATATAGCAGCAACAATTATTCAAAACCATACACCCAAACAAGGGTTTAGGTATACATAAGAGAATTCATTCACAGAACACGAAAATAACAACCTAGCTAATCTATCTACTTACATAAGAGGTAGTTGGATGAAGTTTCTTCTCTCCTCAGAGAGAATAGCATCAGTTGCAAGCAATGGAACCCTGCTTAGGTAACCTCCCATAGGCACCAGTCAGAAGGAACCTTTTCGAACCTTCCTGAGGGAAGGAGCAGTGGGTCGGAGTGGGGGCGCAGCCCAAAACAGATTAGAAGGACTTTACATGGAAGGATGACATACTACACCATCAGGAGGCTATTTATGTGCCCCCTGGAAAACTGAGAGCCAGAGTGCTACATCAGTGTCATGACTCCCTCACGGCAGGCCACTTCGGGGTCTTTAAGACCATTCAAGCTGTCACCCTGGAGTTCTGGTGGCCCAAGGTGAAGAAGGACGTAGAGCATTACGTCCACTCCTGTCTCACTTGCATGAGGGCCAAACATGCCACTGGGAAGCCGTCGGGGCTGTTGGAACCCCTTCCTACTCCATCAGGACCCTGGCGGATGATTACTATGGACTTTATTACAGATCTTCCCCCTTCTCAGGGGAAAGCCACAGTTTTGGTGGTAGTTGATGCCTTCTCGAAAATGGCCCACTTCATTCCATGTGCTGGGCTCCCAAAAGCTCAAGACACCGCCAAGTTGTACGTTCAAAATGTGTACCGGCTGCACGGACTGCCAGACAGCTTGGTTTCCAACCGGGGAACACAATTTACCACACATTTTTGGCAAGCATTGTGGAAGTTATTGCAAAGTGAATTAAGACTGTCATCCGCTCATCATCCTCAAACGGATAGGCAGACCGAGAGGGTGAACGTAATTTTGGAACAATATTTATGTTGTTATGTGGGTTACCAGCAGGACAATTGGATGTCCTACCTGCTTTTAGCAGAATTTGCCTATAATAATGCTGTGCATTTGCACATGCAACAGACTCCTTTCTTTGCCAACTTTGGCTACCACCCCCGAGCATTCCCTGCCCCAAAGGACAACCTCTCCATCCCATCCGCTGGGGATTTCCTGCAAGAACTTCATGCTATGCAACAGCTACTCCAGGAACAACTGGAACGAGCCAAGGCAGATTACAAACGTGCAGCCGACCAGTATCGGCAAGACGGAGCCCTCATTCAAGCGGGAGACAAGGTGTGGGTGTCTACACGTTATTTACCTATGCCTGGACGGTGTCATAAGCTGCAAGATTGGCATGTAGGGCCCTTCGAGGTGGAGGCACAGATTAGCCCCGTGGCTTACAGATTAAAAGTGCCTTCCACTTTCAAGATGCACCCGTTCTTTCACTGGGCGTTATTGACGAAGGACGCTCCTCCCGACCCTAACCGCCCATGGGTCGAGCACGCACCGCCATTGTTGGTAGAGGGGGAGGAGGAATATGAGGTAGAACAGATATTGGATTTGAGAAAACGCCACAGGTGCCTTCAGTACCTGATTCATTGGAAGGGTTACAATCCATCAGAACGTTCATGGGAAACAAAGGAGAACATGCATGCCCTGACTTTGGTGAGAGAATTCCATGAGGCTTACCCTGCAAAACCCAGACCTTGGGGGTGGGAAGGGTTAATGCATGGAGGTTAATGATGTTGAACCTCAGCTCTCACAGAAGGGACACGAAGGGGGGAGGCATGAGTTTCAGGTGCCTCCGCTGCCAGAAGACACAGAAGACTCCAGCCAGTTCCCACAGATGGCGCGATCTCAGAGGAGGAGAGTGCGCCACCCCCAGTTGCTGCTGAGAACCTGTTGGGGGAAGCTCCAGCGAAAGTGCCAACTCCTCCCTTACCAAGCAGTTCCCAGGATGCCACCAGCATGATGTAGCCCCCTGACCTTGAGCCCATTGCTCAGGAGCAGGTGTCTTCCGATGAGCCATTAGAGACACACCCCCTGTCACCTCGCTCCCGCTGACGCGAGAAACAGACAGATCAGAGACAGGAGTTGCGAAGGAGTCAGAGATTGCAATCGAAAACGTTCCCTACTTAAGCTTGCTTCCTTCATATGCCACAGAGCATGTCTAGAGTGTAGTTAGGGATTTTATTGAGTTAGTGCAGGTTTTCTATGAAGCGCAATGCCTTTGATGTATCCATTACTTTAATAAAATGAGATTTATTGCACCCGCGTCTCAGCCTCGTAGTTCCGGCTCTGGATGGGACATTTTGATTATTTGCATGCTTATAGAGTTCAGTGGTATTTACTTCTGTGCAATCACGCTTAAGATAGGTAAAACTGACCATGGGAAGGAGGAAGAGGAGTGGGAAAGGGAAGGGGAACGGGAAGGAGGGGATTGGAAGGGGATGGGGAGGGAGGGGTAAAGGAAGGGGGAGGAGAGGGGCAAGAGGGAGGGGATAGGAGGGAGTAGAAGGGAGGGAGGGTTTGATCATTTGCATACTTTTTGAGTTCAGTGGGATTTATTTCTATGCAATGATGTTTAAAAATGGAAATGGACCGCCTTCAAGTCGATCCCCACCCATGGTGACCCTTTGAATAGGGTTTTCATTGTAAACGGTATTCAGAGGTGGTTTCACCATTGCCTTCCTCTGAGGTTGAGGCAGTGAATGGCCCAAGGTCACACAGTCAGTTTCATGGCTGTGTGGGGATTCAAACCCTTCTCTCCCAGGTCATAGTCCAACACTGACCCAGGGAAGGGGCAGGGAGGGGAGGGGGAGGAGATTGGGTGGGTGAGCACTGGGCAGAAGGGAAGCCCCTTCCCCAGGGTGCATACCGCAGATCAGAAAAGGTACCGCCAGGGCCAAGAAGATGCCAGCATGGTTAACGAGCAAAGTCAAGGAAGCTCTTAGAGGCAAAAAGTCTTCCTTCAAAAAATGGAAGTCTTGTCTGAATGAAGAAAATAAAAAAGAACACAAACTCTGGCAAAAGAAATGCAAGAAGACAATAAGGGATGCTAAAAAAGAATTTGAGGAGCACATTGCTAAGAACATAAAAACCAACAACAAAAAATTCTATAAATACATTCAAAGCAGGAGACCATCTAGGGAGACAATTGGACCCTTGGATGATAAGGGAGTCAAAGGTGTACTAAAGAACGATAAGGAGATTGCAGAGAAGCTAAATGAATTCTTTGCATCTGTCTTCACAGTGGAAGATATAGGGCAGATCCCTGAACCTGAACTAACATTTGCAGGAAGGGATTCTGAGGAACTAAGACAAACAGTGGTAACGAAAGAGGAAGTTCTAAGCTTAATGGACAATATAAAAACTGACAAATCACCGGGCCCGGATGGCATCCACCCGAGAGTTCTCAAAGAACTCAAAGGTGAAATTGCTGATCTGCACACTAAAATATGTAACTTGTCCCTCGGGTCCTCCTCCGTGCCTGAGGACTGGAAAGTGGCAAATGTAACGCCAATCTTCAAAAAGGGATCCAGAGGGGATCCCGGAAATTACAGGCCAGTTAGCTTAACTTCTGTCCCTGGAAAACTGGTAGAAAGTATTATTAAAGCTAGATTAACTAAGCACATAGAAGAACAAGCGTTGCTGAAGCAGAGCCAGCATGGCTTCTGCAAGGGAAAGTCCTGTCTCAGTAACCTATTAGAATTCTTTGAGAGTGTCAACAAGCATATAGATAGGGGTGATCCAGTGGACATAGTGTACTTAGACTTTCAAAAAGCGTTTGACAAGGTACCTCACCAAAGGCTTCTGAGGAAGCTTAGCAGTCATGGAATAACAGAAGAGGTCCTCTTGTGGATAAGAAATTGGTTAAGAAGCAGAAAGCAGAGAGTAGGAATAAACGGACAGTTCTCCCAATGGAGGGCTGTAGAAAGTGGAGTCCCTCAAGGATCAGTATTGGGACCTGTACTTTTCAACTTGTTCATTAATGACCTAGAATTAGGAGTGAGCAGTGAGGTGGCCAAGTTTGCTGACGACACTAAATTGTTCAGGGTTGTTAAAACAAAAAGGGATTGCGAAGAGCTCCAAAAAGACCTCTCCAAACTGAGTGAATGGGCGGAAAAATGGCAAATGCAATTCAATATAAACAAGTGTAAAATTATGCATATTGGAGCAAAAAATCTGAATTTCACATATACGCTCATGGGGTCTGAACTGGCGGTGACCGACCAGGAGAGAGACCTCGGGGTTGTAGTGGACAGCACGATGAAAATGTCGACCCAGTGTGTGGCAGCTGTGAAAAAGGCAAATTCCATGCTAGCAATAATTAGGAAAGGTATTGAAAATAAAACAGCCGATATCATAATGCCGTTGTATAAATCTATGGTGCGGCCGCATTTGGAATACTGTGTACAGTTCTGGTCGCCTCATCTCAAAAAGGATATTATAGAGTTGGAAAAGGTTCAGAAGAGGGCAACCAGAATGATCAAGGGGATGGAGCGACTCCCTTATGAGGAAAGGTTGCAGCATTTGGGGCTTTTTAGTTTAGAGGAAAGGCGGGTCAGAGGAGACATGATAGAAGTGTATAAAATTATGCATGGCATTGAGAAAGTGGATAGAGAAAAGTTCTTCTCCCTCTCTCATAATACTAGAACTCGTGGACATTCAAAGAAGCTGAATGTTGGAAGATTCAGGACAGACCAAAGGAAGTACTTCTTTACTCAGCGCATAGTTAAACTATGGAATTTGCTCCCACAAGATGCAGTAATGGCCACCAGCTTGGATGGCTTTAAAAGAAGATTAGACAAATTCATGGAGGACAGGGCTATCAATGGCTACTAGCCATGATGGCTGTGCTCTGCCACCCTAGTCAGAGGCAGCATGCTTCTGAAAACCAGTTGCCGGAAGCCTCAGGAGGGGAGAGTGTTCTTGCACTCGGGTCCTGCTTGCGGGCTTCCCCCAGGCACCTGGTTGGCCACTGTGAGAACAGGATGCTGGACTAGATGGGCCACTGGCCTGATCCAGCAGGCTCTTCTTATGTTCTTATGTTCTTATGAGCCCCTCCACTCCCCTTCAGCAATCCGCAATCCACGGCACCATCCACCTGCCCACCATTCCCTTGCCCCACCTACCTCTCTCCTGCCTTTTAGCATTGCCCTTAATGAAGATGGTGGCCGCGGCTTCCCTAAGGTACTGAAGCCGCTGCCACTATGCGTGCCATCAACAAAGATGGTGGCGGAGGCTTCATCCCCTTAGGGAAACTGCGGCTGCCATCTTCATTAAGGGCAATGGTGAAAGACAGAAGATAGGAGAGGTGTGTGTGTGTGTGTGTGCTGCGCGTGTTTGCACACACGCACATGCCGGGACCCAGGGCAAATTGATGCCCAATGGCCCTGGCATGCCTGCAGCCAGCCCTGCCCTTTCCTTTCCAAAAGGAAAACATTGTGAATAGTATCATTCCTTTTCAGGCTTTCCCCCACTTTTTATTCTACAGAAGGCACATGTAGCCTCCCACCCAAATTTAAACCAAACCTTTCCTTGGCTGCATCCACACCAGGCCTTTATTTAACTTGGACAGTCATGGCTTCTCTCAAACAATCCTGGGAAGTGTAGTTAGTGAAGGGTGCTGAGAGTTGCTAGGAGACGCCCTGTTCCCCTCACAGACCTTCAATCAGAGTGGCTGACTGTTAAACCAGTCTGGCCGCTGGAGCTCTCTCAGTGGAACAGGAGTCTCCTCTCAGCACCCTTCACAAACTACACTTCCCAGGATTCTCTGAGGGAAGCCATGACTGTCTCAAGTGAAATCAAAGTCTGCTGTGGATGTGGCCCCCTGATTAGGCAAGCCCAGCAGCTGTGAGTCCGGCATTTAGAATTCTGACAGTTGGTTCTTACTGAGCATGCCCCACATTATCATAGGCTTCCATCCAAAATTTATTAAATTAATTAAAAATCAGCCAGGCATTTTTTTAACTTTTAAACTGCAGAAGATGAAGGTCAGAGTATGGGGCAAGGTCAGTATTAGGATTACAGGTACTCTGTGAATATGGCTGATTTTTAATGAATTTCAACAGATTATGAGAACTCTCAGAGAAAAAAGTCCAAAAGGGCTCTGGGTTTTTTCTCTCTTTTTAGACTTTGAACTCTCTGTTCTCTTTGACTGTTTTGTGTATTGCCATGAAAATTGAGAGGGTTGTTAAGCAAGCGTTTCTGAGTTCAGAACTATTTGTAAGGTTTTGTTTTGAAATGAGCTTATGGGAAGCATCAGAATGGCATGGGGGTATTTTCAATTTCACATTGCGGAATGTGAAAAACCTATGTTGGCTATACTATACAACCACTCTTGTGGCTTTATAATATACTGATCTAAAGGCAAAACTGTGTATAAATGGGGAAATGTCAGCTAATGTTGAACTATCAAAAAGAAACTCAGTGGGGATGTTCATTTTCACCTCTTTTTTCTTTTTTAGTGATTGAACTGGTAGCAATATTATTAAGATCAGATGAAATCAATGGGATCAAAATAAATTAGGTAAAATAAAAGATTAGATTATATGCGGATGATGTGGTATTAATTATAATGAGGCCATTACCTTCTTTAACAAGAGTGGAGGAGAACATCAATAATTATGGGATATTAGCTGTATAAAATCAATAGGGGTAAAACAGAGGTTATAGGTTTAAATATAACAACTGAAACAAGACAGAAAATAAAAATAGACAGAAAATAAAAGAGAAATATCAATGTAACTGGACCAATAGCCCAGTAAGATATTTAGGAATAAGATTGACATCAGATTTACAGGATTTATACAAGAATAATTATGAACTGGGAGCCCAGTGCTGTGTGGGCACATTGGCTTGACCAGAGTCTGCACTAGGGATGGAAAGACCAGTGGGAAAAGGGCTCTGTAGATAGCCAGGATGGAAGAGAAGAGAGCCTTTGTTGTTGGTGCTGTTCCTGAGCCTCAAGCCAAATCCTAGCACGAAGAAATGAAGCAGATGATTTCCACGAGCCCCCCCCCGAGATAAAATGATGGAAAGGCCTTCCCCTCCTCAATCTGTATGTGTTATGATGTTGTTAAGGGGCCAGAAAAATGTTTTTAACTAGCTTGTTTTATTACATATTTTAATTAAGGATGTTTTAATGTTCTGATTTACTTGTAGTTGCATATTCTAATTTTATATGTGTTTTATCATTGATTTTATGTTGTAAACCGCTTAGAAGCCATTTTGGCATGCAAGCGATATATAAATGAATCAACAACAACAACAAGTTTTATTTAGGGAGTGTATAGCTCTTATTTCAGAATTGGAAAAATTATCCTTTTCAGGAAGAATTGGAGCAGTTAAAATGAACATATTACTAAAGATTTTTGCTGCTGCTAAAATTTTATATGCAGTTAAATGGAGAGTGGCAATAATTACCACAATAAAAGATTGGTATGATAAAATATAGGAGTATGCATTGATCGCAAAATCAACTTATAAAGTAAGATTTAAGGAATGTAATTATATAGAGAGTGTGTTTTTGTTTAAGTGGCAGAATGTTTTTGATTATTTTTGTATACATGAAAAAATGAAAATGGACTGCCTTCAAGTCGATCCCGACTTATGGCGACCATATGAATAGGATTTTCATGGTAAGTGGTATTCAGAGGGGGATTACCATTGCCTCTCTCTGAGGCTAGTCCTCCTCAGCTGGCTAGGGCCTGCTCAGCTTGCCACAGCTGCACAAGCCAGCCCCTTCCTGTCCGCAACTGCCAGCTGGGGGCAACTGGGCTCCTTGGGACTATGCAGCTTGCCCACAGCTGCACAGGAGGCAGGGCACATAACCCCTGAGCCACTCACTGTGGGGGTGATCTTTAGATGGCCCTTTACACCCAGGAAACATGAGCAGGGTTTTGAACTCACAGACTCTGGACTCACAGTCAGGCTATCCTCCCCACTGTGCTAGGGATACTTCAAACAGCACTTACGGTTTTTCTATGTTTTGATTTGTTGCATTTAGTTTATTCATGACTGTAGTATAAGTCTGGCTTGAACTGGAAATAAAGTTCAATTAAAAATATAAATTATAAAAGTGATTTTCATCCTAAATTGGATTTTTAAAATTATATTATTTCTTTGTTTAAAATGGCCTGGTTATAATCAAATCTTATATGCAGCCAAGTTAGACTTTAAACCTACATTTTTTAAAATATTGAGTGCTTGACCTTCTGTGAAACATTTGGAATCATTTAATATTTTGAAGTTTTATTAATATGGCAATTAGGACATAGAATGTACAATTGGGAAATATAACAAAATGCTTCAGTGTGGACGGAGTGATCCAGAATTACAGATAAAAGAGAAATTTTAATGTGAAGCTAAATAATTTGTCCTTCAAAACAGTTCATGAATTGAAATGAAACTTCTCCTTTATAATTCGCAGTTCTCTGAATTTTGTGATGCAGTTCTCCATTGAAAAGTTGTATACAAAAATGTTTATTTTAGGGAGAAGTGTGCACATATTAATGAAAACAACATTGATTGCATTAGGCAAAATTGCATAAAAATGTGCACATTAGGGAAAACACATATTCCATTCTCTTCCCCCTCTGACCTGTTTTACCATTTTCTCCTCTCAACTCTAAGTTGGCATTCAATGCAAAGCCCTTGGTCCTCATTGGGATGTTTTAGGAGTCTCTCCCTTAGGTTTTTCTCCTAAAGGGGTTTTTATGGTAGTTCGATTATGGTACAAGCTTTCTTGGATAGAGTCCACCCACTTGAATTAACTGTAGTCCCCTAAAGCTTATGTCACAATAAAACTGTTTTACAACAGATTAATTTAAATCTGTATTCCTTGGCTTTAGGATTTTTGGACCATTGTGAGGAATGAATTCCATAGGGTAGCTCTTTTAGCGGTTATGCATGCCTGCTTCAGAGAGTGTAATGGACTGTAATTCATCTTCCTCATCACATTCTTCATAGCCAGTCATAACAGTAGCATGGAGGGTTCCCTTACCATCTGGTGTATCCTCAAGAAAATCTAAATTATCTGCAGCACAATAGACAAATCTCCCTTTCAAAAGATTTGGTGGGAAGTATATTCCTCCATTATGTTCCATGTGCCATAAAACCTCATTAGCTAAAGCTGTCTCAAACTGAAGAACTTTACTGTAGTCAGCTGAGGATCCTAAACCATGCATAATCTGCATCAAGAATTTGCTACGAGAGAAGCAGGCATTTTTTTATACTTGTGCAGCTTTTGACCTCATGCAGGGAGCCTTGTTTTTCTTTCCATGCTTATACTAGCCAAATGCTCTGCCATTTTTTAAATTATATCTGGCCTGCAATATTTGCAGGATTACCTGTGTGTGTGCATTTCTTGTAACAGTGCACATGCCCTTTTGCTTTGTATTGGTATAGATCTTCTGGTGTTGAACTGACACAAAATTCTGCCAACAGTTTGTAATTACCATTTTCACATTTATGTCAAAGTTTTACATCATCCAGTATTTTTTTTTAGGTATTGAGTTTTAAACCAATGCCACCTTTTGTTGTTCTTGACACAACAGACACAGTTCAAAGTCTATACCAGTCATGAATTTGCATTGGGATGAGGAAGGCTGATCAATCTACATAACTCCATCTATAGTTCAATTATATTCGTTTACCTGATGAATGGACATGCACAGAACAAATTACAACACAATCAATATAGTACTGTACTATATGCTTACAAACCAAGAATTGTGGATATAATGTGCAGTGAAAATTATTTACTTTGGGGTTACACTTATTATTTGCATATTTTGGAATTACCTTTAAACTGGGACCTTAAAACCTTAAAATCCATCCACTAGCTATGGGGATATTGATGATTTTGTGAACTTTGATAGCAGCCATCTTGATGACATTATTATACGGCCACGAGAGTGGCTGTATACTATAGCCAACATGGATTTTTCATATTCTGCAATGTTAAATTGAAAATACTCCCCATGCCATTCTGATGCTTCCCATAAGCTCATTTCAAAACAAAACCTTACAAAACTTATAGTCCTGAACTCAGAAATGCTTGCTTAACAACCCTCTCAATTTTCATGACAATAAACAAAAGAGTCAGAAAGAATTGGGAGTTCAAAGTCTAAAGAGAGAGGGGAAAAAAACCAGACCCCTTTTGGACTTTGTTCTCTGAAAGTTCTCATAATCTGTTGAAATTCATTAAAAATTCACAGAGGACCTGTAATCTTGTTACTGACCTTGCCCCATACTCTGACCTTCTTCTTCTGCAGTTTAAAAGTTTTTTTTTTTGCATTGAACTGAATGATAATGTGGGGCATGCTCAGTAAGGATCAACTGTCAGTGTTCTAAAAGCTGCTTGACTTGCCTAATCAGGGGGCCACATCCACAGCAGACTTTGATTTCACTTGAGACAGTCATGGCTTCCCTCAGAGAATCCTGGGAAGTGTAGTTTGTGAAGGGTGCTGAGAGGAGACTCCTGTTCCACTGAGAGAGCTCCAGCGGCCAGACTGGTTTAACAGTCAGCCACTCTGATTGAAGGTATGTGAGGGGAACAGGGCATCTCCTAGCAACTCTCAGCACCTTTCACTAACTACACTTCCTAGGATTCTTTGGGAGAAGCGATGACTGTCTAAAGTGAAATAAAGGCCTGGTGTGGATGTGGCCAGAGACAGCTGTGGTTTAAATTTGGGTGGGAGGCTACATGTACCTGCTGTAGAAAAGGTGGGGGAAACCCTGAAAAGCAGTGATACTGTTCACAATGTTTTCCTTTTGGAAAGGAAAGGGGCTTCTCCTTTGCCCAGTGCCCACCCATCCAATCTCCTCCCCTCCCCTCCCCCTCCTCCTCTCCTCTCTGCCCCTCCCCCAGGTCAGTGTTGGACTACAACCTGGGAGACCAGGGTTCGAATCCCCACACAGCCATGAAGCTCAGTGGGTGACCTTGGGCCAGTCACTGCCTCTCAGTTGCAGAGGAAGGCAATGGTAAAGCCACCACTGAATACCGTTTACCATGAAAACCCTATTCATAGGGTCACCATAAGTTGGGATTGACTTGCAGGCAGTCCATTTCCATTTTCAAACATGATGGCACAGAAAGAAATCCCACTGAACTCAAAAAGTATGCAACTAATCAAACTCACACTCCCTTCTCCTCCCTCCTATATTCTCTCTCTTGCCCCTCTCCTCCCCCTCCAATCCCCTCCTTCCCCCTCCTCAAGGTCAGTTTCACCTATCTGAAGCCTGATTGCACGGGAGGAACTACCATTGAACTCAATAAACATGCAAATGATCAAACCTGCCCTCCCCTGACCTTTCTTTGCCCCTCCCCCTCCAATTCCCTCCTCTCCTCTCCCCCTGATCCTCCCCCATGGTCAGTTTTACCTATCTTAACCGTGATTACATGGGAGTAAATCCCATTGAAATCAATAAGCATGCAAATGATCAGTAGCGGGTGGCCAGACAACTTTTGTCCATGTTCCCTGGACTACTGCTGATCTAATGAACTGGTCTAATACATTCCCCAAGCTCAGACAAGCCCCCAATGAGGGGACTTGGGAGATCCAGTGCCTGCAAGGGGAAGAGGACCATCACCGCCCAGGGAGGGAGAGCCATCTGCCTGCTTGTGCTGCTGCTGCTGCTGCTTGGCTAACATCTCTGCTCTCTCCTTCTTGGGCTCCTGCTCTGCACGTGGGCACCTTGCAGGACCAGGCCTCAGGTACTCAGCCAGCTGTGCCTGATACTGTTCCATCTGTCCCTTCTTTGGAGGGGATATATAAGCCGGCTGGCTGAGGAGGCTTGGGAGACCCACTGCCTGCTTGGGAGACCCACTGCCTGCTTGGGAGACCCACTATCTTGGCCAAGTCGGCCGCTGCAGTCCCATCTGATTGAGTGTTGAATGTTTAAACGCCTGTTGTTATTGTTTAATTGTGGACTGTGTTTAGTGTGTTAGTGTGAAGGAGTTTGAGTCTTTATTCGAATGTATTAGTTTGAATCTTTGTGTAGTTAATTTGTGGATTGTGTTTTGTGTGAATGAGACTGAGTGAGTGTATGAGTACGTGAGTGTGAATTTATGTGTATTTTACTATGTGCCTGGGAGAGAGGACTTTGCTCCGAGCGGGAGGACTTTCGGGGGGCCCAATTAATGTAGTGACGGGTAATGGGAGGTATGGTGTTGTGAGCAGAACATGCCAGATAAGGGGAACTCATTCCAGACAAGTTGTGTCTGTACCTTGTTCTGGTCCTCCTCACATCCGCAGGACTGTTGGTTGTCCCATCAGCCAGCTCTCGGATCTCCAGGTGCTGCTTTTAAACGCCAGGTCGGTACATAATAAAATCTCCCTCGCCCATGATTTAATTGTCGATGAGGATGCCGACCTGGCATGCATAACCGAGACCTGGGTGGGTGATCAGGGAGGAGTTACTCTTTCCCAGCTTTGCCCACCTGGGTATACGGTTGAGCACTGTGGTAGATCCGAGGGCCAGGGAGGTGGGGTGGCTGTGGCCTATAGGAGTTCTCTCTCACTCATCAAGCACCCTGTCCAGGTAACAACTGGCTTGGAGTGCCTCCACCTTGTGCTGGGTCAAGGAGACAGACTGGGAATCTTGTTGGTGTACCGTCCACCCTGCTGCCCAACAGCTTCCCTAACTGAGCTGACAGAGGTAGTCTCGGAGGTTTTGTTGAAGTCCCCCAGACTATTGGTACTGGGGGACTTCAACATCCATGCTGAGGCTGCTTTATCTGGGGCGGCTCAGGACTTCATGGCCTCCATGGCAACCATGGGGCTGTCTCAATTTGCCACTGGCCCAACGCATGTGTCAGGACATACTCTTGATTTGATCTTTGCCACTGGACACGGAGATGGTGATCTGGAGGTGGGGAGTCATGGACAGATCACCGCTTGCAGAAGTTTAGGCTTACAGCCACCCTTTGCCTCCACAAGGGTGGGGGACCTATTAAGTTGGTCCGACCTCGGAGACTAATGGATCCTCAGGGTTTTCAAAGGGCTCTGGGGGATTTTCCAGCTGATAAGACAGGCGGTCCTGTCGAAGCCTTGGTCGCACTGTGGAATGCGGAAATGACCCGGGCTGCGGACACGATCGCTCCTGCGCGCCCTATCCCATGCAGAGCTCATGCAGCCCCGTGGTATACCCCGGAACTGAGAGCGATGAAGCAACAGAGGAGAAGGCTCGAGTGCAAATGGAGGCATACTCCTGACGGATGCAATTATGCCTTGGTAAGTGCCTCCACTAAGTTGTATACAGAAGCGGTGAGGGCAGTGAAAAAGCGACACTTCACTGCCACCATTAAATCATCCGTCAACCATCCAGTGGAGCTTTTTAAAATTGTCCGAGGGCTTTTACACTCTAGTCCTCAGGGTATTATAGAATCTTCAGAAACCCGTTGTAATGAGTTCGCTGGGCACTTCCAAGACAAAATTTCATGCATCCGCCGGGACTTAGACTCCAATATTATGGCAGTTGAACCTAATGAGGTATCCGGAGCACAGTCTTGTCCTCATTTATTGGATGAGTTTCAGTTGGTACAGCTCGAGGACGTTGACAAGGTGCTTGGACTGGTGCGTGCAACCACTTCTGTACTGGATCCTTGCCCCTCTTGGCTAGTGAAAGCTGGCAGGACTGGAACAGCCGGCTGGGCCAGGGAAGTGATAAATGCCTCCTTGAGAGAGGGAGTGGTCCCTAGTTGTTTGAAAGAGGCGGTAGTGAGACCACTCCTGAAGAAACCTTCCCTGGATCCAGATAATTTGAACAACTATAGACCGGTAGCGAATGTTCCATTCCTGGGCAAGGTCTTAGAACGTGTGGTGGCCAGCCAGCTCCAGGTGCTCTTGGATGAAACTGATTATCTAGATCCGTTTCAATCTGGTTTTAGGCCTGGTTTTGGCACTGAAACAGCCTTGGTCGCCCTGTATGATGACCTATGTCGGGAGAGGGACAGGGGGAGTGTAACTCTGTTGATTCTCCTTGATCTCTCAGCTGCTTTTGATACCATCAACCATGGTATCCTTCTGGGGAGACTCACGGAGTTGGGAGTCGGAAGTACTGCTTGGCAGTGGCTCCGCTCCTGCTTGGTGGACCGCCTCCAGAAGGTAGTGCTTGGGGAACATTGCTCGATACCCTGGACTCTCCATTGTGGAGTCCCGCAGGGATCGGTTCTGTCCCCTATGCTTTTTAACATCTACATGAAGCCGTTGGGTGCGGTCATCAGGAGTTTTGGAGTGCGTTGTCACCAGTATGCTGATGACATGCAACTCTATTTCTCCTTTTCATCTTCATCAGGTGAGGCTGTTAATGTGCTGAACCGTTGCCTGGCCGTGATAATGAACTGGATGAGAGCTAATAAACTGAGGCTCAATCCCGACAAGACTGAGACGCTGTTGGTGAGTGCCTTCTCCGCCCAGATGGTGGATGTTCAACCTGTTCTGGATGGGGTTACACTCCCCCTAAAGGAACAGGTTCGTAGCTTGGGGGTTCTTTTCGATCCATTCCTGTCTCTCGAGGCTCAGGTGGCCTCGGTGGCACGGAATGCATTCTACCACCTTCGTTTGGTAGCCCAGCTACGCCCCTATCTGGAAAGCGATGACCTCACTTCAGTCGTGCATGCTCTGGTAACCTCTAGATTGGATTACTCCAATGCGCTCTACGTGGGGCTGCCTTTGAAGACAGTTTGGAAACTGCAGCTAGTGCAAAACGCAGCTGCTAGACTGTTGACGAGGACCAGGCGGTTCACACATATAACACCTGTCCTGGCTCGTTTGCACTGGCTACCTATTTGTTTCCGGGCTAAATTCAAAGTGCTAGTTTTGACTTATAAAGCCTTACACAGCGCGGGACCACAATACCTAGCAGAATGCCTCTCCCAATATGAACCTACCTGCTCACTACGTTCAACATCAAAGGCCCTCCTCCGAGTCCTGACCCACAGAGAGGCTCGGAGGGTTGTAACAAGATCCAGGGCCTTTTCAGTAGTGGCCCCCAAATTATGGAACAGTCTCCCCGATGAGGTACGCCTGGCGCCTACACTTTTATCTTTTCAGCGCCAGGTTAAAACCTTTTTATTCTCCCAGGCATTTTAACTTAATTTATTTTTTAGCTTTCAATTTATACCAGGCTGTTTTACTGTTTAATATATGTATGCTTTTTCTGACCTTTGTAATTTTATTGCATTTTACTCTATGTTGTGCACCGCCCTGAGAGCCTTTTGGCTGTGGGCAGTATAGAAATCGAAATAAATAAATAAAATAAATAAAAATTCAGTGAAAAGATCCAACAAATCTTCAATGTGTATAATCCAGCTTGGGCAGATGTAAGCCAGCTGCTCTCAGGGTTGCTAGCACCCGAACAGAGAGCTGCTTTAATAGCCCAGACTGGTGTAGGAGATGGCATCTATGTGTTGGTGTGGCCAGTGGAAGACCAAGGGCATGTCACTGATGCAGACCGAGCCCATCTGCACTGCCTCCAAGACCGATTGGCTAAAGCATGTTTGGAAGTTCACCCTACTAAATTAGATTGGAATTTATTTTTATTTTATTTTATTTATTTTATTCAGCTTATATCCCGCCCGACTAGCAAACAGCTCTCTGGGTGGTGAACATAGAAACATGTACAATAATAAAATTACAGGATCAATATAACCAATATATAAAAATACACCATCTAAAATAAAATTACAACATTTACTTAAATTAACTAAGATTAAAATGCCTCAGAGAAGAGAAAGGTTTTAACCTGGCGCCGAAAAGATAATAGTGTTGGTGCCAGGCGTACCTCCTCGGGCACACTATTCCACAATTCGGGGGCCACCACTGAGAAGGCCCTAGATCTTGTTACTACCCTCTGGGCCTCCCTATGGGTCGGGACCCGGAGGAGGGCCTTCGTAGAAGACCATAGTTATGAGCCGGTTCGTATCGGGAGAGGCGTTCCTGCAGGTATCGTGGTCCCGTGCCGTATAAGGCTTTATAGGTTAGTACCAACACTTTGAATCTGGCCCGGTAGCATATTGGAAGCCAGTGCAGGCAAGCCAGAACAGGTGTTATATGCTCAGACTGCTTAGTTCTTGTTAGCAGTCTGGCTGCCGTATTTTGCACTAGCTGTAGCTTCCGAACCGTCTTCAGAGGTAGCCCTACGTAGAGCGCGTTGCAGTAGTCCAAACATGAGGTTACCAGAGCATGAACCACTGATGTAAGGTCCTCCTTACTCAGATAGGGACGTAGCTGGGCTACCAACCGAAGTTGGTAGAACGCATTCCGTGCCACCAAGGCTACATGGGCCTCGAGTGATAGGGAAGAGTCTAAAACGACTCCCAGACTACGAACCTGCTCCTTTAGGGGGAGTGTAACCCCGTCCAGGACAGGGTATGTATCCACCATCTGAACAGAGAAACCATCCACCAGCAGCATCTCAGTCTTATCAGGATTGAGTCTCAGTTTGTTAGTTCTCATCCAGTCCATTATCGCGGCCAGGCAACGGTTCAGCACATCGACCGCCTCACCTGAAGAAGATGAGAAGGAGAAGTAGAGCTGTGTGTCATCAGCGTACTGATGACAACGCACTCCAAAACTCCAGATGACCGCACCCAACGGCTTCATATAGATGTTAAAAAGCATGGGAGACAAGACCGAACCTTGCGGGACCCCATATTGTAGAACCCACGGGGTCGAGCAATGTTCCCCAAGTATTATCTTCTGGAGACGGCCCGCCAAGTAGGAGCGGAACCACTGCCAAGCAGTGCCTCCAACACCCAACTCCGCAAGCCTCTCCAGAAGGATACCATGGTCGATGGTATCAAAAGCCGCTGAGAGATCAAGGAGAATCAACAGAGTTACACTCACTCTGTCTCTCTACCGACATAGGTCATCAAACAGGGCGACCAAGGCCGTCTCAGTGCCAAAACCAGGCATGAAACCCGACTGAAATGGGTCTAGATAATCGGTTTCATCCAATAGCGCCTGGAGCTGGTCAGCAACCACTCGTTCCAAGATCTTGCCCAAGAATTAAGTGGATTTGTGCAAGCAAGGGGAAAAGAAGAACCCTGCAGACTATTATAATAGGCTGTGTAAAATTCTGAGGCAGCATGGGAGGGTGAACCCGACCAGCACAGAGATGAGAGGGCTGGTTGCAACCACATTTGTAAAGAATCTCCAGCTGCCCATTAAGCAGACTTAGAGATGGTTATGTCAGGACGGGTGGGACTCCCTGTCAATGTAATTGTTACAGCAGGAACCCAAATCTTTGATCAACAACAATCTGACTAGAACGAAAAGAAGAAAACTCTTCTTGCCCTCCAGCTCACTGATTACCAATGGCCAGGCAGAAACAAAATGCCTCGCCGCTCAAGTGATTTCTAACCACCTTTGGGAGGGAGGGGAAGATGAAAGGGGCGTAACCAGCCTGCGCTGCTACAAGTGCCCTGAAAGCTCCTCCCACGTGATACCTGTGCATATTACAAGTGTCCAGTCCATTGGCCACTTCATCCAGCAGGTGGCGCTCCAACACAAAAATTCGCCAATGCCAATGCTAAACCATTCCAGCCAAGGATTCTAACCAATCCTGAGGGGCAGAGTGCTGATCTTTTTCAAAGTATTTCTCGCTCTTCTTCTCTTATTCTTGATGTGAATGGTAAACCTCTTGCTTTTCTAATTGATACAGGTGCCTCTTTGTAGACGGTTCATGTCTCTGACTGTTCTCCCCCTTCTTCACGTGAAACTATTTCTGCTGTTGGGATTTCTGGCCAGCCTAATTCTTATCAGCTGTCTGTTCCCACCAATGTTACTATTGGACCTTTGACATCTGAACATACTTTTCTTCTGTCCTCCAGTTCCCCAGTGAATTTGTTGGGATGAGACCTGCTCTGCAAACTAAGGGCCACCATTTACTGCAGTCCAGATGGGGTGTACCTAGATTTGCCTCACCCTAATGTACCTCCTTTGTTGCATTCACTCACCTCTCAAGACAACCACACAACTGACCAACTGCAAACTGTTTCTGATGACACCCTATCTACATTACCAACTTCTTTGTGGGCAATAGATTCAAATGATGTGGGATGCCTTTTAGCTGCACAGCTTGTTCATATCAATTATCCTCCAAACAAACCCTTTCCTTCAGTGTGCCAGTATCCCTTATCTACTGAGGCTATTGAAGGAATTAGGCCTGTTATAGAGTCTTTGAAGTCTCAGGGCATACTAGTTTCAACATCTTCACCATGTAATACCCCTATCCTCCCTATCCACAAAGAAAGACTGTTTGATTCTCAGGGCCACCCTGCTTTTTCACTTTATCCAAGATTTACGAGCCACAAATTCCTTCGCCATTCCTATTCACTCTGTTGTGCCCAATCCAGCTACAATTCTTACAACCATCCCTGTGTCTGCTACTACCTTTACTGTTGTAGATCTCTACTCTGCTTTCTTTTCTATCCCTTTATATCCTGACTCTTGGTTTTTGTTTGCGTTCTCCTGGGAAAATTCTCAAATTTGTTGGACCCAACTGCCGATGAGCTTCAGAGATGCACCATGCTTGTTTGCAAAGGCCCTTAAGAAGGATCTGGACACTCTAAAATTCTCAGAAAACTCTGTTTTGGTGCAGTATGTGGATGACTTGCTAATTGCGTCAGATATCCCCCAGGCGTGCCTCACTGACTCTCTATATCTATTGCAGCAACTAGCCAATAAGGGCCATGAGGTGTCAAAGAAGAAGCTCCAGTTCTGCCAGCCTCAGGTTCAGTATCTAGGACACGTTATCTCACAAGGGTTTTACAGACTGGCCGACATTCACATTTCTTCCATCCTTAACATTCCCCACCCCCAGACTAAGCACCAGCTCCGAGGGTTATTTGGAGCTGCCAACTACTGCCAACATTGGATACCTAACTTCTCCTTGACTAAACCTTTGACCTCTCTCACTTCCGGCCAATTACAGGGCACATTGACTTGGACTGAGGATTGTAAGAAGGCATTTGTATCCCTCAAGCAAGCTCAAGTTCTGGCTCTGGGACACCCCAATTATGCCAAGCCTTTCCTCTTGTACTGCCATGAATGTGAGGGTTTTGCAGCAGGGGTCCTTTGTCAACTCTGCCTCTACACCTCGCCCAGTGACCTACTTCAGTGCTGAGCTAGATCCTGTTGTCAAAGGCTATCCCCCTTGTCTGAGGGCTCTAGCTGCCTCTGCTCTTCTTCTCCAGAAATCTGAAGATCTTGTTCAGTGCCGCCCCCTCGCCTTGCTTGTTCCTCACTCTGTCCACACTCTTTTGTTACACCGTAGGACTGAGTACCTTTCCACACAACACCAGATGAAATATGAAAACATTCTCTTAACTTCTTCTAATGTTACCCTTGAATGCTGTTCCCCTCTTAATCCTGCCTCTCTTCTTCCTCTCCCCTTGGATGGTGAACCTCATTCTGTTCCTCCACATGATTGCATACAGGTTGTCAAGCATCTTGCCACTCCTAACCCTGACCTTCAAGATATTCCTCTTGATAACCCTGATTTGGTTCTGTTTACAGATGGTTCCTGTTTCTGTGATGACCAGGGCACTCTTCTAACTGGCTATGCTGGGTGCTCTCCCCATGTTGTGCTAGAGGCTTATTTTCTACCAACCCTCCACTCTGCTCAGGCTGCAGAGCTTGTTGCACTTCAGCAAACCTGTTCCTTGGCTGCAGATCAATCTGTCAACATTTATACTGATCCTCTTACACCTTTAAGATCTGTCACTTTGTTGGGCAGATTTGGTCTCACCGACGATTCCTTACTTCTGGAAGCACACAAATCTCCCATTCTGCACTTGTTTCTTCCCTTTTGGCAGCTGTGCAACTCCCTTGCATTGCTCTGCTCACACAATGGCAACTGATCCCATCAGCAATGGCAACCGCATTGCTAATGCAGCCACTAAAGCTGCGGTGCTCAGTGCTCCCTCATCTCCCTTTCTTCCTTCTCAATGTTCTGTGGTTCTCCCCTCCACTGCCCCTGACCTCCATGGCCTCTCACTTCCTCAGGAAGCTGCCCCTCCTGCAGAGAAGGGTCTTTTGGTCCAACACGTAGGTTGCCTTCAAACTGACACTGTCTCGTACGACTCTTCTGACCGCTTTATATCTCCCGAAACTCTCCTCTTTCCACTTGCTCAGGCAACCCACCAGGCGGGTCACCTGAGCAAAGGGGGGATGCTTCAACAGCTGTGAACCTTTTAGATCACTCCCCAAATTACCTCTGTTTTAGCACAAGTTGCTTCAACTTGTGCTATGTGTCTATAGTATAACATTGGAAAACCAATTTGGACCCAACCTGCTGTTACTCTTTGGGCCTATGGGCCATTCCCGCACATTTAATTGGATTTTATAGAAGTGCCAAAGACCCAAATTATAAAGATGTGCTGGTGATGAGTGATCTTTTTTCTGGGTGGGTGGAAGCATTCCCATCACAACAGGCTGATGCCATAACAGTTTCAAAAGCTTTGATCAAGCATATTACTCCTTGATTTGGCTTGCCAGTTCAGTTGGATTCAAATCATGGCAGTTGCTTTACAGCTAAAGTGATTCAACAGATATGCAAAGCCCTAGGAATAAAATGCAAGCTACATACTCCATACCATCCCCAGTCTTCTGGGCTGGTCAAACATTGCAACCAGTCTTTAAATAACAGATTGGCTAAATTCAGTGCAGAGACAAATCTCAAATGGCCAGATCTCTCCCTCTGGCCCCCTCTCTCGTTACCACTATTTGTCTCAGTTCCTCAGAATCCCTTCCTGCAAATGTTAGTTCAGGTTCAGGGATCTGCCCTGTATCTTCCACTGTGAAGACAGATGCAAAGAATTCATTGAGCTTCTCTGCAATATCCTTATCATTCTTTAGTACACATTTGACTCCCTTATCATCCAAGGGTCCAATCGCCTCCCTAGATGGTCTCCTGCTTTGAATGTATTTATAGAATTTTTTGTTGTTAGTTTTTATGTTCTTAGCAATGTGCTCCTCAAATTCTTTTTTAGCATCCCTTATTGTCTTCTTGCATTTCTTTTGCCAGAGTTTGTGTTCTTTTTTATTTTCTTCATTCGGACAACACTTCCATTTTCTGAAGGAAGACTTTTTGCCTCTAAGAGCTTCCTTGACTTTGCTCGTTAACCATGCTGGCATCTTCTTGGCCCTGGCGGTACCTTTTCTGATCTGCAGTATGCATTCCAGTTGAGCTTCTAATATAGTGTTTTTAAACAATTTCCAAGCATTTTTTTAGTGACGTGACCCTCTGGACTTTGTTTTTCAGCTTTCTTTTTCCCAATCCCCTCATTTTTGTGAAGTTTCCTCTTTTGAAGTCAAATGTGACCGTGTTGGATTTTCTTGGCAATTGGCCATTTACATGTATGTTTAATTTAATAGCACTATGGTCACTGCTCCCAATCTGTTCGACAACACTTACATCTCACACCAGGTCCTGGTGTTCTCCATGCCTGAGGACTGGAAAGTGGCAAATGTAACACCAATATTCAAAAAGGGATCCAGAGGGGATCCCGGAAATTACAGGCCAGTTAGCTTAACTTCTGTCCCTGGAAAACTGGTAGAAAGTATTATTAAAGCTAGATTAACTAAGCACATAGAAGAACAAGCCTTGCTGAAGCAGAGCCAGCATGGCTTCTGCAAGGGAAAGTCCTGTCTCAGTAACCTATTAGAATTCTTTGAGAGTGTCAACAAGCATATAGATAGAGGTGATCCAGTGGACATAGTGTACTTAGACTTTCAAAAAGCGTTTGACAAGGAACCTCACCAAAGACTTCCGAGGAAGCTTAGCAGTCATGGAATAAGAGGAGAGGTCCTCTTGTGGATAAGAAATTGGTTAAGAAGCAGAAAGCAGAGAGTAGGAATAAACAGACAGTTCTCCAAATGGAGGGCTGTAGAAAGTGGAGTTCCTCAAGGATTGGTATTGTGACCTGTAATTTTCAACTTGTTCATTAATGACCTAGAATTAGGAGTGAGCAGTGAAGTGGCCAAGTTCGCTGATGATACTAAATTGTTCAGGGTTGTTAAAACAAAAAAGGATTGCGAAGAGCTTCAAAAAGACCTCTCCAAACTGAGTGAATGGGTTGAAAAATGGCAAATGCAATTCAATATAAACAAGTGTAAAATTATGCATATTGGAGCAAAAAATCTGAATTTCACATATACGCTCATGGGGTCTGAACTGGCGGTGACCGACCAGGAGAGAGACCTCGGGGTTGTAGTGGACAGCATGATGAAAATGTCAACCCAGTGTGCGGCAGCTGTGAAAAAGGCAAATTCCATGCTAGGGATAATTAGGAAAGGTATTGAAAATACAACAGCCGATATCATAACGCCGTTGTATAAATCTATGGTGCGGCCGCATTTGGAATACTGTGTACAGTTCTGGTCGCCTCATCTCAAAAAGGATATTATAGAGTTGGAAAAGGTTCAGAAGATGGCAACCAGAATGATCAAGGGGATGGAGCGACTCCCTTACGAGGAAAGGTTGCAGCATTTGGGGCTTTTCAGTTTAGAGAAAAGGCGGGTCAGAGGAGACATGATAGAAGTGTATAAAATTATGCATGGCATTGAGAAAGTGGATAGAGAAAAGTTCTTCTCCCTCTCTCATAATACTAGAACTCGTGGACATTCAAAGAAGCTGAATGTTGGAAGATTCAGGACAGACAAAAGGAAGTACTTCTTTACTCAGCGCATAGTTAAACTATGGAATTTGCTCCCACAAGATGCAGTAATGGCCACCAGCTTGGATGGCTTTAAAAGAAGATTAGACAAATTCATGGAGGACAGGGCTATCAATGGCTACTAGCCATGATGGCTGTGCTCTGCCACCCTAGTCAGAGGCAGCATGCTTCTGAAAACCAGTTGCCGGAAGCCTCAGGAGGGGAGAGTGTCCTTGCACTCGGGTCCTGCTTTTGGGCTTCCCCCAGGCACCTGGTTGGCCACTGTGAGAACAGGATGCTGGACTAGATGGGCCACTGGCCTGATCCAGCAGGCTCTTCTTATGTTCTTAATGCAGAACACACCAAACAGAAAACATTGGTTAACCCCTCATGAAATCTTATTGGAATGCCCCATGTCCATCCCAGCTGCAACCACTTTTAGAGGGATAGGAAGCTCTCCTGGTTTACTGCACTAATCTTACCAAAGCATTGAGATCTATTTTCTCTCAGGTCCAAGAAGCTGCCCCTGCTGAATTGAATGTGCCTACACACCGGCTTCAGCCAGGAGACTGGATCCTGATCCGAGAGTTCCAGTGAAAGAACTGCCTCCAACCTCAGTGGAATGGGCCATACCAGGTACTTCTGACCATCTACACTGCAGTGGCTGAAAGGACAACCTGGATACATGCATCACATTGTCAAAAAGTGCAGTCGCCTCTTGAGAGCCTGATTTTCAGATCCAGACAGACCCCAGTGGAAGGACAGAGAAAAGGATACATCACCCTGGACTCATCATCGCTACGACCTAAGGAAAGGTCCGTGGAGTGCCAAAGGATATACTGCTCCCAGGTGGACCCCACCAGATTATAAAGAAAAGTTAGGCGATGAAACTGAAAAGTTGCCTGAGGAGACAAGCCAAACCAATACCTGATCAGAGCTAATGAGGTGGTACCCCTTTGGAAAGTCTGTCACTGAGCAAGACCTAGAGCTGCATGAACAGTCGAGTAGCCCATTGGACTCTTTTGGACCACCCCCCACTGGGGTGGGTGGGACTGGTGACAAAGAAGTGGAGGCTAACTGCAACACTTTTTATTATCATTGTAGTGGTACTATAGATCCTGTGGGATGTGGAGGTTTGGTCTGAATACTATGCAGTCATCTTGGTATGGTATACACAGAGTGGGGACAGAGCACATTTTTAAACCTGTTGGTAAATCTCACCAGGGGAATGAAATAAAAATTCCTGTTGGGTCTGTGTCCATACCCCACCTCATGAGAAAGGAGGCATTCCCTTGGTTGGGGTTCTGTTGAACTCAACTGGCCTCATCACAGATGCCTGGCTTAGACATGACACCTCCTTAAAGAGCCTTAATACTACCCAGTATGTAGTCCTGTCCAGAAGGGCAGGAGGAGAACTCTGTTTAAATTTCACTGTGACCCAGTTCGTTGGATGTAGCCAATGTAACTGGACCCTCCAACAAAGTAACAGTAAATGGAGCCTTGCAAATTCCACTGAAGAACTTCTTATGACAAGTAAATCTGAAATAAGGGAACAGTGGTGTGCAATTTTTGAACCCCACTGGCAATCATATTATAATGAAAGCTGTACCAAACAGAAGTCTACCTTGACCAGAGTTATGTATGGTTTAGCAGGAACAATCCAGAGCAGTACTTTTGTCCCACTTCTACATACCCTGCCAGGAAGGAGCCATAACTATTGGTGGATCTGTGGGCATAAGGCCTGGAAAAGCTTACCTGTCAATGCCACTGGTAGTTGCTACCTGGGGCTACTGGTTCCAGGAGTTAGGATGACTGAAACCTTCCCCCAGGGATGGGTCAGGAATTATAGAGCACCCCCAGGTCACAAGATTCAGGAGGCCTATAATGACCTGACTGCCCCTGCTGAAACCTGGCTATGAGGTTTCATACCCTTTTATGGAGCAGGGGTGAACCACATGGATATTTTGAGAATTTCTGCCCTATTTGAGAACTTTATGAATGAGACTGCAGGAGCCCCTACCATGGTCAACATTGAACTCCAACAGATAAGACAACTAGACCTGCAGAACCGCTTAGCTCTGGACTACCTCGTAGCATCTGAGAGGGGTCTGCGGCCCTGTAGGTCCCAAATGTTGCACCCAAATAGTTGACGGCTCGGTGAATATCACAAGGTCCATAGAGAATATTTACCACCTAGCTTCTAAGGTGCATGAGATTAGGGAAGAAGGCTGGCAATGGACTCCTGGGGACTGGTTTGGCGGGTTGCGTAATTGGATTAAGTCTGCTATCCTTGTATGGTGTTGGGAGTCTTATTTTTATTTGCTTTATATATTTTGATAAATTGTGTGATGTTTTCTATTAAATGTACTATGCAGAAGGCAACACAGATGCTGACCCCAGCTGAAGTAAAGCAAAAGTAAGCGGAATTTGAACGATAAAGGAAACGGAGAAGAGGTGCTAGCCATGATGCAAATTGAAGTGGACTTGAAGAAAGTCCCAAATGGGGGAATGATATGGATTCTGAGTGATATGGATTCTGAGTGATGTGTATTCAGGACACCGTGACTCTTCGTTATGCAAGCAACACCCCATACACAATAGCTGTTGCATTTAGAGGCAGAGACACTTAGATGAACTGAGCATGCGTAAAGGCTTGAGTCTTGCGAGCACTTGCAGGGAAATGCAATACTGCCTAGACAAAGAATTTGCGGGGTCAGTAAATGATTGGCCAGAGCTATTGCTAGGGCTATGATGCATGTAACAGTATATAAGCTTATGCCTGACTGCCATTTTACAGCTGGGTTCTGTACTGTGCTCCAGCATAGTGCATTGCTGAATAAATGACCTTAAACCAGGCTTTGGCTTCCTTATTGAGTCTCCTCCAAAAGAAATCCAGTTGTAAATTCCACGACATGCACAACCTATACTCTGGACAAGAGAATACTGTATGGACAGAATATGGAGAATTCCCAGTCAGAAAGGGTGTGAGACAGGAGTGTATTTTGTCACCCTACTTGTATAATCTAAACACAGAACATATCATAAGGAAAGCGGGATTGGACCAAGATGAAGGAGGTGTGAAAATTGGAGGGAGAAATATCAATAATTTAAGATATGCCGACAATACCATACTACTAAGGCTAGGACTGGGGAGGGCAGCTATGAGAGAACTAGAAAAGGTCCTCAAATGCAAAGATGTATCACTGAACACTAAAGTCAGGATCATTCAAACCATGGTATTCACGATCTCTATGTATGGATGTGAAAGTTGGACAGTCAAAAAAGTGAATAAGAGAAAAATCAATTTACTTGAAATGTGGTGTTGGAGAGCTTTGCGCACCATGGATTGCGAAAAAGACAAATAATTGGGTGTTAGAACAAATTAAACGCGAACTATCACTAGAAGCTAAAATGATGAAACTGAGGTTACCATAATTTGTACACATACTGAGAAGACCTGATTCACTAGAAAAGACAATAATGCTGGGAAAAACAGAAGGGAGTAGAAAAAGAGGAAGACCAAACAAGAGATGGATTGATTCTGTAAATGAAGCCACAGACCTGAACTTAGATTTGTACAGGGTGGTTCACGACAGATGCTATTGGAGGTTGCTGAGTCATAGGGTCGCTATAAGTCATGATCAACTTGAAGACACATAACAACAACAATAGGTGCGTTCTTAAACTACAAGGTTTTCTGCCTATAAGTGAATTTAAATACATTTCTCCATATAAGACTAACATTAGATACAACCCATTGTCATGGGACACAGCCCAGTGTCCTGTTCCTTGAGCTATCCCTCTAATGCTCCGGCCAACCTCTGCCAAAGGCCAAACAAAACCATAAAACATTATTTGTGTGGCTTATGTGCAGTTCTGTCAGAGCAATGTTTGTGTCAACATCTGCTGAAAGACCAGCCATTCGTTTTATTTATTTAATACCTTTATTTCTCCCCCTTCAGTGATGTTTCTGGGTTACACAACAGCCACGACAGTGGGGCTGTGCACCAGAGTCAGCCAAAGGCCAAGCGCCAAACCAAATAGGGAGGGTTGAGGCAGACCTGGACTTTGACCAAATCAGCTTGAAAAAGAAACAGATCACCCTGGGTTGGGACTGCCTATTCCTGAGACTGTATTATTTTTAATAGTGAATTTTAAATTATTGTAACCCAGCCTGGTACTGCTGGTCAAGGGAGAGTAAAACATTTACTACTACTACTACTACTACTACTACTACTACTACTACTACAACTACTACTACTACAAGTAAGCAGCAGGGCTGGCCGGTGAGTGGGTAGTAAAAAAGTGTTATAAAGAGAGGGAGAAAACCCTTTCTCTATCTGCTTTCCCCATATCATGCATAATTTATACACCTCTCTCATGTATTTTCTATCAACCAAAAAGAGTTGATTCATCCCCTTGATCAGTTTGGTTGCCTCTTTCTGACCCTTTTCCAGCGGTACACTATCCTATTTTAGGTGCAGCAATGACATTCCTGCCTTGTGCGGGGGCCTGTTTGCCACCCCCCTTTTTATTAAGAAGACTCGAGATTGTTCCCAAAGGATTGGGGGGAAAGGTCAGGTGGGGCCTAATGGCCAATCTGATGGAGGGATGAGTGGGTTTAAAAGCCTGTTCTTCCCTCAAACTTGCCTCTCTTTTGCCTTGGGGCACCTACCCTCCTTTCCTTGTCAGTTTGGGCTTTGCTAGTCGCCAGATGGGGCTGAGTAGGAATCCCTTTTGTTTTGCCTATTCCATACTGCAGGGGTTGATTCAATTGGCCTTGGGTGTGTGTGGTTTACTTGCTTTGGCTGGCATGGAATTCAGGCAGGTGAGGAAGGTGGAGGTAAACAGCAGGAGACTGAGGCATTTTGGATAAAGGGCACTCTCTAGGGAACTACCAGTACTGATTGCCTGGTGGAGATCTGGGAGGGTGTCCTTGTGGGCCCAACTTGCGCATCATGGTGAACACCTGTACAGAGGGGCCAGGTTGCAGAGGTTGGATCCACATACTTGGCTCTACTAGCAAGGAGGGACAAGTTCTCCCCCATCCTTGGCTGGGGAGTCACAGTCAGCGGTGACTGACATGCCCAGGGAACAGGAGGGAATTCTCCCTACCAGTTAGGTTTATCCTCACCTGCCCGAAAAATTTTCAGTCTGGTAAATTGGCTGAAATTGGTTGAAGTTTTAATAGTTATTATATTTTAATAAATATAACATTATTCCATATCTGTGTCACAAGTCTTCTTTTGGTGTGGTAGCAATGAGAACTGTACACAGTGTTCTAAGTGCTCACAGTTGCAACATAGATTTTCATAATATCTCTATGACACTGGTAGTTTCAGAACCCTAGCATGGTATTTGCCTTTTTTCACAGCTGCCAGATACTGGGTCGACATCTTCACTGAGCTATCCACTATAACTTCAAAGTCTCATTCTTGGTCAGACACCACCAGTTCAGAGCCCATGAGTGTAAATGTGAAATTAAGATTTTTGGGGAGCCCCATGTGTATCAGTTTATACATCTTGACACTAAATTGCATTTGCCATTTTGATGCCTATTCACATCGCTTGGAGAGATCCTTTTGGAGAGCTTCAAAATATCTTTGTGTTTTCACCACCCTGAACAATATGGTTTCATTTTTTTAATATACAAGTTATTGCAGAAGTGTAGAGAACTCAATTTAAGATTAGAAAACCAGAATAGAGACAACCAAACTGGACACATCCTTCCACCCTAATGATATGTGTAGCAGGAGTCAGAGAAACTGAAGAGCAAGTGAAGGACTATTAGTCACAGGAGAGCTCATGACTAGGGTTACCAGTTCTCCGGCATCCTGGCGGAGATTCCGGCTTCACACTTGCTTTCCTGACCTCCAGCCAGAATCGCCCCCATGTCCCTGAATCTCTGGCTTTTGCCCAGCTAGGCTACGAGGGAGGAGGTGGAACAGTGGAGGTGAGTGATGATGTGTGTGTGTATACCTTCTTGTCCGCCACCCTTTCTGGCTACTTCCTCCATCTGTGCTTGGTGAGCCTCAATGGTTGCTAGCTGAGAGGGTGTGTGTGTGTGTGCTTGCATTGAGCAGGAGAAGAATCTGCTTCCCCCACCCTTTGTGGCTACTTGCTCCGTCTGTGCTTGGTAAGCCTGGATGGCACGCAAAGCAGCTGAGTGGTGGCCTCTGTCTTCCTCCCCTCCCCTCCTCCCTTAGGCAGGCAAGCCCTGCAAGTGCCTTAGTTGCTGGAAGGGGATGTTTGTTCCAAATAGTTCCTTTCTTCCAAAGTAAACCCATTTCAAACCATCCATGCACCCCATAAGCAATTTTGTGATAGTGCATAGAGGTTTGTGCAGAATTAATTAATTATCATCATTATTAATATTTTTAAAATAATGTTTTTTAAGGAAAAGACAATTACAAAGTAGTACTAAAATAATAATATATAAGAAAAGGGAAAGAGAAAAAATGCTTTACACACATCATTCAACTTTATTACTAATTATAGATATAGATATATTGATTCATGATTCATTAGAAAAGACAATAATGATGGGAAAAACAGAAGGAAGTAGAAAAAGAGGAAGGCCAAATAAGAAATGGATTGATTCCATAAAGGAAGTCACAGACCTGAACTTACAAGATCTGAACTGGGTTCCATACTTTCTGCAAAAACAACACCAGGAGCAGACTGCGGTACAGATCATGAACTGGTCGTATCGAAAATCAGAGTAAAGCTAAAGAAGAAGAACAAAGCAATCATAATGCCAAAATACTATTTAAATAACATCCCAGAAGTATATAAATATCCAATAAGGAACAGATTTGAGGCTTAAAACTTAGTTGACAGAGAACCAGAAGAACTATGGAGTGAAGTCAGAGACATTATCAAGGAAGAATGCAAAAAGACAATACCTCTAGTTAAAAAGAGAGAAAGACCTCAATGGATGACTGAAGAAACTCTTAAAATGGTTAAAGAGAGAAGGAAAGCAAAAGCAAAAGGAGATAGAAACACAGTTAGAAGCCTAAATGCAACAATACAGCAACTAGTACGACTAGTACGTATAGACAAAGAAAACTATTATGATAGTTACTGTATAGAAATAGAAAAGGACAACAAAAAGGGAAGAACAAGAACCCTATTCCAAAATATTAGAGAAATTAAAGGGAAATTTAAACCACAAGTAGGGATGTTGAATAATCAACAGGGGAACACACTGACTGACCGAGATGAAATAAAAGGAAGATGGAAGCAATATACTGAAGAACTCTATAAAAAAGATGACAGGATGACAGATTCATTCATGGAGGAACCATATGATGAAGAACCAGAAATTTTAGAATGTGAGGTAAAAGTTGCTCTTAAAATACTTGGAAGAAACAAATCACCAGGAACAAATGGCATACCAATGGAGTTGTTACAAGCTACTGAGACTGAATCTGTCCACATTTTGACAAAAATCTGTCAAGAAATATGGAAAACTAAACAATGGCCCACAGACTGGAAGCGTTCAATATATATCCCAATTCCAAAGAAAGGGGATCCCAGGGAATGCAGTAATTATGGAACTATTGCCTTAATATCCCATGCAAATAAAGTAATGCTCAAGATTCTACAACAAAGCCTCTTACCATATATGGAGCAAGAAATGCCAGTCGTCCAAGCTGGATTTAGAAAGGGAAGAGGCACCAGAGATCATATCGCAAACATACGTTGGATAATGGAACAGAGCAAGGAATTTCAGAAGAAAATTACCCTGTGCTTTATAGATTACAGCAAAGCCTTTGACTGTGTAGATCATGAAAAACTATGGAATGCTTTAAAAGAAATAGGGGTGCCATAGCATCTGATTGTCCTGATGCACAACCTATACTCTGGACAAGAGGCTACTGTAAGGACAGAATATGGAGAAACCCATTGGTTTCCGATCGGAAAGAGTGTGAGACAGGGGTGTATTTTATCACCCTATTTGTTTAAACTGTACGCAAAACATATCGTACGGAAAGCAGGAGTGGACCAAGATAAAGGAGGTGCAAAAATTGGAGGGAGAAATATCAATAATTTAAGATATATAGACGATACCATACTATTAGCAGAAACTCGTAATGATTTGAAACGAATGCTGATGAAAGTTAAAGAGGAAAGCACAAAAGCAGGACTACAGCTGAACATCAAAAAGACTAAAGTAATGACAACAGAAGATTTATGTAACTTTAAAGATGACAATGAGGACACTGAATTTGTCAAGGATTATCAATACCTCAGCACAGTCATCAACCAAAATGGACACAATAGTCAAGAAATCAGAGGGCTAGCACTGGAAAGGGTAGCTATGGGGGAACTAGAAAAGGTCCTCAAATGTATCACTGAACACCAAAGTCAGGATCATTCCAGATTTCTATGTATGGATGTGAAAGTTGGACAGTGAAAAAAGCGGATAAGAGAAAAATCAAGTCATTTGAAATGTGGTGTTGGAGGAGAGCTTTGCGCATACCATGGACTGCAAAAAAGACCAATAATTGGGTGTTAGAACAAATTAAATGCGAACTATCACTAGAAGCTAAAATGATGAAACTGAAATTATCATACTTTGGACACATCATGAGAAGACCTGATTCACTAGAAAAGACAATAATGCTGCGAAAAACAGAAGGGAGTAGAAAAAGAGGAATGCCAAACAAGAGATCGATTGATTCCATCAAGGAAGCCACAGATCTGAACTTACAAGATCTGAACAGGGTGGTTCATGATAGATACTCTTGGAGGTTACTGATTTATAGGGTTGCCATAAGTTGTTATCGACTTGAAGGCACATAACAACAAGAAGAACAATGCTGTTGGACTACGACCTGGGAGATCAGGGTTCGAATCCCCACACAGCCATGAAGCTTACTGGGTGAACTTGGGCCAGTCACTGCCTCTCAGCCTCAGAGGAAGGCAATGGTAAAACCACCTCTGAATATCGTTTACCATGAAAACCTTATTCATAGGGTCGCCATAAGTCGGGATTGACTTGAAGGCAGTCCATTTCCATTTTCCATCCATGCTCCCTATGACGGTGAGAAGGAATGACCTTGTCACTTCAGCTGGACCTGGGAACACCTTCTTTTAGGTAAGATTTCTATCTTAATTTCCAATCAGAGAATTTTTTTTAATTGTATGCTCCAAGCAGCTGTGATGCTTAATGACATCACTAGGGTCCATTCCCGTGATGTCACTACGGCCAACCCCATGGTGTCACTGTGGCCAGCCGCCATGATGTCACTAGGGTCCACCCCATGACATCACTAGGATCCACCCCATGATGTCACTAGGACCCGCCCCTATTTTCTCAGGTTTTTGGATGATTCCAACCTGGCTACCCTACTCATGATGGAGTTGTCTGGGGTTGGCTAGCAAAGCCTTCTCTTAAGAGAGCACTTCTGGGGTGCTTGGCAATCTTTGTAAGCAATACTTCCAGTAGCTTGGGATGACAAAGAGATACATTCTCTCCCAATCATGCTGAGGACAAGCGGAAGAGCAAAGCTGGGGGAAGTACCTTTAGGCTGTGCTTGAGAACAACCACGAAAGAGTGTATCTCTTTGCGAGCCGAAGGCCTTGGAGCTGAGACCAAGCCAGCAACTCAGAGCAAATATCAGAATTTATTGGTGAGCGTCCGAGTCCTCTGGCAAATGGTTCCTTGACTTATATTGGGTTTATTGCTTTTCACATGGAAAAGAAATGAGGGGGACTGGGAGGGGTGCAGAATTAAGGGGGAGCATCCCTGTCCATAAAGCTGTTTTTTACACATAGTCATTGTGGGCAATGCTGTGAAATCTCTCCCAAAGGAGAAAGTGGAGAAGCAAATTTATTTATTTATTATTTATTTATTTAAACTATTTCTATCCCACCCTTCTACCCTATAACAGGGCACTCAGGGCGGCTTATAAAAATAAAATCAAACATGTACATAATAAAATTGTAAACAGTAATATCACAAAAACATTAAAATAAATTTAAAATACATATATATACATATATATGGGGATTGGTACTAAAGGGGCTACAAAGGTAAAATTTAACACAGAAGGCATAAAATCAGTGTCAGGCTCTACCTTCAATACCTCCCAAAAGCTCTCTGGAACAAGATCGTTTTCAGAAGTCTCCGGAAAACCAACAGGGAGGGAGCAGAGCGGACTTCTTGAGGTGGGGTATTCCAAAGCTTGGGGGCCACAACTGAAAAAGCTCTCTCCTGCGTGCCTGTCAGTCTAACATCTTTCACTCCAGGCACGCAGAGGAGACCAGAGGCAGATTATCTTAAATCCCGGACAGGTACATATGGACATAAGCAGTCCCTCAGGGACATCGGTCCAAGGCCGTTTAGGGCTTTAAAGGTCAGAACCAGCACTTTGAATTGGGCCCCAAAACAAATTGGGAGCCAGTGGAGTCGATAAAACATAGGGGTAATATGTTCCCTGCGCCATGCTCCAGTTAACATTCTGGCTGCTGCATTTTGGACCAACTGCAATTTCCGAACCGTTTTCAAAAGCAGCAACTTTAATCACCAGTTGTTGATGTTTACAACCAACAATGCCCTCACTTTCCTTATTGCTGAGTGTGTGTGTATGTGTGTTTGTGAAGGGGAGGGTGCTGTATTCTCAGTCAGACCAGTGGTCCACCAAGGTCAGTAGCAGTGTCTACACTGACTGGCTGCAGCTCTCCAGGGTTCCAGAGAGGAGACACTCCCAGTCCCTAAATAGAGAGCCCAGGGAGAGAACCAGGGACCTTCTGCATGCAAAGCAAAACTTCTACCAAGAGGAGGAGGCATTCCCAGCACAAGTGCTTTGGGGGGGGGAGATATGCATATACTGTAGATGCTTCCTGCTTAATATGTTAAATGGGTCTTTGGTAAAAGTTTTTTTTAAAAGACTGGGGTGTTCCCTGGAAATCGTGAATCTGGATTAAAAAGCAGGACAAATACAGGCTAGCTGCTTGATGACAACAACTCTAACGATTAACTCTCCCATTTCATAACTTATAGGTCACTCACATGCACTACAGCAAAAAGGAGGGCACTCAGGAGCACCCGTCTCAATGGCTCTACACATCTCGGCATTCCATAGTGTGACATGAGCCACAACAGGAGGAGCAGCCATCTCATCCAGAAAATCCCCTGGAGAATTCAGGAATCGGGGGACGCAGCTGGCTTAACACAGAGACATGCAGCCCATCTGTCCAGATCTTTGTTATACACTCCAGGGTGGCCCTCTCATGCATGATCATACCATGTGTGATGGATGGTTTATTCTGGGCAGATCTATCTTATCAACATCAGAGAAGGGGATCAGTTGACTGGCATCCCCAGATTCCAAAATTCTAGAAAAGAAGATGATGAAGCAAGAGCACTGATGTAGCTAGCTCTCCTCTTTCCCTCTGCGTACCTTTGTTCACCTCCTTACCACCCTCTACCTACCACCATGGGGATGGCACCCACACCCTTCACCCCCATTTCCTTGGCCTGGAAGCATAGCTCCCTTGGCCTGCCTCTTATAACACACTAGGAGAGCAGATAGTACTCAATAAAAGTAACCATCACTGCCACGGGTCTAAGGATAGAGAGACCACTGACAGAGAAAGCTCTCTACATAAGGAATAAGATGGTCTTTCAGGTATTCTGGTCCCAAGCTGTATAAAGCTTTGTACACCAAGAAAAGATGTAGTCAACATTTCTGATATACCCTGATGAGGCCTTTTTTATTGTGTTGACCAATGTTGACCAATTCCCATAAATGTGTATTATAGAGTTTATTATAGAGCAGCTCTCTTTCTTAGGTCTCTCTCACACCTCTTTGGTAGATTGCCCGCTTCTCTCATCACTCCTTCCCTCAACCCCTTTGTCATTGTCTTCTTCTCATTCCTTCAGCTGCCAGTATCTTCCCCTTCTTTCGCTTCATCCACTTCAAGCTCTTCCTTCTTCCTCTCAGCTGTAGCCAACTGTAAAGAAATATGGAGTAAGGGAGTTCATGTTTTAAATCAGGGGATCCCAGATGGTAGTCTATGGACACCAGTGGTCTATGAGCTTCATTCAGGTCATCTGTGATGTGTCTTTGAAGAGGACAGTTACCGCTTGAATTATATGGAATTCCATGGAATTCAAATGTAATACATTAAAATTGTAATACATTAAAATACAACAGAAAGGAGCAAATGCAATTAAAGATATTTAGTACTGTGCATAACAATTACTACATCAGGAAGGAAAAACATTAAGTGGTCCACCAAGACCCTCAGCAATTTTCAAGTTTATTATAGAGCAGGGCAAATTTACACAGAGGGGAAGAGTGGGGCTAGCTACATCAAAGCTCTTGCTCAGTCTTCTTCACTTCCTGAATTTCAGATTCTGGAGATGCCAGTGAAACAATCCCCTTTTCTGGTGTTGATAAAAATCAGGTCTGCTCAGAACAGTGGAGGCTCCTCAATAAGGTCAGGTGGAGCACTGCCATACCCGAACCACCCTAAACTTTCAAACGTGAAGCCCAGCCGCTTCTCTGTTCCTTACATTCATATTCTGTAAAGTACCTGACATTTAGAAACACTCTGTTCATCTTCTGTTCTGGCCAATCTCTGGATAGTACAGCCAATCACAATCAATGTTATGGTCCCACACCTGTCTCCAAGGGTATATTTCTAGTAGGAAGGACTTAAGGAGGAGCGGGGTCACCTCAGCACCTCAATTTTGAATTTATTTCACATAGAATAAGCTCTAACCAATCAGGAGGAGTCCCTCAGAAATGCATTGGACGTTCCATAGCATTAGGGCAGGATTAGGAAGAGCCTCCCCAATGCATTTCAGTCTGAGCCAATCAGATGGATGCATTTGCAATCTACATTGGCTCCTCTGAGTTTGCTTTGCTATTCCCTTGCTTTTACAAGCAGCAGACTAGAGCAGGAATCACGACTCTTCCTCTACAGCCAGCCTTTGAAAGTAGCAACACTATTTCTGTGTGACCTCAGTTCAGTATTTGATTGTGCAGAGTAGGTGGGTGGAGGGATGTGCTTGCACAGGGAGCAAGGGAAAAACCCAGTGGTGTGTGGGGTAGGCGTTAGCCCTTGCTCTGATGGGCCTTCTATTGGCTGTGGGGGGGAGGGAGAGGTGGAGGATGGCAGTGATGGTGGCCTTGGCCCTGCCTCTGATAGGCCTTTTGCTGACCATTGGAGAGGAAGGGACAGGAGGGGAAAGCAGGAGCCAAATGGATCGCTCTGTGTGTGTGTCACCAGACGTAGCTTGAAGGAAAAGAGTGGCCACTATGCTGCCTGACTGTGTGTATGTAGGCAGGCAGAAGGAGACAGCTGTTAAAAATGTTCTAGCGTTGTTCATGGCTGAACAGAGATCTTCTAGTCCAATGCTCTAATCATTGTGTTTATAAATATAAAAATGCTCATTTTGCTTTATCTATAATTTTATGGTCTTGTATGGACCACTTCTAAACCAAAGTAAGGCACTTTTTCAGTTTCTTTAGGTTTTGTTTGCAGAGCTCCCTCGGCCCACCTCTCATAACACACTAGGGGAGAAACAACACTCAAGCAAATGACATGTCAGTGGACCTCATACTAGGAGATACCCACAATATAACTTTATCAGACACAACCCCACATCCCTTGCTCTGGTCTCCCAAGCAGGGCACAGTACCATGTTGGGTCAGTGGGTCCCTCTCACTCTAGTAGAATGATGTACTACCTCTGTCTCTCACCACTCCAGACCAACCCCAGTCTCTCACCCTGGAAATGGTGAGGCTGAACATGTGCCCAGTCTTTCCTCTTCACAATATGTAAACCCATGAAAGAGTCACTAGTGACAAGCCGAATGGGTTTGTGCTTCCTGAAAGGAACCAGGAAACAATAAAAGTAACGTATACTGCCACTAGTCTAAGGATACAGGGACCACTAACTGAGAAGGTTCTGTACAACTATTATTTAAAGAAAACATATGTTGGTTTCTAAAGTACAGTCTGTCTGATGCTCTAAGCAATCCTACTGTCTTGAAACACACATTAGCCCCATGCAGTGAATCCTCACTCTAGGGGAGAGTAGGCTATGCGGACTTAGGACTACTGTAGTCCACAAATGCAACTCCTAATCAATATCAGTTCTCCTTGGATCTGTTTAATGTTTAATGGAGAGCACACATTTCTCAACAGTGCCCTGACATATATAAATGACCGCTCAATGCAAGGACCTTGCCCTACTTCAGAGTCACCTCTAAATTTAACGTAAGTATCAAATTAGCTTGTTCTGACACTGCAATTATAGAGATCTGCCTGTGTTTGGTGTCCTTGGGTAAAGTAAGATCCTGGGCTTCTCTGGGAGGATGGGCAGGATATAAATGATGATGATGATGATGTAGTCAACACTTCTGATTTACCAGGATGACCCTTTTTTTGTTGTGTAGACAAATCTCTACAAATTATTCCCATAAGTATGTACTAATGAGTGTATTATAGAGCAGCTCTATTTCTTATGTCTGTCCCACAACTCTTTGGTAGATTGCCTGCTTCATCCATCACTTCTTCCCTTGACCCCTTTGCCATTGTGTTCTCATTCCTTCAGACACCAGTATCTTCCTCTTCTTCCGCTTCATCTTCTTCAGGCTCTTCCTTCTGCCCCTCAGCTGTGGCCAACTGTAAAGTGAGGGAAATATGGAGTAAGGGGGTGTATGCTTTAAATCAGGGGTTCCCAACCTATAGTCCATGGACCACCAGTGGTCCACAAGCTTCATTCAGGTCATCTGTGATTTGTGTGTGAAGAAGACAGTTACCATTTAAATTATATGGAATTCCATGGAATTCAAATTTTAATACATTAAAATGCAACATCAGTAAGGCACAATACACATGCACTTAAAGATATTTAGCACTGTTTTAAATCAGGGGTTCCCAATCTATAGTCCATGGACCACAGTGGTCCACAAGCTTCATTCAGGTCATCTGAGATGTGTCTGTGAAGAGGACAGTTACCATTTGAATTATATGGAATTCCAACTGTAATACATTAAGTACAATTTCAGAAAGGAGCATAGAATCATAGAATAGTAGAGTTGGAAGGGGCCTACAAGGCCATCGAGTCCAACCCCCTGCTCAATGCAGGAATCCAAATCAAAGCATTCCCGACAGATGGCTGTTCAGCTGCCTCTTGAATGCCTCCAGTGTCGGAGAGCCCACTACCTCTTTAGGTAATTGGTTGCATTGTCATATGGCTCTAACAGTTAGGAGGTTTTTCCTGATGTCCAGTCAAAATCTGGCTTCCTACAACTTGAGCCCATTATTCCATGTTCTGCACTCTGGGACGATCAAGAAGAGATCCCGGCCCTCCTGTATGTGACAACCTTTCATGTACTTGAAGAGTGCTATCATATCTCCTCTCAGTCTTCTCTTCTCCAGGCTAAACATGCCCAGTTCTTTCAGTGTCTCCTCATAGGGCTTTGTTTCCAGTCGCCTGATCATCTTTGTAGCCCTTCTCTGAACCTGTTCTAGTTTGTCTGCATCCTTCTTGAAGTGTGGAGACCAGAACTGGACGCAGTATTCAAGATGAGGCCTAACCAGTGCTGAATATAGGGGAACTAATACTTCAAGCAATTTGGAAACTATACTTCTGTTAACACAGCCTAATATAGCATTTGCCTTTTTGCAGCCACATCACACTGTTCGCTCATATTCAGCTTGGAATCAACGTCAATTCCAAGATCCTTCTCACATGTCGTACTGCTGAGCCAAGTATCCCCCATCTTATAACTGTGCATTTGGTTTCTTTTTCCTAAGTGTAGAACTTTGCATTTATCCCTGTTGAATTTCATTCTGTTGTGTTCAGCCCAATGCTCCAGTTTATCAAGGTCCCTTTGAATGTTGTTTCTGTCTTCCACAGTATTAGTTAAGCCTCCCAACTTTGTATCATCTGCAAATTTGATAAGCATGCTTTGTACCTCCTCCTCCAGGTCGTGAATAAAAATGTTAAAGAGCACTGGGCCCAGGACCAAGCCTTGTGGTACCGCACTCGTTACTTCTGCCCAGTTTGAGAAAGAACCGTTGATAAGCACTCTTTGAAAAACCATTAAGTAGTCTGCCAAGACCCTCAGCAATTTTCAAGTAGTCCATGCGGGGAAAAGTTTGGAAACCAATGTTTTGCCTTTGTTTTGCCAGATCTCTGGTAGCAATTTCAAATAAATAAATAAATAAATGACACTCCCCACACACACTCATTTTTCTGTGAATACCAGTTCAATCCTACACGTCTCTCCGCTGAAGTAAGTCCAACTGAGTGCGACAAGATTTACTCCCAGATAAATGCTTCCTATTGGGCTTAACAGTTGCATGGGGTGGGAAGGGGAAAGTCTCGGGATTTACTATAGGGTGGTGGCAAGGGGGTGGTTACCAGGACGAACAGGGGACAGAGTCCCTATAGTCTTAGTTATCTGGAGACACCCAGGAGTTCAACACAGCTGGGCCAAGACTTAAACACAAGCCAGTTACTTGCCTGTGAAGATGTTTTAGACTGAGAAACAGTTCCCTTTGAAAACCATCATGTATAAATTATACTTCATTTTGGGGCTATAACTGGTCACTACTACTGAGGTAAGAAATATTTTTCCCCAATCACATTAGGTTAGGTTTAGGATTTTCTTTCTTTCTTTATGTAACATAGCTTAATCAGCTGATCCATCAGGACTGTTTTAGAGGATCACTTTTCTTATTCAGTAACAAGGAGATATATTCTTCAGACGTGATTTCAGTTTCTGGCCTGTTTGTATTCAGAACTGAATTATTTTTTAAAATCAAGGGTGGATAAATGAACTTTTTAAAAAAAATAATAATAATCCATGTTTCATAGAGGGCTACTGACTTACGAGGTTTGAAGTTAAAACTTGCTTCCAAATCATGGTCATTTATTTATCACCAAACTGTTTAAAGAAGGGAACCAATATAGTATAATTTAAAATTGATATTTTTAAAAAATATATTGTTTCTTATGTTTAAAATTGCCTGGCAATTCTGATCTACAGGAATGTTGGACTTTAAGCTTACATTTTCTTTTTAATGGAGTCAGTGGCCCTCTAACAAACATTTGGAATTAAAGACTGTTTTTCTTTGTAAATAAAAACAGTTAATAATAATAATAATAATAATAATAATAATAATAATAATAATAATAATAATAATAATAATAATAATAAAATTAATTTCTGTGTCGCCTATCTGGCCAGAGGCCACTCTAGGCGACGTACAAAACAGTTAAAACACAATAAGATAAAATACAATAATACAATATAAAAACAATATAAGAACAATACAGCAGCAATATTAAAACAGGGTAGGAGGCATTTCAGTCTTAGCAATTAACCTTCCCCGGAGATCCCAAAGGCCTGTTGAAAGAGCCAGGTCTTTAAGGCTTTACAGAATGCATTTAGGGAAGAGGCATGCCGGAGATCTTGTGGGAGGGAGTTCCAGAGAGTGGGGGCCGCCATTGAGAATGCCCTCTCTCTTGTACTCGCGGGATTGAGAGAAGGCCTTGAGTGGCTGATCTTGTCGGGCGGCATAATTGGTGGCATTTAAGGCGCTCCGTAAGATAAACTGGGCCAGAACCATATAGGGCTTTAAAGGTTAATACCAACACCTTGAATTGGGCCCAGAAAACAACTGGAAGCCAGTGTAGATCGAACGACACTGGTGTGATGTGATCCCGGCGGCGACTATTCGTAAGTAGTCAAGCCGCCGCATTTTGTGTAAGTTGTAATTTCCGGACCGTTTTCAAGGGTAACCCCACGTAGAGCGCATTACAGTAGTCCAAACGAGAGGTGACCAGGGCGTGTACTACCAGTGGGAGCTGATGAGCAGGAAGGTAGGGTTGCAGCCTCCGTATGAGGTGTAGTTGATACCAGGCTGCCCGGCTCACTGCCGAAATCTGAGCCTCCATGGACAGCCTGGAGTCAAGTACAACCCCAAGGCTGCGGACCTGGTCCTTCAGGGGTAAACTCACCCCATTGAACATCAGGTCAACATCTCCCAACCCTCTTTTGTCCCCCACAAGTAGCACCTCGGTCTTATCGGGGTTCAGCTTCAGCTTGTTCCTTCCCATCCATCCACTCACGGATTCCAGGCACTTGGACAAGGTCTCCACAGCCAACTCTGGTGAAGATTTAAATGAAAGATAGAGCTGAGTGTCATCTGCATATTGGTGACACTGCAGCCCAAATCTCCTAATGATTGTCCCCAGCGGCTTCATATAAATGTTAAATAGCATGGGAGAGAGGATAGAACCCTGTGGCACACCACAATTGAGAGGCCAAGGGTCTGAAACCTCCTCCCCCAATGCTACTTGTTGGTACCTGTCGGAGAGAAAGGAACGGAACCACTGTAATACAGTGCCTCCAATTCCCCATCCCTCCAGGCGATGTAAACGGATACTATGGTCGACAGTATCAAAAGCCGCTGAGAGACCGAGGAGGACAAGAAAGGTGAATTCTCCCCTATCTAATGCCCTCCTCAGATCATCTACCAGAGCGACCAAGGCTGTTTCAGTTCCATGACCAGTCCTGAAACCCGATTGGTATGGATCCAAGTAATCCGTTTCATCCAAGTGTGTTGACAACTGGTTGGCCACCACTCGCTCAATGACCTTGCCCAAAAATGGTAAGTTCGAAATTGGGCGGAAGTTATTGAAAACTTGGGGATCCAAGAAGGGCTTCTTCAGAATGGGCTTTACAATTGCCTCCTTGAAGGCTGATGGCATCACACCCTCTTTCAAGGTTGCGTTTACCACCGCCTTGATCCCCTCGCCCAATTTCTCTCTGCAGCTCATAAGGAGCCACGATGGGCAAGGATCAGCTAGGCAAGTGGTTGGCTTCACAGATGAAAGCACCTTGTCCACATCCTCAGAAGGGAGAAGCTGAAACTGATCCCAACTTACCGGCATGCAACTGGTCAACTCTGGTTCATCCACTGTATCCACGGCGCACGGGATCGAGCTCCGTAAGTGTTCGATTTTGTCAGCGAAGTGCTTTGCTAATATATCACAGGAGGCCTTTGACTGTTCCAAGGGTTCCTGAGCAGCTGGACCGACCAGGCTTCGGACCACCTGGAACAGCCTCCTGGGACAGCACTCCGCAGACGCAATAGAGGCAGCAAAGAAAGCCTTATTTCCTGCCTTTATTGCCACTTGGTAGGCAGCTACTGCTGCTCTAACCTGTGTCCGGACATCTTCGGAGTGGGATTTCTGCCACCGGTGCTCTAGTCGTCTCACCTCCTGTCTCAAACTATGCAGCCGCGGTGTATACCATGGTGCCAGTTGAGTTCTATTCAGGGGGAGAGGACGTTTCGGAGCCACCCGGTCTAATGCCCTGGTGATCCCATCATTCCACTCCATCACCAGGGTTTTGACTGGGCGACCTTCAGCAGGTTCCAATTCCCCTAGCGCAGTCAGGAATCCATCCGGATCCATCAGGCGCCTGGGGTGGACCATTCTAATAGGTCCTTCACCCCTGCGGAGGGGGCATGGCATTGAGAAGTCCATGTTTACCAGGTAATGATCTGACCATGACACCGGGGTGGAATGAACCACTCCCAACTTCAGACCACTTCTCTCCTCTCCCAGGACAAACACAAGGTCGAGAGCATGACCGGCTACATGGGTGGGCCCAGTATTACTAAGGCGCAGTTCCCAGGAAGCCATGGTTTCCAGGAAATCCCGAGGGGCTCCTGTGAGAGTGGCCTCGGCATGCACGTTAAAGTCACCCAACACTAACAATTCTGGGGACAATGCCCGTACAGCCGAGACCACCTCCAGCACCTCGGCCAGGGAGTCTGCTGTGCAGCGGGGTGGGTGGTACACCAGCAGGATCCCTAAACTGCCCTTCGGGCCCAACCTCCAGTACATACAATCAACAAATTGAGTCCTATGGAGAGGAGGTCTGGCAAAAACCAAGGACTCTCGGTAGATGACTGCCACGCCCCCTCCCCGCCTTCCTACCCTCGGCTGCTGTGCATAACGGAAACCCGGTGGACACATGGCCTCAAGAATGGGAGCAGAGGCTTCGCCCAACCAAGTCTCCGTAATGCATGCCAGGTCTGCCCGCCCATCCAAGATCATATCATGAATGAGTAAGGTTTTCTGAGCCACAGACCTGGCATTACATAACAGCAGTCGAAGGTCGGTAGGAACCTTGCATCCCCCAGTTTTCGTCTGGTTCTGAGCAGACCTGGAACATGGGATGGATATAATGCATCTATCCCGTGTTCCCCTATTCCGGCATGGTCTGCCAATAGCACCCTTCCAGCGCCTGCCGCCCAAACTTCCTATAACTTGGCCCCCCACTTCCCTCCCTGGCTTGCACATGTCTCTATCCCTATCTGCCAGTCAACAGGTCACCCACCATAATAAATTTTTGTTCGGAGACCCGCCTCTGTACCCAATAACAGCTGTAATTAATTAAAATAAATTAATTTAAATTAAACTAAATCAATATAATTCACCCCACTTTCACATTCACATTCACACATTCATACACACTTCACGAACCAGCATCTGGGACAGATGGAACAGTATCAGGCACAGCTGGCTGAGTACCTGGGGCCCGGCCCTGCAAGGTGCCCACGTGCAGAGCAGGAGCCCAAGAAGGAGAGAGCAGAGATGTTATCCAAGCAGCAGCGCAGCAGCACAAGCAGGCAGATGGCTCTCCCTCCCTGGGCGGTGATGGTCCTCTTCCTCTTGCAGGCACTGGATCTAGTTGTAAAATAGATTTGGAAGTCACATTTTATAAATATGACAATTACGGAATATCATGTACAATACAAAAATATAATAAAATGTTTCAGTCTGGAGTGATTCTGTTCACTGAGCCAGTCATTTAGCCATCCCATCATCTAGGATTAGGGATGGGAGAGAAATATAGTTCCAAGCCTACTGAATTTGCACTTCCCAAAACAATGCACAGACTGAATGAAACATAGCTATCCTTCAAAATCCACATTTTTGTGACTTATGCAATGCAATTTTCCAAAGAAATGATGAGGACAAACAAAGTATGTATATTAGGAGAAAGTGTGCATAAAAATCCATATATTTGCAAATATAAAGTATAAAAATGAAACCTATCTCTGAGCTGTGAGGGGCTTCCAGGGGTCACAGTGCTTACTGAGAGTTTGCTTTCCTTGGAATGATAGTTGGTGGAGACTGTGGTGTCTTTAGGATATACGGTTTTATTTACACATATATACAACCTGAGCATTAAGATGGAGGGGCTCACAGCATTAAGACCCCAACAGAACTTGCTTCCCTGTTTGGCTTCTTGGGAAGGCTTCCCAGAGCCATAGCTCTGGATTCAGCCCAGAGACTGAGGCAATTCGAATACCCCCCTCCCTGTAGCAACGAGCTGAGAAAACTTTGTTTGTGACTCAGACACCAAAGAAGTCACCAAGGAGCAGAACAGACATCAGCTGCTTCCTGAAGCTTCTGCATAGAGCTGAGAACTTGCCTGCTGGAGCCAAATGTGTAGCTTCTAAACTGATCTGGCCACATAAATAGGGAAGTGAAACTCAGAGGTGGAGAGGAAGGAACCCAAAAGAGTAGCTGAAGCCTCAAACCACAGAGGCATGCAGGGCTGGGCGAGGCTGGTTATGGGTCCTTGATGGTGAAGGAAAAGCATTCAAGGCATGCTCAGAGGCATTCCCTAACATTACATCACATGCCCCAGGGGTGAACTCTAGACGTGGAGCACAGCATCATCCTGGTATGCTGCCTGTGCAGTGCTCCAAGGTGCATAGTTCTTCATGAGACGGAGAAATCGACGCCGGGGATGAGGCCTTACCTTCTGCTGTGGACTCTGCTGCGTTGTGCTGTGTTCCTGTTTCGGCCTGCGTCTTGCCGCTTGTTTCTGGGGCGGCCGGGTCTTCTGCCGTGGCGTGTGTGGGTCCAGGCTTGTCTGGAGGTCCTGTCTGCTGTTGCGCGCTGGCGTCGTCTCTGGTCGTCCCTGTCGCTGCTAGGCTGGGTCCTTCATTGTCGTTGTCACCGCTTCTGCTGTTGCTGTCGTTGTGTTCCGCGCTGCCGTTTCTGTGGGCTTTCCTTCCCCTGCTGCGGCTGGTCTGGCCGGGACGCGTTGGGAGCTCTTGTTGTTGCTGCGGCTGGATTGCGGGGGGTGCGGCTGGCCGTTGGACGGCCTGCTTCTCTCTCCGTTGCCGCGGCTGTGCCCACTGTGGCTGTCCCTGCTCTGTGCCTGTGGGGTGCGGCCGGGGCCACCGCCACGGTTTGCGCTTCAAACTGGGGCTTTTGCCCTTACCATCATTATCATCTGCCTGGCGGCGTTTGGTGAGAAGAAGGAAGGTTTCATCTACTTACATAGTGTTGGACGATGTTGGCTTAGCAGGTTGAATTGTATAGTGTGATTACAATTAAGTGTATGTTGTATGTAGGGTGTAAGTTGTGTATTGTATGTTGTATGTCGTATATTATGTGTTGTATGTTTGTTCTATATATATGTTGTTGTATGTATGTTGGTTGTATATTGTTTTCAAGAAGTGACTGGCAGCCCCCGGGGTGTAAGGGGTGGGTTTTTATTTTTATTTGTTTATCATTTAAGATAGGCCTGTCCAGCAGGCAAATAGGGATAGGGGCATGTGTAAACCAAGGAGGGATGGAACAGAGAAGGGGGGGGCAAGCTATACCAAGTTTGGGCGGCAGGTGCTGGATTGATGCTAGGGGCAGACCAAGTCAATTTAGAGGAACACGGGATAGATGCGTAATACCCATCCCATGCTCCAGGTCTGCCCAAAACCAGAAGTTAACTGGGGGAAGCAGGATTCCTACCGACCTTCGATTGCTGATGTGTAATGCCAGGTCTGTGACACAAAAAACATCTATAATCCATGACATGATATTGGATGAGTGCGCAGACCTGGTGTGTATCACGGAGACCTGGCTGGACGAGGCCTCAGCTCCCATCCTTAAGGCCATGTGTCCACCAGGTTTCTATTATGCACAGCAACCGAGGGTAGGTAAGTGGGGAGGGGGAGTGGCAGTCATCTACTGGGAGTCCTTGATTTTCACCAGGCCTCCGCTCTCAAGGACCAAGGTTGTTGATTGCATGTACTGGAGGTTGGGCCCGAAGGGCAGTTTGGGGATCTTGCTCGTGTACCGCCCGCCCCGCTGCACGGCAGATTCCCTGACCGAGGTGCTCGAGGTGGTCTCGGATGTACGAGCATTGACCCCAGAGCTTTTAGTACTGGGGGATTTCAACGTGCATGCTGAGGCCACTCTCATTGGAGCCCCTCGGGATTTCCTGGAAACCATGGCTTCCTGGGAACTGTACCTTAATAACACTGAGCCCACCTATGTAGCCGGTCATGCTCTCGACCTTGTATTTGTCCTGGGAGCGGTAGGAAGTGTTCTGAAGTTGGGGGGTTATTTCTTTTACCCCCTTGTCATGGTCAGATCACTATCTGGTGAATTTTGACGTCTCGATGCCACACTCCCTCCGCAGGGGTAAAGGACCTATTAGAATGGTCCGCCCCAGGCGCCTGATGGATCCAGAGGGATTCCTGACTGCGCTGGGGGAATTGGAACCTGCTGAAGGTCGCCCAGTCAAAACCCTGGTGATGGAGTGGAATGAGGGAATCACCAGGGCATTTGACCAGGTGGCTCCGAAATGTCCTCTCCCCCTGAATAGAACTCAGACAGCACCGTGGTATACACCGCGGTTGCATAGTCTGAGGCAGGAGGTGAGATGGCTAGAGCGCCGGTGGCGGAAATCCCGTTCTGAAGATGCTCGGACACAGGTTAGAGCAGCAGTAGCTGCCTACCAAGTGGCAATAAAGGCAGGAAATAAGGCTTTCTTTGCTGCCTCTATTGCGTCTGCGGAGTGCTGTCCCAGGAGGCTGTTCCAGGTGGTCCGAAGCCTGGTCGGTCCAGCTGCTCAGGAACCCTTGGAACACTCTAAGGCTTCCTGTGACAAATTGGCAAAGCACTTTGCTGATAAAGTCGAGCACCTGAAGAACTCGATTCCGTACGCTGTGTATGCAGTGGAGGATCCAGAGTTGACCAATTGCAGTCTGGTTCAGTGGGATCGGTTCCAGCCTCTTCCTTCTGAGGATGTGGACAAGGTGCTTTCAACGGTAAAGCCTACCACCTGTCTGATTGATCCTTGCCCGTCATGGTTTCTTATGAAATGTAGGGAGAAATTAGGCGAAAGGATCAGGGCGGTGGTAAATGCATCCTTGAAGGAGGGTGCATTGCCACCAGCCCTCAAGGAGGCAATTATAAAACCTATTTTAAAAAAGGCCTCCTTGGATCCCCAAGTCTTGAACAACTTTCGCCCCATTTCAAATTTGCCATTTTTGGGGAAGATCATTGAGCGAGTGGTGGCTGGCCAGTTGTCAGCACACTTGGATGAAACGGATTATTTGGATCCATACCAATAGGGTTTCAGGACTGGACATGGTACTGAAACAGCCTTGGTCGCTCTGGTGGATGATATGAGGAGGGCATTAGATAGGGGAGAATTCACCTTTCTTGTCCTCCTGGATCTCTCGGCGGCTTTTGATACCGTCGACCACGGTATCTTGTTAAATCGCCTGGAAGGATTGGGAATAGGAGGCACTGTTTTACAGTAGTTCCGTTCCTTTCTCTCTGACAGGCATCAACAGGTAGCATTGGGGAATATGGTTTCAGACCCTTGGCCCCTCACATGTGGAGTGCCACAGGGCTCTATCCTCTCTCCCATGCTATTTAACATCTATGTAAAACCGCTGGGAGCTATCATCAGGAGTTTTGGGCTGTGATGTCACCAATATGCTGATGACACGCAGCTCTATCTCTCCTTTAAATCTTCACCAGAGATGGCTGTGGAGACCTTGTCCAAGTGCCTGGAATCTGTGAGTGGGTGGATGGGAAGGAACAGACTGAAGCTCAATCCTGATAAGACCGAGGTGCTACTTGTGGGTGACGGGGAGGTTGGGTGCTGTTAACCTACAGTTTAATGGGGTAAGTTTACCCCTGAAAGATCAGGTCCGCAGCCTCGGGGTGGTTCTTGATTCCAGGCTGTCCATGGAGGCTCAGATTTCGGCAGTGAGCCGGGCAGCTTGGTACCAATTACATTTCATACGGAGGCTGCAACTCTACCTCCCTATTCATCAGCTCCCACTGGTGGTACACGCCCTGGTCACCTCTCGATTAGACGACTACAATGCGCTCTACGTGGGGTTACCCTTGAAAATGGTCCGGAAACTACAACTGGTACAGAATGCGGCAGCGCGGTTGCTTACAAACAGCCGACGCCGTGATCACATCACGCCAGTATTATTTCACCTACATTGGCTTCCAGTTGTTTTCCGGGCCCAATTCAAGGTGTTGGTATTAACCTTTAAACCCCTATACGGTCTCGGCCCAGTTTACCTGAAGGAGCGCCTCCAGTACCACAAATTAAGCCGCCCAACCAGATCAGCCACACAGGGCCTTCTCTCAGTCCCACCAACGAAAACAGCTAGGTTGGTAGGGACTAGAGAGAGGGCATTTTCAGTGGTGGCCCCCACTCTCTGGAACTCCCTCCCATTCGATCTTCGCCATGCCCCTTCCCTGGATACATTCCGCCGGGCCTTAAAAACTTGGCTCTTTGGACAGGCCTTTAGGATTTCCGGGGAGGGCTAATTTTTTGGGATACTTATTATCTATTGATTGCCCTAACTGATCTCATGCTGCTGTGATTAATGACTTCGTTGTATTTTATCTGTATTGTATTGTATTTTACTGAATTTTAGTTTGTACGTCGCCTAGAGTGGCTTCGGCCAGATAGGCGACACAAAAATTAAATTTTATTATTATTATTATTAAGCCTCTCTGTGTCTTTCCAGCTTCACACCATACTAACATAAAAATTACCTCTTGCCCCAAACAGGTGAAGGAGGGAGGGATACCCTTTTTTATGGCAAAACACTCCTTTCCTGCAAGTCTTCAGACATGTAAATCAGGTTCATCAACCAAACAGACAAAATGACAGGCTGAAAGGGGACCCATAGACATCATGCAAACTAAAACCCTAATCCTAATGAAGGGAAATTGTCTGTATATGTTACGGAATATGCATACAAAAAAACCTGATGGGTTTTTTTTGAAACTAACTTAGGTCCACTAATTTCACTGAGTAAAAGTGAGTTGAATATAACCCATGGTATAAAAAATGCAAATAAATAAGAAGTGGGCTCATCATGCATATTTGGGTTACCGGTGGGTCCCAGGTCTGAAAGACAGAAGACTACTGCAATGAAGCTTGTGCCATAACAAAACAGTTAGGCTGCAATCCTAAATTGAAATACCTGAATTTCATGGGACTTGTAAGCAGACATGGTTTGGATTGTGTTATAGTGCATTTTGCTGCAAGGGTCTGATACTTTTTTTTACCTATGGTAAAAAATCAGTCACATTATTTAAAAGAAGGGAAATGCCAAACACCTGCTTCCTGGTTAGAGATGGAGGTGAAAGTGGTTTCCTATACTGGTTATACTTATCACAGAGAAACTCAAACTTTCACACACAAAGAATCTTTTACCCCATATTCTCCTAAAAGAAAAGAAGGGGCTTTTGTTAATTGTCCTGGAAAGCCATATAAGATTTGAACAACTCACAAATGCATGTCAGAGCCCGGGGCTGGCACAAGGCATGACTGGGTCCTTGGGCACCAACCTGCCCTGGGTCTGTGGCGCCATAGCCCAATCCCCCATACAGGCGACACGGGGCTAATAAACCTACCCACGTATCCCACCTATCTCTCCCGTCCCTGTGAATGACGTGTGCAGAGAGAGCACATGCCTCCCATAAATCCAGATGGTGGTGGAGGCATCAGCCATCATGGTTGATGGCAGGCATGCGCGTGCAGCATGCATGTCATTCACAGGGATGGGAGAGGTAGGGGGGTTGTGCATGTGAGCTTATTGAAGTCCACATTGACTGTATTGGGGGGTGCATGGGAGCTCCCTCTCAACAATCCATGGCACGTTCAGGTGCCAACACTACCACGGGTCACAGAATGGGACCACTGCCCTCCCACCCTAAGGAGGAAGGCCTGACCTGTCTGCCCTCTGGCACCAGCCCTACTAGGGCTCTCCACTGTACAATCTCTAGAAATCAACCTACACAATTAAGCCTGCAGACAGAAGAAACAGCTCAAGCAACAAATAGAAATTGTTTGCTATGTTAATATGAGACAGATAGAATCATAATACAGACATCCTTCCTTATATCATTGTAATGAGAAATTCTGAACATGATTTTTTCTGTACAGGTTCTTCCCAGATGAACACAATGCCTCAGTTCTACCTGGGTTTACTTCTTGTTGGGCTCTGTGCTTTTGTCAACTGTCACCACGTCCCTGACCACCATGAGGACCACCACCTCCATCCTCCTGCTGAAGATCACAGTGATCCCATCTCTTCAAAGATAGCCTCAGGCAATACTGAGTTTGCCTTGAAATTCTACCACCAGCTTGTTTTAGAGGGTGCAGATACGAATGTTTTCTTCTCACCTCTGAGTATTTCCACTGCCTTGGCCTTGTTGTCACTGGGAGCTAAATGTACCACACTGAGTCAGCTTTTGTCAGGACTTGGCTTTAACCAGACTGAGATCAGTGAGCAGTAAATACATGAAGGATTCCATCATCTCCTCTGTCTGTTAAATCGCCCCAATGCTGAAATCCAGTTAAGCATTGGGAATGCCATTTTCACAGATGACCGAGTGAAACTCCTAAAGAAGTACTTGGATGATGTCCAACATTTTTATGAGACAGAGATTTTCCCTACTAACTTCAAGAATTCAACAGAAGCTGAGGGCCAGATCAATAGCTGCATAGAAAAGAAAACACACGGAAAATCGGTTGATGTTGTCAAGGGTCTTGACCCAGAGTCTGTAATGCTTCTTGTAAATTATATTTTCATGAAAGGTAAGTCAGATGTTGTTTTATACCTTGTTGTAACCTTCCTTTGCTTCTTCTTAAATGTTTGGTTTATGGCCTGGCTTTAAAGTGTGGTTCTCGGTGCAGATTTGTCACTGGAGAAAACCAGTGGGATACGGTTATCCCTGGATATAAACTATATCAGAAGGACAGGGAAGGATGTATTGGTGGTGGAGTCGCTCTATATGTGAAAGAAGGCATTGAATCCAGCAAGCTGGAAACGCCAAAAGAGGCAGACTCCTCTACAGAATCGTTGTGGGTGGTGATACCATGCCTCAGGAGGGATTTAATACTGGGAACAATCTATCTTCCCCCTGATCAAAATGCTCAGGGAGACCTGGAGATGAGATATGAAATTGAGGAAGCATCCAAACTAGGAAATGTGGTAGTAATGGGTGACTTCAACTACCTGGACATAGACTGGCCGCATATGTGTTCCAGTCATGACAAAGAAGGAAAATTTCTAGATATTCTAAATGACTATTCCCTAGACCAGCTGGTCATGGAACCGACCAGAGGGATGGCAACCCTGGACTTAATCCTCAGAGGGGACCGGGACCTGGTGCGAGATGTAAGTGTTGTTGAACCGATTGGGAGCAGTGACCACAGTGCTATTAAATTAAACATACATGTAACTGGCCAATTGCCAAGAAAATCCAACACAGTCACATTTGACTTCAAAAGAGGAAACTTCACAAAAATGAGGGGATTGGTAAAAAGAAAGCTGAAAAACAAAGTCCAGAGGGCCACGTCACTAAAAAAATGCTTGGAAATTGTTTAAAAACACTATATTAGAAGCTCAACTGGAATGCATACTGCAGATCAGAAAAGGTACTGCCAGGGCCAAGAAGATGCCAGCATGGTTAACGAGCAAAGTCAAGGAAGCTCTTAGAGGCAAAAAGTCTTCCTTCAGAAAATGGAAGTCTTGTCCGAATGAAGAAAATAAAAAAGAACACAAACTCTGGCAAAGAAATGCAAGAAGACAATAAGGGATGCTAAAAAAGAATGTGAGGAGCACATTGCTAAGAACATAAAAACCAACAACAAAAAATTCTATAAATACATTCAAAGCAGGAGACCATCTAGGGAGGTGATTGGACCCTTGGATGATAAGGGAGTCAAAGGTGTACTAAAGAACGATAAGGAGATTGCAGAAAAGCTAAATGAATTCTTTGCATCTGTCTTCACAGTGGCAGATATAGGGCAGATCCCTGAACCTGAACTAACATTTGCAGGAAGGGATTCTGAGGAACTGAGACAAATAGTGGTAACGAGAGAGGAAGTTCTAGGCTTAATGGACAATATAAAAACTGACAAATCACCGGGCCCGGATGGCATCCACCCAAGAGTTCTCAAAGAACTCAAATGTGAAATTGCTGATCTGCTAACTAAAATATGTAACTTGTCCCTCGGGTCCTCCTCCATGCCTGAGGACTGGAAAGTGGCAAATGTAACACCAATATTCAAAAAGGGATCCTTGGGGGATCCCGGAAATTACAGGCCAGTTAGCTTAACTTCTGTCCCTGGAAAACTGGTAGAAAGTATTATTAAAGCTAGATTAACTAAGCACATAGAAGAACAAGCCTTGCTGAAGCAGAGCCAGCATGGCTTCTGCAAGGGAAAGTCCTGTCTCAGGAACCTATTAGAATTCTTTGAGAGTGTCAACAAGCATATGGATAGAAGTGATCCAGTGGACATAGTGTACTTAGACTTTCAAAAAGCATTTGACAAGGTACCTCACCAAAGGCTTCTGAGGAAGCTTAGCAGTCATGGAATAAGAGGAGAGGTCCTCTTGTGGATAAGGAATTGGTTAAGAAGCAGAAAGCAGAGAGTAGGAATAAACGGACAGTTCTCCCAGTGGAGGGCTGTAGAAAGTGGAGTCCCTCAAGGATCAGTATTAGGACCTGTACTTTTCAACTTGTTCATTAATGACTTAGAATTAGGAGTGAGCAGTGAAGTGGCCAAGTTTGCTGATGATACGAAATTGTTCAGGGTTGTTAAAATAAAAAGGGATTGCGAAGAGCTCCAAAAAGACCTCTCCAAACTGAGTGAATGGGCAGAAAAATAGCAAATGCAATTCAATACGAACAAGTGTAAAATTTCACATATACGCTCATGGGGTCTGAACTGGCGGTGACCGACCAGGAGAGAGACCTCGGGGTTGTAGTGGACAGCACAATGAAAATGTCGACCCAGTGTGCGGCAGCTGTGAAAAAGGCAAATTCCATGCTAGTGATAATTAGGAAAGGTATTGAAAATAAAACAGCCGATATCATAATGCCGTTGTATAAATCTATGGTGCGGCCGCATTTGGAATACTGTGTACAGTTCTGGTCGCCTCATCTCAAAAAGGATATTATAGAGTTGGAAAAGGTTCAGAAGAGGGCAACCAGAATGATCAGGGCAATGGAGTGACTCCCTTACGAGGAACGGTTGCAGCATTTGGGGCTTTTTAGTTTAGAGAAAAGGCGGGTCAGAGGAGACATGATAGAAGTGTATAAAATTATGCATGGCATTGAGAAAGTGGATAGAGAGAAGTTCTTCTCCCTCTCTCATAATACTAGAACTCGTGGACATTCAAAGAAGCTGAATGTTGGCAGATTCAGGACAGACAAAAGGAAGTACTTCTTTACTTAGCGCATAGTTAAGCTATGGAATTTGCTCCCACAAGATGCAGTAATGGCCACCAGCTTGGATGGCTTTAAAAGAAGATTAGACAAATTCATGGAGGACAGGGCTATCAATGGCTACTAGCCATGATGGCTGTGCTGTGCCACCCTAGTCAGAGGCAGCATGCTTCTGAAAACCAGTTGCCGGAAGCCTCAGGAGGGGAGAGTGTTCTTGTACTCTGGTCCTGCTTGTGGGTTTCCCCGAGGCACCTGGTTGGCCACTGTGAGAACAGGATGCTGGACTAGATGGGCCACTGGCCTGATCCAGCAGGCTCTTCTTATGTTCTTATTTCACTGTTTCAGTCTGGACCTATGATATGAGCTCAAATGTCTGAGACTTCATCACAGAGAACTTTCCTAAATCAAGAACATAAAATGACCTTCTCCAACATTATCAATTCATATTGCATATATTGCTCATACTCTTGTCCTGGTAATGAGATGCAGTATTTGGGTACTAGAACAGCAACAGACATACAAAGAGAAGTATTTCAGCACAGCAAGGTGCCATTGCCATTCCACAATGGCTCTGAGTATGTTTATTGATTGATTGATTACATTTCTGTCCCACCTTTCCTCCCAGAAGGAGCCCAGGGAGGCACACAAGGCACAAAACACTAAAAACATCTTAAAACCAAAACATCTTAAAAAAAATAAAATATGTTAAAAATGTTTTTTTATTTTTTTTAATATCTGAAAAAGCATTGCAAAACAGATGCAGACTGGGATAAGGCTTGAATAGCTTGTTGAAAGAGGAAGGTCTTCAGTAGGTGACGAAAAGATAACAGAGATGGTTCCTGTCTAATATTTGTGGGACGGGGATTCCAAAGAGTAGGTGCCACAAAACTAAAGACCCACCTCCTATGTTGCATGGAACACACTCCCTCATGAGATGAGCACAGTGATGGACTGGGTATATAAGGGATTAGACAATCTTTCAGTTATCCTGGTCCCAAGCTGTATAGGGCTTTGTATAGCAAAACCAGCACCTTGAACTTGGCCCAGCAGCTAACGGGCAGTCAGTGCAATTCTTTGAGCACGATGGTAACCTGTTGATGATATCGTACCCTAGCGAGCAGTCGTGCCACCAAATTTTGTATCAGACTGTCCCAGTCCAGTAACTGCTGCAGCTGTCTTACCAACTGAAGCTAGTAAAAGGTATTTCTAGCCACTGAGGTCAGCTGGCACTCTAGCGACAAAGATGGATCCAGGAGCACCCACAGACTACGAACCTGCTCTTTCAGAGGGAGAAGGCAAAGCAGGCAATTGACCAATTATCTGGACTCCAGAATCACCTACCCACAGGGCTCTTATACAGCAATAAATATATTGAACATTTAAATAGCAAATTCAGAGCTACAGTCAGGCATTTCAGCATAGCAGAGTACCACTAAAATCATGAGCTGTTCCTAATGGCCCTGAGTATGGCAATAAATATAGTGAAGATTTAAATGGCTAACTTTAATATGTAGATTTTTGGCAATATTGTAATCAATGTTCTAAGCACTATTTAATTTTTTTTTAGATTTGATTTTTTTCAGATTAAGAGTAAAACTGTGGATCTTACACAGCTATGCAAACCACTGACTGGGACTCACAGCAGTGGAAGGTTTAATGGAGCATCATTGCCACCACTGCATCCACAGCCCTGACATTTCTGCCTGCAAGGAAAGAAGATGGGGATCAGGAAAAATGTCATTTTGCTCCACCACCTCCCAGGCTGGCATGGTACAAATGTCTGGTTTTGGCCTGCTGCCATCATGTGATGACAGTAGGGCCAGCTCAGGATCCTGCAGAAGAATGACTGACCAAGTTCCACCCCCTTGTCTCCCTAAAACACTGTTTCAGGGCTTTCCACTGGCTAACGCTGTACGGGCACAGACAGCAGTAGTTTCCAGCCACAGTTTGGTTGGGTGCATTGAGGAGCTCCACACTAGGGAGGGCACCTCCATTCCATCCAAACTCCCACCAGCCCACTGGATCAGAGGTTTGGATTGTAGCCTTGATAACTAAAAGAAGTTTAGATTGTAGCATCCATCATCTTTTTCCACACATCCCAGAATGAAGACCCCAGATGGCTATCTGAAACTGAAAAGGCAAAGCTTTATTTACATCTCATCAAGGTTCTGCAACTGGATAACTGACCTTGCTTGCCACCATGACTAAGAGAAGGAAACCTTGATCTTTCTTCTCTGAAAGGCAGAGTATACACAGTATATTCTTTTTAGGTTAAAACATGGCAAGGGAAACCTTCCTCCCCTTTCCTCGATTTGATGATATCACCCTAACTCAAGAAAGCAACTGATCCATCCCTTTCATTCCTGGCCTCCTTTGAGTGTGAGGCATGGTGATGCCTGGCTGCTCCATCCACCACTGCCGGCCAATGTTCAGGGGATGGATGCCTCTTGGGCTGACATGATGCTCCCCTCTGCTTGAGCTAGTCAGAAATGAGAAGAGGGTGGGGAAGGCATCCTTTCAAACAGAGATGCCTCCGTCTGTGCACCAGTGCCTCTCCTAATCTTCTTCTCCCTGCCTGCACTACCTGTCTATGACCAAGACAAAGACCAATTAGCCAACTTAAACTACAACATCCAGAGACAATTCTGCAGTGCTAGGTGGGCAACAACAAGGGCAATTGCTCCTCCCAACATGTCCCCATATGAACTTGCCCAGATCCTGAGATTGTTGTCTGTGTGCCACCTACAAGAGAGTCCAGAGGGTGGTGATGAGAAAACGGGGTCTTTTCTGCAGTAGCTCCATTTACGGAATGCTCTCCCCTGGGAGGCCCCCCTGGCACCACCTTTTTCATCCTTTCGGTACCAGGCAAAGTGGTTTTGTTTTCATGGGCTTTTCAGCAGAACCAGTGTTTGCATCTTTTTATTCTAATTATGTTTTTAATAAGTTATCTGCATTTTCTGATGTATTACTGTATTTTATATTTATAAATCACTTCAGGATACTCCCTTGTGAGAAGTGATTCAGAAATGTTCTTAAATAAATTAACCACTATTAATGTGGGTATGTAGGGGGAGATGCACATCAGTGTTACCCATATTTATGCTTGTAAAATGTGAATTTAGACCCACACAGAATGAATTGCTGTAATAGCTTATCATAATATGATAGTCTTCATGTTTATAGTGAATTTAGATCCTTCCTCTCTGATAGAGGTTGTAAATACTGTAGAATAGGTATGCATTGTGCACATTTAAAATTTGATAACACGTAAGCAATTCTAGCAAAATCTGCTTGCAAGTTTTAAAATGTTTTTGGGCAATACCTTTTTTTATCAGTCCTAGCTCTCTGAAAAGAAAAACAACATTCAAAAGTATTGAGAATGGCTAGTTGATTATTAATGTTTATGCCCCGAAATCCATTAACAAGACTTAGGATTTCAGCGTATCCATGTCATTCACCCTGAATTTCTAAAAGGAAAAAATAAATTTTTACACTTGCAAAAATTCATTTTCAAATCCTGGTGTATTACTGAATTTTGAATTTGGGTAAAGTAGTTTTCCATCCTAAACATGAACAAATTGCTTGGCGCTCTCTCCAATAACCTCTGTGCTCTTGTTCTTTTCATAAGCCTATTGGGAAAATCCTTTCGATTATCAAAGCACTAGAGAAGATGACTTCTTCGTGGATGAGCAAACAACGGTGAAAGTCCCTATGATGAACAAAGACAGCATCTTTGAGACTTACTATGATCAGGATCTGTCCTGTCAGGTGGTGAAGCTGCCCTACAAAGGCAATGCTTCAGCATTATTCATTCTGCCTGATCAAGGAAAACTGAAGCAGGTGGAAGATGCTCTGGGGCAAGACGTTTTGTTAAAATGGTCGAAATCACTGAAACGAAGGTATGTAAGTTTGCTGCAAGGAAAGAGTGTACGACCTGGAGTGTGTATATTTGGGTGTGGGTGTACTGTATACACAGAGAGTTGTATTAAATGCTAGTCCTACTCAGTGCAGACCCACTGAAAGTAATGGACTGAAGCTCGTCATAGCCATTAATTTAAATACATTTCTCTGAGTGGGACTAACATTAGATACAGCCCATTGCCCCCACACAAAGAAGACTCGTGACACCAAACTGGTATAATGTTATATTTATTAAAATATAACATCCTAAATCCAATGCAATACAGCCAATTATTCAAATCTATATATTTTCGGGCAGGTGAGGCTAAACCTAACAACGAGGGATTACACCTTCACCTTCTTAAGGCATCACTTCTCATCATCACGTGACTCCATAGTCAAGGACGTGGGTGAATTCCTCCCTCCTTGCTCTTGGAGCCAGCTGCCTGGTTCCAACCCCCACACCATGGCCCCGCCGTACAGGCGTTCACCATGATGCGCAAGCAGGTCCCACAAGGACACAACACAGATCCACACCGGACACAAAGCCCTGATGGTTCCCTAGGAAGTGCCCCTTTTTCATGATGCCTTAACCACCTAATTTTAACCCCCATATACCTCACCTGCCCGAATTCGATGCCAGCCAAAGCAGACACATCCCACCCAACCGAGAAGCCAATTGAATTAAACCCAAGCAGTATGGAGTAGGCAAAACCAAAGGGATTCTGAAATCAGGATCCCCCCCAAAAAATTCCTACTCGGCCCCATTCAGGCAACCAGCAAAGCCCATACTGACAAGGGAGGGAGGGTGGGTGCCGCGAGGCGAAAAAGGCAAGAGTGGGAAGAACGGAGCAGCCTTATATCTGCTGCCCAGCGCCTTCCCTGATAGGATGATTGATCTCACGTGGCTCCTAGCACTTGATTCGAGAATGTTCCCAAGTCTTCCCTGTAATTATGGTGGAGGCAAATATGCCCCTAATTAGGAACGACATTGCCCCCACACAAAGAAGACTCGTGACACCAAACTGGAATAATGTTATATTTATTAAAATATAACATCCTAAATCCAATGCAATACAGCCAATTATTCAAATCTATATCTTTTCGGGCAGGTGAGGCTAAACCTAACTACGAGGGATTATACCCTCACCTTCTAAAGGCATCACTTCTCATCATCACGTAACTCCATAGTCAAGGATGTGGGTGAATTCCTCCCTCCTTGCTCTTGGAGCCAGCTGTGTGGTTCCAACCCCCACACCATGGCCCCGCCGTACAGGCGTTCACCATGATGCGCAAGCAGGTCCCACAAGGACACAACACAGATCCACACCGGACACAAAGCCCTGATGGTTCCCTAGGAAGTGCCCCTTTTTCATGAAGCCTTAACCACCTAATTTTAACCCCCATATACCTCACCTGCCCGAATTCTATGCCACAAGAGGGGATCAGCTTAAGCTTGATCCCCTCCACCCAATGAGGATAACAATTCCCTTAATCCCCCGATAAGATCCTCCAAAAACAGGTCACACCCTTGCTCAGAAAGATGAACACCATCATCTTGAAATAGATGTGGGGCATGGAACCTAATCCTATCATGAGGAATAACTGCCCCACCAAGAGACAAAACTAAATCCCTAACCTTCCTATTGACCCATTTCCTAGCTCTATCTATCTTATTGGGGTGAACAGCACCCCTCCAAACCCTTCTAACAAACATTTCAGACCATACAAGCAGAAGATGGGGATATGATCTAATAAGCCACGTGAGATCACACATAACTTTTAGCAGCAAATCCAACCCAGGACGCTGCACCAAATCATTTTCACCCAAATGAATTAACAATATGTGCGGCCTGTCAGCCAATGACATGATCCGGCACACAGCAGGCAGCAATGCATCCCATAACATGCCCCTCCGGGCTTCCCACTGAATCGTAGCTGTGGCAGAAAGCTGCAGCTGTGTTTCATAAACAGATGAGGATGCCCTCCGGTGAGCCCAAAACACAATTGAGTGGCTACACAAGACGATCCTGACGGGAATTGGGATGTTTGTCAAACCTACAGGAAACAAAAACAAAGTCATCTATTAAAACCTGTCGTAAGACTTAAATGCATCGGAACGCCACCTTCCGATCGCCTGTATCTCGCTGATACTCATGCCCACAAGGGCCGCAGCTGTAGCTGCACCAATCCGGAAAGAATGCAGCCCATAGACTCCAGCATCGCGACCACTGGCCAACAAGGCCCGCCGAACAACGGCCCAAAATTGAAATTGAGTCAGGGCAGTACCATCCACATGTATGAACAAATAACGCTGGCCCGCTGGCCGAATGTATAAGAATTGTCGCATTGCAGACACAGGGCACAATACCTGGACCTGGCGACTTCGTAAAAGCACGATACTGCCATGGCCCTTTTGATCGGACTTAGAGACCCGCAGTGAAAACCTCACTATATCTGCACCGAATGTGCAATCACCAAAGCATAAGGCTCGATAAGTCACATCGCACTTAAAAGGGGGCAATACTTCGCTAGGGCGAAAAGCACCATAAAACATCGTCAGAGTTACTGCGGCAAACAGGTGCGACTCATACTGAGATGAGCATAAAGACTTAAATAGCGCCAGGATCTGGAGGAGGACATCGGGCGTGATTGGCCTCCTCCGGCCAGCGGACATGGGAGCGGAACACGACCAACCCACAAGGACCTTTCTGACCCTAAAATCTACAGAATGATCCGGCAGCCCCTTTTGCCTTGGAAATAAAGGCTAGTGCCGAGAGGTGACCAGCGATAGTAGAAACAGAATTATTGTGCCCTTTTAAATGTGTCATAAACTGCAATAAATGCTCCACAGGAATAGGCCACTCCAAAGGCAGCTCCATGCCTATACGGAAAGTCTGGAACTTAGCAAATGAACGCTCATATGCATTTTGAGTACTGGGAGCCAGAGCGGCAGCAACCGCAACCCCAACTTCTAGTTGCCAAGGTTCCACAGGAAAGTTGGGATTGGTACAGGATCCAGAGCCGCTCCAGGTGCAAGCTCGCAAAAGCGCGCCATCTGCAAGCATGAAAGTGCATCAGCTACCGTATTCTGCAAACCTGGAACATGTCTGGCCAGGAATAAAATATTAAAGCGCAAGCATTGCAACACAAAAGCACGCACCAAGCGCATGACCTGAGGAGACTTAGAAGTTTGGGCATTAATCACGCTAACTGTGGAAATATTATCGCACCAGAAGCGCACTGTGGGGTTTGTAAATGCCTTTGGCCAGATATGAACAGCGACCACAATTGGAAAAAAATCCAAAAATGTCAAGTCGGAAGTAATTCCGATATCATGCCAACTGTCAGGCCATCGCTCAGCACACCACTGGGCTCTAAAGATGACCACAAAGCCAATGCCTCTGGCAGCGTCAGAATGCACCTGTAATTCCGCTTCTAAGAGTAATTCCTCCCTCCAAAAGGAAAGGCCATTGAAATCCTTCAGGAATGCAAGCCACATGTACAAATCCTCTCTCATCCCTGACGTGATCCTTATGAAATGGAAGCGAGAGTGAACTCCCTTCATGGCGTCACATAAACGCCTGAGGAACGCACGACCAGGGGAAATAACTTTGGAAGCAAAACTAAGTGGCCGACAAGTTCTTGTAACCGGGCCAATGTGATCTTTTTCAACCCTATTACTAAACAGAGCAGTTGAAGCAGTACTACCAACTTCTCAAGTGGCAAACGTGAGGACTGAGTCACAGTATCTAACTGAATCCCTAAGAAAATAAGGGAAGTAGTAGGGCCCTCTGACTTTTCGGGAGCTAACAGAACTCCCCATTCGTCAGTTAAAGTGTCAAAAGATTGCCTCAAATGAAGGCAATGAGAAGACCCGGCCGGCCCCGCAAATAAAAAATAAAAGATAATGAGCAGAAAAGGAGGACGATGCTTTCCTCCTCAATGCCCATTCTAGAAATGTGCTAAATGCTTCAAAAGCAGCACACGACACAGAACAGCCCATTGGCATAGCTCTGTTGACGTAGAACTGATCTTGAAATTTAAAACCAAGCAAATCCACATCCTCAGGGTGTACTGGCAAAATCCGAAAAGCAGATTTTATATCACACTTTGCCATTAAAGCACCCCTTCCAGCTTTTCTAACTACTCTAACCGCCTCGTCAAAAGAAGTATATCTAACTGATGCAAATAATGGGGAAATGCCATCATTGACAGAGGCCCCTTTTGGGAATGACAAATTATGAATCAGGCGATATTCTCCAGCCTGCTTCTTAGGGATAATACCTAAAGGGGAAATCCTCAAATTTTCCAAAGAAGGAAAACGGAAGGGGCCTGATATCCGATCAGCAAGTATCTCCTATGAAGCTTGGCCAAAACTACGGGCGCTAAATTACTATAAGAGGGCTGCTTGACTAGCGATGTAGCAATCCTAGGACCCTCATAAGGGATACGAAAACCATCCGTAAAACCCTGGAGTATAAAACTAGCAGCCTGCCGATTGGGATAATGCTCTAACAGCTTCGCCAAAGGAGCCAGCTTGATCGGGCTACTGGCCTTGCGACGTACAGCCGCTATTGCCAGACCCACGTTTTGGCTGTGGGTGCTCCCCTGTACCCTGTGGAGCTGTACGTGCCCTCTGGCAAGAGGAACTAGAGTGGTTGCCTCTGCACAGTGCACAAACATGTCGGAACCTACAGGGACGTCTTGAGCATCGGCCATTGCTATTAAATGTCCAGCAGACTTGTTGGGATTGAACCCACTGCCCGCCTTGGCTGTAGCCAGAGGCGGAAGTCTGCGCACGTGCCAATAAATGCCCACTATCGGCCCTATCTCCAAGATAGCTTTGCTGATCCGAACCGCCCTTTCGTAGTGGAAGCAGATGCTTCAGATTTTGCCATCGGGGGGGGGTCCTGCTACAATTAGACCAAGAAGGGAAGGAGCTGCACCCCTGTGCGTACTTCTCTCGGAAGTTAAAGCCTGCAGAGAAGAACTACACAGTTTGGGAGAAGGAGCTGCTGGCCATCAAGGACTCTTTTGAAAACTGGAGACAATACCTAGAGGGGACCTCTCATCGAATTGAAGTGCGCTCCGACCACAAGAATCTTGAAAGCCTCCAAACCGCCAGAAAGCTGAACCAGAGACAGATAAGATGGTCCCAGTTCTTCACTAGGTTTAACTTCCAGATTACTTACCATGCCCAAGCCAAAAACCAGAGAGCGGATGCCTTATCCAGACAGCCACAATACAAAGAAAGTGAATCCGAGGACCAGCCTCAGTACGTAATCCCGCCAGAGAAATTAACGTTGGGAGTATGCCAGCCTTCATGGGAAGAGGAACTCAAAAAGGCACAACAAGAAGATGCAGACATGCTAAAATATCAGCAGGAGACGGGACAAGGTCAAGACTCAGAAGTAACCTTTCACTGGAGAAATGGACTGTTATGGTTCAAAACCGCCAGATATGTGCCAGAAGGGGAATTAAGGCTCAGAATCCTACGCCAGTGTCATGATTCCATCACAGCAGGACACTTTGGGATTCACAAGACCATTCAGAATGTGGCCAAGGACTTCTGGTGGCCTAAAATGCGTCGGGATATTGAGAGTTATGTAAAGTCCTGCTCTGTCTGTCTGCGGACAAAAACACAAACAGGGACACCAGCAGGACTGTTACAACCGTTGCCTGTCCCACACGAACCCTGGAAGGACCTCTCCATGGATTTTATAACTGATCTACCCAAGTCCCAAGGAATGACAGCCATCTTAGTAGTGGTGGATCTACTTACCAAAATGGCACACTTTCTTCCTTGTGCAGGGGCCTTAGAGGCTAAAGAAACGGCCAAGTTATTCATAAAAGAAGCCTACCGGCTGCATGGATTGCCAAACAGCGTAGTCTCAGACCGAGGAACTCAGTTCACAGCCAAATTTTGGAGAGCAATGTGGAAACAGTTGCAGACGGAATTAAAACTCTCCTCCGCCCATCACCCCCAGACAGATGGGCAGACGGAACGCTTGAATGCCGTTTTGGAAAGATATTTACGAAGTTATGTAAATCATATCAACAGACTGACTGGGTATCATATTTGCATTTTGCAGAGTTCGCCTACAACAATTCTCTGCACTCCAGCACTAAACAAACCCCGTTCTTCGCTAATTATGGATTCCATCCTAAAGTCTTTCCAAGCAGCTCAGAAGGAATGCTGGTACCGGCAGCTGAGAACTTCCTTAAGGAATTGCAAGCGGCGCAACAGACACTGAAACAGCAGTTAAACGAAGCCAAAACGGAGTACAAGCGAGTTGCTGACCTGCACAGGAAGGAGGGCCCCATCCTTCAACCGGGAGACCAGGTATGGCTGTCCACCCACTTCCTCCAGATGCCGGGCAAATGTAGAAAATTACAAGACAAGAGGGTGGGTCCTTTCAAATTAGAAACTCAAATCAATCCCGTGGCGTACCGACTGAAGCTGCCTGACACGTTTAAAATACATCCTGTGTTCCATCGATCCCTCTTAACGAAAGCCGCCCCTTCCAGTGAGTTACGGCTGGAGGAACCTCCCGGAGCTCCACTCCTGGTAAATGAGCAGCTTGAGTTTGAAGTTGAGGAGATCTTAGATTCCAGGATCAGACGCCACAAGCTGCAGTACTTGATTCACTGGAAAGGCTATGGGGTGGCTGACAGATCATGGGAAGATGCAGCTGATGTGCATGCTCCAGAATTGGTAAAACTTTTCCATCAACGTTTTCCCCACCGTCCCAAGCCAGACAAGGGGAGGGGGGCACAGCCTGGGAGGGGGGATGGTGTCGGAAGGCAGAGCTGGGGTCCCAATCCCGGGGAGCTGGATCCCGGAGAGTTGGGAGAAGAGTATTCGGATGGATGGCAGAGGGAAGGGGGAGGAACTTCCCCCCTTTGGAGCGAAGACGAAACAGAGGAACTGCCAGTGATAAGGTCGCTTAGCAACGGGGAGCCTGAGCCCTCCCTGGACATTCTCATGCCTCCCCCTCTTTCAGGCTCAGAGCAAGAGGGGAAAGAGGGAGGGCTGCTCACAGCCGAAAAGCGGGGAGGCAGTTTACCATCAGCCCCTCCCCTATCCCCCATCCTGGAATCGGAAACTTCAGAAGAGGAGGGGGTGATGCTTCCCCCCTCACCGCGCACACGCAGACAGCTGAAAAGACAGGAGAGAAGGGGGGGAAGGCGGGCAGTACCTGAGGGGCAGTTAAGGAGGAGCGAAAGATTGCGCGCCCGTTTGGCCCCTTCTTAAAGAACAGGCGGGAAGAAGTGCCTTGCTCTGTCAACTTTCTCCCAATGCCGCAGGACCTGTATCCCTGTATTGCTTCATGAGAAAATGCAGTCTTTGTTTGGACATTACCCTAATAAAACACGAATTAACTACAGCCGTTGGTCTGGTTCCTGAGTCACATCCTGGGCCTGACAGGCACGTATGGTGCCCAAATTCTATTCTTCATCAGAAGATTGAGTCTGCTGAGATGGGGGGCACTTCGTGGCCTGCTTCACCACCCGCACTCCTTTCTTTTGTTGCACCTTCTTGGGCGGCATGCTCAGAACAGCAAAATAACAATTACACAATTAACAAAATTATAAAACTCCAACAACGTTTGAATACACAAACTTATCACAGAATACCAGCACTCCTACAGTGCCAAGTACAAAACATTAACAAAATTTTATAATTATGATTTATATTATTATTTAAATTTTATTATTATTATTTATTATTATTATTATTTTATAATAATCCAATTAATAAATTGTTACTATTGTTAAGAGATGAGGGAGGGGATAAAGGGGCTTCTTTAAAAGGGGAATGAATTTTACGCAATGAATATAATTAATAAATTAACAAATATAAAAATCCAACAACTACTGCAACACCTGAACAATTGATCTTAATAAACCAGAACTATCAATATAAGAACTACTCAAATAATGAATTGAAAAACCAACAAACAGAAGAAACAAATAAGCTAAATATGAAGCAAAACGAAAGGAAAGGGGAGGGGGAGGGGGGCGGATAGCAAAAACAAAACCTAAAGCCCAAAGCACCAAATAAAATTCAAACACAAGGAAACAAATAATACACCAACTACAATTCCTAAGCAAACGGTACTGGTAAATTAGGGAACTTAATGCTATAAATACAACAGGAACACAAGCGAGATTAAAGGGAGGACGAGCCGGCTAGAAGCCGTCGGGCGGGTGGGCGGACGCCCGCTGCCCAGCTGATCGGCAGGAACGAGGAAAGGAGTTAAAGGGACTTCAAGGAACGGCAGAATAAAAGCAAACAAGCAACGAGGGAAATAAGCAGAATGATCGCGTCTGAGCACCAACGACGCCACGGAGCGAGGACAAACCGCACAAGCCGCGAGGTGAAAAAGGCAAGAGCGGGAAGAACGGAGCAGCCTTATATCTGCTGCCCAGCGCCTTCCCTGATAGGATGATTGATCTCACGTGGCTCCTAGCACTTGATTCGAGAATGTTCCCAAGTCTTCCCTGTAATTATGGTGGAGGCAAATACGCCCCTAATTAGGGACGACATTGTTTAAAAAGGAAACTAGAATCTTCAATTTAAATTGCTTGCTTTTAACAAGTTATTGTGAACCATTTTTAATCTAGCCAAACTGTAAATTCCTATTATTTGTAGTCTATATTTTCTGCAAGTGGTCTCTCATCAGCCTCTGGTTCTTCTTTCAACAGAAGAATGCATCTGTTCCTTCCAAGGTTTGCAATCTCTGGCAGCTATGCTCTCAAAGAGATATTAACAAGAATGGGTGTTACTGATGTATTCACAAACCAAGCAGACCTTTCTGGAATTACTGGGAACCCGAAGCTGAAGGTTTCCAAAGTAACCTTCTTAAAATTCATCATGCCCCAAGAAGCATTGTTAATCATGTTGCTTTCTTGGCCAGAGGTGCGATCCTGTCTGAAAGATCAAAGAAATGTCATTTGGGGACTACAGTACTTGAATCTGCCCTGAGTGTTGTTTCATCTGTGAAGATTTTAATATTATTGTTATTATTTGATTTATATCCCACCCTTCCTCAGGAGGATTGTCTCCATGTGTGAAAAATCCATGTGCATAGCATGTTCCAGATGGATGCAATTGCAGCATCATAGGCACTTGCATAAATTGTTACATGTGGTAGGATGCACACCTTTCCTTCCTTCAACCAGAAGTTATCTCAATAGGGGCAAATGGTCATGTGTGAAGCAACTTAGAGAGAAGCAATATGGTGTTTGGAAGGCAGGTGAGCACCACCAACCACCTTGCCTGCATCATCCTGCTAGCCACTATCGCTCCTTCTTTCTCTAACCCCTCCCAACTCAGATGCTTAATTTGGGTTTCAGAACCCTGATTAAACATGTGGTTGAGAGCAGGGGAAAAGAGATGCAGCTTCTCCTTTTTTCCCGACCCCTCCCAAACACATGGTTAATTAGGGTTTAAAAAACCTAATTAAATTCAGAGCTGGCCCCTGAATTAATTCAGAGCCTGGATATTTGTTGAATCAGCCACAGATTGGATCAGAGTCTCATCCGGACCATTATGTGATAGTTTGGTTAAGGGGATGGGAACCTTTGTAAAAGCCATTTGGGTTGTTCAAATTTTCCTTTGGAATGTTCAAAGAAACCTCTCAAGATATCTTGAACATTTCAAAGGAACGTTTGATGGAGAATTTTTATTTTCTCCTGTGGGATCTTTGCTGGGGGTCCTTTAAGTAATCAATGACACAGACTTAAAGCAATAAGGTAGGCCTTTATTCTTACAAGCATATGCAGGGTCAGTCCCCCAGAAAGTCTAGAGACGACTGCACTGAGGCACTGTGTGCAAGCTCTTTTATAGAGTACAGTTACAGCATGTGACAGTAATAAACCAATCCCCTAAGTTCTTCCCCACGTAACGTAACAGTTCTTCCCTCTTGCAATATTTCCAACCAACCAGATAACATTATTAAAATGAATTCATGTATATTCATAATTTTACAGATACCTCCCATCCTATTGTCTTTCTGTCCTCCCAGATTAATGTCAATCTGTCCCCTTGACCGATATTACCACTATTCTACTGTCAGACATTACTGATGATTTTATTCTGTACATTCCATTCCATCATGGCTTCTGATCAGCCAAGCTGGCCAGGGACATCTCTACGACATTACAACCTGTTCTTTTAAGTGATACCATGATGCAAGGCCAAGTTTGGTTCTCCTTAGAGTGACTGGAAGTTCTATATGAAATTCCACTTATAATTACACTGCTATATAGAAAGATTAATTATAAATCACATAAGAACATAAGAACATAAGAACATAAGAAGAGCCTGCTGGATCAGGCCAGTGGCCCATCTAGTCCAGCATCCTGTTCTCACAGTGGCCAACCAGGTGCCTGGGGGAAGCCCGCAAGCAGGACCCGAGTGCAAGAACACTCTCCACTCCTGAGGCTTCCGGCAACTGGTTTTCAGAAGCATGCTGCCTCTGACTAGGGTGGCAGAGCACAGCCATCATGGCTAGCAGCCATTGATAGCCCTGTCCTCCATGAATTTGTCTAATCTTCTTTTAAAGCCATCACCATATTATAGCTGAAAGCCACAGAATATAAAGAGTGATTTAGGAACACAGTAAAGGGGAAATTTTTCATCAAATACAGAGGGATGAAGAAGGTAGCCCACCTCAGAATACCTCTCACCTCGAGAACACACTTAATTACATTTATGAAGTAAAATTATACACATCATGCTACTATAAAAATCAATATCAAGCTCAAATTTTATCTCCTTTCTACCTTGATTCTATTATGAAGACTTCCCTTAGCTGAGGCCATTGCTCTGCAGCATACTAGATCAAGAACCTCTTTTCCAAGATCAAATAGTAAAAAGTATATTAATCAAAAGATTGTACGCATTTTGTTTAAAACAATACCAAATTAATGATCTGCGGCCATGCATTAGCCAATCTTGCCACAGAAAGAACTTGGGAATTTACAGCAAGGTGAACTTGACCATTTTCCTGCTTTCCCTACACACAGGCCTGCTTTTAATGCCTGTTGTGTGTGAATATAGGGAAAGAAATCCATTTTTCCTTCATCATTTTCAAGGGCCCAAATTGCTTGGGGCCAAGATGCTTGGGAGATCCTCCATCACATTCTAAAAGATTAAATTATTTTCTAGCCAAGACAAAGGAATGAAAAGATTCGTGTCACAAAGGATCACTTTGGAGCAGGGAGGTTTTGAGGAATCACCTTCAGTTTGGAGACTAATTCTTTTAAGAATATGATGCTGAGTATTGTTTTGGAGAGTGAGATCAATAGATCAACTAGGCAAGAAATGACCAAGTTGTCTCTTACTTATTCAATACGTAGCTCTGTTTTTCAGGACTAGATGTTTGCATAATAATATCTGGATCACTATCTTGCACTAATTCTTGTTTACTCTCTCTGCAGGCTATTCACAAAGCTTATTTAAATGTCCATGAGAATGGCACTGAAGCTGCAGCCACCACTGTCATTGAAACAGTCCCTTACATGATTCCCCCTGTAATTAAGCTCCGTCATCCCTTCTTGGTGTGTATCTTCATTGACAATATAATAGCTTTCAATGGAAGAGCTAAAAATCATACAGAGACATGATGGCATAACTAGTGTTGCAGCACAGACAACAAACTGTTTCCAATATACAGCGTGTGTGAAAAGATCCAGTCACTGTCATGTATTCCCAAAAGAATTAAACACTGACGGAGTCTCTATGTCAGTGAAATCATGTGGTGTTTCTTCTGTGTGAAAGTTCAAATCTGAAGAACGTCTAATCGTCAACATCCAAATGCTCCAATCTTGAATTACACTCAGAAAAAGAAATCCTTTTTGCACAAATGGGACATTTTCTCCTAGGACTAGTTGCCCCATTGGGGACAATTTGGGTGGGGGGAGCTTGGAAGGGAAGGGAACATCCTCCCCACACACTGCCCCTCCCAAAACTGCACTTCCACAAAGCAATGAGGCTTAGGAGAAAAGGTTCCATTTGCAGGACTGGGTCTTTTTTCGAAGTGACTTTCCTGCATTGGGGGAAGGAGAGATTAGAAACTGGGGGAGATAACAGAGACGGGAAAGTTCAATGAGTGCATGTGCGTTGGGATCTTTACTGGTGCATGAATTGTGCATGTGTGGTGAATGGGGTGCATCTGTGGCTTTGGCCCCACCCTGTTTGGGCTTTGGCTCTGGCTCCATCTACCCTGGCATGTGGCACTAGAAGGTTCTCCATCAGGGAATAAGATTTCAGCATCCCTGATACTATTCCAAGAGGCTCACCAATTCTTTTTTATAATTCACCTCTGCACATCTCCTCTCTGTGTCTACCATTCCCCCCGCACATATCCATCCGTGCCCTCTCCCATCCATCCATATACATCCCTTAGCATGCAGCCATTCATCCATTGTTAACACATGGGGACTTATAGAAGTGTGCATTGGGGACTCTCATGTGGACCCTCTTTGCGATCCCTAAAACATGCTACCCCATCAGGATTTTTAGCTTGCCTGGTGTGTGTATCTCAGCTTCACACTGTCTGACTTATCCTGTGATGCCATTGTTGTATCTAGTTTGCATTTGCAGATCTATGGGGATTCCCAGTTGGCTGAAGCAGCCTGTCTGTAGAGTCTAAAACCAGAAGGTTCAGGTTATCACAGCCCCACCAGGTGCCCTTTTTTTAATACTAATCAATCATCTCGTGTCCCTAGCCTCCTCAGGAGGTCAAACAGCTTCTTGATTCTTGCTGACGTCTTCTAGGAAGAAGGTGAAGCAAAAAGAAAGCCATGCAAGAGACTGTATTATTTATTTATTTATTTATTTTATTACATTTTTAGACCGCCCTATAGCAATAAGCTCCCAGGGCGGTGTACAGCATAATAAAACAGGTTAAAATACAAGTGGATGTAAATACAATACACAATAAAACATAATTAAAAATTTTCAATTTTAAATTCAAATTTTAAAATTTTTTAAAATGCCTGGGCGAAGAGGTAGGTCTTTACCTGGCGCCGAAAAGATAACAAAGAAGGCGCCAGGCGTATCTCATCAGGGAGGGCGTTCCATAGTTCGGGGGCCACCGCTGAGAAGGCCCTAGCTCTAGTTATCGTTCTCCGTGCCTCCCTATGCATTGGGACACGGAGAAGGGCCTTCGACGTCGAGCGCAGCGACCGGGTAGGTACATAGCGGGAGAGGCGTTCCGCCAGGTATTGCGGTCCGATGCCGTTAAGGGCTTTATAGGTGAGAACCAACACTTTGAATCTCGCCCGGAAACATATTGGTAGCCAGTGCAGCTGCGCCAGGACAGGTGTTATATGATCAATTTTTTTTGTCCCAGTAAGAACTCTGGCCGCAGCATTCTGCACCAGCTGAAGTTTCCGAACCGTCTTCAGAGGTAACCCTACGTAGAGTGCATTACAGTAGTCCAATCTAGAGGTTACCAGAGCATGGATAACTGTGGCAAGGTTCTCCCTATCCAGATAGGGTCGTAGTTGGGCTACCAGCCAAAGCTGGTAGAACGCATTCCGTGCCACCGAGGCTACTTGAGCCTCCAGTGACAGGAGCGGATCTAATAAGACCCCCAAACTACGGACCTGCTCCTTTAGGGGGAGTGTAACCCCATCTAGGGCAGGTCGGACATCAACCATCTGGGCAGAGAGCCCCCCCACCAACAGCATCTCAGTCTTGTCAGGATTGAGTCTCAGTTTATTAGCTCTCATCCAGTCCATTATCGCGGCCAGGCAGTGGTTTAGTACATTAACATAAGAGTCCAAGCAGGGGGTCATTTCGTTTGGCCATCCAGTTTAGCCATACTCATTTGTGTCCCTCTTTTTGAACACTAAACAGAAGTTCAGGGCAAACGCCACATAACACCATCATGCAGCACCCACCACTGCTCACTCATAGGCACAGGTATCTGTATATTTTACTATTATTGAAAACAATGCAGGGAAGCTTGGTCCTTCCTGTAAAGAATAAAGAATAAATATGCACATAAATGAAGATTATCCCCATTAGAATCTCCTTCAGCTATAACTTCAGCTCCGTACTCTGTGCACCATACAGCTTAAGCACATGACTTCCCACAAAGAATCCTGGGAACTGTACTTGGTTACGGGTGTTGGGAATTGTAGATCTGGGAGGGTAAATTATGGTTTGAGGATTCTTGGGGGAAAGCCATGTGCTTTAAATGTATGGCGAGTTTCCATTCTTTTTCTTCCTTGACAGAGAGGCTGACTGGATGACAAAGGGATGGGACCAGGTAATGGAAGAGGGAGAAATAGGATAGAGGTGGAGAACAAGGAGACCCGATGAGACCCAGATGGGGGGGAAGATAAGGTGGCAAATGGAGAAACAGGATGTGGGTAGAAAATGGGAGGGAGGAGGGGCCCATGGTCTATGCCAGGGAAGGAAGCTTTTTCATCCCAAGGGCCACATTCCCTTCCAGTCCTCCGTCCAGGGGCCACATCCACTAATGGGCTGGGGCCAGAGACAAAGGTGGGTCGAGTAACAGATGTGACTCTTACTTTTCTACAAGATGTTACTTTTAGTCAAGAGGTTTCTGAAGGTATCCAAATTTTGCAATGCAGTTCTCCAACCAAAGAATATTTACGAAAATGTATATATTTGGAAGATGTATCCATCAGGGTGAATCTAGTAGTGAAGATAGCATACATAATGCATTATATCAAGAGAAATTGCTGGCAAAAATGTGTTGTTTAATCAACACTGAATACAGAAATGTGTTTATTAGGAGAAATTCAAACGACAATGCTGAAGAACTTTCATGAGTATATATTTTGTTTAAAAAATTCAAATTACTGCAGAAATCTGGAGAACTCAATTTAAGATTGGAAAATTGAGAAACAGAGAGAAGCAAATTGGGCATATCCTTCCACCCTACTGGTACATATAACAGGAGTCAGAGAAACTGAGGATCAAGCAGAGGACCAAAGTCACAGGCAGAGCTCATGACGGAGTTATCTCGGGCTGGCTAGCAAGGCCTTCTCTAGGGGGAGCACCTCTGGGGTGCTTGCCGATCTTTGTATGCCATACCTCCAGTAGCTTGGGATGACAAAGAGATACATTCTCTCCCAATCATGCTGAGCAGGAGCTGGGGAATGTGCCCTTCAGCTCAAGTGGAATATATATGCTGGGAGGAACTGGGTAGTGGAGAATTAAGCAGGAGGGCAGACAGCCCTGTCCGCAAAGCTGTTTTTACGCACAGTCATTGTGGGCAATGCTGTGAAATCTCTCCCAAAGGAGAAAGTGGAGCAGCAACTTTAATCACCAGTTGTTGATGTTTACAACCAACAACACTCTCACTCTCCTCATTGCTGTGAGCAATGCTGAATGTGTGTTTACATGTGTGTGAAAGGGAGGGTGTTGTATACTCCCCACGGTTTCGGACAGAAGACACTCCCAGTCCCTACATGGAGGTCAGGGAGAGAACCGGGGAACTTCTGCATACTAACCAAATGCTCTACCACCAAGAGGAGAAGGCATCCCCAGCACAAGTGCTTGGGCAGAAAGCGAGAGAGCGAGAGAGATGCATCTAGATGCTTTCTGGGAGGGGCTTAACATTTTACATGGGTCATTCAGAGGTCAGAAATGGGTCCTTGGCAAAAGTATTTTGAAAAACAGGGATTTCCCCCCGAAACGGTGACTCTGGATTACAATGGGGGACAAATAAGGGCCAGCTGCTTGATGCCCACAACTCTAGCGCCAGCCATGTCATCCAGAAAATTCCCCAGAGCATTCAGGAATCGGGGACACAGCTGGGTTAACACAGGGACACCAAGCCCATCTGTCCAGATCTCTGTTATACAGTCCTTTTTTACAATTTGTTTTTAAGTGTGACCAGCTGGTGGTTGTTAATGATCTGATGCCGTGTTCCTCTGATATCTTTTCATTTTCCCCATCGACTCCAATATTTTTTTTAAGTTGCAGAAAATTATCGATATAATAATCACTATTTATTCACATTTGAAGACCTCAAACGGAAAGTAAATCAATAAAAGTTCTATCGAGGATTTCAAAGCAATTTAAAAAAAGAATTGGAGAAAAACAAGAAGAATAAATTGGAAACCAGGTGAAGAGAGTTGCTTCTTCAAAATTCTCTCTGCGATGATATAGAATATCAGAAATAATAATTAATTCAATGGTAAATTCAATTATTGCCAAAACTGTGCCTATCGCTGTTCAAGGGTGGCCGTCTCATGCATGATCAAACCGTGTGTGACAGATGATTTATTTTGGGCTAGTGGCTAGTGCCCTCTAAAACTAGTGGGGCTGTTATGACATCACAGGGTGTGGCCAATGGCATCACAGGAGCATGGCCAAGGTCTGGTATTCTTCCCATCCTCCGGCATTGAAAGATCTGGTGGATGCTTAAGAATTGCAGTTTTACAAACAAAACCTAAAGAAACTTAAATACTTTGGTTTAGAAGTGGTCCATACAAGACAATAAAATTATAGATAAAACAAAATGAGCATTTTTATATTTGTAAACACAAAGGTTAGAGCATTAGACTAGGATCAGGACGATCCCCATTCAGCCATGAACAACACTAGAAACTCTTAAACAGCTGCCTCCTTCCTGCCTACATCCAGACAGCCACTCTTTTTCTTCAAGCTACATCTGATGAGATGCAAAACATCAATCACCACCACTCCCAAACACACACACACACAGTTCCATTTGGGTCCTGCTTTCCCCTCCCCTTGTCCCTTCCTCTCCAACAGGCTGCAAAAGGACCATAAGGGCCAAGGGCACCGCATCACCACCACTGTTATCCTCCTCCTCCTGTTCCTCCTCCTCCAACAGACAGTAAAAGACCCATTAGGCCCAAAGCCAAGTCCACCACCCCTAGGGTGCCATATTGCCCGGTTAGCCGGGTTTTGCCCGGATTCTTTGCATGCCACCCGGCGCCCGGCTAGCCCCTTAGGTGGCCCGGATTCTCAGCTTTAATTTTAAAAAAAATTAAGTTTCTAGGTGGTCCGGTTCTCGAGATATACATAAAAACGTCAGCCACCACCCCCCGACTGTTAAATCTTTCTTTAAACAGTACCACTTCTTAGCTTTAACCCCACCCGTTCAGGATTGCAGCCAATCATTGAAGCCAGGATTCAGTTTCAGTTCCATTCACCTGAGGCAGTGTCTAGAAAACAAAATGGTTGTCCCCCCCTCCCCCGTTTATCTGAAAATCTCATAAATTGGGTAAGTATATACATTTCAGTTTGATTTTTTTCCTCTTGTGTGCAGGAGTCAGATCCTGGGCAGTGTTTTCAAAACCTTCCCAATACTTGCTTTTGTGGGGGTAAAAGCAATACTAATCCCATATGCCCAGAGTAAATCCCATTGAATTCAATAGGACTTACTTTTGAGTAGACATGGTTATGAATGTGCTGTAAATTAATGGGACTTTGGAGTGAATGTAAAAAAGCATTGTGTTTGTGTTCTAACTTTTTATGGCCCTCTCCAGTCCTTTTTTAAAGCAAGTAGGCAGGTATTATAGTATTTATTCTGTAGGAAACTAATACTGATTTTTTTTAAAACTAATACTGATTTTTCTGCAATGACCAACTGGTTTAACAATAAACTATTATATGTATTTATACACAGAAATTTAATCTTTGTATAGGAAAAAGTATTTTGTAAAATATGAAGGACAGTGGCTGCCCAGTCAGTATAACCACTGTACAAGATCTACTCAGCCACTGTAATAACCTTTTTGTTTTGAGTGCCCTGTTGTCTGGGTCTTGGTTCAGGTGTGTATCCAACTTTGATGTGCTTATGGAAGGAGTGTGCAAGTAGTGCCCCCCCCCCAAGTGTGGAGGCTTGGACGAACATTGTGTTATAGAAAACCAAAGTCTGTGTGAAAGTACATATTTCGGAATGCCATCAGTGTGATCCTAAGCACACCTAATAAATAATGTCATATCGAACTTGCATGTCACAAAATATTTTACGGTCATGTCCATAAGCACCAGGAGTGTAGTCGCCCAGGGGTCTTAGTCTCTCTGCTTTTCTGGGAGCAGGGTCCCTATGTCTCCAAGCATCCTACAATCAGCATGAAAAGGGAGTGTGTTAGTCACTGAGAAGAGACTTCTAATATGCTTCCTTGCCTTTCCTGCTGATTGGAGCCAGTCAGAGTGATAGGAGGTGAGTCAGCCACTGAGAAGACTCTTCTCAATTGCTAACGCTCTCCACTTACATGCTGATTGGCTCCTAGAGATGTTTGTTGTTGTGAGAGAATGCATTAACAAAGATCTCATTCTTAATCCAGGAGCAAAAAAGGGTGTATGTGGCTGCAACTATCATGAAGGGACTCTGCACTTCTGAATTTTCTACTAAACAACTGATAAATACCTATGTAACTTTGTGTCTGGAGACTTATTATTAAGAATCACTTTCCATAATTGTAAGGAGGTATGTCCACACGCGTGTATCACAGGCACCTAAATGAGGGGTGAGAGCAGCATAGGGACATAAGCAGATGTCTTATACCAGGGGTTCCCAAACTTTTCTTCTACATAAATTGCTGAGGGTCTGAAAGTATCTGAAAATTTACTATGGGCATATGCAAGATAATTAACTCCCATTAGTGATAAGAGCAAGAATTTATAATTATTATTTTAATTAAAACAAGAGGCTTATCAGTACTTTGAAGAGGTTGTTGTTATGTGCCTCCAAGTCGACTATGACATATGGCGACCCTATGAATCAGCGACCTCCAAGAGCATCTGTCACGAACCACCCTGTTCAGATCTTGTACGTTCAGGTCTCTGGATTCCTTTATGGAATCAATCCATCTCTTGTTTGGTCTTCCTCTTTTTCTACTCCCTTCTGCTTTTCCCAGCATTATTGTCTTTTCTAGTGAATCCTGTCTTCTCATTATGTGTCCAAAGTATGATAACCTCAGTTTCATCATTTTAGCTTCTAGTGATAGTTCTGGTTTAATTTGTTCTAACACCCAATTATTTGTCTTTTTCGCAGTCTATGGTATGAGCAAAGCTCTCCTCCAACACCACATTTCAAATGAATTGATTTTTCTCTTATTCGCCTTTTTCACTGTCCAACTTTCACATCCAGGATTGGGTTTTTCATGATGCTCGGTGGGGGGGGGAAGCAGGAGAGTAGTCGATAAGACAGACATCCTGGCATTGGTAATCTAATTAGCAAGGTATGTGTGGGGTTGTTGTACACTTCCAGGCCCAGTTTCATTTTGAGTAGGTAGGTGGAACCTGTGTAGATGTGGTTGATCAAAGGGAAAATAAATTTTGAGTTAAGCAAAGCTCTGCTTTTATAACACCTAAGAAACATACAGATACTTTGAATGTCTGAGTGCCTGCACCAGTGGAATATTGGAGGAAGTTGTAAAACTTGCTGCTACAGTATTTAGAACTGAGCATGTGGTGTGAAAGACTCCTTTTTCTAACATTTTGGCTTCTTGTTTTTCTCCACCCACCACATCTCTGAAATATATTGTATATGTAATGGTTAACCGTACTGGTGCCCTGACTTACTTTATGTTTGTTGCTATTTTGTGTTTTTATTGTGTTTTTATATTGATTGTGTATTTTTATTGTTTTTATTATATTTGTAAGCTGTCCTGAGCTCTGTTTTTAACTGCAGAAGGGCAGGATATAAATCCTCTTAATCAATCAATAAATATTCCATAGTGCTGGAAACTAGAGTCTAGGCATTTAAGGCTGAAAATGTATTTTTAAAAAAAAAAGATTTCTCCCATCTTTCCCCAGTTTTTGGTGGTAATTCCTAGGCACAAAAACAAAACTGGACAATCAAAATATTAATATGCAAATAATTTGCATAATATGCAAATTAGCCTGCCCGGATTTGTGGAACTGGAATATGGCAACCCTAACCACCCCCTTGCCATCCTCCTCCTCTCCCTCCCCCTCTGTCAGCAAAAGGCCCATCAGGGCGAGGGCCAAGGCCTACCTCCCATCACAACTGCCATCCTCCTCCTCTCCCTCCCTCTCCAGCTGACAGCCAAAGGCCCTTCAGATCCAAGCCCATGGCCTAACCCCCGCACCACTCTGCAGCTTTCTCCTTTGTTCTGTGGCAGCAACATCCACCCTCTTACCTACTCTGCACAATCAAATACTGAGCTGAAATCACACAGAAATCTTGCTGCTGCTTTCAAAGGCTGGATGTAGAGAAAGAGTCATGATTCCTGCAGCTTTAGTCTGCTGCTTTTTAGTCTCCCTCCCCCTCTGTCAGCAAAAGACCCATCAGGGCGAGGGCCAAGGCCTACCTCCCATCACAACTGCCATCCTCCTCCTCTCCCTCCATCTCCAGCTGACAGCCAAAGGCCCTTCAGATCCAAGCCCATGGCCTAACCCCCGCACCACTCTGCAACTACGACCCTATCTGAGCAAGGAGCATCTTGCCTCAGTTATCCATGCTATGGTAACCTCTAGATTGGACTACTGTAATGCACTCTACGTGGGGCTACCTATGAAGACGGTTCGGAAACTTCAGCTAGTGCAAAATGCTGCGGCCAGAGTTCTCACTGGGACAAAGAAATTTGACCATATAACACCTGTCCTGGCGCAGCTGCACTGGCTACCGATATGTTTCCGGGCCAGATTCAAAGTGTTGATTCTTACCTATAAAGCCCTAAACGACATCGGACCGCAATACCTGATGGAGCGCCTCTCTCGCTATGTACCTACCCGTTCACTACGCTCGACGTCGAAGGCCCTTCTCTGGGTCCCAACCCATAAAGAGGCCCGGAGATCAACAACTAGATCTAGGGCCTTCTCGGTGGTGGCCCCCAAACTATGGAATGCCCTCCCAGACGAGATACGCCTGGCGCCTTCTCTGTTATCTTTTCGGCGCCAGGTAAAAACTTACCTTTTCGCCCAGGCTTTTTAAATTTTGTAAATTTTTAAATATTTTAAATTTAACATTCTAAACTTAATATGATCTTAATTTATAAATCTCAATGGCAATTTTATTAATGTTTTATAATTGTACTATATATATATATGTTTTCCACACTTGCTCATATTTTAATTGTGATTTTATTTGTTGTACACCGCCCTGAGAGCTTTCTGCTATAGGGCGGTCTAGAAATGTAATTAAATAAAATAAATAAATAAATAAAAGCAAGGGAATAGTAATGCAAACTCAGAGAGGAGCCAATGCAGATTGCAAATGTATGCATCTGATTGGCTATGATTGGCTCAGACTAGAATGCATTTGGGAGGCTCTTCCTAATCCTGCCCTAATGCTTTGGAACGTCCAATGCATTTCTGAGGGACTCCTCCTGATTGGTTACAGCTTATTCTACGTGAAATAACAACAAAATGGAGCTGCTGAGGGGACCCCTGCCCTCTCTAAGCCTCAAACCGTGCTTGGATGCTAACAGCCGGGAGAGCCGAAGAGAGGCACGCTTTCTCCTTTCTCCTGTGGCAAAGACCAAAACATTGTCTTCCAACTCCAAAACAGCACTTGCTTGCAGCTGGGAAGGGGCCTATAAAGGAACATTGCCCGAGGAGAGTGTAAGTTAAGAGTTTTTATTTAATTACACTCTGTCTTGGATGAGATTATAAAACGCCACTGAGCGGCCTTGAAGATAAGATTGCAGCCGGGGAGTGGCATACTATCTGTTGGTCGTCTACAGCAGCTTAGAGCAGCTCAGAGCCGGGGTTGCTATTGAGAGCAACCGAAAACAACTCAGAAAGGAACATCATAGGAGTTAACCCACACTATAACTAAATCACTGTGGAACTAAGAAGAAAAAGACAAAAAGATATTTTAAGTTTATCATCTACTTTGACTGTTGAGCTGGTTCCACCCTGTTGGGTGAATACTGCTGATGAATGTTTGTGAGAGGCCTCTGTAGGCCATGCTTTGTTATCTATGATTCAGCAGTCTTGAGTGGAGGAGGACACTGCTTGAATGTAGCCCAACAGGAGAGCTGATAGGCTGGTTAGGCTCTGGGCGCGGCTCTGGGCGGCTGGCATGGAGTGGCGGCGGTGAGAGAGCGCCGCACGGAGCGGCTGAGTGTGGGGTCCTGCCGGAGACATCCTGGCCTGGCGGTGGTGAGAGCATCGCTGGAGGAGACATCCTGGCCTGGCGGTGGTGAGAGCACCGCTGGAGGAAACATCCTGGCCTGGCAGTGGTGAGAGCACCGCTGGAGGAGGCATCCTGGCCTGGCGGTGATGAGAGCATCGCTGGAGGAGACCAGGCTGTCATTACGGCCCGGCTGGCGGTGACGGCGGCAGCAGGAGAACGTTGTGAAGGACAGCACCTCCTGCAGACGAGGCTTGCTATGGAGGAGGGTTTTTAATCCATATTGAAAAGACTTATACTTTTCTGTTATCATCGCCATCTGGATCCTTCGGAGGTAGCGTTTTTCGTGAGAAGGAGAGAGATCCAGAGTTGGCGCCTACGCGCACAGAGTGCGGGACTATGTTTGTTATGTTGGTTTGATTTGGATGAGTGGGTATGTGTATATTGTGTATATCAGTTTTTTGTATTTATATTTTTATTATTTTTATTTTATTTTTATTTACGTGCACAGAGTCTCGGACTGTGGTTGTTGTGTTGATTTAATTTGGATGAGTGGGTGTGTGTATGGTGTGTGTAAGGTGTGGAATGTGAGATGTGTGTGACAAGAATTGTATGTGAGAATGTATGTAGGTGTAGTGGTTATAACTCTTATATTTTAGTAGTGTTGTTGCAGTTGGATGTACCCTCCCATTAATTGAGGGATTAGCTGATTGCTGTCAGCGTGTATTATGGAGGTAGGCCTCCGTTTTGTATATTGTTTAGGGTGGGTGGCCTGTCCATTAAGCGGACAGGGTTAGGGGCATGTGTAGATCCGGGGGAGTTATGACAGAGAGGGAGGGGGGCCAAGCTATATCAAGATTGGGCGGCAGATGCTGGGTTGATGCTGGGGGCAGACCATGTCAGTCTAGAGGAACAAGAGATAGATGTATAATATCCATCCCTTGTTCCGGGTCTGCCCAAATCCAGAAGACAACTGGGAGACGCAGGATTCCTACCGACCTTCGACTGTTGTTGTGTAATGCCAGGTCTGTGTCACAAAAAACATCTATCATCCATGATATGATTTTGGATGAATGCGCAGACCTGGTGTGCGTTACGGAAACTTGGCTGGACGAGGCCTCAGTCCCCATTCTTGAGGCCATGTGTCCACCGGGTTTCCGCTGCGCCCAGCAGCCGAGGGTGGGAAGGCGGGGAGGGGGAGTGGCAGTCATCTATTGGGAATCTTTGGTTTTTACCAGACCTCCCCTCCCGAGGACCAAGTTTGTTGATTGCATGTATTGGAGGTTGGGCCCAAAGGGCAGTTTAGGGATCCTGCTTGTGTACTGCCCGCCCCGCAACACAGCAGACTCCCTGGCCGAGGTGCTCGAGGTGGTCTCGGATGTACGAGTGCTGTCCCCAGAGCTATTAATTCTCGGGGACTTCAACGTGCATGCTGAGACCACTCTCGTTGGAGCCCCTCGGGATTTCCTGGAAACCATGGCTTCCTGGGAACTGCACCTTAATAATACTGAGCCCACCCACGTAGCCGGTCATGCTCTCGACCTTGTATTTGTCCTGGGAGAGGAGGGAAGTGTTCTGAAAGTGGGGGCTATTTCTTATACCCCTGTGTCATGGTCAGATCACTATCTGGTGAATATAGATTTCTCGTTGCCACACGCCCTCCGCAGGGGCAAAGGACCTATTAGAATGGTCTGCCCCAGGCGCTTGATGGATCCTGATGGATTCCTGACTGCGCTTGGGGAATTGGAACCTGCTGAAGGTCGCTCGGTCGAAACCCTGGTGATGGAGTGGAATGAGGGGATCACCAGGGCATTGGACCGAGTTGCCCCAAAACGTCCTCTCCCCCTGAACAGAACTCAGATAGCGCCATGGTATACACCACGGTTGCGCAATCTGAGGCGGGAGGTGAGACGACTAGAACGCCGGTGGTGGAAATCTCGCTCCGAAGGTGCTCGGACACAGGTCAGAGCAGCAGTAGCTGCCTACCAGGTGGCAGTGAAGGCGGCAAAGAAGGATTTCTTTGCTGCCTCTATTGCATCCGCAGAGTGTTGTCCCAGGAGGTTGTTCCAGGTGGTCCGAAGCCTGGTCGGTCCAGTTGCTCAGGTACCCCTGGAACATTCTAAGACCTCCTGTGACAAATTGGCAAAACACTTTGCTGATAAAATCGAACACCTAAGGAGCTCGATTCCGTACGCCGTGGATGCAGTGAATGAACCAGAGTTGACCATTTGCAATCCGGTCCAGTGGGATCGGTTTCGGCCTCTCCCTTCTGAGGAAGTGGACAAGGTGCTTTCATCTGTGAAGCCTACCACTTGTCTGATTGATCCATGCCCATCATGGCTCCTTGTGAATTGCAAGGAGAAACTGGGCGAAGGGATTAGGGTGGTGGTAAACGCATCCTTAGTGGAGGGTGTGATGCCACTGGCCCTCAAGGAGGCAATTATAAAACCTATCTTAAAGAAGTCCTCCTTGGATCCCCAAGTTCTGAACAACTTCCGCCCTGTTTCGAATTTACCATTTTTGGGCAAGATCATTGAGCGAGTGGTGGCTAACCAATTGTCAGCACACTTGGATGAAACAGATTATCTGGATCCATACCAATCGGGTTTCAGGACTGGACATGGAACTGAAACAGTCTTGGTCGCTCTGGTGGATGATATGAGGAGGGCATTAGATTTAAGTTTTTCTGTGAAGAAAGCATATGAGGAGGGCATTAGATAGGGGAGAATTCACCTTTCTTGTCCTCCTAGATCTTTCAGCGGCTTTTGATACCGTTGACCACGGTATCCTGATGGATCGCCTGGAAGGACTGGGAATTGGAGGCACTGTTTTACAGTGGTTCCGTTCCTTTCTTTCTGACAGGCACCAACAGGTAGCATTGGGAGATGAGGTTTCAGACCCTTGGCCCCTCACTTGTGGAGTGCCACAGGGTTCTATCCTCTCTCCCATGCTATTTAACATCTACATGAAGCCGCTGGGATCTATCATTAGGAGCTTTGGGCTGCGGTGTCACCAATATGCGGATGACACACAGCTCTATCTCTCGTTTAAGTCTTCACCAGAGTTGGCTGTGGAGACCATGTCCAAGTGCCTGGAATCCGTGAGTGGATGGATGGGAAGGAACAGGCTGAAACTAAATCCTGACAAGACCGAGGTACTGCTTGTGAGAGACAGGGGTAGGCTGGGTTCTGTTGACCTGAGGTTTAATGGGGTACAATTGCCCCTGAAGGACCAGGTCCGCAGCCTGGGGGTTGTTCTTGATTCCAGGCTGTCCATGGAGGCTCAGATTTCGGCAGTGAGCCAGGCAGCCTGGTACCGACTACACCTCATACGCAGGCTGCAACCCTACCTCCCTGTTCATCAGCTCCCACTGGTAGTACATGCCCTGGTCACCTCTCGATTAGACTACTGCAATGCGCTCTACGTGGGGTTACCCTTGAAAACGGTCCGGAAACTTCAACTGGTGCAGAATGCGGCGGCTCGTTTACTTACAAACAGCCGTCGCCGTGATCATATTACACCAGTATTATTTAATCTACACTGGCTTCCAGTAGTTTTCCGGGCCCAATTCAAGGTGTTGGTGTTAACCTTTAAATCCCTATATGGTTTCGGCCCGGTTTATCTGAAGGAGCACCTCCAGCGTCACCAACTATGCCGCCCGACAAGATCTGCCACACAGGGCCTTCTCTCAATCCCACCAACAAAAGTAGTTAGGTTGGTGGGGACTAGAGAGAGGGCTTCTTCGGTGGCGGCCCCCACTCTCTGGAATTCCCTCCCATTCGATCTTCGACATGCCCCTTCCCTGGATACCTTCCACCGAGCATTAAAAACGTGGCTGTTTGGTCAGGCCTTTGAGACTATCGGGATGGGCTAATTATATACTCAATCCCCGCTGCTATGTATTACAATTGCTGCTATTCTGTCACTGATGATTATTTGTATTTTATTGTATTTATTGTATTTACTGTATTTGGTATTTTATTGAATTTAATATGTACGCCGCCTAGAGTGGCTTCGGCCAGATAGGCGGCCTAAAAATTAAATTATTATTTATTATTATTATTCCTACTAGAAATTTAACCTTGGAGACAGACGTTGGACCATAGCAATGACTGTGATTGGCTGTGCTATCCAGAGATGATTGGCCAGAACAAAAGATGGACAGAAACAAGTTCAGAGTGTCTCTAAATGTGAGGTACTGCATTGAATATGAATGTAAAAACAGAGAAGGGCTGGGCTACAGGTTCGGTGGTTTAGGATGGTTAGGGCTGGCAGTGCTTCACCTATACTTAATTAAGGGCCTCTACTATTCTGCGCAAACCTGGCTTTTATCAACACCAGAGAAGGGGATCATTTCACTGGCATTCCCACAATCCGAAATTCAGGCAGTGAAGAAGACGGAGCAAGAACTTTGATGTAGCTAACCCTCCTCTTCCCCTCTGTGTACCTTTGCCCACCTCCTCACCACCCTCTACCGACCACCATGGGGATGGCACCCACACTCTTCACCCCCCTTTCCTTAGCATAGCTCCCTAGGCCCACCTCTCATAACATACTAGGAAAGAGACAACGCTCAAGCAAATGACATGTCATGGGACCTCATAGTAGGAGATACTGACAATATAAACTTATCAGACACAACCAGGGCCACCGAGAGCAGGTTGGGGCCCCGGTGAAAACAATTTTTCACGCCCCGCTGCAAGGACAGACCGGCTAAAAATCTGTACACATTAATCTTTTATATCATTATTATTTTCTTTGAAATTCACCGGTTTTACAATGGATATCTAAACAATTGACAAATAATGATAATACCGAGAAAGACAAAAACATATGCAACATAGTAGGGCCCCAGGCCTCATTCCAGAGTGCAGGGCCCCAGTAATCTCAACTGGCTATCCCCCCCCTCTCGTCGGCCCTGGACACAACCTCACATCCCTCACCCTGGTCTCCCAAGCAGCGCACAGTTGCATGTTGGGTTAAGTGGGTCCCTCTCGCTCCAGTAGAATGAACTACTCCCTCTGTCTCTCACCACTCCAGCAGCAAAAGGTGGCAAGCATCCAAAAGCAAAAAGAAAGAAAAAAGGGGGGAAACCCAAAATGCTTGAAAAAATGTTTGTTATGACAAACGCCCAATGCATTTCGGCCACTCTGTGGTTTGGCCTTCATCAGGGCATAAATGGATCTAAAATATTGGTCATTATTAGTGGGAGTAGTTTTGCTGAAGAAGAATATTTTAGACCCATTTATCCCCTGACAAAGGCCAAACCACTGAGTGGGCGTTTGTCATAATAAACATATTTTTTTCAAGCATTTTGGGTCCCCCCCCTTTTTCTTTCTTCTCAATACTCCAGGCCAGCTCCAGACTCTCACCCTGGAAATGGTGAGGCTGAACATGTGCCCAGTCTTGACTCTTCACAATATGTAAAAATATGGAAGAGTCACTAGTGACAGGATGACTGGGTGTGTGCTTCCTGGGAGGAACCAGGAAATAAAAGAAAACATATCTTGGTTTCTAAAGCACAGTCTGTCTGATGCTCTAAGCAATCCTACTGTCTTGAAACACATCAGCCCCATCCAGTGAATCTTCACTCTAGGGGAGAGTAGGCTCTGTGGACTTGGGACTACTGTAGTTCAGAAATGCAACTCCTGATCAATATCAGTTCTCCTTGGGTCTGTTTAATGTTTAATGGAGAGCATACATTTCTCAACAGTGCCATGACATATATAAATGACAGCCCAATGCAAAGACCTTGCCCTGCTTCTTCAGAGTCACCTCTAAATGTAACGTAAGTATCAAATTAGCTTGTTCTGACACTGCAATGATAGATATTTGTCTGTGTTTGTTGTCCTTGGGCATAGTAAGATCCTTGGCTTCTCAGGGAGGATGGGCAGGATATAAATGATGATGATGATGATATAGTCAACACTTCCAATTTCCCAGGATGAACCTTTTTTATTGTGTAGACCAATCTCTACAAATTATTCCCATAACTATGTATTCATGAGTGTATTACAGAGCAGCTCTCTTTCTTATGTCTGTCCCACACCTCTTTGATAGATTGCCTGCTTCATCTATCACTCCTTCCCTCAATCCCTTTCCCATTTTGCTCTTCTAATTCCTTCAGTTGCCAGTATCTTCTGCTTCATTTGCTCCAGGCTCTTCCTTCTGCCCCTCAGCTGTAGCCAACTGTAAAGTTAGGGAAATATGAAGTAAGGGGGTGTATGCTTTAAATCAGGGGCTCCAGTCTATAGTCCATGGACCACTAGTGATCTACGAGCTTCATTCAGGTTACCTGTGATGTGTCTGTGAAAACGACAGTTACAGTTTGAATTCTATGGAATTCCATGGAATTCAAATTGTAATAGATCAAAATACATCATCAGAAAGGCCAATACAACTGCAGTTAAAGATATTTAGGAGTCAGCATAAAAATCGCTACATCTGGAATAAAAACCATTAAGTGGTCCGCCAAGATACTCAGCAATTTTCAAGTGGTCAATGTGGGAGAAATGTTTGGAAACCAATCTCTTAAATTATCAACAACCTTTCTTCTTTGTTTTGCCAAATCTCTGGAGAATTTGTTTCAACTGTCCAAAGACCTTCCCAGCCCCAGCCCAAATCTCACCAGAACTGCTGCTGCACCTCTCGCTGCCTTTGCCTCCTCCTCTCCCCTCACCATCCCTCTCTCTATCGTCCTTATACTAATTGGTGAAAGAAGAAGCAGGGAAGAACAATGCAATACAGTAGGGCCCCGCTTATACGGCGGGTTAGGGACCAGGCCCCCGCCGTAAAGTGGAAATCACCGTAAAGCAGAACCCATTTACTATAATGGGCCGCATCACGTGAAAATGATGCAAAAATGTCGCAAAATGCCGTAAAATCGCAAAATCAGCTTTAAAATGGGGAATTTCCCCGAATTGAAAGCCACCGCATCAGCGGAACGTCGCAAAACAGAGCACCGGTAAGCGGGGCCCTATTGTAATAGTAATAATAATAACAACACTAACAAAGAGGACAAATTCCCCATGATCTGGTTGATGTGTGGATGAAAGGAGCCCATCATCCTTGAAAAAACATAAAAGAACACCCCCCCAATGCAATATCTTCCCTCCTGTTTCCATCGGGCTGAAGCAGGCGGATTTGGACAGCTAGGAAACAAAAGTTTGCAGTACTTTGTTTCCCTGTAAAACTGAAATGTGGTCAAGTCCAACCGCCAGTGTGTCTTTCTGTTGAGCAAATGACGTTGGTTTCCTTTTCCCCAGACTGGGATTTCTTCTGCTTGCCAAATCCTGGTTGTCCTCCTCAGTATTGGGGCCACCATAAATCATGCACTCGCACGTGCAAGGGAGTGTCCCCTACAAGGAACTAGGGGTGAGCTCCCTACAATAAGCTTTGTGTCACCCTAAACGATTCACCCAAATGTTCCTTACAATCCATCATACGACAGTGCCTGACATTAGTGCATTGCTTGAGGTAAATGTTATCGATGAAGATGCTATAGTACATGAGAGTGATGCTGCATAAAATTGTCTGGTGGCAATTTCAAATAAATAAAGAAATGACACCCCACATAGACTTGTTTCTCCATGAATGCCAGTGCAATCTTACATGTGTCTCCTCTGAAGCAAGTCCCACTGAGTGCAACAAGATTTACTCCCAGATAAATGTTGCGTATTGGGCTTAGCAGTTGCATGGGGTGGGAAGGGGAAAGTCTAGGGGTTTACCATAGGGTGGTGGCAAGGGGGTGGGCAGCAGAGTGATCAGGGGACAGAGCCCCTATAGCCTTAGTTATCTGGAGACACCCAGGGGTTCAACACAGCTGGACCAAGACAAACACAGTCCAGTAGCTGACAGTGGAGATGTGATAGACGGCTGAGAAACAGTTCCCTTTGACAACTGTCATGTATAAATTGTACTTCATTTTGGGGGTATAGTTAGACACTGCTGTTGAGGTAAGGAAGATTTTTTTTCCCCACTACAGAGAGCCAGTGTGGTGTAGTGGTTAAGGTGTTGGACTACAACCTGGGAGACCAGGGTTTGAATCCCCACATAGCCATGAGGCTCACGGGGTGATCTTGGGCCAGTCACTGCCTCTCAGCCTCAGAAGGAGGCAACGGTAAACCCCCTCTGAATACTGCTTACCATGAAAACCCTATTCATCACTGGTTGTTCTTATCACAGAGAAATGCAAACTTGAACACACAAAGAATCTTTTACCCCATATTCTGTTAAAAGAAAAGATGGTTTTTTAAAAAATTGTCCTGGAAAGGTGTATAAAATATGAACAACTCACAAATGCAAGCCAGGACCCTCTAGAAATCAAACTGTGCAATCAAGCCTGGAGACAGAAGAAACAGCTCAAGCAACAAATAGAAATTGTTTGCTATGTTAATAGGAGACAGAGAGAAACACAATACAAACATCCTTCCTTATATCATTGTAACGAGAAATTGTGAACATATTTCTTTCTGTACAGGTTCCTCCCAGATGAACACAATGCCTCAGTTTTACTTGGGTTTATTCCTTGCTGGGCTCTGGGCTTTTGCCCACTGTCACCACGTCCCCGACCACCATGAGGACCATCCTCCTGCTGAAGATCACAGTAATCTCCACTCTTCAAAGATAGCCTCAGGCAATGCTGAGTTTACCTTTAAATTCTTCCACCAGCTTGTTTCAGAGGGTGCTGATACGAATGTTTTCTTCTCACCTCTGAGTATTTCCACTGCCTTGGCCTTGTTGTCACTGGGAGCTAAATGTACCACACTGAGTCAGCTATTGTCAGGACTTGGCTTTAACCAGACTAAGATCAATGAGCAGGAAATACATGAAGGATTCCATCATCTCCTCCGTCTGTTAAATCGCCCCAATGCTGAAATCCAGTTGAGCATTGGGAATGCCATATTCACAGATGACCAAGTGAAACCCCTAAAGAAGTTCTTGGATGACGCCCAACATTTTTATGAGACAGAGATTTTCCCTACTAACTTCAAGAATTCAACAGAAGCTGAGGGCCAGATCAACAGCTATATAGAAAAGAAAACACATGGAAAATTGGTTGATGTTGTCAAGGGTCTTGACCCAGAGGCTGTAATGGCTCTTGTAAATTATATTTTCTTGAAAGGTAAGTCAGATGGGCTTGTTGTAACCTCCCTTTGCTTCTTCTTAAACGTTTATGGTCTAGCTTTAAGGTGTGGTTCTAGGTGCAGATTTGTCGCTGCTTCAGCCTGGACCTATGATATGAGCTCAAGCTTCTGAAACTTCATCACGGAGAAGTTTCCTAAATCAAGAACATAAATGACCTTCTCCAACATTATCAAGACATATTGCATATAATTGCTTGTACCCTTGTCCTGGTAATGTGATGCAGTATTTGGGTACTAGAACAGGAACAGACCTACAAAGAGAGGTATCTCAGCAGAGCAAGGTGCCATTGCCATTCTGCAATGCCTCTGAGTATATTTATTTATTTATTTATTACATTTCTGTCCCACTGTTTCTCTCAGATGGAGCCCAGGGAGGCAAACAAGGGACAAAACACAAAACATCTTAAAAACAAAACATCTTTAAAAATCTCTCCAAAAAACTCTTAAAAACATGTTTTTTAAAAAATTTAATAACTTCTTAAAAAGTAATTGCAAAACAGACGCAGACTGGGATAAGTCTCTACTTGAATGGCTAGTTAAAAGAGGAAGGTCTTCAGTAGGAGACGAAATGATAACAGAGATGGCTCCTGCTTAATATTTATGGGATGGGGATTCCAAAGAGTAGGTGCCACAAAACTAAAGTCCCACTTCCAATGTTGCATGGAACACACTTCTTCATGAGATGAGCAAAGCGATGGATTGGGTATGTAAGACGATCTTTCAGTTATCCTGGTCCAAAGCTGTATAAGGCTTTCTACAGCACAACCAGCACCTTGAACTTGGCCCATCAGCTAATGGGCAGTCAGTGCCATTCTTTGAGCAGCGGGATAACATGTTGCTGATACCATGCCCCAGTGAGCACTTATGTCACCGAATTTTGTATGAGACTATCCCGGTCCAGAAACTGCTGCAACCATTGAGGTCTCTAGCAACCATGGGGCCTCTAGCAACAAAGGTTGATCCAGGAGCACCCCCAGACTACAAACCTGCTCTTTCAGAGGGAGAAGGCAATACTGCAATTCACCAATTATCTTGACTCGGGAATCACATACCCACAGCACCCTTATGCAGCAATAAATATACTGAATATTTAATTAGCTAATTCAGAGCAACAAAGAGAGGCATAGCAGCACAGCAGGGTACAACCAACAACACAAGCTGTTCCCAATGGCCTTGAGTATGTCAATAAATATCCTGAAGATTTAAATGGCTAACTCTGACATATAGATTTTTGGCAATATTGTAATCAATGTTCTAAGCACTATTACATTTTTTTTTTTAGAGTTGATTTTTAACAGATTAAAACTGTGGATCTTACAACCATAACAAAGAGAAGGAAACTTTGATCTTTCTTCTCTGCAAGGCACAGTATATACATTTAAGGTTAAAAGATGGCGAGGAAAGCTTCCTCCCCTTTTAGAGGATAGGATGTTAAGGGGATAGAAGCCTCTTGGGCCCCACATGATGCACCCCTCTGCTCGAGCTAGCAGGCAAAGGGAGGAGGGTGGGGAAGGCATCACTTCACCTGGGGATGCCTCCAAGCACTCACCAGTGCTCATCCTAATCTCCTTCTTCCTGCCTGCACTACTTGCCTATGACCAAGACAAAGGCCAGTTAGCCAAGTCAAACCACAGCATTGAGAGACAATTGTGCAGTGCTGGGTAGGCAACAAGGGCAATTGCCCCACCCAAAATCTCCCCATATGAATTTGCTCAGATCCTGAGATAGTCTTCTCTGTGTTGCCTTCAAGAGTGGTCCAGAGGGTGGTGATGAGAGTACGGGGTCTTTTTTGTTTACAGAATACTCTCCCCTGGGAGGCCCTCCTGGCACCACCTTTTTTATCCTTTTGGCACCAAGCAATTTCCCACCCTAGGCATTTCAGCAGAAGCAGTGTTTGGATTTTTTAAATTCTAATTAGGTTTTCAATAAGTTCTGTGTATGTTCTGCTTATTACTGTATTTTATATTTATAAATCACTTCAGGATACTCTCTTGTGAGAAGTGATTCAGAAATGTTCTTAAATAAATTACCCACTATTAATGTGGGGATGTAGGGGGAGATGCACATCAGTGTTACCCATATGTAAGCTCATAAAGTGTGAATTTAGACCCACACAGAATGAATTGCTGTAATAGCTTATCATAATATGATAGTCTTCATGTTTATGGTGAATTTGGATCTCTCCTCCCTGATAGAGATTGTAAATACTGTAGAATAGGTATGCATTGTGCACATTTAAAATTTGATAACACGTAAGCAGTTCTAGCAAAATCTGCTTGCAAGTTTTAAAATGTTTTTGGGCAATACCTTTTTTATCAGTCCTAGCTATAGGAGCTGTTGAATTTGAGATCTCTGAAAAGAAAAACAACATTCAAAAGTATTGGGAATGACTAGTTGATTATTAATATTTATGCCCCAAAATCCATTAAGAAGACTTAAGATTTAAGTGTATCCATATCATTCACCCTGAATTCCCAAAAGGAAAAAATAAATTTTTACACTTGCAAAAATTCATTTTCAAATCCTGGTGTATTACTGAATTTTGAATTTGGGTAAAGTAGTTTTCCATCCTAAACATGAACAAATTGCTTGGCGCTCTCTCCAATAACCTCTGTGCTCTTGTTCTTTTCACAAGCGTATTGGGAAAAGCCTTTCGATTATCTAAGCACTAGAGAAGATGATTTCTTCGTGGATGAGCAAACAACGGTGAAAGTCCCTATGATGAACAAAAACAGCATCTTTGAGTTTTACTATGATCAGGATCTGTCCTGTCAGGTGGTGAAGCTCCCCTACAAGGGCAATGCTTCAGCATTATTCATTCTGCCTGACCAAGGAAAACTGAAGCAGGTGGAAGATGCTCTGGGGCAAGACGTTTTGTTAAAATGGTCAAAATCACTGAAACAAAGGTATGTAAGTTTGCTGCAAGGAAAGAGTGTACGACCTGGAGTGTGTATATTTGGGTGTGGGTGTACTGTACACACAGAGAGTTGTATTAAATGCTAGTCCTACTTAGTGCAGACCGACTGAAAGTAATGGACTGAAGCTAGTCATAGCCATTAATTTAAATACATTTCTCTGAGTGGGACTAACATTAGATACAGCCCATTGTTTAAAAAGGAAACTAGAATCTTCAATTTAAATTGCTTGCTTTTAACAAGTTATTGTGAACCATTTTTAATCTAGCCAAACTGTAAATTCCTATTATTTGTATTCTATATTTTCTGCAAGTGGTCTCTCATCAGCCTCTGGTTCTTCTTTCAACAGAAGAATGCATCTGTTCCTTCCAAGGTTTGCAATCTCTGGCAGCTATGCTCTCAAAGAGATATTAACAAGAATGGGTGTTACTGATGTATTCACAAACCAAGCAGACCTTTCTGGAATTACTGGGAACCCGAAGCTGAAGGTTTCCAAAGTAAGCTTCTTAAAATTCATCATGCCCCAAGAAGCATTGTTAGTCATGTTGCTTTCTTGGCCAGAGGTGTGATCCTGTCTGAAAGTTCAAAGAAATGTCATTTGGGGACTACAGTACTTGAATCTGCCCTGAGTGTTTCATCTGTGAAGATTTTTATATTATTGTTATTATTTGATTTATATCCCACCCTTCCTCAGGATTGTCTCCATGTGCGAAAAATCCATGTGCATAGAGTGTTCCAGATGGATGCAATTGCAGCATCATAGGCACTTGCATAAATTGTTACATGTGGTAGGATGCACACCTTTCCTTCCTTCAACCAGAGCTTATCTCAATAGGGGCAAATGGTCATGTGTGAAGCAACTTAGAGAGAAGCTCCTTGCTGAGGCAATGCTGCCCAGGCATCGACCTCCTCAGGCATCTCTACAATTGCTGAAGTACCTCCTCCTTGCTCCACCTTCTCCAGACAGAACCAGATGTAGGACAATGCCCACAACTCTGTTTACAGTCCTGTACTGAAGAGTGTAGGGCTCATTGGTGTCTCCTGTTCCTTGAGCTATCCCTGTAATGCTCTGGCCTACCTCTCCCAGAAGGCAAACAAAACTGTAAAACATTATTTGTGTGGTGTATGTGCCGTTCTCAGTCTGAGCAGTATTTGTGCCAACATGTACTGAAAGACCAGCCACTGATTTTATTTATTTTATACATCTATATACCACTCTTCGATGACATTTCAGCTGTGACAGTGGGGCTGTGCACTACATCACCATAGCCCAAATCCTGAGCTGAACTGGCAGTATTCAGGCAGATCTGGGCTTGGACCGAATCGGTTGAAAAAGTCCTAAACCACCACGGGTCACTTCTACCTGCCCGGACCCATATTTGTTTTAACTGTTTTGATGGTGGAACCCACCCTAGGACTGCTGGTGAAGGGTGGGTATAAAATTGAATCACCATCATCATCATCATGGTTGCTGGGAGGTCAGTGCAGGAAGGATAAAAATTCAATAAATAATATTTCACTGGGAGCTCCTTGCAATTATGTGTGCATTCAGTAGGGGCTGGTGGGCAGTGCTTTGTGGTGTACTTGGCTTCCCAATGCCAAGTGGCACTGCTGGTTACAGAGAGTTGTGGTAGCCAGGAGCTATGGGTAATGCAGGTGCAGTGGCAGAGCTCATCGGATGCTTTGGCCGCTGTGCCCGCACTGTGCAGACCTCCCCACTCACTATCTTACCTCTCCCCCTCTCAGTAGCAGGCAGCAACATGGTGTTGGGAAGGCAGGTGAGCAATACCAACCACCTTGCCTGCATCATCCTCCTTGCCACTATAGCTCCTTCTTTCTCTGCCCCCTCCCGACCCAGATGTTTAATTTGGGTTTCAGAACTCTGATTAAACATGTAGTTGAGAGCAGGGGAAAGGAGATGCAGCTTCTCCTTTTTTCCGGACCCTTCCCAAACACATGGTTAATTAGGGTTTAAAACCCCCAATTAATTAATTAAAAATATTTCTCTCCCACCCTTCTACCCTACAATAGGGCACTCAGAGTGGCTACAATAAAATAGCACACAGATATAATAAAATACACAATAAAAATACCAACACTACAGTAAATTAAAATGCATACAATACAATTAAAATACATAAAATGCATTATGCATATATACACACACATAAATGCATGCATATATGTGCATATACGTATAAGAAAGAATAAAAGAACTTAAAAGATAAAAATAAAAGATAAAAAACTTTAAACAGTGTCAGGCTGACCCGTCAGTCCCAACCAAAGGCTCTCCAGAACAAAATAGTTTTTACAAGTTTCCGGAAGACCATCAGGGAGGGAGCAAAGCAGGCATCTTGGGGCAGGGAATTCTGAAGTCTGGGAGCCACAACTGAATATTAAACTCAGAAAATTAAACTCAGAAAATTAAAGCTGGCCTCTGAATTAATTCAGAGCCTGGATATTTGTTGAATCAGCCATGGATTGGATCGGAGTCTCATCCTGACCACTATGTGATAGTTAAGGTTGGGTTCAAGGGGATGGGAACCTTTTTAAAAGCCATTTGGGTTTTTCAAAGTTTCCTTTTGAATGTTCAAAGAAACTTCTCAAGATGTCTGGAACATTTCAAAGGAACATTCAAAAAGATTAAATTATGTTCTAGCCAAGACAAAGGGATGAGGAGATTCACGTCACAAAGAATCACTTTGGAGCAGGGAGGTTTTGAGGAATCACCTTCAGTTTTGAAGACTAATAGTTTCAAGAATATGATGTTGAGTATTGTTTTGGAGAGTGAGATCAATAGATCAACCAGGCAAGAAATGGCCATGTTGAAGTCTCTTAATTTATTCAATGCTTAGGTCTGTTTTGAAGGACTAGATGTGTGCATAATAATATCTGGATCACTATCTTGCACTAATTCTTGTTTACTCTCTCTGCAGGCTATTCACAAAGCTTATTTAAATGTCCATGAGAATGGCACTGAAGCTGCAGCCACCACTGTCATTGAAATTATTCCCATATCCCTTCCCTTTGAAATGAAATTCCGTCATCCCTTCTTGGTGTATATCTTCATTGACAATATAATAGCTTTCATGGGAAGAGTTAAAAATCCTACAGAGACATGATGGCATAACTAGTGTTGCAGCACAGACAACAAAGTGTTTCTAATATACAGCGTGTGTGAAAAGATCCAGTCACTGTCATGTATTCCCAAAAGAATTAAACACTGATGGAGTCTCTATGTCTGTGAAATCATGTGGTGTTCCTTCTGTATCAAAGGTCAAATCTGAAGAATGTCTAATTGTCAATGTCAAAATGCTCCAATCTTGCATTAGGAAAAAAAAATTCCTTTTTGCACAAATGGGACATTTTCTCCTAGGACTAGTTGCCCCATTGGGGACAATTTGGGTGGGGGGAGCTTGGAAGGGAAGGGAACATCCTCCCCACACACTGCCCCTCCCAAAACTGCACTTCCACAAAGCAATGAGGCTTAGGAGAAAAGGTTCCGTTTGCAGGACTGGGTCTTTTTTCGAAGTGGCATTCCTGCATTGGGGGGAGATATTAGAAACTGGGGGAGAGAGATAACAGAGACTGGAAAGTTCAATGAGTGCATGTGCATTGGGCTCTGTACAGGTGCATGTGCATGAATTGTGCATGTGTGGTGAATGGGGTGCATCTGTGGCTTTGGCCCCACCCTGTTTGGGCTTTGGCTCTGGCTCCAACTACCCTGGCATGTGGCACTAGAAGGTTCTCCATCAGGGAATAAGATTTCAGCATCTCCTCTCTGTGTCTACCATTCCCCCCGCACATATCCATCCGTGCCCTCTCCCATCCATCCATATACATCCCTTAGCATGCAGCCATTCATCCATTGTTAACACATGGGGTCTGATAGAAGTGTGTATTGGGGACTCTCATGTGGACCCTCTTTGCGATCCCTAAAACATGCTACCCCATCAGGATTTTTAGCTTGAGTCAAAACCGGGCGCTGCCTGGTGTGTGTATCTCAGCTTCACACTGTCTGACTTATCCTGTGATGCCATTGTTGTATCTAGTTTGCATTTGCAGTTCTATGGGGATTCCCAGTTGGCTGAAGCAGCCTGTCTGTAGAGTCTAAAACCAGAAGGTTCAGGTTATCACAGCACCACCAGGTGCCCTTTTTTAATACTAATCAATCATCTCATGTCCCTAGCCTCCTCAGGAGGTCAAACAGCTTCTTGATTCTTGCTGACGTCTTCTAGGAAGAAGGTGAAGCAAAAAGAAAGCCATGCAAGAGACTGTACATAGAGTCCAAGCAGGGGGTCATTTCGTTTGGCCATCCAGTTTAGCCATACTCATTTGTGTCCCCCTTTTTGGACACTAAACAGAAGCTCAGGGCAAAAGCCACATAACACCATCATGCAGCACCCACCACTGCTCACTCATAGGCACAGGTATCTGTAAATTTTACTATTATTGAAAACAATGCAGGGAAGCTTGGTCCTTCCTGTAAAGAATAAAGAATAAATATGCACATAAATGAAGATTATCCCCTTTAGAATCTCCTTCAGCTATAACTTCGGCTCTGTACTCTGTGCACCATACAGCTTAAGCACATGACTTCCCACAAAGAATCCTGGGAACTGTACTTGGTTACGGGTGCTGGGAATTGTAGCTCTGGGAGGGTAAACTATGGTTCGAGGATTCTTGGGGGAAAGCCATGTGCTTTAAATGTATGGCGAGTTTCCATTCTTTTTCTTCCTTGACAGAGAGGCTGACTGGATGACAAAGGGATGGGACCAGGTAATGGAAAAGGGAGAAATAGGATAGAGGTGGAAAAGACAGAGACCCAAAGAGACTCTGATGGGGGGGGAGGAGATAAGGTGGCAAAGGGAGAAACAGCATGTGGGTTGATAACGGGAGGAAGGAGGGGCCCATGGACTATGCCAGGGTAGAGAAGCTTTTTCAGTCCAAGGGCCACATTCCCTTCCAGCCGTCCTTCCAGGGGCCACATCCACGACTAAAAGTAGTGCCTTACTTTTGTTTAGAAGTGGTCCATACAAGACAATAAAATTATAGATAAAACAAAATGAGCATTTTTGTAGTATTAAACACAATTATTAGAGCATTGGACTAGGATCTGGACAATCCCCATTCAGCCATGAACAACACTAGAAACTCTTTTAAACAACCGCCTCCTTCTGCCTGCCTACATACACACAGACAGGCAACATAGTAGCCTTCAAGCTATATCTCGTGACATACAAAACATCAATCACCCCCCTCCCCAAACGCACACACACATCGATCCATTTGGGTCCTGCTTTTCCCTCATCCTCTCCCTTTCTCTCCAGCAGGCTGCAGAAAGCCGGTCAGGGACAAGGCCACTCCATCACCACTACTGCCATCCTCCTCCTCTCCCTCCCTCCCTCTCCAACAGACAGCCAAAGGCCCATCAGTTCCAGCGCCATGGCCTATCCCCCGCACCACTCTGCAGCTTTCTCCTTTGCTCTGTGGCAGCAACATCCACCCTCCTACCTGCTCTACACAATCAAATACTGACCTGAAATCACACGGAAATCTTGCTGCCGCTTTCAAAGGCTGGATGTAGAGAAAGAATTGTGATTCCTGCACCTTTAGTCTGCTGCTTGCAAAAGTGAGGGAATAGCAATGCAAACTCAGAGAAGAGCCAATGCAGATTGCAAATGCATGCATCTGATTGGTTCTGATTGGCTCAGACTGAAATGCATTTGGGAGGCTCCTCCTAATCCTGCCCTAATGCTATGGAACATCCAATGCATTTCTGAGGGACTCCTCCTGATTGGTTACAGCTTATTCTACATGAAATAATATCAAAATGCCCTCTTTAAGCCACTTCTACTAGGAGACTTGTGTAGCACCATGGCAATGACTGTGATTGGCTGTGCTATCCAGAGATAATTGGCCAGAACAGAAGATGGACAGAAAAAAATTAGGAGTGTCTCTAAATGTACTGTATTGAATATGTTAGGTCCAAACTCAACCACGAGCCGTCACAACCTACTCACCTCTCGTTCACCCCGGGAGGGTGCGGAGTTGAGGGATCTATCCCCACTGCCAGAGGCCTCAGGAAGACACAACAACAAAATATACCTTTGCAAAGGGGTCCCAATCCTTCCAGCAAGATGGTTTCCAGAGATAGGAACCTTGTTTATTGAAAGAGTTCAGATTATATACCCTCCCCAAGAGGTTACAGCATAGGGGAGTAAAACGTCATAAAACATAAAGAAAAACTACATACCAAGGCAGGGGTCGGAGGGAGGGAGAGGGGCATAAGAAAGGACAAATACCAGGGACATGTTACTCCCTCTCGAGATCAGTCTTGCATATTATACAGCCTTGAGATAAGAGTTGGTGCCAGGATGCCTGGGAGAAGATTACAGGGGACATCAAAACAAGCAGGCAAAAGGCAAAAGATCTTAGGCTTGCACAGAATACATTCTTGTGGGGCAAAAGGCTTTCATCCCTTGACACGTCTCTGGTAAGGCTCAATAAACATGGAGGTGTGGATTCCTCTTGTATATTGTGAATCAAATTATATTTGTAAAGTTACCTGGGAAGGGTTAGGTGAGGGGCAAATAAACCGAGATCAATTTTATTTCTTCAAAGTCCATTTTTATCCAACAAATAGGAATGCAAGGAACACAGAAGGGGTAGGCTACAGGTTTGGAGGTTTAGGGTGGTAAGGGTGCAGGTCCAGCGCCAGGCATATGTGGACCCTTGGACACCAGCCTGCCCCGGGCACGTGGCTCCTGCCTGTTCCACCTACGTCTCTCCTATCTTTGTTGCTGCGTGCAGTGCACCTACAGGGCTGCCATCAACCAAGATGGTGGTGGAGGCTTCTCTAAGGGGCTGGTGCCCCAGCCACCATCTTGGTTGATGGCACGCAAGCACAGTACGCTCCGTGCATGCACATGCCTGCCATCAACAAAGATGGTGGTAGGGGCTTTAGCCCCTTAAAGAAGCCTCCACCACCATCTTGGTTGATGGCAGCCTTGTATACACAGCAGCAGAAGACAGAAGAGAGGTAGGTGGAACAAGCAGATGGGCAGGCTGCCTGGAAGCTCCCTCCCTGTGATCCGTGGCAGGGATATCAGGCACAACCCCGCATCCCTCGCTCTGGCCTCCCAAGCAGGGCACAGTGCCATGTTGGGTCAGTGGGTCCCTCTCGCTCCAGAAGAATGAACAGCTCCCTCTGACTCTCACCACTCCAGACCAGCTCCAGACTCTCACCCTGGAAATGGTGAGAATGAACATGTGCCCAGTCTTTAATCTTCACAATATATAACAATATGAAAGAGTCACGGACTTCCGGGAAGGGTGACTTAGCCTGTGCCTGCTTTTGAGACGGGCTCCTGCCTCAAAAGAAGCTTATTCAGATATATCAGTCAGATTTTTTTTTTTTTTTGACTGATTAAACTTCTCCCGGGTAGGGAGAAACGAAGAGATTAACCTCAAAGCCTATTTTTGTTGGGACGACCAGATCTCATTAATTTATGGGACGAGGTCCAGCCGACGAAGGTGGGACGGATTTTCAACAACAAGCTCTATCTGATAAAGCGAACGTTCATCTTATCTTCTAAGAGAGAACGCACTAACAGGCAAGCACCCTTCTTTCTATATTTTTCTTTTACTTGACTTAAATTGTTGCTGTTTAAAAGAGATTTGCCAGATTGATCGGTTTTTGACATCTCACTGGGGAGCCATAACTTCTCTCTGCTACTCACTAATTAATAGCTTATCTCTGTTTTTGTTGCAAAAAGCTGTCCTGGATTTGCATTCTAAAGATATACACAGAAGAGGGATTTCTATTCCAGATTTTTATTTTGAAGAATATTATATTGTCTGAGACTACTCTCTTTTTGGTCTATTTTATTTTGACGAATCTGTTTCCTGACGACCGCCATTAATTGTTTCGATCCTGGGAACTGCATTTTGTTTACTTAAGCATGGAGAGATAAGGCTGTCTGCTCTGTTTATACTGTGATGTCACCAAGTTTGGAGTATTAACCCAATTGTTGCTGAAATAAGAAGTGGTTTTCCTATATTTTTCTTTTAAAATGGCAATTAAGAAAGTGGCTGAGAATCTGGAAATAACTATGTTTCAGAAAATAATGGATGAGATTGAGATAACGAAACAAAACCTGCGACAGGGTTGTAAGGAGCTGAAAATTGAATTGAGTAAAATGAAGCAGGAGATTAAAGATATAGGGGTCCCTGTGAGAGAGGTGACCCTGGAAGGGGTCCCTGTGAGAGAGGAGACCCCGGAGATTGGAACAAACGTGGAACAGGAAAAAGATTTGGAGTCTATGGACTTTAGAAACAAAATCTATTGTTTGGAGACACAGGAGATTAAAGACATAGGGGTCCTTGTGAGAGAGGAGACCCTGGAGACTGGAACAGGGGTCCCTGTGAGAGAGGAGACCCTGGAGACTGGAACAGGGGTCCCTGTGAGAGAGGAGATCCCGGAGATTGGAACAAACGTGGAACAGGAACAAGATTTGGAGTCTATGGACTTTAGAAATAAAATCTATTGTTTGGAACTCAATGTTATCTCTGAAGAAATTAATGAAGATTCTAGAGATAAAGTTATCAATGGCATGGATAATCTTCTGGACTGGATTGATGTGATGGAGCCCAATATAGAGAAAATCTATGGAATTAACTGCAGCCATGTGACAATGGAAAAACTTTCAAGAGATGACCCAGTGTATTTTGAAAAAAAGAACAGAGATATGATTTTACAGCAGTATTTCAGCAACCTATTCAGAATGGATGACAAGAAAATATTTGGGATAGAGGTAATTCCCATCAGACTCTTACTATATGACTATGGCTTTGACAGCAAGATTATTATGGAATACTGATAATGGAAGATTGGATACTGAAATTACTGGACTTAACAAGACTACTGAAGATGGAAGATGGAAAATGGAACTAATAGGGATAATAGAACAATGGCTACTGAAATTACTGAACCTAACAGATTCTGATGTGATGGATTAATTGAAATGTTTATTTTGACTATGGTTATGACAATAAGATTATCATAATTAGTAATGAGATGGATTAATCGATATGCTTATCTGGGAAAAAAAAATTGATAGATGTATTTCTTAAAGAATTGAAACCTCTCTTTGACTTTTTGTGGAAAGAATAAAGTAATGTTTATGAGATTTGATGATTAAGTAAGATAACTACTGGAGGAAAGTGATTTTATAATATGACTTAAGAGACAGGATTGTTATATATTATAGACTTATAACTGATTTGATCTTTGACAAATGGGAAGTCAATATTTTACTCTTTATTTTTTATTTTTGTTTTTTTTTTCTTTTTCTTTTTTTTTGTTTAACTATTTTTGATTTTGTTTTTTGTCTTTGAATGTTTTATGATTTCGTCTTGTATGTTTTATGAAAATCTGAATAAAAATTATTGAAAAAAAAAAAAAACAATATGAAAGAGTCACGAGTGACAGACAGAAAGGGTTTGTGCTTCCTGGGAGAAACCAGGAAATGATAGAAGTAACATAAGGCCTAATGATACAGAGAGGCCACTGACTGAGAAAGCTCTGTACAGTACAACTGTTATTTAAAGAAAACATATCTTGGTTTCTAAAGCACAGTCTGATGCTGTAAGCAATCCTACTGTCTTGAAACACACACTAGCCCCATGCAGTGAATCCTTACTCTAGGGGAGAGTAAGCTCTGTGGACTTGGGACTGCGGTTGTCCGGAAAGGCAACCCCCGGTCAATATTTGTTCTTCTAGGATCAGTTTAATGTTTAATGGAGAGCATGCATTTCTCAATAATGCCCTGACATAGAATGCCTTGCAAACCCCTGACCAATGCTCTTATGTTACTGAATTACAAATGGTACGTTGTAATTTCGTTCTGTATGGTATCTAATTTTGAAACACTGAATCTCAAAATCAATTATTGCAAGGTGACATTGGTTTTATGCTGGGAAATGTTTGTAAAAAACATAAAAAACTGAAACATGTTGCTTGCAAAAGTATTCAACCCCTGTGCTGTGGAAGCTCCCAGTTTACACAGATGAAAGAAATTGCCCTATTGAGGACACAATTACCTTACCATTGGCCTCCAACTGTGAACCATTAAAGTTGTTGTCACATTGTCAGGATAATGCAACTCCTGATCAATATCAGTTCTCCTTCGATCTGTTTAATGTTTAATGGAGAGCATACATTTCTCAACAGTGCCCTGACATATATAAATGATAGCCCAATGCAAAGACCTTGCTCTACTTCTTCAGAGAGTCACCTCTAAATGTAACGTAAGTATCAAATTA